>NC_058095.1:68681250-69320500 GCF_020171115.1 Neogale vison
GTGGGGCTCGATCCCAGGACCCTGGGATCATGACCTGAGCCAAAAGCAGAGGCTTTAACCCACTGAGCCACCCAGGTGCCCCATATTCTGCTTTTTAAGTACAGTAACATTTACTAGGGCATCTTGACTTTTCTAGATGTATAATAATATCATCAGCAAAAAAAAAGATAATTTTCTATTTGTTTTCTCAAAGTTTATATCTGTTTTCTTTTCATACCTTCTACATTCACTAGCACCTCCAAAATAATGTTAAATATAATGGTAATAGTGATCACCCCTCTCTAGTAACTAATTTAATTAAAATAGTTTTCATATTTTTAAATTCAAAGTACTTTCTGAATGGCTTTATATTTTCATATTTCATTACATTCTATTTTACTCAGTAATTTTATTAGAAATGACTGATGTTTTCTACCAAATGACTTTTAAGCATCTGTTGGTATAATTACAATTTTTTTCGTCAATGTGTTGACACAGTAGGTTATATTGATTTGCTTTGTATAGTTAACTGCTATGCAAACAAATTTAGAAATGTAATATAGTCTTCTGAGGTCATGAATTATTATTAAATAATGTTATTATGTAATATTACATGATATTATGTTATGTTATTACATAATGTAACCCTCCAATACAGTTAACTTTAAATTTGAGTTCATGAATTATTATTACATGTTATTATGTAATATTACATAATATAATGTTACATTATATAACATAACATTATATATATTACATAATGTAACCCTCCAATACAGTTAACTTTAAATTTGACCTTGTCTGTTATTAATATTATCATCTGTTGCATAAAACAAATTGCATGCATATATCAGAAATTAGATGTTCCAGATATTATGTAGAATGACCAAAGAATGCCCTCCTTTTGGGAAAGTTGTTCTATGAGCTACTCTCTATATGAGTCTTGATACTGTTTAACTAGCATGCATTTATGTTATAAAGCTATGTATGTTCTAGTAACAGTGTTCTTGAGTGTCAGATGCTCATTTAAACACTATCCAGATGAAAGCAGTTATTATGGTTGGTTTTTACTTTTAGAAAATAACAGATTCTTGGGCGCCTGGGTGGCTCAGTGGGTTAAGCCGATGCCTTCGGCTCAGGTCATGATCTCAGGGTCCTGGGATCGAGGCCCGCATCGGGCTCTCTGCTCAGCAGGAAGCCTGCTTCCCTCTCTCTCTCTCTGCCTGCCTCTCCATCTACTTGTGATTTCTCTCTGTCAAATAAATAAATAAAATCTTTTAAAAAAAAAAAAGAAAATAACAGATTCTTGTTTCAGAGGTCATACTGACCCAATGCAGTCTGTAATCTCACTGTTAAGACCTTCTATCCTTGTTCTTATCTTTATGTGTCTGGACTGCCTAGCAGCTACAAAGATCCACTACACACCCCTTCTTTTTTTTTTTTAATTTGAAACAGTATCCTATCTCTCTGTCCAATCTTTCATTTTAGTTGTTGACATGGCCTAAATGAGATTTTATTTTCTTGAAGATAGCATGTAGCTACATTTTATTTGTAGCTCAGTCTACACTCTTGGTTAACTATGTCCCCAACGACTCTTTCCCCACCAGGTTGCTCTGCTTCACCTCTACTTTTCTCTCAATGCCAGTAAGACAATGCCCATAGAGTATCTTCATTCCCCTCTTCCCTTCACTCCTTGACCTTCTGCCCCTGATGAAAACCATGGAATGTTTCTACTTCCCACCACTCTCCAAAATCATCAATTCCCAGGCTTTTCTGGTTTTTCTAATATAGTAAATATTAAAAATTTCAAACTAAAATACTTATATACAGCAAAGAAAAAGTTACAGAGTGAAAAAGCAACCTACAGAATGGAAGGAAATATTCGCAAACCATGTATCTGATAAAGAGTTAATATCCAAACTATCTCAGGAACTCAAAGAAAGCAATCAATAGGGAAAAAAAACACACAAAATAAAAAGCTCAAATAACCATTTTAAAAATGAGTAAAGTATCTGAATAGACAGTTCTCCAAAAAAGACATGCAAGAGGCATATGAACATATACTCAACAGCACTAATCATCAGAAAATGCAAATCAAAACCATAAAGAGATATCACCTCACACCTATTAGGATGTCTGTTATCAATAAAAGAAAAGATAACTTTGTTGGTGAGGATGTAGAGAAAATGGAATCTTTCTATACTGTGGGTGGGAATGTCAACTGACACAGCCTCTGTGGAAAACAGTATAAGAATTCTTAAAAAAATCAAAAATAGATTTATCATATGATACAGCAATCTCATGTTTGGGCATATATCCAGAAGAATCAAAATCAGGATCTCAAAGAGATAATCTGTATTTCCATATTCATTTCACCATTATTCAAAATAGTCAAGACATGGAAGCAACCCATATGTCCAATGACATATGAATGCTTAAAGAAAATATGATGTATATATATACAATGGAATATTATGCAGCCTTTAAGAAAGAAGGCAATCCTGTCATATGTGACTCCATGGATGAATCTAGAGGATATTAAATGAAATAAGCCAGACACAAAAGAACCAATACTTCATGGTCCCCAAATCACAAATATAAAAACTAAGAGTAAAAAGGTCAGAAGGAAACTTTTGGAGTTGATGGATATGTTTATGGTATTGATTATGGTGATGGTTTCACAGGTGTGTACATCAAACTCCATCAAGCTGTAGACATGAAATACTTATACTCAATAAAGTGGTTTAAAAACAAAGAAAAGGAGCACTTACAGGGCAGAAGAAACACCCATGCTCATGAAGGTAGACTTCTTCAGTGTGAGGTTTATTCCTTGCCCTTAAGATTAATTGGTTGGAAAGACCATAAAAGAGGAGAAGAGAGAAGAGGAGAGGAGAGGAGAGGGCAGGAAAGAGAAAAAGAGAGAGAGGGAGGGAGAGGAAGGAAGAAGGAGGGAGGGGAGGAGGGAAGAAGGAAGAAAAGGAAAGAAGGGAGAGAGGGAGGGAAGAAGGGAAGAAGGAAGGAGGAAGGAAAAGAAATGTCCTTAAAGTGTTTCCCTCCTATTTCAAAAACCTTGCATAATACTTATGGATCACATTTCAAGATAATAAATTCTATTCAGATAGATGTGTAGATGGAAACATGAAAGAAGTTAAGAAGGAAGGGAGAAGGGATGACAGGAGGGAGGGACATTTATTGCTGCTCACCACGGTTGCCTTGCTTCTTTATTTTCTCCACCTTAAGATTTCCATTGTGGTTCAATTACTGTTCAGTCATTTTCACAAGGTATTTTTTTTAAGGTGCATAGTTGATATACTCTGCATTCCTACTTACCCTCACCTGTCTCTCATTCTATCATTCCAGCCCATGGTATCTTACCTCCCAACAGCTTAGCTTGCAGCTCTCTCACTGCTGTTATTCCACAATCTGTCAGGTTTCAGGAAATAATTTTAAAAATTAGACAGGATGCCATTGTCCAATGCTTCACTGATAATTTGCTTTGGTCGGTTGGTTTTTCTTCCTGCCTAGAGGTTCCTAATATTCTCTTCCTTACTAAAAGTACCAGGATTTTACTGATACATGCACAGGTATTTTCTCATCAGCAAAGCCTGTAATTCAGGCAGTCCTTACAATCTACAATCTCAAGAATTTATTGACTTCAGATAAATGTCTTTCTAGTATTTTTTTTCACTTCAGCAATGCCAATTACTGCCATAGTAGGGATCCTTAAATCATACATCCAAGTCGCCTGCATTTTTTTTTCAATATAAGAATTGTTTCTTCCACATCTCTCCTCCCTCATGACTACTTTGCAGATAAAGGAGGCAGCACCCCTCCGAGGTCCCTGCTTGGAGGCATAGGCCCTGACCTGCGAAGGACAACCAGGCGGCCAGCAGCAGCTGCGGGAAGTCTGCAGTCGGCTTCCTACACCAGGCAGAGCTAGATTTGCTTAAAACGTCCGCAGCCACGGGCGCCTGGGTGGCTCAGTGGGTTGGGCCGCTGCCTTCCGCTCGGGTCATGATCCCGGGGTCCTGGGATCGAGTCCCACATCGGGCTCTCTGCTCAGCAGGGAGCCTGCTTCCTCCTCTCTCTCTGCCTGCCTCTCTGCCTACTTGTGATCTCTCTCTGTCAAATAAATAAATAAAATCTTTAAAAAAAAAAAACGTCCGCAGCCACTGTGAAGAGCCTCGACTAGACGGAGGCCCCAGCTGGTTCCAGACTCACTGCAACAGTTTTAGGGAAGCATCTAAGAAACTGCTCCAGCTGACCTCCCCTGGGACAGGACATCCCGCTGGAGTCCCCAGCGCTGCTCCCTGTGGGATCGCCAAGCCCGGACACTGATTTCATCGACCAGTCTCAGGCTGGACACACGTCCAGGAGCAGGTGGCCGGCGGTGCGTTCAGACCTGACCCTCCGTCACCCCGGAGGACGCAGGCTGTGTGCTGTGGGGACAAACTCAAGGTGGGGCAGGCGGGGTGCACCCAGGTTCTCCTTTTGGGAAGCATGTCCTGTGAGCCAGGCGAGCCTCCGAGATGGCGGGCGCAGGGATCCTAGTCCACGCCGCGGGCTGCGCCGGGCAGGCCTCCGGAGCCCTTGGCCAGCTCTGCGGCGAAGCTGCGGTGGTCCGGCGGTGGCCGGGTCTGCTCCCGGCTCCCCGCTGCCACTCTGCTCTTCGGGCTCTTGACAAGGGCCCATGTAAACATCCTGCACCGTCTCCAGGTGCCCGGTTCTCAGCTGGAGCCACAGCCGGGTGGCCGTGTCCCTCGCTGCTCACTCCTTTTCACGCAGCAGACGAGGCAGCGGGTGAGGAAGGCCACGGACATGAGCAGACTGATGGTGTGAAGGACGGTGGGGGCGACCACGGTCACCTCGAAGTCGAGGGCCTCCTTGGTGGAACGCACTTGCACACGTTGGTCACTGAAGACCACCGGGTGACGCTCCCCTTCCAGGCACGGGTGAGGAGGCCATACCATACCATCTGGTGGGCTGAGAGGCAGTGGAACGTGGGACAGTGCCACAAGAAGAGCCGCCACCATGAACAGGCCCTGGGGAGAGCCCCTGGGGCATGGGCTCCTTTATGCCCAGGGGCTTGTGCGGTTCCCTGCGCCCTCCTGGCCTCACCCTGTCGTGGGGCTCTGCCTGCCCCAAGCTGCCTACAGCCAGGGTTTCCCCTTGTACTGTACTTTGAGGTTGTCCTTGCAGCTGATCATGGAAGCATCAGTAACAACCGTCCTTATCTTCAATTTACCTGCAAAGTTGCTTAATTCAGATATCATGCTGTCAAATTCAAATTCATAGAAGCCTCATATCCGCTGCTTATAACAGCAGTTCTTTTGTTTTTGTTTTAATCATTCTTCTGTTCTTCTAACAATTCTTTTGCACTGGACTTGTGCTGTAGTTTTTCTATTTTTCCTCCTCATCTAGAAGACCTTTACATTGCCATTTATCTTTGGCAGCTCATGGGGACCAGGTCATGGTGGGGAGAGCTCTGAATGCCTAGACTCTCCTGGGTGCTGGAAGGAAAAGCAGCCTGTGCTTGGTAGGCCTGTGAGTCTCTCTCTGTAAAGAGAAAAAGAACCAAAACCAGGTGACCATTTTCCCAGAGCCTTCCTGCTATCCATCCTTTTCCTCAATGTTTGTTTTTAGTGAACTAATAAATGAACTGTTTGAGCTTTATCTTTTGTAGCAAGATAAATTGAGGTTTGACTTTATTGTGTTTTCAGGCCTTCAGGAAATAAGTGGTTCTTAACTTCAGGGGGATAACAGATGTGGGTGAGTAACGGAAAAAAAATGTAGACACTCTTTCTCTAGAAGGAAAATACTTTCATGTGCATTTAGAGAGTTGCCAGATCTCTGAAGTCGATGAACTTCAAATTAAGAGATTGCCAAAGAGCAACAGTTCTGTCACTCCTCTGCTTTTCAGACCACAGACAGAAGGATCATTGAAACCACTCTTCTCTCTCTCTCCCTCTCTCAAAAGATTTCATTTTATTTTTTAATTTTACTGGGTGTGGTACATAAACAATGAATTTTGGAACACTGAAAAAAAATGAAATTTCTCTTAAACCTTGCCCTTTCTGAACATTTGTGCCTCTGTTCCCAGAAACAGTCTTATCCATTCCACTAAGCAGAACCCTTCCTTTGGCTTAATGAGGGGGTTATAAGCTGTGGCAACAAAAGAGATAACACTTGATGCTTGAACTTTACCCACTCACACCCCTTGTAAGTTTCTAGAAAGTTCTAAAACCAAAAGCCTTCCATAGTAAAGGGACACTTATAGATGACTAAAGACAAGGGAGCTCTGTGAGATCCCTTTTTTAAGAGCAATCACCCCCTTCTTGAGAACAGCACCCTCATAACTCAATCACCTCCCAAAAGACCCACCTCCTGATGCTTTTGCCCTAGGGGTGAGGATTTCAAAATATGTATTGAAAACTCAATTCTTATTCACAATTCAATTATGAATTGAATTCATAACTCAACTTAGATGCTCAGCTGAGACCATAGCACTCAGTATGAGGGGAAAAAAAAATAGAAGACTGAGCCTGTCATGTCAGTTACAATTATAAGGAACCAACTAATTTTAAAATCTCACTAAATTATTTCTTTAATCATGTAGATTAGGCTAGGTGATCTCTAAGTTCTCCTCCAGCTATAAAACTTTCCCTATTTAATTCATGATCTAAAATTCTATTTGTCTGTATCAAGTATTGCTTTATGAGTCAAATTGTGAAGTATTTAGAAATAGTAGATGTGTTTTAAACATATCTTTACTCCCACAGAATCTATGGAAATGTCACACACAGGATAGACATGAACACATTGGTCATTCAGTATATTAGTCTATGGTTTTCTCCCATATTTGCTCAATTGTTTCAATAATCGGCATTACTCACAACCATGAAGGTGATATTTCTGGCAGGTGGAAGAGTGAAGGTACTACTTCTTACTGATGTTCGTTTACTCTTTTACGTATAAATCATTCATTTATTCTCTTAATTTATCAAACACTGGAAGCTCCATCTATTTTATGACTTTATGGAGTTACGACACCTATTCATAATTATTACTTTTTCTTAAAGAATTAGTTTGGCTCTAAGACTTGGATCAGGGAAATTTCTGGGGAATAATAATCAACTGCAAGAAATTGGTGACCCAAAATAGGATGGTCATTAATTTTGTTGAAATGCCAAGTCTCATACCTGAAAACTGTGGGCAAAATCAGCTAACAGGTAACTTTCAATAGATAGTACACTTTTTTTTTCCCAATTTATTTATTTTCAGAAAAACAGTATTCATTATTTTTTCACCACACCCAGTGCTCCATGCAAGCTGTGCCCTCTATAATACCCACCACCTGGTACCCCAACCTCCCACCCCCCCGCCACTTCAAACCCCTCAGACTGTTTTTCAGAGTCCATAGTCTCTCATGGTTCACCTCCCCTTCCAATTTACCCAAATTCCCTCCTACTCTCTAACGCCCCTTGTCCTCCATGCTATTGGTTATGCTCCACAAATGAGTGAAACCATATGATAATTGACTCTCTCTGCTTGACTTATTTAACTCAGCATAATCTCTTCCAGTCCCGTCCATGTTGCTACAAAAGTTGGATATTCGTCCTTTCTGATGGAGGCATAATACTCCATAGTGTATATGGACCACATCTTCCTTATCCATTCATCCGTTGAAGGGCATCTTGGTTCTTTCCATAGTTTGGCGACTGTGGCCATTGCTGCTATAAACATTGGGGTACAGATGGCCCTTCTTTTCACGACATCTGTATCTTTGGGGTAAATACCCAGGAGTGCAATTGCAGGGTCGTAGGGAAGTTCTATTTTTAATTTCTTGAGGAATCTCCACACTGTTCTCCAAAGAGGCTGCACCAACTTGCATTCCCACCAACAGTGGAAGAGGGTTCCCCTTTCTCCACATCCTCTCCAACACATGTTGTTTCCTGTTTTGTTAATTTTGGCCATTCTAACTGGTGTAAGGTGATATCTCAATGTGGTTTTAATTTGAATCTCCCTGAGGGCTAATGATGATGAGCATTTTTTCATGTGTCTGATAGCCATTTGTATGTCTTGATTGGAGAAGTGTCTGTTCATATCTTCTGCCCATTTTTTGATGTGTTTGTCTGTTTCGTGTGGGTTGAGTTTGAGGAGTTCATTATAGATCCTGGATATCAACCTTTTGTCTGTACTGTCATTTGCAAATATCTTCTCCCATTCCGTGGGTTGCCTCTTTGTTTTTTTGACTGTTTCCTTTGCTGTGCAGAAGCTTTTGATTTTGATGAAGTCCCAGAAGTCTATTTTCGCTTTTGTTTCCTTTGCCTTTGGAGACGTATCTTGAAAGAAGTTGCTGTGGCTGATATCGAAGAGATTACTGCCTATGTTCTCCTCTAAGATTCTGATAGACTCCTGTCTCACGTTGAGGTCTTTTATCCATTTTGAGTTGATCTTTGTGTACGGTGTAAGAGAATGGTGGAGTTTCATTCTTCTACATATAGCTGTCCAGTTTTCCCAGCACCATTTATTGAAGAGACTGTCTTTTTTCCACTGTATATTTTTTCCTGTTTTGTCGAAGATTAATTGACCATAGAGTTGAGGGTCCATATCAGGGCTCTCTACTCTGTTCCACTGGTCTATGTGTCTGTTTTTATGCCAGTACCATGCTGTCTTGGTGATCACAGCTTTGTAATAAAGCTTGAAATCAGGTAAGGTGATGCCGCCAGCTTTATTTTTGTTTTTCAACGTTTCCTTAGCGATTCGGGGTCTCTTCTGATTCCATACAAATTTTAGGATTATTTGCTCCAGCTCTTTGAAGAATGCCGGTGGAATTTTGATCGGAATGGCATTAAAAGTATAGATTGCTCTAGGCAGTATAGACATTTTAACGATGTTTATTCTTCCGATCCAAGAGCATGGAATGGTCTTCCATCTTTTTGTGTCTTCTTCAATTTCTTTCATGAGTGTTCTATAGTTCCTCAAGTATAGATCCTTTACCTCTTTAGTTAGGTTTATTCCCAGGTATCTTATGGTTCTTGGTGCTATAGTAAATGGAATCGATTCTCTAATTTCCCTTTCTGTATTTTCCTTGTTAGTGTATAAGAAAGCCACTGATTTCTGCACATTGACTTTGTATCCTGCCACGCTGCTGAATTGCTGTATGAGTTCTAGTAGTTTGGGGGTGGAGTCTTTTGGGTTTTCCATATAAAGAATCATGTCATCTGCGAAGAGAGAGAGTTTGACTTCTTCATTACCAATTTGGATACCTTTTATTTCTCTCTGTTGTCTGATTGCTGTTGCTAGGACTTCTAATACTATGTTGAACAAGAGTGGTGAAAGTGGGCATCCTTGTCTTGTTCCTGATCTCAACGGGAAGGCTGCAAGCTTTTTCCCATTGAGGATGATATTTGCTGTGGGTCTTTCATAGATAGATTTGATGAGGTTCAGGAATGTTCCCTCTATCCCTATACTTTGAAGCGTTTTAATCAGGAACGGATGTTGGATTTTGTCAAATGCTTTTTCTGCATCAATTGAGAGGACCATGTGGTTCTTCTCTCTTCTCCTATTAATTTGTTGTATCACATTGATTGATTTACGAATGTTGAACCATCCTTGTAGCCCAGGGATGAATCCCACCTGATCATGGTGGATAATCTTTTTAATGTGTTGTTGGATCCTGTTGGCTAGGATCTTGTTGAGAATCTTAGCATCCATATTCATCAGTGATATTGGTCTGAAATTCTCCTTTTTGGTATGGTCCTTGCCTGGTTTGGGGATCAGGGTAATGCTGGCTTCATAGAAAGAGTCTGGAAGTTTTCCTTCTGCTTCCATTTTTTGAAACAGCTTCAGGAGAATAGGTGTTATTTCTTCTTGGAAGGTTTGGTAGAATTCCCCAGGGAATCCGTCAGGTCCTGGGCTCTTGTTTTTTGAGAGATTTTTGATCACTGCTTCAATCTCGTTAGTAGATATCGGTCTATTCAGGTTGTCGATTTCTTCCTGGTTCAATTTTGGTAGTTTATATTTTTCCAGGAATGCATCCATTTCATCAAGGTTGCTAAGCTTATTGGCATATAACTGTTCGTAGTAACTTCTGATGATTGTTTCTACTTCCTTGGTGTTAGTTGTGATCTCTCCCCTTTCATTCATAATTTTATGAATTTGGGATTTCTCTCTTTTCTTTTGGATTAGTGTAGCCAGTGGCTTATCGATCTTATTGATTCTTTCAAAAAACCAGCTTCTAGTTTCATTGATACGTTCTACTGTATCTCTGGTTTCTCCCTCATTGATCTCAGCTCTAATCTTGATGATTTCCCTTCTTATGTGTGGAGTTGGTTTGATTTGTTGTTGATCCTCCAGTTCTTTAAGGTGTAGAGACAGCTGGTGTGTTCTGGATTTTTCAATTTTTTTGAGCAAGGCTTGGATGGCTATATATTTTCCCCTTAGGACCGCCTTTGCTGTATCCCATAGGTTTTGGACCGAAGTGTCTTCATTCTCATTGGTTTCCATGAATTGTTTCAGTTCTTCTTTGATCTCCTGGTTGATCCAAGCATTCTTAAGCAAGGTGGTCTTTAGCTTCCAGGTGTTTGAGTTCCTTCGGAACTTTTCCTTGTGATTGAGCTCCAGTTTCAAAGCATTGTGATCTGAGAATATGCAGGGAATAATCTCAGTCTTTTGGTATCGGCTGAGTCCTGATTTGTGACCCAGTATGTGGTCTATTCTGGAGAAGGTTCCGTGGGCACTTGAGAAGAATGAGTATTCTGCTGTTTTAGGGTGGAATGTTCTGTATATATCTATGAGGTCCATCTGGTCCAATGTGTCGTTCAATGCTCTTGTTTCTTTATTGATTTTCTGCTTCGATGATCTGTCTAATTCTGAAAGAGGCGTGTTAAGATCACCTACGATTAGTGTATTCATATCAATATGACTCTTTATCTTGATTAACAGTTTTCTTAAGTAATTGGCTGCTCCCATATTGGGAGCATAGATATTTACAATTGTTAGATCATCTTGGTGGATAGTCCCTTTAAGGATTATGTAGTGTCCTTCTGTATCTCTGACTACAGTCTTTAGTTTGAAGTCTAATTTATCTGATATGAGAATCGCTACCCCAGCCTTCTTTTGAGGCCCATTGGCATGAAAGATGCTTCTCCACCCCTTCACTTTCAGTCTGCGTGTATCTTTAGGTTCAAAATGGGTCTCTTGTAGACAGCATATGGATGGGTCCTGTCGTTTTATCCAATCTGCAACCCTGTGCCGTTTTATGGGTGCATTTAGGCCATTCACATTGAGAGTGATTATTGATAGATACGTTTTTATTGACATCGAGTTACCTTTGAAGTCTTTCTTTCTGTAGACTGTCTCTATATTTCTGTTCAATGCTATTCTTGGGATTTTTCCTCTTTTATAGAACCCCCCTTAATATTTCCTGCAGTATCAGCTTGGTGGTTGCATAGTCTTTTAAGTCTTGCCGGTCTTGGAAACTCTTTATCTCTCCATCCATTTTGAATGTCAGTCTTGCTGGATAAAGTATTCTTGGCTGCATGTTCTTCTCATTTAGTGCCCTGAATATATCTTGCCAGCCTCTTCTGGCTTGCCAGGTCTCTGTGGACAGGTCTGACGTTATTCTGATGGGCTTCCCTCTGTAAGTAAGGAGCCTCTTTGCCCTGGCAGCTTTCAAGAGATTATACCTACAATTATAATTTCTCAATTTGACTATCAGGTGTCGTGATGTTTTTTTGGAGTGTATAATCTTGGGTGGAGACCGTTCAGCCTCTAGTACATGAACGCTGGTTTCATTCGCGAGATTCGGAAAGTTTTCATGAAGGACTTGTTCCACGACATCTTCTAGACTTCTTTCTTTCTCCTCCCCTTCAGGAATTCCAATAATTCTGACGTTGGAACGCTTCATGGCATCACTTATTTCCCTAATTCTGCTTTCGTGGGATCTAAGCTGTTTGTTCCAGGCTTCCTCCTGATCCTTTCTCTCTATCTGTTTGTCTTCCAGATCACTAATTCTATCTTCTGTCTCAGTTACCCTAGCTTTGAGAGAGTTTAGATTGGATTGGATCTCATTGAGAGCATTGTGGACCTCCTCCCTGGTAGCTTTAAGCTCCGCCCTAACATTGTGAACATCCTGTCTGGTCGCTTTCAGTTCGGCCCTAATCAATTCTGTTTGGTCATCCATGGCTTTCTCCAACCTAGCTATTGCCTGGATAATTGTTAGCCTGAATTCTCTTTCCGACATATTGTCTATGTTGATAGCCGTTAGCTCTGTTGCGGAAGGTCCATCCTCTGTATTTTTCTTCTGTTGGGCATTCCTCCTCCTAGTCATTTTGGTGGGAGAAGACTGAACAGATGTAGCTGGATGTATCAACTCTGGTGCAGTCAAGGTGCACCCTGGAACACTTCCTGATCTCCGTCTCAGAGAGAAGCCTCAGTCTGGGTGCAGAAGCTGAATAAATTCCCCCTTGGATGCTGGCAGTGCAGGTTCCAAGTTAAAGACCCTGGGGGCGCAGGATCTTTTGCTGTCCCCAAAGCCAAGGCAGTGGCGGCTGTCTGGGAGCTCCCGACCACCAGAGAGGTTCCAAGCAGCGATCGCACACTGAGATTTTGCCGCTGGCCGGGGCTGGGAGTGCCCGGCTTGCGCGCACCTCTTTTCAGAGGCGGCTGTGGGTCGGGCGCGCGTCTGGGGCACTGAGAACGGGGCGCTGGTCCGTAAGCCGCAGGCTGGGCTTTTGCGCGCCTCTGTCTGGGGAAGAGTTTCGCGGGCGTGAGGCTTAGACTTTGAAACAATGGCCCGGGTCAAGAAGCGCCCCCGGGCCTTAGAAACCCAGGAGAGCTGGAGCGACGTGCACGCGCATCTCAAGCTTTGTGGTAGGGCTAGCGCGCGTTCTGCAGACCGGCTCCCATCCCCTCACAGGAGCCGGAACCCCGCGCTCTGGGGCACGCTGGCGGCTTAGGGACCAGGAGCCGGTTTCCCCGCCGCACTCTCTCTGCCTCCGCGCCGGGGAGGCCGTCTGGGACCGGGGACTCAAGCCCCTGTCCCTAGCCGCCCCGATTCCCACAGTTTGCCCCCGCGATCCTTTGCTCTTTTGGAGTGCTTTCAACCAGTCTCCGAGTTAATGCTGGTCCCCAGACGCAGGGCACTCTCGCTCGTATCGGGGTATTACTTTTGCACCGGTCGCCTCTGGTGGCTCCCTCCCCCTTTTGTTTATCTTCCGATATCAGTCCGCTGTTCCCATTCCGCTTTACCTGCTCACTGGCGTCTTCTGCCCCTGTAGAGATCCAGACGTGTATAATTCTGATCTCAGGCTGATTTCATGGGTGATCAGAGTTCTTTGGTAGGTAATCAGCTCACTTTGGGGTACCAGCTGAAAAGACGCCTCTTCCTAGTACCCCGCCATCTTGTCCCCTCTAGATAGTACACTTTTATTTCTGTTCATGTAGAGACTTTAATGAATTTTCACAATCCAACAAAAATAGCTTTTTAGCATTCCATCCAACAGGACAAATAAACTTTATTAGTTTCATATCCAGAAACTATTTAAAGGGTTTACATCTAATTTAGGACTTACTAACTTGGGGTTTGGCTTTCCTCCTTCTTCTTCTTCTTCTTTTTTTATTTTTTGGTGTTACATAACTGTTGTAATTTTGTACAGCAATGGTGCAGACTGAGAAGAGTATCTATATAAAGGATTCAGGTTATGGTCTTGGTCACACTGGAGAGCTGCTGTTGGCATTTATGAAGCCCCTCATCCACACATACTCTTTGACAAAATAGGAATAATAGCCTTTCACTCCAGAAAACAGCATAAACTCTGATGACATAAGGAATTTTTGGAGGATTATCTTTCTCAGAAAACATCTCACAAAGACATAATGTTTCTACAATGTTGCGTGTCTAGTGAGAGAAACCCTTGTATCTGCTTCACTAACTCAATCTGTTAAAACACAGTGGTTCCTCCTTATCCACAAGCAATGTGTTCCAAGATCCCCAACAGATGCTTGAAACCATGGACTGTATTGAACCCTATAGGTTCTCTTTTTCCTAAACACATACCTATGATAAATTTTAATTTATATATTATGCACCATAAAGTTAACAACAGTAACTAATAATAGGACAATTATAACAGTATACTGTAATAAATTTCATGTGACCATGGTCTCTCAAGATATCTTCTTATACTGTAGTCACCCTTCATCTTGTCATGAGAGGAGATGAGAAAATACCTGCATGATTAGATGAGGGGAAGTAAATGCCACATGCTTTGTGACATAGTACTGGGCTAATCTAAGCTCCTGACTACATGTCAGAAGGAGGGCCATCAGCTTCCAGACCACAGCTGGCCACAGAAAGCAAAGCCACAGGTAAGTTTATCACAGATATGCCTCTAGAGACAAAGGTCATTGTTATTCTAATGAAGTCTCAGATTCGATTCAGAAATTATGGATGGTGAGTTTAAGATTATAGTGCTGGTGTACACTATAAGGCTTGGTGAGTAAATGTAATTCCTAGAGCAAACATATTCTAATAAATACAATTTACTTTAACCTTCATATAATTAGCAAATGCAATGTCGTAGAAGGAACAAGGATAGCAGACACACAGTATATTCTACATGTGGTTCCACCTTTACATTCTTTAACCAGATTTAAAGTTAGAACATCTCCAAGTTAGCAGTTAATAGTCCTTAAAACTATTAAACGAAACTTATTTCAGGGTGCCTGGGTGACTCAGCGGGTTGAACCTCTGCCTTTGGCTCAGATCATGATCTCGGGGTTCTGAGATGGAGCCCTGCAATGGGCTCTCTGCTCAGCAGGGAGCTTGCTGTCCCCACCTTCTCTCTTCCTGCCTCTCTGCCTACTTGTGATCTCTCTCTCTCTGTCAAATAAATAAATAAAATCTTTAAAAAAAAAAGAAAGAAACTTATTTCAGGAAAGATTTTTTCCATTCTTAGCAGACAGGAAAAGAACTCAATTTTATTATAAGAAGGAACTGAATGCAAATAGACATAATTTAAGTTTTATGACAACTAGTTCTTCATGAAAGAGCTGATTGACACTCATGGCTGCTAGAATGAATTATAATCTCTAGTTAGGGCTGAATTAAAACATTAGGCTTATAACTTTCTTTTGCCTGCTGACCTAGGACCCCAATAATAATTGTAACAATAATAACATTGAAAGAAGGTAACACTTACTGAGGATTTACAATGTACCAAAATCTGAACCATGAATATTTAATCCCCAGAACTACATTATGAGGCAGACTCTCACTAAGGCACTCACTTTACAGCTAAGGAAATGACAATTTAAAGAAATTAAGTTCACAGAGCCAGGAAGAAGTGGATTCTCATCCAATCCATGCCCTTAGAGTTAAACAGTTTGTACGTCTCATAATTCAACAAACTGATATTTCCAAAATGTCTCTTTTTCAGACTATTTTAATAAAATGGTGCTTTTTTTAATGGGTAATCAGCACCCCTGAGGTAGGGTCATCACATGTTTGTTTTGTTGTTGTTGTTGTTGTTGTTGTTTTCTCACAAAACACTCCCTTCCAATCTCTTTCTCCTCCCATACTGGTTTATTTCTCTTTCCTTTATCTCTTTTTATCAATTATTCCTTCCTTTTATTTAGATTTTATTTATTTATTTGAGAGAGAGAACATGCACACAGGAGTGGGGGGCAGAATCCGCACCAAGCAGGGAGCCGAACATAAAGCCTGAGATCTAGACCTGAGCCAGAGGCAGACACTTAAGTCTGAGCCACCCAAGTTCCCCTCAATTATTTCTTCCTTTTGCCAATTTCTATTTTCCCAAATCTTCTCCCATTATCCTGGTCTGTATAATAAGCTTACCAGGAGCATTTAGCAATACCAGAAAACTCCTAAAAGGTGGTCCTTGGGGTTTTAGAGTCTGATAGTCATTAAGCTAAAAACTGGAAACCAGAAACAGAAGCTGAAAACACAGAACTGTTTTCCCTACTCCTGCTAACCCTTGAACAACAACAGTTTGAACTGCATGGGTCCGGTTATATTGATATTTTTCCAGCATATACAGCACAGTATTATACATGTATTTTCTCCTGATTTTCTTTTCTATAGCTTAACTTATTATAAGAATACTATGTTAGTTCATATTGATGTAGTTTTTCAGTTTAGGTGAGATCCAGAGCTGACAGCTGAGAAGGAATTCTTGAGATGTCTTTGGGGCAAAAGCTGGTTTTATTAAAGCATGGGGATAGGACCTGTGAGCAGAAAGAGCTGCACTGGAGTTCTGAGGACCGGCTGATTATATACATGGGAGTTGGGGGAGATAAGGGCAAAGGGAGGTGTCCAAACGGAGTCTGCTAAAGAAGACTCAGGATTCTGGAGGGTTTGCCATTGTCAGGCTAAGATTGTTTTTCCCCCTAGCACAGCATTAACATTATGATAGTTGGAAGTTTCCAGAAGGAATGTCACACATATCCTATGGCGTGTGGTGGGGAGAGGGTTGTCAGCTTGTGCTTTGTCCTCAGCTTGCCTTATGCTCCCTCATTCCATATGACATACAAAATATCTGTTAATCAACTGTTGATGTTATTGGTAAGGCTTCTACAGTGGGCTGTTAGTATAGTTATGTTCTTGAGGAACCAAAATTAATATGTGGATCTTTAACTGTGTGGGGAGGTCAGCACCCCAACACATTATTCAAAGGTCAGCTACACTTTCTTATGAAAAATGTTGTTCACTAATATTTATCTTGGTTTAAACTGAAAACAAAAAAACCTGCCTGATGTGAAATTAACAAGCTATCTGTAAAGTTGTTTGAATTTGGGGGTAGAATACTCTGATAAAATAGAAAGAGTTTGAAGGGGTCATTTGTTTGGGCTCATGCCTTCTAACCATCAAATTATGACTGCACCACATCTAAGCCAACAACCTTACTTTATAAATGAGGACACTAAAACCCAGAGAAGTAATTCATGCTCAAGGTGAAATAAATAAGATAAAAGATAATAGATTTGCACCAAGACGGATGGGACAGAGAATATCAAGCTTAAGCAAAATAAGTCAAAGAAAGGCACCTTTCCTCTCTCCTTTAGTTCAAACTGGCAGCATCTTATTGGTGTAATTCAGTTTTTACCCCTGGCTTCTCCTGAGAAGGTACACAAAATCCGTGAAGCACATTTGATCTCTTAATCAAACGGCTGTTCAGCCACTCCCTTCTTGCTCTTTTTAGTACGTCTTGATCTCAGTCCCTCATTCTTGCAGCAGTCCCTCATTTTCACAATATGGATAGACTGAAAACATCCCGATCTCCAAGTTCTGGTTAGTTTTTGCTTAACAATTCCTTCAATGTATCTCTCTCCTCTCAAATTTCATTATAAGCAGTAAAGAGAAACCACGCTTGCTCCTTCAGCACCTTGCTTAGACACCCCATCCCTAAATAGCCCATTTCACTGCTCACAGGCTCTACCTTCCCCAGAGCAGGGAACATCATTCAGCCATGTTCTTTGCCAATTTTTAATGAAGTTTGCTTTGCTTCCAGTTCCTGTTAACTTATTCCTCATTTCCACCTGAGACCTTACCAAAATTACCTTTAATGTGCATATTTCTATCAACACTCCCTTCAGGACAACCGAGAATTTCTAGCATGTTCTCCAAAACTCTCCCAGCTTCTGCCCATTACTGTCTTAAAGCTACATCCGCAGGTGGAGGTAATTATACAGCAGCATCCCACTTCTTGGTACCAAAATCTGTATTATCACTCAGCTGCCATAACAAAATACCACAGACTTCAACAACGGAAATTTATTCACAGTTCTTGAGGCTGGGAAGTGCAAGATGGAGGTCATCACTGTCTTCCTGGCTTATAGACAATTGTCTTCTTGCTGTGTACTCAAATGGCCCTTTTATGGAGAGAGGGAACAATCTCTCTGATGTCTCTTATAAGGCCCCTCACCCTATCTGATGAGGGTCCCACCTTTATACCCTCATTTGACCTTAGTTACTTCCTTAGAGGACCTCTCTCCAGCCACAGCCACATGAGGGGTTAGGACTTTAATACATGTATTCAGTGGGGGACAGAAACATCTACCTAAGCTAAAAAAAAATACAAAAAGATTCAAAGTAAAAAGATGGACAAAGTCAAGACATGCTAGACATCAGTCAAAGAAAACCTAGTTTAGCTATCCTAGTATCACACAAAATATGCTTTCAGATAAGCAGCTTTACTAAAAATGAAACATTTCACAATGATAAAGACTCAGTTCACCGGGAATACTTATTTATCACAAGTGTGATCATCTGTTAAAAGAGATTCAAAATCTATAATGTAAAAGTTGAAAAAACGAAAAGAAAAAGCAATCCTACGGGGAGAATGTAGTACATCTCTTTCTGTCTCATAGAGCAAGAAGACAAAAACAAATCAATGAGGGCAGAGAGGACTTAAACTTCATGAAAAGGGTCTTTAAAAGGGTAAGATGTAGAGCACCTGGGTGGCTCAGTCAGGTAAGTGTCTGACTCTTGATCTCAGTTCAGGTCTAAATCTCAGAGTTGTGACTTCAAGCCTTGCATTGGGCTCCATGCTGGGCATGCAGCCTACTTTAAAAAATAAAAATTAATTAATTAAAAGGGTAAGATGAAAGCAAAAGAAGAAGAAGAAGAAGAATAAAATATATATCCTCAATGACCCAGAATTATTCTAGAAAAATACCAGCATAAGATGTGGGGAAGAAAGAAAAGTAACATGAGAACATACTAAATTACTTGTCTGGTTCAGGGAAAATGTGGACATTAAAAAATTTCAGAACTCGACAGAAAAATACAAAGTGCTTAAGTAAGGAACAACCACCATAAGAAGAAAAAGCAAATGTATCTCTACTAAACCCAGAGAAGAAAACCTATTCAGGAAATAGTGGGAAATTGAAATCATAGTAAAAACATTTTCCCTTTAAAAAAAATTCTCAGATGGTGAGTTCTGCTAAACTTTACAGAAAAAATCATTTCCCATGTCGACCACAGGACTGTGTGTTTCAGGGCAGGTTATTTCAACTCTCTGCATTTTGGTTTGTTAACTACATTATTACATGTAAAGTGCTTAGCACAGAGCTCCATAGAAGGCATTCAGTAAATATTAACTTTTGCCATTCTTATTACTTTCAATACTATTGTTACTGCTGTTTCTGCTACTATTATTCATGACACTTTATAGCCTCCTAAGTCTCTGACATAAGGGACTCAATAAGTCTATCAACATTTTTGAGTTTGACTTATGCAAACAGATATAATTAGATCTTGCAGGCATGGGGAATGTTTCTTAGCAAGATGAGATCCAGAGAAAGAAAAGTTTGTGTTAACTCCAATGTAAGCCAAGAGTAAAATAGAGTGTGGCATGGCTTGCTAAGGAGTAGAACACATTAGAAAGTGTCAGTTACACTGAGGAACTGATTTAGGTGTGAAAGTCAAAATCTTGCCCAGTTATTGTAAGTTAGAAAGAACAACAAGCTAAGAAAAGCTGAATCTTGTCCATGATTTGCTGGCAATGTATCAGGAAGCACATCCCTAACTGAGTCTGTACTCTAAGACCCTACATCCTTGCCCCTGTCTAATAGGTAGCAAGTCCCAAGTTGAAGATGGCTTTGAAAATAGTCATTGTTCAAGTAACACTTATCAATTTATCAACTTTAATCATTTTATCAATTTCAGCCAGTTTATCAATTTGTCAGTTACGTCATGCATCATTTGTTACTCTTCTTCAGATACCAAGCATTTCCAAAACTGAGTAGTTTATCAACATCAGATCCTATGGAGACCCTACCTAATGGAGTGAAATTGAAATTAGGAGTTTGTGTTATCTCTATGGACAAGAAAAGAAAATTTGCTTTTATTATCAATCTCTATAACGATATGGTGATGCTCTACCTTTCCAGGAGTAACACTTGAAAATTTAGTAGAATATTTATGGGAACAAGAAAGGTGGACACCTGAACAGGTTGGAAAATGTATAGAGCATGAATGCATAAGCTCATAGCAAAATGTTTGGCAAGAAAGGGAATGTTAATGTTAGTGTGAAATACATAGTGGATTCAGTTATTAATTTTCCCACCAAAGTTTTACTTCAAAAAACCAAGAGTGCAGACTAGTCAGTGTTTCATAATGGAAAAAGAGCATACCTTAGGAACTAGTTCGGGGAGATATTTTAGTTCCTTTCCTTTGTTTTTCAATTAGTCATTTGACTATTTTGAGCACTTCATTTCCTTGGGGAAATGTTATGAATCTGATCTGATTACTTTTTAAACCTATTAATTGTGTGCAAAATACTTTTGGTATTTGAAAATTAACAAAATTTTCAAGAGAAAATGAGTTGGAGAAAATTAAAACAAGTCCAAATCATTAAGTACATTTTTTGAAATCCCTCAAGTATAGGAAGAATGTAGGTAGAACTGAACAATACTCAGGCTTGGGCCAGAACTTAGACATCTAAAGTGTCAAAAATGATTTTACATGAAATATTCTATTTTCTTTTTTTCTTCTTTGGGACTTCTTAAAAAGAAAAGGATGGATTGGAGAAAAGCATGAAAGAGGCAAGCTTATCAGAATTCAAATTTGTCTAGGGTATGTTGGTGTAACTAGCCTTCCAATCCATCAAGCTTACCATCCTAGTAAAATGTCAATTCCTTTCAAATCAGTGGAAAGGTGCCATTCTAGTACTGAGGGTAAATCGAAATATAAACAAGACTGAATTCTTCCCCACACGAACTGTTTAATATGATGAAATGGGATTGAAGAAGAAAAATAATGTCATAATATTGTTTATGTTTATAATATAATCATATTGCAAAGATGGTTTTCAAGGTCATCTCCCAGAAGTCAAAGGGAGATGAACTCTACTTCTCACCTTTTAAATCCTTCCTATCCCCCCCAGGCAATTTTGGTTCCACATCTGTTTCAGCCTCTACAAAACTTTTTTTTTAAGATCTTATTTATTTATCTGATAGACAGAGATCACAAGTAGGCAGAGAGGCAGGCAGAGAGGGAGGGAGGAAGCAGTCTCCCTACTGAGCAAAGAACCCAATGTGGGGCTCAACCCCAGGACCCTGAGATAATGACCTGAGCCAAAGTCAAAGGCTTTAACCCACTGAACCATCCAGGCACCCCTCTACAAAACGTTCTAATGTGCTTACTGTTTATACCACAAGTGAGATTCCATTGTAAACATTCCTTGATTATAGTTCTAAAACCATGGTAAGAATATCTTTTGCCCCAAGCAAGATGGTAGCATAACATGCAGGGCAACAGAGTGGCAAATGTGTGGACTTCAGAGCCAGATGACTTTGGTACAAAGCCATGGGTTACCTAATTCCCTAAGCCTTGGTTTCCCCATCTCCAAAATGGGAATATTAATACTTCCTACCTCAAGAGTTTTGAGGCTCTATGAGGCAGTGTTGAGAAAACTAGTAAACATAAATGTTAGCCATGATTACCTTCTCGTTTAGGTAAATCCATTACTGCACTCCACAGCTATTTCCTGGGTGCCTATCCTATGCCACATACTGTTCTAGACTCTGAATCCTACCAGTGAGTAAGATCAACAACATCCCAGACCTCAAGGAGCCTCCATTCTCACCTTAATAAGAAAATGGGTTCCATTTGGAAGGAGTATATCAGATGTCATTTTGTACCTCCTAGGGTGCTTTGCAAAAAACAGCCAATAAATGTTTATGAGGAAATCATAATGAGTAGAACGAGGAAGATGTGCTTCGAAAATCTTGTACTCCTGGCCAAAAAAAAGTAATTGTGTGGACAAACCAATTGTATTCTGCTAAGGAGATCTGGAATATAGTGTGTTAACATTTCTTAAAACTCAACTCTTTGGTATTTGAAAACATAATGAATTACATGAAGTCACCATGGCATCATGCCATGTTTTGCTCATGAGGCAGAGAAATGTGTGGCATGGAGCACACTTGTAGATTGTGATGTTCAGCCAGGTGAGGCCCAGATCACCTTGGGTTTCATGGCCATTCAGTCTGCACCATCTGGCTGCCAATTGGAGTCTTGGCTTTGCTCTTGACCTTAGCACCAAAATATGCCCAGAGTGACTGCAGGAGGCCCAGGGACACCTAGCTGAGGAGTTCACTCTGAAAAGACTGGAGTTACTATTCAAACACATGTTCTTTGAGGACAGTTAGTAATTAAGACTTATTTATTTATTTATTTATTTATATTTCAGAGAAAGAGCACACAAGCAAGGGAGGAGCAGAGGGAAAGGGATAAGCAGACTACACTAAGCACAGAGCCCGATGTGGGAATCCATCCCACAACCCTGAGATCATGACCTGAGTTGAAATATAGAGTCAGATGCTTAACCAGCTGAGTTACCTAGGTGCCTTCAGACTAATTTTTATTCACTCTTCACAGCAAATAAGAACCAGATACTTTTTTAAGAACTCAGGAATTCTTAGTCTAATTATAAAAATATGTCTTGTTCATTGAATGAAACTCTGAAAGAAACTAAAAGCTGTAACTTTATACACATACAGACATTCTTTTTAAAGAGCAAGTTTTGAGAATTGTGTAGAAACCAAAAAGGAACTTGTAGAGACATTGGTCTGGGAAATCAGGAGACTTGGTTTTCAGTGTTGACTACAATCAAGTAGTTGCTTGGACTTAAACAAGTGAAATCACATGTCTGGACCCAGTTTCTATCTGGAAAATGGAACAGTTAGGGTCTCCTTCTGGATTTTTTAATAGGTATTTATTAAATAATGATCTATCATATGCCCATCTCTTCCATACAGTATTTAAAACAACCTTATATAATAGTTACATTTTATAAGGAGGAAACTAAAGCTCAGAGAAGCTCATTAATTTACCCAAGGCTACCAGATATGGGCAAAGGTGTGATTTAAGGTTATTTCCTCACACTAAGTCACATCCTCTTCCTAGCAAACTACAGCTGCCTTTAATTTACTAGGATATAAAATGGCTCTTGGTTTGAGAAGAAATAATAATCCTGAAAACAAAACCTCACTGCCTGCTTGGTCCTTTGATGGGTTCTGCTCTGTCACTTACTTGTAGATGGGTTCTACTCTGTCGCTTGCTTGTAGGAAATCTATGGTTTACAACTGTAAGGTAGATAACTTGATAGGTTGAACCCTATCCAGAGAAGGTATCTCAAGCTTCACTGACATTTGCAGGCACTCGAAAGATGTGATCTCAGATAAAGAGGGTCTTTGGCTTCTTTCCACCTGTGCCTCAGTGATTATGGAGAGATGTAATCAGAAAATTAGATGGCATATAGATAAAACCCAAGCAAAACAAATTCCCAGGGACTAGCAGACTTATTGGACTGCCCAATAAATGCTTACCTAAAGAGACCAAAATTCATCTTCCAGGAATCTGAATAGTGAAATACAGAAAAAGCAGGCCATTTGGTAGCCATAGAGCAGACACTACATGCATATTGTCTTCACCTTAATGATGGACACTCAGTGAAATTAATAGGATCCTACTTTTGAGAATCTCAGACTTGTCTTGGATCCCAAAGAGTTTTCCAGTTCTTGTTCCATTTTCCACAGGGATTGTTCTACTCTGCACCCTGTTCTTGGGTTTCTGAGACAATAAATTGCCAAGGAATATATGTAAACTACTACATTAAACATTTTTAAAAAATTATTTGGAATACTTGACTCTAGTCTTTGCAACACAAAGAGCTAAATAAAACTATGCACAATCTTTTTGTGATATAATATAATGCTAAATTCTATTAATGTCAACAAGACTGAAATTAATAAGGATTTTGCACCTGATCTGCAAATTCCAAGGCCTTATTTATCATCACTACATATGCTTTCTGTTACTCTTTTGGCTACTCCAACTGGATCAATTATAATCATTGAGAATCTTAAGAATTCAGTAGGACCTACCAAGAATAGACATCTAGTACCATGACTTCCCTATCAGCCCAAAGATCACTTTCTTATAAGACCAATTCCATAGTTTCTGGAGTGAATTTTTAAGCACTTTAATTTTAAGCATACCTCCTGCACACATACACACACCAAGCTTCTTCCACTATCAACATTACACACACACCAAAGACATACATTTGTTACTATCAGTGAACCTACAGTGAAACAGTATTATCACCTGAAGTCCATTGGTTACATGAAGGCTCACACTTGGTATTGTACATTCCAGAGATTTTGTTGAAATTATATATAAATTAATATATAAATTAATTATATATGAAATATAATATATACATATTATATATATATTTCATATTCTCCACCATAACAGTATTATATGGGATAATTTCACTGCCCTATAAATCTTCCATGCTTCACCTATTCATCCCTTTCTCCTCATTAACCCCTCCCTGGCAGCTACTGATATTTTTCCTGTCTCTATAGTTTGGCATTTTCAACAATGTCATATAATTAGAATCATAACATACATAGCCTTTTCAGATTGGTTTCTTTCACTTAATAATATATATGTAAGTTTCCTCCATATCTTTTCATGGCTTGATAGTTCATTTCTTTTTAGGGCTCAAAAATGTTCTATTGTCTTGGGGCACCTGCATGGATCACTTAATTAAAGCATCTGCCTTGGGCTCAGGTCACAATCCCAGGGTTCTGAGATCAAGCCCCACATTGGGCTTCCTGCTCATTGGGAAGTCTGCTTCTCCCTCTGCCCCTTCCATCACTCATTCTCTCCCTCCCTCTCTCTCTCTCTCAAATAAATTAATAAAATCTTTAAAAGAAAATCTTCTATTGTCTGGATGTGTCACTGTTTTACTTATGCATTCACCTACTGAAGGACCAAATAATCTTGGTTGCTTCCAAGTTTTGGCAATTATGAATAAAGCTGCTACAAACATCTTTGTGCAGGTTTTTACATGGATATAACTTTTCAACTCATTTAAGCAAATGCCATGGAGCATAATTATTGGGTTGTATGGTAAGAGTATATTAAATTTTGGAAGAAACCACCAAACTGTCTTCCAAAATGGCTATTCCACTTTGCATTTCCAAAGCAGTCTATGAGGTTCCTATTGTCTACATGCTCACCAACATTTGGTGTTGTCAGTGTTCTGGATTTGGGCCATTCTAATAGGTAAACCATTGTATCATATTGTTTTGAGATTTCCTAATGACATACAATGTCGAGCGTATTTTCATATGCTTATTTGCAATCAGTATTATTTCTTTGGTGAGATGTCTGTTCAGAACTTTTACGGAATACTTAAATCTGTTTTTTTATTATTATTCTTTTGAGTTTTAGAGTTCTTTATATGTGTTGGGTAACAATCCTTAATCAGATTTGTCTGCAAATACTCTCTCCAAGCTTGTGTCATAGTATTTTAAGTGTAATGGTCAACCCTGAAGGATGGATGCTTTATGGAAACAAAAAACATTTAGAAAGAATTCTTTGGTTGTAAAAATTTAGACTCATTTTTATTTTTTTAAGATTTTTAATTTATTTACTTGACAGACAGAGATCACAAGTAGGTAGAGAGCCAGGCAGAGAGAGAGAGGGAAAGCAGGCTCCCTGCTGAGCAGAGAGCCCAATGTGGGGCTTGATCCCAGGACCCTGATATCATGACCCGAGCTGAAGGCAGAGGCTTAACCCACTGAGACACCCAGGTGCCCCTAGACTCATCTTTAAAGATGCACTGAAAATGGACTATGTTAGGTTTATGAGCTATCTCACTGACTACTAAACTATGGTGGAATTAACTTAAATCTCCCAAAGAGTCCCCTTATATCAAGACAAGATTGGAATCTAGTCAAGGTTGGTGCCAGTCTTGGATTCATGGAGAGCACCAGCAGCAACTTGTGATTTCTGTTAAAATGCACCCAGGCATAGATGGGACAAGAACCTGTTAAAGTAGCTTTCAAAAAAAAAAAAAGCGCAAGGATATTATCTTTTATAGTGCAAGAAACTTGGACCAAAGGCTTTTTTTTAAAAGTCTTTATTTATCTGACAGACAAGAGATCACAAGTAGGCAGACAGGCAGGCAGAGAAAGAGAGGAGGAAGCAGGCTCTCCATCAAGGGGACAACCTGATGTGGGGTTTGATCTCAGGACCCTGGGATCATGACCCGAGCCGAAGGCAGAGGCTTTAACCCACTGAGGCACCCAGGTGCCCCAGACCAAAGCCTTTATAAGATTAAACATATCTCTTGTTACAGTATGCTAGTCAATCTGTTATCTCTGAGAAAAATTAATTCTCACTAGGAAGATGAGATCAAAATGTCTAAGCATTTGATCCTACTACCATACCACCAAAACCACTAGCACTACCCCTAAAATAACAAGTCTAAAACCCCTCTGAAATAAGAAAGCAGTACTGTAATATACCAGAAAATGCCTGCAATCCCCATGTATCACATGTATCAGTGATGGTTTTACTGCATACAAAACTCATTCTAGTTTGGGTAAGCTAAAGGGGATTCATTACAGGATAGCTAATGGGTATCATAGCAGTTGGGAGGGCTGAAGATCAGCTCTGGGCTGGACTTAACGACTTTAAAGTCATAAAGTCACATTACAGGACTGAGCTTCTGGACCTGCCAGAAGGAATTGGCTGCTGTTCCTGGCTCCAGACCCAGACCACCTATGCCACCACCCACAGCAGCCAAAGAAAGATGCACCCTGCCTCTCAACACCTACAAAGCTAGAGCCCTAACGCTGAGACCCTCACCACAATTGTTGCAGAAAATCAAGCTCCCTTGCAACTTGGCTTGCCTGCCAAAGTAACAGAGACAAGAGAAGTCAGCCTCTGCTTCAGAGTGTTCTGCTTATGCCTTCTAAATCTCACGTGCTCTAAGTGATCAGTGGAACTGAGATCACATCCAAAACTAGAGCTTCAAAGGAGTCTAAAAAATGTAGTTTTGAGGGTTCCAGCCCCAGTATTTCAAGAAGGCCTTCTATAAGAAAGATGGAAAGGATACTCAGTGCAGTGATACACTGTCCCACCCATCCTGAAAAGTGAGTAGAAAGCATATAATTGTTTAAGGAAAGCCAGGGCAATTCCAGAAGAGTAAGTGTCGAGGCCATGGACATAATTTATTGGAAAGAATCATGGAGCAACCACAGAGTGGCTCATTTCCATCTGGAGTAGGAAACACAAATATGCTGGAGCATTGACTGTAAATGTTGGGCCAGAGGCCAAGCTCAGGAGGAGGAGGGAGCTCTACTTCCCTAAGAGAAGCCTACTGGGATGCCCTGTCTGGCAGCTAAACCCCCTCTTCTACAATCCCTGTTGCTGACTCTGCGGTACATAATACCTTCACAGGCAGGCTGACCCAACCTGAACAACAAAGATAGCCATGCAAGCAGACAGTAAACGTCTAAAGTAAGCAAACACCATGAAAGAGTAACATACAAGCTAAGGAATATCACTAAGGGAGAATTTATGCAGCAAACAAATGGAAACTTTGAAAATAGTACAAGTGAAAACCACAGAGAGATGAGAATGGATCCTGTATCCATGAAACAAAATACTGTTTTTAAGAACCCCAGATTAGAAAAAAGAAAATGCTTACCAAATAAAAATCTTAATAGGTAAGCCAAAAGCAGAATATATTCATGCTCGCTGGAAGCCTAAATTGTGCTCAGAATGACAGAGATGATGTTATAGGTGCTGAGATTCACCACCCAGAACCCTGCCAGGGACCCAAATGTTCTGCCACTTGCTGGCTGCTGGCAGTTCACAGCCAAGTCTCTCTCCAGGAATTACCCATGAGAAAGAGGATTGCTTTGTCCAATTTTATGTCCTTTCTCCAAAGGCACACAGGCCCCCTTGCTTGGATTCAGGACAATCTGAAGGGTCATCCAAGCCCCAAAGCTCCCTGAACAGTCAGGTTAGGCTTTTCTTACAACTGCAACACAGTTCAACTCTCCTTTTACCCTACCCTCCTTATCTTTCCCTCCCAGATATTGTCTCCGAGAGAACTTAAGCAATAAGCCTTCTATCTGCAGATCTCCATCTCAGCATCCATTTCCAGGTAGCCCAATCTAAGGCAGATAGAAAAATAAAAACAAAAAGACCTGAAGACATCGAGTATGTCTCCATCTATATGATTGGAATTCCAGCAGACAAGAACAGAGAATGGAAGGGAAGGAAAAAACAAAGAACATATAAATAGAATTCCCAGAATTGATGAAAGAAAGATACTGATCATATTGAAAAAGTCTACCAAGATGAAAAATAAAATTTATATATATATATATACATATATATATATATATAATGTTATATATTATATATGTTGACTTACATGGAGCCACCTTGGTGGCTCAGTCAGTTAAGCATCTGCCTTAGGCTCAGGTCATGATCCAGGGGTGCTGGGATGGGGTCCTGCATCAGACTCCTTGCTCAGTGGGGAGCTTGCTTCTCCCTCTCCCTGCAGCTGCCCCAGCTTGTGTCTCTGACAAGTGAATAAATAAAATCTTAAAAAATAATCTAACGACCTAGTTAATAAGGTAGATCCAATTAATATAGTAACATGTATACTTTGAAACCAGAAAATAAACTTTTCTTAGAGAGTATTTTCTTAGCACAACACATAAATCAGAAACAAAAAAAAAACAGATTTAATCATTTAAAAATATCTGCAGAGTAAGAGATATTATAAACAAAACAAAAAGGCAATATCAAGCCAGAGTAAAATAATCACCAACACACTTCAGCGCATTTTGTGTTTTTGCCCAGCACATATATCAGCACTACGATTTTCCTCTTGGAGTACCTACCATTCTGACTATCTGGTGGTGATGAGACCTCCCTCCGGGCCCCAGGGCGAGTGTGAGGGAATCAATTCATCATATACCTGGCCACAGGATCAATTCAAACATGAGCATAGGACCCATTGGGGGCCAGTAAGAAGGAGCGAATGACAGGACTTGAGTGCAAGCAACTGAAAAAGACTCTGCCACTGAATTTATGGAGTGAAGCTGTAAGATGCATCCATCCTGGCATCAGAGCTGAAGAAACAGAACCCAGGAATGAGTCCCAGAGACATACAGTGGTGCCTAAATATATTAGGCAAAATTAACCAGGATGCTCAATGTTTTTAAATGTATTGGGGTGAGGTAGAGTCAGGCAGGGGGTAAACAACTAGAAAAGACTTTGAGGCTGAACTGTGATATATAGATAACTATGCAAATGAAAGAGCAGTTATTACTAGGTGTTGTGGGTTCAATCACATTCTCCAAAATGAAATGCTGAAATCCTGAATATATATAAATATACATATATGTATAATGTATGTATATATGCACATAAACACGTACACATACACACACACATATACATGTGTCTTTCTTTGCAAAGTGTCTTTGCAAATGTAATCAAGTTAAAATGAGGTCATACTGGATTAAGGTGGGCCCTAAACCTCATGACTGGTGTCTTTATAAAGAAAGAGGTTTGGAGGAAGAAATATACACTGGAAAGAAGTCCACATGAAGACCAGGGCAGAAATGGGAATTATGCTGCTGATGCAAGACAAGGAAGGCCAGAGATTGCTGTCAACCATCAGAGGTTAGAAGAGGCAAGGAAGGATTCTTCTCTATAGCTTTCATAGGGAGCCATGGCCCTTCTACCTCCTTGATTTCAGACTTCCAAAACAGAGAGGATAAATTTTTATTCTTTTAAGCCATCTAGTTTGAAATAATTTGTTATGGCAGACCTAGGAAGATAAAACAACAGATGATTATTAACTTTAAGGAAATGCAAAGAGTTGTGCAACGAAGTAACAGGTATAATACAGAAATCAGGTCCAGATACCATTTCTATAGACAGAATAATGTAAAAATCAATTAGTCAATAAATCAATCACAATATAACCATATCGGGAAAAGAGGGATATGGGGCCTCGCAATTATATTTGTTTTTGGGCAGCAGGAGAATCAAATTCTTGCCTTCTATCACGTGAACTTTAACTTCTATCATAAGAACTCAATAGATAATGTGAAAATTGAGAAATGAAGTAATATTGTTATAAGCTTCGAACATAGAGATATGAATGGCCAAAGAAGCAGATAAAAGTTGAAAATGGTCATTTCTGAAGAATGAGACATGAGAAATTAGATCTTGGTGTACTCTACTGGACTGCTTTTCATTACTCATGTAGCACTATTTGGCTTATTAAATTATGCATGTATCAATTTTAATGGAAATAAAAACAAAATTCAAAAGGAAAAAATAGGCAAAAATGAACAGATAGTTCACAAAGAAAGAAGTTCAAACGAAGAACATATGAACACAAGCCTAAACTCAATGACAACCAGGCCAATTCATTTTAAAATAAATTTAAAAAATAAGTCTAAAAGTAAAAAATCAAATATTAAGTCTCCAATCAACTAAGCACAATTTGATTGGAAAGAAATTTGAAAATGGTTAGTAAAATTGAAAATGTGTATACAACACTGCTAATCCATTCTGGCTTGGATCCAGGAAACTTTTTTTTTCCAATTTATTTATTTTCAGAAAAACAGTATTCATTATTTTTTCACCACACCCAGTGCTCCATGCAAGCCGTGCCCTCTATAATACCCACCACCTGGTACCCCAACCTCCCACACCCCCGCCACTTCAAACCCCTCAGACTGTTTTTCAGAGTCCATAGTCTCTCATGGTTCACCTCCCCTTCCAATTTACCCAAATTCCCTACTCCTCTCTAATGCCCCTTGTCATCCATGCTATTGGTTATGCTCCACAAATAAGTGAAACCATATGATAATTGACTCTCTCTGCTTGACTTATTTAACTCAGCATAATCTCTTCCAGTCCCGTCCATGTTGCTACAAAAGTTGGGTATTCATCCTTTCTGATGGAGGCATAATACTCCATAGTGTATATGGACCACATCTTCCTTATCCATTCATCCGTTGAAGGGCATCTTGGTTCTTTCCATAGTTTGGCGACTGTGGCCATTGCTGCTATAAACATTGGGGTACAGATGGCCCTTCTTTTCACGACATCTGTATCTTTGGGGTAAATACCCAGGAGTGCAATTGCAGGGTCATAGGGAAGCTCTATTTTTAATTTCTTGAGGAATCTCCACACTGTTCTCCAAAGAGGCTGCACCAACTTGCATTCCCACCAACAGTGGAAGAGGGTTCCCCTTTCTCCACATCCTCTCCAACACATGTTGTTTCCTGTTTTGTTAATTTTGGCCATTCTAACTGGTGTAAGGTGATATCTCAATGTGGTTTTAATTTGAATCTCCCTGAGGGCTAATGATGATGAGCATTTTTTCATGTGTCTGATAGCCATTTGTATGTCTTGATTGGAGAAGTGTCTGTTCATATCTTCTGCCCATTTTTTGATGTGTTTGTCTCTTTCGTGTGGGTTGAGTTTGAGGAGTTCATTATAGATCCTGGATATCAACCTTTTGTCTGTACTGTCATTTGCAAATATCTTCTCCCATTCCGTGGGCTGCCTCTTTGTTTTGTTGACTGTTTCCTTTGCTTTGCAGAAGCTTTTGATTTTGATGAAGTCCCCGAAGTTTTTTTTCGCTTTTGTTTCCTTTGCCTTTGGAGACGTATCTTGAAAGAAGTTGCTGTGGCTGATATCGAAGAGATTACTGCCTATGTTCTCCTCTAAGATTCTGATAGATTCCTGTCTCACGTTGAGGTCTTTTATCCATTTTGAGTTGATCTTTGTGTACGGTGTAAGAGAACGGTCGAGTTTCATTCTTCTACATATAGCTGTCCAGTTTTCCCAGCACCATTTATTGAAGAGACTGTCTTTTTTCCACTGTATATTTTTTCCTGTTTTGTCGAATATTAATTGACCATAGAGTTGAGGGTCCATATCAGGGCTCTCTACTCTGTTCCACTGGTCATTGTGATGTTTATACAACTTGGGAATGAATGATCATTGTAAGTTTCATTTTAATGACCTTTGATTTAAAAAAAATGTGACAACAAAAGGAAACATGTAGGGAATTTGGGTAAATTGGAAGGGGAGGTGAACCATGAGAGACTATGAACTCTGAAAAACAGTCTGAGGGGTTTGAAGTGGCGGGGGGGTGGGAGGTTGGGGTACCAGGTGGTGGGTATTATAGAGGGCATGGCTTGCATGGAGCACTGGGTGTGGTGAAAAAATAATGAATACTGTTTTTCTGAAAATAAATAAATTGAAAAAAAAAGGAAACATGGATTTTGCCTCCATTTCACTTATTTCAACAAATTATTTTCTTATTTTATTCCTAATAAAATGAGCTATTAAGAGCAATTATTGTGGTCTCTTGGGCTATGGCTTTGGACATGCCAGTTTAGACACCTAGGTCCTTCTGTTGTTGGCTGTAAGTACAGCCCTGGGTGAGTGTGGCTAAGACAGTTGCTGCCAACCTTGCATGATGGAATTGTTAGACTAAAAGTTTCTATTGGAGGACTGCCATATAATAAATGTAATATTTCAAAGAAGTATCAGAAATGTCGAGGTTATTGTCTAAGAATCAACAAACCAGACATGAGGTACAGATGATTTGAAAGAGTAGATGTGGGGGGGTGCCTTGGTCGCTCAGTGCATTGAGCCTCTGCCTTTGGCTCAGGTCATGATCTTAGCGTCCTGGGATCAAGCTCCACGTTGGGCTCTCTGCTCGGTGGGGAGCTTGCTTCCCTCTTTCTCTCTCTCTCTCTCTGCCTATTTGTGATCTCTCTTTATGTCAAATAAATAAAAAAAGAAAGTGTAGATGTGAACTTGGTGAAGATTATTTGTATTTAAATAAATATGGTGGTGTCCTGTGAGTCTTCATTCTGAAGAAGAGTAGGATATCCTCTCTTCCTTGCTCGAACAAGCAGAGTTCTAGTAAGACCACTCATAATGCACGTTATTTTTTTTCTTCAGTTATGTGCACAATAGATTAGGATCTGACACCCATCTGTGGAATCTAATGAGTGAGAAGGAATGTCCAGCTGGCTACTTTAATAATGAAGCCAAAGGAGAAGACATTACTTTGGCATCAGGGAATAATATTGTAAATCATCAGAAAAGGAATACATGTGTTATTTGCAAAATCTAAGCAATAACTCATTGATAGAACCGGCATGAAGCCATTTTTTGCTGCAGCCAAGAGTACCACTTGGCATACAAAATTAGACTCTAAAGTCATTTAATGTGGCTTTATAAATATATACTGATTTATATACTTCTGAAAATATCTTCCCTTCGAGGTGATAAACAGATATGTAGTTAGTGATTTTGGCTTCTTCTGTAATCATAATTTTGGTACATCTTTGGAATTGCTTTCAGAGTTGGAGCTATGTTTCCTCAGTGTGCATTTTTAAATAAAAAATATTTAGAAGTAATTTAAATACCCAAATATTCATAACAACATTGTTGGTGGCAGCACAGTGCTGGAACAGCCAACTATGTTTCAAATGTTAGTCTATTTAGAAGCTGTGCTGCATACATATGATGGAGTTCTACTTACAGTGAAAAGGAAGAAACTATTGATAATATTGCAAAAATCTCAAATACGTAATTCTGAAAAAGTCAGTCTTCAGGATTATATAGTTTATGATTCCACTTATTTGATATTCTTAAAACATCTAATTTGTAGTAATAAACAGATTACCAGTTATGAGATTGTGGACAGGAGGTTTGTATCACTAGAAAGTGATAGTGTAAGGTGGTTTTGGGAAGAATGAAATTGTTCTGTATCATGATCATTTCCATTGATACAGAAAACAAATTTCAACATATAAATTCAATGTACATTAAAAAAAGAGACTCTTAGCAAATTAGGAATAGAAGAACTTGTCTTCATTCTGATAAAAATATCTATAACAAATCATCATACTTGATGGTGAAAGACTGAATGTTTCTTCCTGGGATTAAAAACAAGAAATATATCTACTCTCAGCACTCATATTTAATATCAATCAGGAAGGCTGGTCAGTAAAATAAGGTAAATAAGAGAAATTAAAAGCATATATGTTAGAAAAAAGAGTAATAAAACTCTCCCTGTTCACAGATTACATGATTATATATGTAGAAAATCCTAAAATATCTGCAAAAGAACTCCATAATAAATCAGTTTATCAGGACCACAAACTACAATGTCTAAACAAAGGCAGATCTCTGAGGGAATCAAAGCATAATATTATAGTATAAATAAATTAGAAATATCACATTTCCCGAGATTTTTTTCACCAGTTTTGCCAGTTAGAGATACTAATACAGAAATAAGTAGAATAGATAAAGGGAAAACTAGTTTCTCTTACAAATGACTAAATGTAGCATAAACTAGGAAAAAGGAAGAATCTTTGGGATGTGTCTTTTTTTATGTTTTATTTATTTGTTTAGAGAGAGAAAGAGAGTGTGAGCAGGGAGAGGGGCAGAAAGAGAGGGAAAGAATCTCAAGCGGACTCCATGCTGAGCACAAAACCCAACACTGGGCTTGATCTCATGACCCTTAGATCATGACTTTATCCTAAATCAAGAGTTAGTTTCTTAACTGACTGAGCCACCCAGGCACCCTCTTTGGGATGTGTCTTGAGCTTATCTTATAATGGGTTTAGGAAAAAGAGTCTCATCTTCTAATTGTTTAAAATTTGAAGGTGAGGACACTTCAAAGCGTAGGGGGCATCGCTACTTCATTTGTCACTCTTCCCAATAGAGAAGAGTCTTGTGCCAGCATGGTACAGTACCAGCAAGGTGCCAAAAAAGCCAGATATTATATCCAAATATGGTAGTAGAGAATAGTCTCAGATGCCCCAGGGACTCAGAGCAACACAGGGGTTGGTCCAAGAGCTCCTGACCCTGGGAAAAACAAAGAAATGTAATTCCAAGATCCTTTTAGTAATGAGTTTCCATGTCAATTACTTTGACAGTCTTAGCTATCACCTTTACAATTTTGGAGGCTGGAGATATGACTGTGGCAATGACTCTGGCTATATTGGCTATTGTAAATTCAGCTAGTGCCACTATGGTCCCTCTTTCTATAGAAAAATATTAACTCTCTGGGTTCTATTGAAAAATCTGTCAATCACTAAAACAATACAAACTTTCCCTTACTGTAAATGACTTTTTTTTAACTTCCTGTCTTCAAAGTCAGGCTTCATTTTCGGCTCATTAATGCAAAGATGGCTAACGTCATACACCATTACAGAAGGCACTTGGTAGAAAGCAGGGCAAGAAAGACCCATTCCTCTCAAGAGAACATCATTACAGAAACGAGTTCTTTCCAAAAAGGCTGCATTTTAGAACTGAGCTGCTGCTTCATTGGTTCACAGACAGCTCTGTGTCTGTTTCCCTATAAAGTGTCTTTGTTGACATAACAAATTGGTTTTATTTTGTTTTGTTGATGTTAAAGAGTTTCATACACATTATGGTGTATTTTTTTGCAAAACCTAAATAATAATTTCCTGAAACAAATATATACCAATATTTGTCCAAAGATATGATTTTTTTTATTGTTAATGCCTTTTAAAAATTATGACCACAGAAGAGTTTAAAATTAATGCTTATTCTATCTGATCTTGCTGAGAATGATGTTATCTTTCTCAACACACAAGAGAACCAATGAAATTTGATATTTCTAATATCCTCCAAAATTGTGCCCTCTTTTCCCACATACATAAATTTTAACTTGCCATTTCTCCATCTATAATATAATTACTGACCACTAATAATCTTCATTGCTAAATGGGAGATGGCTCTTCCTTTGTGTATATTAATTATCCCCTTGCCTTAACTACACATCTAAGGGGAAGGCATTTGTCTTTTTTCTGTGGGCTTGAGTGGTATTTGTCTTCTTGGGTGTTCACCTGTTGACTGAACTCTGCCTAAGGTCCTGTCTCTGCCACTTCAACAGATACAGATTTCTCAGAATTTATTCTTACTCTTGTTGAAAACTTTTTATACATTTGGATTTAGACACTGAATTAATCCTTTTCCCCTTGCTTTACCACTGTTGTCAGCCTCTCGTTATGCCCTTAGGTTTCCTATGTTCTTTGTTCTCTGCCTTCAATCTTAAACTGTTTTTGGTTTCTACTTCCCATTTTTAGGGGTTTATATTATTGTCCTCATGTGTAATTTATTTTTATTTTACCTAGAGTGCACTTGCATGCGTGAGCAGGGGTGGAGGAGGGACAGAAGGAAATGGAGAGAAAAATCTTAAGCAGGCTCCATAGTCAGTGTAGAGCTTGAGTGGGACTCAATCTCACCACCCTGAGATCATGACCTGAGCCAAAATCAACAGCAGGCTGCTTAACTATCTGAGCCACACAGGTATCCCAACCTCATTAAAACAAAACAAAACAAAACAAAACTATTCTTGTCCACTCTTTCAACTATAAACTGGATCTCGTCAAATGTCTACTGTATATCACCCTTGTTCTCATTTCACTTTTACCAAGATAGTATTTTCAATGGTACGTATTCTAATTATGGCTTTCCTACATTCTTATATCTCTCAACCCACTTTACTGATGATATCAGTCTTTTGAAATTCCAGTTTTTGTTTAACTCTGCTTTTTCCATGCTTGCCCATTTAAAGGAGCATTGGTCTAGAGAAGTACATCCTTGTTGAACTCTCTATTAAACTTACAATTTCAAGTCCCAAGTAGCATTCAGCCATGACCAGAAATTCTCCATTTTTCTACTGAATTCACTTTGCCATTGTCTAAAATTTAACTATTGAATTTCTCACCATTTTTTAAACTTCTAACACAATCTGCTTCACTCTTAATCCAATTTATGACTTCTTTCCAATTCCACTGAAAAATTAAGAACAGTGAGTTAAACAGCAACCAAGTATCTATTTATTTCCTATTGCTGCTGTAACAGCTAATCACAAACTTAGTATTCAAAATGACTCAAATTATGATCTTGTAGTTTCTGTGGTCAGAAATCTGGGCACAAAATGGCACACATGACTATCTCTTTAGTCTTACAATGCCAGAACAAATTTGTTGGCAGGTTGCATTCATTTGCAGAAGTTCTAGAGATGAATTTGCTTCCAAGTTCCATCTAGTTGTGACAGGATTCAGTTCCTGTGGTTCAGGCTTGAAGTCCCATGTCCTTTTTCAGCCTCTGGAAGACCCTGGTGCTCCATGCCTCATAGACCCTTTCCTCCATCTTCAAAAGCAGCAATGGCAGGTCAGATCTTCCTTACAGGTTTAATATTTGACCTCCATTTCTGCTTCATCTCTCTGCCTTCCTCTCCTGCTTTTAAAAGCTCATGTAATGACACTGGACTCACTTGGAGAATTCAGAAATAATCTCCCTATTTTAAAGTCAGCTGATAAATAACTCCATCTGCAAAGTCTCCTCAGAGTGGCATCAAGATTCATCTGTGATTAAATAACCAGGAGATAGAAAAGTTGATGGGATATATTTGGAATTCTGTCAAGTACAGTCATCCTTCAGCAAACATATGATCTACCTTTTGCATATTATGGTGCATGAATGGCCCTTGTTCTAAGAGCCGTTCTTCCACTGTGCACTGGAAGCCACACCTTCTCTCCTAGTCAGGTCTCTTATTTTTCAATTACCTTTCTACAGCATTTACACTAAATTGACTACTTACTTTTTACTGATCAGTTTTCTTCATTGGTCTTCTGATCACTGTGATCCCACTTCCCTCCAATGACACTGACCCTATCTCAGGCTCCTTTGTTGGGTTCCTGGGTTCCTTCCTACTTTTGCTTTCAGGGTTCCCCAGGGCCGAACTCTTATCTGTTTTATCTTTTTACTTTTTCCAGCTATTCTATGCAGTCTCATGTTGTAAGCACCATTCAAATAATTATGTATCTCCAGTTTATGTCTCCTGTCCTAACCTCCTCCCTCAAGCTTCACATTCAGATCCTGCTATCTATTCAATATTTTAAATAAATATTTTTGTGTCCACACCAAATATCTTGATCTTTTTACATTCTGTCTCCAACCAGGCTTCCTCTCAAATAGCATGCCAAAGGCATTCAACAAATTACAGTACGAAACCAAGCAACCTTAATTCCTCTTTTTCTAATAATAATAAATAAAATGTATTTCTAATATAATGATCACCAACATGCTCTTATACAGTCAACCACCAACTCTGCAATAACTTTGGGCTCCAAGCTTCCATACTTGAACTCTTACAACTCATAAACCATACAGTAGCAAGTTGTCAGTTAGATCACCCCTTTTTTCTTAGGCATCTTCCATAGATTTCCACTGCACTTGAAATTCTATTAAAAATCATCATCAAGGCCTGGAAGATCCTTTATAATCTAAACCTTCTCTCCCACTATTATCTCCTTCCATTAGCTATAATCTAGCCACAGTAACTTTCTCTCAGTCATCATACTAAAATAATTTCCATTTCAAAACATTTACATATGTATTTCCTTCTTTCCAGTTTGTTCTATGACTTAAACATGTATACATGTGTCTTTTTTACTTCATTCTTATGTTAAAATATCTCATAGGGACTTTTCTGGATTATCTCTATTATGGCATTTCTCTCTATGCTGCCACTCTGTATATAATTACTTTATTTCCTTCATACACATTATATCTAATAGATAGACCAGTAGATTTATTTACCATCTTCTCCCTGGAATGTAATCTTAATAAAGATAGGTATTTTGTTTTAAGCTTTACCCTTAAACATAGAAAATTGGCATAAAGTGTGCTCTAAGTAAATATTTGCTGAATAGCTGAATTCCAAGATAAGATCTCTGTCATGCTCCTACATTAGAATCCTCTGGGGAGCCTTTAAAAATATCGATGTTTGATTCGTGAGATTAAGAGTCACTTATGGTTTGTCTCCCTCCCTATCCCATCTTGTTTCATGGATTCTTCTCCTACCCACTTAAGCCCCCATGTTGCATCACCACTTCCTCATATCAGGGAGATCATATGATAGTTGTCTTTCTCCGCTGTGGGTTGCTGGGGGGAGGGGGGTTGGGAGAAGGGGGGTAGGGTTATGGACATTGGGGAGGGTATGTGCTTTTGGGTAAACTGGAAGGGGAGATGAACCATGAGAGACTATGGACTCTGAAAAACAATCTGAGGGGTTTGAAGTGGCGGGGGGGGTGGGAGGTTGGGGTACCAGGTGGTGGGTATTAGAGAGGGCACAGCTTGCATGGAGCACTGGGTGTGGTGAAAAAATAATGAATACTGTTTTTCTGAAAATAAATAAATTGGGAAAATAATAATAATAAAAAAATATCGATGTTTGAAACTTATTTCAACTATTTTATTTTTTATTTAAATTCAATTTAGTTAACATACACTGTATTTTTAGTTTCAGAGATAGAATTTAGTGATTCATCACTTCCATACAACACCGAGTGCTTATAACCTTATGTGCACTCCTTAATGCCCATCACCTACTTACCCCATACCCTATTCAACTTCCCACCAGCAGCCCTTGGTTTATTTCCTATAGTTAAGAGTCTCTAATGGTTTGCCTCCCTCTCTGTTTTTATCTTATTTTATTTTTCCCTCCTTTCCCCTACGTTCATCTGTTTTTTTTTCTTAAATTCTATACTGGAGTGAAATCATATGGAAATTTCTTTCTCTGATTGACTTATTTTGCTTAGCATAATAATCTCTAGTTCTATCCATGTTGTTGCAAATGGCAAGATTCATTTTTTTTGATGGCTGAGTAATAACCCATTGTATATATAAATACCACATCTTCTTTAATTCTGGATGTGGAGTTGGCCACTCCTCTCACTGAAAGAGTATAAAAAGACCCATGTATATTGGTGGCATTATGAGCTTCTATAAATCTACCATGGTAGCTTAGATCTTGGTTCTATCTCTGCCCCTAACTACAGACTGATAGACATGGCGGATATGGCTGTGGCTTCCACCATCTTTTCTATGGAAGATATTTATTTTTTTCTAATGTTTTATTAAGAAACTTTGTGATGACATGGTATCTACATTTGTGGTGAGTATAACATACATATAGAGTTATCAAATCACTATGGTGTACAACCTGGAAACAATGTAACATTCTGTATCAACTATGCTTCAATAAATTAAAAAAAAATACAAATGCAAATACAAATAATATTAGCACAAAAAGGAAACTAATATCTTTTATATGATCAGTACGATCTAGAATATAGATTATATAGAATATATTCTACTGAGTTCTTCAATCTGCCAGTGTTATTTTCACTTTGGATTTATTTAATTTCAACTAGTTTATTTGGAGCCCATGTTTGGCCACAAAAGGTAGGCGCTCACCAAAGCCTCTTACCTTGGAACTAGCTTTCAGATCAAGGATGGATTCCTTTCATTATTATGGCTCATGAACACAGCACTAACTTCCTTATTTATTGTAATAATCCTGGTCATATTTCCAATAAACCTATTGCCATTGCAAATTTGGTTTCTTGTCTGTGCATTAAGATAAACATGGTTTTATTTAAGTTTTGCAATGTTTAAGCAATATTTTTTATATGGAACAATTATTTTCCCCTGGGATTATTTTTCTTAGGAACAATTCTTTAGATATTATTCTCATAATAATTGAGCTGAGACACTTTCTTGAAAGAGAGCTTATAGGACTATTTAGTATTTCTCTCACCTTTGACAGGTATTCTAATTTTAGGTATGGCACTTGGCTAACTGCCTTAAAACTTGAATTTAGTTATTTATTCCTGATTTGCATTCCTGTAGCTTAAGTCTTTATAACTTTTCCCTCTTTCTATAAGTTACACAGAACTGCAAACTTTGGCACTAACTCATGGCAAATGTTATTATGGAATTAGTTATTTTGGCTACTTTAACTAGCCATGTTTTTTACTGCTCCCATAACTTTATGAAGAGCCCTGCCCTCAGTGTCTTGCCATATTTTTGGAAATTCTGTGGAAATAATTGTTAACAAGTAAGGCCAAATATATTGCAGCTGTATACCTAGAGAAAATGAATATACATGTTCCTTACCCTTTTACGTTCTAATTTTTGAGAACCCATTTTTTAAATTAAATTATTAGTCAACCTGGGCGCCTGGGTGGCTCAGTGGGTTAAGCCGCTGCCTTCGGCTCAGGTCATGATCTCAGGGTCCTGGGATCAAGTCCCGCATCAGGCTCTCTGCTCAGCAGGGAGCCTGCTTCCTCCTCTCTCTCTCTCTGCCTGCCTCTCTGCCTACTTGTGATTTCTCTCTGTCAAATAAATAAATAAAATCTTTAAAAAAAATCATTAGTCAACCTTTCAGAAAATGTTATCTTATTAGGTTAAGTATTTTATTAAGGCCAAATAGTAAATATGCAGCCCTAGAAATAGTTTGAAAGAATCTGGTACTGAATCAACCACAAAAAGTATTAAATGAAATAAATTGTAATAAAATTTAAACTTAGCTAATGTCTGGGCACCCAAATGGCTCAGTCGGTTATGTGTCTGCCTTTGGCTCATGTCATGATCTCAGGGTCCTGGGATTGTGCCCCACATCAGGCTCCCTGCTCAGCAGGAGTCTTGTTTTTCCTCTTCTTCTACCTCTGCCCCCCACTCATGTTCTCTCTCTCTCTCTCTCTCAAAGAAATAAATAAAACCATAAATATAAACTTAGCTAATGTTATAATTTAGCTAAATATTTTTGTGCCTTTTTCTTAGGAAATTGATTTAAAAATTACTGGGTAATACTAGCTACTATTCTCAAGGATGGATTAGGATAATCATGTTGAAGGTGTCCTTTGAACTCAAAAGGCATCTTCACCACCAAAAATTAATTCTTAGCTCCTATGAGCTACTGTGTAACAGGAAGGGCAGGCTTGGCTATGACTGGTCTTGATGTATTGATGGTCTGGGTTTAAAATTTGGTGGATTTGATGATTTAGACCATGACAGCAGATACTTTCTGCAGAAGAAATTGTTTCTTTACATTCCATTAAAAATTTTGTTGAGCTCCTTCTGGACCTTCATTCTTGTCTGTTTCTTCTGCTCCTTCAATGGTGTTAAAATCATGTATAGTCTTAAACTCTTTATTGCAACTGCTAGCTTACCATAGACTACTATTGAAGCAACCTGCACACTGCATAGTCAGTAGCAAGCTGGAAAAAGAGGGCCTATTTCTCTTAGAATTTCACCCATCGAGATGGAATTTCTTTTATTACCATTGTGCTAACTTCCTTATTCCATTGAGAAGATACCTTTTCATGTTTCCAATAAAGTTACTTTATTCACAAAACAAATGGGATTTAAATTTTATTTATTTATTTAAGTGGACTTTTTTCACTTGGGGTTTGCCAAAAAGTTTACTGTGAACAATGTATTTCCTTTTGAGTTATATTTATTAATGATTTCTTCTAAGAGATATGTTTCCTTATTATGATGTCATCCCTTCTTAAAATTATACAATCATACTGCAATTCAAATATATAAGAACTAATTAAGTATAATTTCCCCCACAATGATAAAGACATTGTCCTTTCATTTAACAGATATAAATTTCAATATATATTTCTTTCTGGCTTTTCAATGTCACTGGGCACCTTTAAGTATCTTCAAAGCTATATGAGAAAGGAATCTTATATGATACTATTTGTATTCCTATGATATAATTACTTTTGCTTGTTGAGAGAAATAAAGTATGCAGAGCTTGATGCTTTATGGTTAGGGAGTTTTGATGCAAAGGTCAAAAACAGAGGTGGAAATTATTATTGTCTTTGCACATACGTAAAAATTGATATTTAAGAGATTGAGAAACTGAAATTCATATAATGTGTGATGGGTAGAACCAGGGTTTGAACTAAAGGCCTGCATGGCTCCATATATGAGGCTCTCCACCAATGTGCCTTAACACCTTCAAATGCATTCCAAGTAAGTAGGAAAACAGTTTCTGGCTTCGGAGGAGAGCTCTGGCTCCTTCCAAAGGATAATGACAGCCAAAGACTAGAACTATTAATATGATGGAAGAAGAAAGCACATTACATGCAGTAATCTATTAGGTTTGTTAATCAGTCATAGGTTTTGAAGATGTGATAGTAATTACCTTTTATCGAAAGACTCTGGCTGTAAGAAGTGTAGATGAGGCAGATAAGCAAATAAAATTATGCATCAGGAAGAGTAGACATCTAATATCACAAGGCAAAGGTATAATTAGGCTGTTCTGCACATTTGTGAAAAGAGTAAGAATGAGAAATATCTAAGGAGTGGGCCACTCCCACTGTGAAGAAATATAAAAGTCTGGGTTCAAGCAGTGATGCTCATTCTCTGGAAAGTCTCTTTCAACATCAAAGCAAATCCTGACACAATGAGCTACTACTACGGCAACTCCTATGGTGGCCTTGGCTTTGGCCTTGGTGGTTTTTGGTGGCCTGGGCTATGGTTATTGTTCTAACTATGGTCTTGGAGGCTTTGGTGGTTATGGTTGTGAGTTCTTTCATCCTGTTTTATATAGGAGATACTGGTCATCTGGATTTTACTAAAAATATTTTCCATGGCATAAAAATTTATGGAATTTCTATTATTTTCATCAAATGGCTCTTCTAATTTTTTTGCTATGATCTTTGAGATGTTTGAGAGACTGACCTAGCCATTGAAGAAGACATCTAAAACTAATCTCTGAATCAGTGGAGAACTATTTTCTTCTTTTTTTTTTAAGATTTTATTTATTTGACAGAGAGAAATCACAAGTAGGCAGAGAGGCAGGCAGAGAGAGGGGAGAAAGCAGATTCCCTGCGGAGCAGAGAGCCCGACGCAGGGCTCGATACCAGAACCCTAGGATCATGACCTGAGCCGAAGGCAGAGGCCTGGGAGGGGGAGGAGTCAAGATGGCGGAGAAGTAGCAGGCTGAGACTACTTCAGCTAGCAGGAGATCAGCTAGAGAGCTTATCTAAAGATTGCAAATACCTGCAAATCCATTGGCAGATCGAAGAGAAGAAGAACAGCAATTCTAGAAACAGAAAAACAACCACTTTCTGAAAGGTAGGAGTGGCGGAGAAGTGAATCCAAAGCGACGGGAAGATAGACCCCGGGGGGAGGGGCCGGCTCCCGGCAAACGGCGGAGCAACGGAGCACAAAATCAGGACTTTTAAAAATCTGTTCCGCTGAGGGACATTGCTCCAGAGGCTAAACCGGGGCGAAGCCCACGCGGGGTCGACGTGACCTCAGGTCCCGCGGGGTCACAGAAGGATCGGGGGTGTCCAAGTGTCGCAGAGCTTGCGGATATTGGAACGGGAAAGCTGGCTGCAGAGACAGAGCCGACAGTAAGCTCACAGCTCGGAGTTGCCTTGAACCGGTCGCAAGCTCGGTGAGCTCGGAGCGTGGCCGGAGGTTAGGCAGACGCGAGTTACTAGGAGCTGTTCGCTGAGGGCACACTGGGGAGCTGGGCCTCGGGCTCTCGGCTCCTCCGGCCGGAGACCAGGAGGCCGCCATTTGTATTCCCGTCCTCTGGAACTCTACGGAAAGCGCTCAGGGAACAAAAGCTCCTGAAAGCAAAGCCCAAAGCCGAGCAGATCACTCAGCCTGGCTCCTGGTAAGGGCTGTGTAATTCCGCCTGGGGCAAAGACACTTGAGAATCACTACAACAGGCCCCTCCCCCAGAAGATCAACAAGAAATCCAGGCAAGACCAAGTTCACCTACCAAGGAGTGCAGTTTCAATACCAAGGACAGAGCAGCAGAATTCCAGAGGAGGAGAAAACAAACCACGGAACTCATGGCTTTCTGCCTGTGATTTTTTAGTCTTGCAGTTAATTTAATTTTTTTCTTTTTCATTTTTTTTCTCTTCTTCTGCTAAAATTTTTTATAACTTTTACCCTTTTCTTTTTTAACGTTTTTTAACTAGATTATCTAATATATATATTTTTTTCTTTTTTATACTTTATTCATTTTCTTTTTTTTTAATTCTTTTTTTTTCTTTTTTTTCTTTCTTTATTTTTGAACCTTTTTATCCCCAAATCAGAAGAGAACAACAGAGAGAGATAAAAGGTATCCAAATTGGTAATGAAGAAGTCAAACTCTCTCTCTTCGCAGATGACATGATTCTTTATATGGAAAACCCAAAAGACTCCACCCCCAAACTACTAGAACTCATACAGCAATTCAGCAGTGTGGCAGGATACAAAGTCAATGTGCAGAAATCAGTGGCTTTCTTATACACTAACAATGAAAATACAGAAAGGGAAATTAGAGAATTGATTCCATTTACTATAGCACCAAGAACCATAAGATACCTGGGAATAAACCTAACTAAAGAGGTAAAGGATCTGTACTTGAAGAACTATAGACAGTCATGAAAGAAATTGAAGAAGACACAAAAAGATGGAAGACCATTCCATGCTCTTGGATCGGAAGAATAAACATTGTTAAAATGTCTATACTACATAGAGCAATCTATACTTTTAATGCCATTCCGATCAAAATTCCACCGGCATTCTTCAAAGAGCTGGAGCAAATAATCCTAAAATTTGTATGGAATCAGAAGAGACCCCGAATCGCTAAGGAAATGTTGAAAAACAAAAATAAAGCTGGCGGCATCACCTTACCTGATTTCAAGCTTTATTACAAAGCTGTGATCACCAAGACAGCATGGTACTGGCATAAAAACAGACACATAGACCAGTGGAACAGAGTAGAGAGCCCTGATATGGACCCTCAACTCTATGGTCAATTAATCTTCGACAAAACAGGAAAAAATATACAGTGGAAAAAAGACAGTCTCTTCAATAAATGGTGCTGGGAAAACTGGACAGCTATATGTAGAAGAATGAAACTCGACCATTCTCTTACACCGTACACAAAGATCAACTCAAAATGGATAAAAGACCTCAACGTGAGACAGGAATCTATCAGAATCTTAGAGGAGAACATAGGCAGTAATCTCTTCGATATCAGCCACAGCAACTTCTTTCAAGATACGTCTCCAAAGGCAAAGGAAACAAAAGCGAAAATAAACTTCTGGGACTTCATCAAAATCAAAAGCTTCTGCACAGCAAAGGAAACAGTCAAAAAAACAAACAGGCAACCCACGGAATGGGAGAAGATATTTGCAAATGACAGTACAGACAAAAGGTTGATATCCAGGATCTATAATGAACTCCTCAAACTCAACCCACACGAAAGAGACAAACACATCAAAAAATGGGCAGAAGATATGAACAGACACTTCTCCAATCAAGACATACAAACGGCTATCAGACACATGAAAAAATGCCATCAGCTATTCTTAAACTCAGTGCTAAGATCATATTGTTTCACTCATTGCAGACAAACCTTGCTTGCTTTTGTCTCCAATTACTCACTGAAGCCATTGTGTCTTGAAGGAATCTGCACTTGTTTTCTCAGTTTATTGTATTTTTACCCATACTGCTACCTTTAGATCTTCTCTGACTTATTTTGTAGGACAATTCAGCTGTCACAATAATAGATAACTTTTCTATACCACACTTAAAATCAGCTACTCCTCATTTTGCTCTTCTTTAAATTGCTATCCTATGTTTATACAAAACCACACAAATGCATATTTACACACTCAAAACAACACATAGAATATATCTACACCCATATATATACATATATATGTTGTTTATATATAAATATATATTAATTTATTTTATTTATATATAAATATATATTATATATTTATATATTTATCTTTTTACTACAATGAAACAGTAAGCTTTTCTTGTTCATGGGGTAGTCATTTATATTTTTATTATCAAGCATATTGGAGCCCTAAAGCCCTTCAAATCCTTTTCAATAATAAGAATTCAATTAAGCTTTGTTTTGTTGATTGAATATCAGTTTTTTCACAAACTTTTCCCCTTGAAACTTGAAATTTGGTGTTTCTTCATGTAAATGTCTATCATGTCTTCTATAAAATAATACTATATTTTAAAATTGGAGTTTCAGGAAAAAAGAAATTTAAAAAGTTCACAGATATTCGTTATGTGTACTTTTACAAGATATTTATGTCTCAAGGATGTAAATATCAAATTCTTGAACTCAAAGAGTTTGTAATGGTTACAAAATGTAAAACTTTTTTTTCAAGTGGCAAAGTCAAATTAATAACACATAGAAGAGTTGAAGGGGGGTAGTAGGTATGTATGGGCCCAAATTATTGAGGGATGCTATTGGGAGAAAAAAAAAAAAAAACTCATGATGAATAAAATTCTCTGCGCAATAGTGTAGAGCAAAGAAAGCCACCTGAAGTTTTAAGAAACAATTTAAGAGGATTCATCTAGGTAGAACGAATGCTTCACATAAAGTTTTAGGAGAAAAGGTGTTGAAAAAGTAGCCTTTGGTGGTGTTTTGAAAGATTTGAATATTGTCTCCAAATATAAAGGTACTTAAAATCTTCCTCAAAATACACAAGCAAAAAAGGAAATGTAACACTTATTCATGTTTTCACATGAACGTGTTTCTATATAAAAACACTTATGTGCTGTCAAAGTAAGAATATTCATTGAGATTTTCCCCCAAAATCATTACATTAACTTAATGATTCACAGAGGAAAAAAATATTGAGAAAATATTGTGTTTAATGAAAATCCAATCTAAGTGAGGGAGACATAATTTGACAATGATTAGAAATGTCAGTCTATGAGAAAAAGAGAGAGAGAGAGAGAGAGAGACTAAGAAACAGACTGAACTGTAGAGAACAGACTGGTGGTTGGGGGGAGGTTGGTGGCGGGATGGGGAAAATGGGTGATGGGGATTAAGGAGCCTACCACTTGTTGTGAGTACTGGGTGTTATATGGAAGTGTGGCATCACTATATTGTACACCAGAGCTAATATTACACTGTATGTTAACTAACAGGAATTAAAATGAAACAATAAAAATACAGTTACCATGACAGAAAAAAACAGAACAAAACAAAACAACTTATGTGAAATAGGATCCTAAGTACTAAAATTGTAATATGAACTATGTGTAAATGTTAGCTTTGAAGTTAGGAAATTAATTATGCTTTACTAAAACTGATTTTGAGAGATTAAAATTCAAAGGAAAAATTTATTCATTTATCTTTGAAATTATCCTTAATAAGAAAGGTTTGGCTTACTGGTACTGTTTGTTACCATTTACCTCATCTCTGAAGATGAGTTCTATATATAATGGTTCCTTTTACCATACTGTATATTCTATTACCTCTTTTTGTAATATAATCAATTGGAAATAGGACTATAAATAAATAAATGTTTGGTTCTGTGACATAGGAAAGGCGTAGCATCTGCACTTAAAAATGCTTTTGAGCTAGTGGGGAAAAGGAATATTGGAAAAAGAGAACAAAATGACACTATTATGGGCATAAAGAACAGAATATAGTATCTATGAAATAATGGAAAAATGGTCATGTGAGAAGTATTGAATTCTCAAAAAGAATACATTTTATAGGGAAGTTTAACTTATTGGAATATGATTTGTTTCCTTCATATTTTATAGACTTTTAGGGGAAGATACTGAAGAAAAACTAAATTTAGAAAATCACATTGATATCCAGACATATCTTTTTTTTCAGTAAATAAGAAAGAGAAATGAAGGAAGGAAGGAAGGAAGGAAGGAAAGAAGGAAAAAAAGGTGGAAGAGGGGAAGGAAGGAAGGAAGAAAGGTGGGTGGGAGGGAGGGACAGAGGAAGGGATAGAGAGAGAAAGAAGGAAGGAAAGAAGGAGAGATGGAAGAAGGAAGGAAAATTGACAGTAACGTGGCCTAGTTAGAGTGTGTGTGTATGTTCTTTTTCAAATTCAAAACAATGAAATAGGGCAAAACTACACACTGCTATTTTTATTTGGTAAAAACAAATATTTTTCAGTTATGTTTGTTTAAATTTACTTATTAATGGACAATTATTTAAATAATCTACATATATGCACTTTAATAAAACAACATTTTTCACTGTGCATTTTATTTCTGGCCAGTATAACTATTTATTTCCTGATTATTACTGAATGTAAATTTATTATATTGAGGAAGGGGTATGTTTTGAGGAAGGGGAATGTTGAGGAAAAATTATTTGATGGCATTATGAAATATGCTAGTCATACCAGTCTTAGATTTCAAAGGTAAGATATCATTAGAGGAAAACATTATTTGCTTTATTATTTATAATTCTATCTAACTATTCATTTTTTAAGACTTCTTTTATTTATTTGATGGAAAGAGAGGGAAAACAAGCAGGGGGAGTGGGGGAGGGAGAAGCAGGCTTCCAGCAGAGCAGGGAGCCTGATGAGGGGCTCCATCCTGGGAGCCTGGAATCATGACCTGAGACACTTAACTAACTGAGCCACCCAGCTGCCCCTAACTATTCATCTTATCCACTAGCAAATATCTCAAAATTTGCCTTTAGAAGCTGAGGAGAGTATGCATCATTGGAATCATGGTCACCTTCACAAAACTGTTGTTCAGTGAAATATTTGTTTATCACTAGATAGCCAAACCTCTTTAGGTTGACTTTTGATACCTTCCATTGTGAAATAAAGGTTTTTTTTCCAAAATATATTTTTTGTTTTTATTGTTCTCAGATACTTTTCTCACCAAAATTATTGAATAAATATAAAATGCTGTGGACTTCTGCTTATGAATTACTATGTATATAAAGATTTTATTCATTCTTTTACAAAGCAAATTTTGGTCAAAATGCTCTTTACTTTTGACAGAAGTCAATTTTTGTTAGCTTCTATTCACTCAAAAGTTATCCTTATTTGATGGAAACAAAATAATTACAAAGAACAAAAATTTAAGCTTGGTAATGTTTCCATTTTTCTTCACTGAAGCACATAAGCACTATTCCTTTACCAAGATCCATGTAATATCTGTCCTATCTTGGCCATTCCCCTTGCTACAGGCTCTAATTTCAGCTCTTACCATTATTTACCACAATTATTGCTGCATCATCTAATTCTTCTCCTTATTCTTTAGATCTGACATCATCCCACTTGCACCAAGACAAGTATTTCTAAAATATCAACTTTTTTCAAAGTACTTCCCTGAACAAAAATTTGAGGATGATTTTCCATAAACAGCAAATTTTCCAACCCCAAATCCTAACCTAACCTTTTTTTTTACCATTTCATTAATGTTTTTCCCAGCTTTATTGAAATATAATTGGCATACAATAATGTGTAAGTTTGAGGTGAACAGCATGCTGATTTAATACACTACATATGGAGGAAAAATACCACAATGGGGTTCGTTAACACATCCCCACATATAATTACCTTGAGTGTGTGTGTGCTGGGGATGTGGGGTGAGAACATTTAAGACCTACTCTCTTAGATACGTCTAAGTATACAGTACTGTAACTGCATCCATGGTGTACATTAGATCCCAGAACTTATTCATCTTATAACAGGAACTTTATGGCCTCTAACCAACATCTCCTCATTTTCCCTAGCCAGAAGCTCCTGGTAACCACTGTTCTACTCTCTGTTCCATGATTCTACAAACAGATGAGATCATTATTTGTCTTTCGCTGCCCACTCCCTTCTTGTATGGGAATCTGTTTACATATTTAACATTAAACACATTTAATAGTGTTTATATCAGCTTTGCTCCTCACTCATGGAGTCTACACACAGCCTAATCTTGCCTCAGATCATTAGCTAAAGTTATTGCCTTCTTCTGGTTTCTCCTCCTCCCTTTGATGTTTTATTGAGTCTTCCACATCCTTCTTATCCAGTGTGTCCCACCTTTTATAGAATTCTTCAATGGGTGAAGCTAGCCCATAGAAATCTTAAGCAATCTTTAAAGCTTCTTTTGAAATAGGGGTCTCTAACTCCATTTCTCCAGACTCACTCCTGTGACTCAATCTCTACCCCACCTACCTCCTCCCTCCTTCCAGCCTAAAATACTCAGAAAACCATGGGCACCCCAGAAGCACATATTTTGACATCACAGCTAAAAGGCAGGCTTTCTAAGACCACGAATGGTCATTTATATCTTTCTCTTTTATCATCTATTTTCCCAAAGCAGAGTGAAATAACTTTCATATTCCATAAATTCAATATAATTTATCGTTGACTGAATCTTCATTTCACTCGCAATCCTTTCCTTGTGTAACCCATAATGTAGAGTCTTCCTTCTATAAATAACTATAAATAACTCCTCTATTTTCTATAAATAAACATTTAGAACTTCCCATTTTAGCTCTGACTAGCAAGAGCCTGGAACTTGTCACTCTAATCCTTTTAACAAGAAATGGCTGGCCATACCAAAAAGCCATGACTTTCCTAGAATCTAACAGAGAACTGAGTTTTCAGGACAAACCACCCCTAAAAATCCAGAGAGATGAGAGAATCCAGAGTTACAGCTGAGATCTTCTTACCAACAGAATTAATAAACTGGTATAAATACTTAAACTGTGATCGTGATAAATGGCTGGAGGTTAACTGTGGGTTAGTGTAAAAGTGAGAAATTCCTAGGGGCTTCAGTCTCAGATCACCCACACTTTTATGGATTTTATCTATAGTAATTCCTGTGAACAGTTGAGAAAGATACACTCTTTTCTCTGACTGGGGGAGAAGAAGAGTAGTCTTTGTGAAATAGTCCAGAGCCTTCCCCTTAAATATAGATGTCTAGACCAAGGGCAATGGACTACAAGAGCCCTGGGGGAAGGGGATTCCTCTTACCGAACAACCTCTGGATTTCCTGCCTCACAAGAGGTAGGGCTGAGAAATTAAGATTTTGTTAAATTTCTGTCTTCCAAATCTCATGCAAAATATTTCTTTCAAACCTAGGACTAACCTAGAACTATATAGGAAGGGCACTTCTTAAAAACTCAACTTACCTAAATTGTTACAATACCATCTGACAGAAGAGGCATGTTCCATAGGAAAGGCGGTGTTGAAGGATTGAATTACATCCACTAAAAAGAAACCTTAAAGTCTTAATCTTGGGTGCCTGTATATGGAATTAATGGAAATAGGGTCTTTATAGACATAATGAAGTTAACATGAGGTCATACTGGATTAGGACTAGAATCAGGAATTCGGGTTTGAATTCAGTGTGTGGTGTTCTTATAAGAGGACAGAGATGTAGACACACACACACACACACACACACACACACGATGAAAGGAAAGTGATGAACTAGGCAGAGATCAAGTGATGTAGCAGCAAGAGGATAAGTACTAAGAACTGACAACACCATGAGAAGCTGGGCAGAGGCAAGGGATGATGCTCTTAGATCCTTCTTGGGGAGCATGGCACTGCCAATATCTTGGTTTTGGACCCCTAACCTCTAGAACGGTAAAAACATAAATTTCTCTTGTTTTAAGACACCCAATTTGTGGTAACTTTTTATAGCAGTCCTAAGAAACTAACACGAGAAGTATTACTTATATTGTGACTTTGATATCCCCCTATAGAGTTTGTATTTATAAATTAAAGAGATTGAAGTGTGATCACAGAGAAAATACAAACAAAAAAGACTGGTAAATATTTTCTACTTTTTTTCTGAATAAGCTATCTTTAATTTTTGGATTAATTTGGATTAATTCAATCATTGGTGATTATTTAGTACTGAGTACCCTGGGTTTTAAAAGTCAAAATAGAAAAAGATACAGGAAATATAATATTTAAAAGAGACATAAATTGAATTTAAGGAAACATGAAGAAGATATCTGGCAATGACAAAAATCTTAGAAAAATGCCAGAAATGGTCTATGTATTACGAGGGAGCTTAATAATTTTATTTCAACTGTAGAAATATGTGTAATTTTAAATTCTGATGAAAGGAAAATGAACACTGAAATATTTTCAAGGGAAAAAAATAAAACATTCCATGCATTTTTGAAGCTACTCCTTATAAGAAAGGTTTGGCTTAATTGTACTGTTTTTCACCAAAGATGGGTTTTTAAAGAGAATGAAGCTCCCATGTTGTGGTTTACCACACCCACACTGAGGGAGTATAAAAGTCCTGGCACAGGTGGTGATATTCATTCTCTGGAAAGTCACCTTCAACTTTAAACCAAATCCTCAAGCCCTGACACAATGAGCTTCTACTACGGCAACTACTATGGCAGCCTTGACTATGGTCTTGCTGGCTTTGGTGGCCTGGGCTATGGTTATGGTTCCAACTTTGGCCTTGGTGGCTATGGTTATGGCTGTGGCTACTTTTGTCCCTGTTTCTATGGAAGATACTGGTCCTCTGGATTTTACTGAAAAAACTGTTAATCTGCAATGATCGATTTCCCTGATCCAGAATTCATCACCCAGGCTGACTATCTTCACTCCTGTTTGTTATTGACATGAAGCTTCCTTCTTTAACTCTTCTGAGATAATGCTGAGCATATTTTCCAATAAACTTTTAAAATTTTCTAAATCTTGTTTCATTCATGTTTGTCCATCAGAATACACTTGTTATTCATAATTTCAGCATATTTGAGCAATATATTTCTTTGAAACATATCTTCCCTATTCAGTTATTTCCTCCCTTACTTCCTGATCTTATTAACTGGTAGCCTATAACTCCTATGTATATCTCATGTGATAACTTGCTCAGATGTTGCTCCCACTTTGATTCAATATCCTGTAGAATCATGTATTTGGCTATAATCTTATTCTTATGAATATAAGAATACTTCTTTTACAAAGCTATTAGCTTAATGTAATAAGTAATTTGAAATCAGCATATCAAGGAAAATATTTTTGAGTACATTTGCTCTTTAAAAATTTATTTTCAACAGCTTTGTAAGGAAGAGCTCTGCATGCCTTTTTTATTCAAACTCTGTTCAGGGCTCCCCTCTACCAGCTGCTTCCTTGGAAAACAATGACAGGGGAGCACATTGTTTGACTCTTCCCCATCCACACCCTGTGTCCCCAAACATTCATGCTGCTTACACCATCAGCCTTTGTTTTTAAAGGAAACAGGGAACCTGAGAAACTTTTCTGTGTTCAGATTTATTTTATTATTTTAATATTGTGATATGTAACTATTTCACTTTTGGGGTTTTACCCTACTTCTATTCATAACTTGTAAAAAAAATGAAGCTTGAATCAATGTTTCTGTCATTTTTATAACTCAGGTTGAAAACTGGCATTTTCCCCCTCATTTTAGTCATGAGAAGGATTTTATTGTAGGTGTTTTCTTTATAGTCTTTCCTCAAACCTGAGACTGACTATTCATTTTTGTATCATATTTTAGTGACTTCAGTTCCATAATCTTCATCTTTTTTTAATAGAGAGGCAGAGGGAGAGAGAGGGAGAGAGCATGAGCAGGGGCTGGGGGGAGAGGGAGAGGGAGAATCCTAAGCAGGTTCCACACCCAGCACAGAGCCCAGCTTGATCTCACAACCCTGAGATCATGACCTGAGCTGAAATCAAGAGTCAGACACTTAAACAATGAGCTGCTCAAGGGCCTCTTCATCTTTCAATTAAACATGATGTGATTACCAATATAACTCTTATTTAAGTAGGTAAGTTACACAAGCCTTCATGGATCTCCAGTGATTCTCACTAGTACTTCTGTAAAATGTTCACATGCTGTTTGTGTTGACATTTTTGATGACTTAGTGAAACTGAAGAATGATTTGGATGATGTGTTTCACTGGTTCAAGCTTGAAACAGAACTCTTCAAGGCAAACCGTAAAACTGAGTCTTAATGAAGAATAAACAGAGGGCTGCTGGAAGGAGGTGAGTGGGCGATGGGCTAGATGGTTGATGGGTATTGAGGAAGGCACTTATGATGAGGACTTGGTGTGGTATGTAAGTGCGGAATCACTAAATTGTGCACCTGAAACTAATATTACACTATATGTTAACTAGACTTCAAATAAAAACTTGACAAAAAAAAAGGTAAAGAAACAGGACTCTTCAAATTGATCATTGGCAGTTTTTTTTTTTACACAGTTCTAAATCCAGCCTGACAGAAAACCTTAAATAATGAGTCTTAAATCCCAGGGAATACCAAATAATTAAAAATCATACACCTAATACTTCTTTAAAGAAAGGATGTTTTCACCTCCAAGACCTACTGGAATATTTATGAACCCAAAAAAGCAGCACATCTCAAAATGATGCAGCAGCAAGCCAATCATGTGAGGCCACACTTGAAACAATTAACCTTGAATTGATTTTTTAAATATTTTATTTATTTATTCGAGAGAGAGAGATGGAGATAGTGACAGAGATAGTGAGAGAGAGCATGAATAGGGATGGGAGGGAGAAGCAAGCTCCCTGCTGAACAGGGAGCCAGATGTGGGGCTCCATCCAGGGCCTCGAGATGATGACCTGAGCTGAAGGCAGACACTTAACTAGGTTAAGTGTCTGCCTTCAAAGTTTCATTGAAAGAGATACGCAGCCTACCCATTTTGATTTTTTTTTACAAGAACAAATGAATTATGGAATATGTTTCTATAGTACTATCCCCTTTTCTATATTTAAAGGTTTTTTAATACCATGAATTCAAAGTCAATTAAAAAGGTTTTTTAATACCATGATTTCAAAGTCAAAGTCAATTTTGTTAGATGGTCTATAGGATGTAAAGAATGTGGGGAGATACACTGAATGGAATTGCTCTTTTTGTGCACCTTGCTAAAATGTTATTTTATTATATTTTTAAAAATATTTTATTTATTTGACAGAGAGAGAGAAGTCACAAGTAGGCAGAGAGGCAGGCAGAGAGAGAGAAGAAAGGAAGCAGGCTCCCTGCGGAGCAGAGAGCCCGACATGGGGCTCGATCCCAGGACGCTGGGATCATGACCTGAGCCGAAGGCAGAAGCTTTAACCCACTGAGCCACCCAGGTGCCCCCTAAAATGTTATTTTAAGAAAGTTGGATCTGGGGGGGCTAGGTGTCTCAGGTGATTAAGCATCTACTTTCAGCTCAAGTCATGATCTCTAGTTCCTGGGATGGAGACCCACATCAGGCTCCCTGCTCAATGGGGATTCTTCTTCTCCTTCTTCCTCTGCCTCTCCCTCTGCTTATGCTCTTTCTCTGTATCTCTTTATCTCAATAAATAAAATCTTAAAAATAATAAGTTAGAAAAAGGGTATAGCCAACCATGAGAGAGGCATATGCACTGTCATGGAGAAGAAAAAAATATTACCCAGAGAACAAAGAAGGAACTGGAGATTTAGGGTCAATTTTGGCTTATTTAGAGTGAACACAGTACAGGGACATCCTTAAATAGTAAGTAAAATCCCAAGATCTTGGAACTGATAGAGATCTTAGGGACAGTACCAGTGACACAACACTCTGCCCACAGACCCAGGCTGAGTTCTCCATAATGGATTGATTTCCCTGAGCCATGAATTCCATCCACTTTCACACAGAATATAGAGGAGACAGAACAGAAGGAGGAGGCAGGCTTTGAGGATAAATAGAGAATCCAGTGGTAAACAGAGAATCCATTCTCTCTCAGTTGTGTGTGTGTGATGTGAATGCCAATGATCATTCTTCTGATTTACAGAATATTCACTTGATTAGAAAGGAAAGTCTGAGATAACTAGAGGAATATTGGAGCTATTATAGACTCAATGCCAAAATAAAATAGCAATGAGAAAAGAACACGATAGGTTCAAAGCCTTTGGGAAACCATTGTGTTCATCAGATGTTATCTTCTCACAGCCTGACACCTGTCTTTTCCTTCTAACGAATTCATCACCTGAGAGAAGCTGTCTTGCAGGACATGCAAGTCATCCAGCAAGTAAGGATGAGGATCTAGAGTTTTCCACATGCAAGTGTTTCAGATTCCAAGTAGCTTTTGGTCTCTTGTACTGAGTTCACAGATGGCTTGTCTTGATGACGTGCAAATAGTAAAAGGGATACAGCGCTTAACCGTGAGTGCTGAAGAACTGAGTGGCAGTCCTTTTCTAGCATTTCCAGATCCCCTGAGATCCTTGGTAGTATTTCCAGATATTATCACCCTCTTGAAATTCTTTTACGTTCAAGATGGCATTTTTTTTAAGAAATCTCTATGCCCAGTGTGGGGCTTGAACTCATGACCCCAAGATCAAGAGGCACATGCTATACCCACTGAACCAGCCAGGCACCCCCCAAGATGGCATTCTAAAATACCAGTGTTTTTAAATACTAAAATCTGTCGTCAACCCAACATTGTCCCTCATGCCTCTGTGCAAGTATTTTTCATCACACAATTTTTCAAGTTGAGATCAAATTCTCAGGGCCTTCACTGAAGACCTTTGACAACAGAGGGGTCTTGCCAGAGTTCATGGGGCCCACACAAAGCAGATCATACTCTGGTCATGCAGGTGGTCCCTTGCACAAAGTGCTCTAAAACACTGATAATCCATGTACAGAAACACTCACTTATCTGGAGATCAGACACCTGGCAGCCTAAAGCATTGTGGCCAGCTCACAATAAGGAAAAAGAGTATCTCTGGCTCCCAATGAGCCAATCATTTTTATCATAAAATTTTTATTATTTAATACTTTGTTAATGTATTTCTTTATTATGTTTTATTTATGTTTTAATTTAGTTTATCACATATTATCATAATTATTATAAATGTGTATAATTACATACATGCTATAAACATGATATATAGATTATATAATTTCATACATATTAATATTTATACATTGAATGATATGTAGATGATTATAATTATTATTGATCATTATTGTAATTATTATGTACAGTACTGATCATAGTTGTTATGAAATACAGTTTCTCTATCCATAGAAGGTGTTCAGTTGTCTGAACACAGCTTTGGAGAGGGATTCCAGCCTACAGAACTTTCTAAATCTTCCAAGAAACTAGGCAGGACCGGACCCAGAAGCTCTGCAGAGGCCCTCCTGGAAAGCCAAGCCACATCTCTGCAGCGACCGGCCCCAGATAGCTTTTCATGTTCTTGCTCCCAACTTAGCACACCCCCGAACTTGAGACCAAGAGGGAAACAGATATGCTCCTCAAATATGGTCTATGATATAGAACAGCCTTCTTCTGTCAGCTCCTGTCCTGCTCCCCCACCCCAACAATCTGTCATTGGACCTTTCCCTTTCACCACCCAAAGGCTTTCCCACTCCTCCACCTGCCTTTAACTTGATTCTCTGCCAAATGCAGGGGGGTGGAGGTGCCCCCCTGACTCACTCTCCTGCTGTCACTAAGTAGTTCCCATTCTGTCATGGGTAATCTTTCTTTATCTCGAGATTCTCTCACCATATCCTTCTCCCTCCCCCTCTTCACCTTCTTCTGTTCACACAAGAGCTCACACATGCAGTTTCTCTCAAATAAATAAAGCCAGGACCCTTAGGTGGCTCAGTTGGTTAAGCATGTGCCTTCACCTCAGGTCACGATCCTGGTGTCCCAGGATCAGATAGAGTCCCACATTGGGTTCCCTGCTCAGCAGAAGAGTCCGCTTCTTCCTCTCCCTCTGCCTGCTGCTCCCGCTGCATACTCTCTCTCTCTCTCTTAAATAAATACAGAAATAAAATCTTTAAGAAAAATAAAAATTCAAATGAAAATTCCAAATTGTATTGTGGTTCTAAGTCAGGACCCTAGGTCAGAAAGTAGCCAACTGAAAATAGTTATTGGCACTTAGGAAACTAAGTGACTTACAAGAGAACAGTTCTCCCTATGGAGGCCAACCCAGAGCCATGCATGCCTCCTGGAGTCCCTGCTTCAAACAGTCATGAAAACAGAATATTGGGCCCTGCAAGCAGCCTGTCAGAGAATTAACCGAGTGCCCTGGGGAAGACGCAGCACAGGTATAGACATGACACAACAGGTGGACAACTATTTGCAAAACAGCAATATGTCAAAGCTGCATTAGAATTGTATTATCTCAAAGTACTGTCTAGAAACCAATGTTATCCAATAATACAGCCTGTAAGTGTGCAAATACGGAGACCGTGAATGTGGCTAAGAATCCAGAGTCTGTTGGTGGTTCCGAATAAAGAAAGACTTGTGGATCCAGAAACCTCTGCCCTCCAGCAAAAACAAGGGGAAAGATTGATTTGTCATGGCATTATGAGGAGGCTGTTTCTGAAAGATCACAACAACAACAAAAAGTGCTGCCCCCTTCTGCAAGGGTTTGGTAAATGTGGGATGGAGCACTGTCTTTCCATGAAGGAGAGAGGAAGCAAGGGTGAGAAAAGGTACATGGGTCTCGTCCAGGCATTGTGGCAAAGCTATTTCTTGAGATGCCATCCACTTCAGTGCTGGGAATCTGTACTTTTAGGTCACCTCATGGTGTGCAGGTCCCACAGAATCTGGAGATTTCCTCCAATGTGCCACGTGAATCCAAGAGCCTATTCCCTGGAGTTTGGCAGCACAGGGTTGCTTAGAAAGACCTGATAGAGGCCTTTCCAAAGGGCTTGAAGAGTTTTTTTTTTTTCTGGAGTTCTTTTCCAGTAGGCAAGATCTCCAGGTTGCAAGATGGGATGCTTAAGGTCATCCCTTAAAATGCACTGGGAAACCATGTTATTTTTAACATGAACAATTAAGCCCTTACATATTAATTTCCATTCATTTTATTTATAAATTCCCTTTATTAATCTTCATAGCCTGAAAATTACACATTGCCTGTGTGGACTGAGAAATCTAACCCAAAATGTGAGCTTACTACATCTACTCACATTGGAGGTACCTAGAGGAATACGTATAAAATTTACAGGAGTGTGCTTTAAAGCCAGGCATTAATATATTCCTATTGAAAAACTTTTGAGGAAATAAACAGAACCCACACAACAGTAAAGAATGTCAACCAAAGAGCCTCCTAGATGGGAATCTCTCTGTTCTTCCTCTGTGACTTCATTTGGTATCGTTTCCCCATGACCCAGAAGCTTCATTCACTCTTGTGGAATATGCTGCAATGGTTCATTTTTTTGTGTTGGCTTCACTGAACCACAAGGTGACCAATTGGGTGAAACTTTGCTCTGGGCCTATGAGAGTGTTTCTGGATGAGACTAACATTGGAATCAGTTACTCAGTAAAACAGATTGCCACCCAATGCTCCTGGGCTTCATCCAACTGATTGAGCCAGAACAAAAAGACTGAGTGAGGGAGACGCCCCTCCTTCTAACCCTCTGTCTTTGAGCTGGGACATTGGTCTTCTCCTGCTTGGGTCATAACCATGTGAGCCAGTTTCTAATAAATCCCTCTCTAGAGAGAGATGACATGGAGATGTAGGTATAAACAGTCAGTTGTTTCTCTGAAGAATGACGACTAATACACATACAATTCCTCCTCCTGACTTAGTTCCATTGATTTAACTCCTTCCTTTCTTTGGGAAATGAGGATCCCGGTTAGATGCCCTTTCTGACCTAAACAGCTTTAGACCACACAGATCCGCAGTTCCCACCCCAGTGAAAGGAAACAGCACTCTGTGGTCCAGATCGTGGATCTGCATTGTCACAGCTCTGTCCTAGGGGGGCTTCGGGTAGTTTGCCTTGTTCCCCCAGGGCCACGAGAAGCCCTTATTATTTGCCAAGTGGACTGATAAGACGCCACATCCTATGTCAGCTACAGGAGAAATAGAGCAGAACAACAAGTGGATAAACCCAAAGAGCAGAGCGCTTGCAAATGAAAAATGAAATGAAATGAAAATTGAATGGAAAATTAAATGAAAAAATGCTTGTTCAACCATTTCTCATTTAAATTAGGAAATCTGGGTTCAATTCAGATTAAATCAGCAATTTAATAGGACAGATGGGTATTTTAAAATTTTTCTTACAAAGACAGGAAACCTGCACCGGGGAAAGTTAAAATCCATTTAACTGATGATTAAACAAAAAATTCAAATGACTTATTTGACCAAGAAACAGGGGATCTCAATGTAAAGTAATATCAAGGGGAAAAACAAAAGGACTGTTAGAATGAGAGTGCAGATTTAGACATTAACTAAAATCGAGTAGAGAATATATGAAAATTATGGATATAGAAAGATCATTGAAAGCCAGAGATTTGCCACATTCCTCATATCTAAATGTCACAGTCAAGTACTTCTACTTATGCTCAAGTCCCAGGCCATGCTGTGCTATGTGATACATCCCAGACCCAGAGGAGGAAGGAAACCTCCCAGTTTCTTTGAATGAAGCCCTGTAGCTTGGAACACGAAGGCTGCGTGACACAACCAAGTAGAGAAAGCCTCCCTCCCTCAGCCTCACTCATAAATGCAGACTCCAATGTCCTCACTACAATAATAGCAGCTATCCTCTCTCAGTAAATCAAAATCCTAAAAGAGATTATGAAAAAGCCTCAGAAGAGGAATGCAGAGATATTCAAGAACATATCAAATGGTATAGAATAGATTAATAGTTGCACAGGCAGAAATAAAAGGACAATAAAGGGTAAAAATATATTAGATGTAATATGTGCCTCCTCCCACCTTGCTGTCCCAGAGACCTGGAGGCCTCTGAGGATGATGCGTGACCCAGGCCAACTGTTCCCCCAAGTGGGGCCATTTGCATAGTGAATAGGAGAATGGGCTGTGGATCCAGGCCACCAGGATTCCAATCTTGGCCACATCATTTCCTTTGTGACCTTAGTGAGCTACCCAATTTAAGTGCCCCAGTTTCTATAACTGAAAAATGCTGATAATAATAGTACCTGCCTCCTGGGGTAGACATAAGAGAGGGGTGAATGAATATACATGAAGTGCTTAAAATGGCAAGATGACAGTTCAGTGTCCTCTTGTTGGTATTTACATTATTATTGTCACTGTTGGTATCTTACTGAAGCCAGCTCTCTGAGATTTTCTCTCACTCCCTCCTCCAAAAGAGTGACTTAGATGGGCACCTGGGTGGCTCAGTTGGTTAAGGGTTCTACTCTTGATTTGGGCTCAGGTCGTGATCTCAGGGTCCTGGGATGGAGCCCCAAGTTGGGCTCCACTCAGCAGGTGGTCAGCTTGAGACTCTCTCTCCCTCTGGCCCTCCCCACCCTCTCTAAAATAAATAAATAAATAAACAATCAAATAGGTAAATAAATCTGAAGGAGAAAAAGAATAAGAAGAGGAAGAGGGAAAGGAGGAGGAGAAGAGAGACCTAGATGGGGAGGAGGGAGGATGGGGAAACTTTCTGTCGTGCTCAGAAGGCAGCCTCCAGAGACTAACATCTATTTTGTTCAAACAGTGGGATTTTGTGTTTATTTACTGTCACAGATTAAGGTAACAACGATGAGGCTTAGTTATTTGTCTAAAAAATTGTACAAGTCACTGTGGCTGTTTCAAGTTTGGTTTTCAATTCTTGATTTTCAAAGGCCTTTTATCTGTAAAAAGAAACAATCTGTCCTGGAGAAAATTTATTATTGTATACTGTTTACTACATGCTTTGAGAATGCACAATTAAAGTTTTTGTTTAAAAAAAAAATAGCAGGCCCAAAATGGAGTCATTTGTACTAGACCCACCAAGACTTAATATCTTAAGCTAATTCCTATTTCAACCTCCCTCAGAAATATAGTCTTAACTGGTCAGTGTGGAATTTTCTGGTCAGCACCAATGATGTAATCTGCCACATGGCTCCTTTCCCTCCTCCAAAAGAAAATGAAGTAATCCCCCTAATATACCCTTTTATCCTCAAAAGGAAGATGACTTCACCCAGAGAAATTATTTTAAAAAAATTATGACTTAGTTGACTTGTCTTATGGACATTGGGAGGGTATGTGCTTTGTGAGTGCTGTGAAGTGTGTAAACCTTGTGATTCACAGATCTAAACCCCTGGGGATAAAAATATATGTTTATAAAAATAAAAAAATTAAGGGCACCTGGGTGGCTCAGTGGGTTAAGCCGCTGCCTTCGGCTCAGGTCATCATCTCAGGGTCCTGGGATCGAGTCCCGCATCGGGCTCTCTGTTCAGCGGGGAGCCTGCTTCCTCCTCTCTCGCTCTCTGCCTGCCTCTCTGCCTACTTGTGATCTCTCTCTGTCAAATAAATAAATAAAATCTTTAAAATAAAATAAAATAAAATAAAATAAAAATTTAAAAAAAAACTTTCCCTATCTGTAGACTTTGCAATGCCTTTCTAGTGTTAGGATGTTGGCTGATTCATGAATCATTTGATAAAACCAATTAGATCTCTAGAACTGACTCATTTCAATATTTGTTGCTTAGCAGTCTTGACATTTCTGGTTAATTCTGAATATTTGAAGAAAATTCTGCCATCTTCTGTGTTTTCCCATTTGAGATGGACTCAGTCTATTTATATTTTTATTAAGAGCATAAGAAGATTCAAGGATGGTTTTCAGAAATATAAGGCTCTTGCTTTCTTCTCTCATTTGGTCCCAGGAATTTGAAATCTAAACATCTTTGAATAGGAGATCTCAAATAATTATTTTCTGGAGTATCTGTCATTTTAAAAGTACATGTGAAAAAACCCTCCCTGTAACTTTTAATTAATTTTTCATGAAAAGAAGCTACAAATAAAAGTTTCAAAGATATCTTTTAAATTTTTTTAGTATTTTATTTATTTGACAGAGATCACAAGTAGGCAGAGAGGCAGGCTGAGAGAGAGGAGGAAGCAGGCTCCCTGCTGAGCAGAGAGCCCAATGCCGGACTGGACCCAGGACTCTGGGATCATGACCCAAGCTGAAGGCAGAGGCTTATAACCCATTGAGCCACCCAGGCGCACTTTAATTTTTTTTTTAATCTTCTAAATTTTTAAGAATTTTTAAGTTGGTAATTTCTATGAGATAAGATTTTGGTATATAATACTATACAACTTTTCTGGTCTTTTTTTCCAACAAAATATTCACTTTGTTGTAAAAACTCATAGTTTTTTTCTTAGTTCAGTTGTTAAATTTTCAAAACAACATATATAATTAAAAATGGATGTTCTTGGACTAAAGTATCTGGAGAGTTAAGACAATATTTAAACTAATATTGCCTGCATATCCCTGTGTTTTAAATATCACTGATAACCAAATGAGATTATATTTACGTTTACAATATGTTATAAGCATGTTACAAAAAGAAAGTTATTGAAAACTTAGAAAAATTCATCAAGTTTATTCACAGATCCAGTTTTTTTTTTTAATTCTTTAGGTTATTCTTTTGCTTTCTATCTCTCTGAAATAGAAATATAACAGGACTATTTGTTCTGTGTCTCCATTTCAGGCACAAAACCTCTGTAATTTCCAATGAGGATAGCAATAAAGGTTTCTTTTGTTATGTTAATGAGGTGGCTTTTGGCTCTCATCTAGGAACTGGGGCTGGTTGGCAGTGGGGTCAACTTGTGATTAGAGGCATGGACCCCTGAGCCCACCAGCCAGACCTCTGGGGAGAGAAGACAACTGAACATGAAGATCAATGGCCAATAGTCAATAATGTAATCAATCATACCTGTGAAATGAAACCTTCATAAAACAACATTTCTCATAACATCATGTATTTGTAAACCAGGATTTGATTTTAGACTTTCTGTTTTAGCCAAACTAGCAAAAAGGGTGAGGTTTTTGTTTTGTTTTTGGACATTCTCATATTTGGAATCATAAGGGTTCTGTGCCCAACTCCACCATGGGTGTGGGAAGGGGTGTTCCACTCACCAACAATTCTCTGACACCAGCTAAGTGTGCATGTAACTCCAATCTGACACTATCTGTGTGGACGTAGATACCTGGAGAGAGCAGGGGCTCAGTCCCACAAAACTGTCCCCCTACCACACACATAATACACACTTCAGATAAGAGTCACAAATCCGGGTTGTCATCTGTGCCTCCAACCAAACTATTCTAGGAATTACAGCCATTACTGTTACGGCTACCACTGTGGGATTGGCCTTGCATCAGACCGTAAAAACCACACAATTTGTGCAAAAATGACACGAGAATGCTAGCAAGGCTTGGAATCAACAAACAGTCCTAGATCAAAGATTTCATGAAAGAGTCTCTGATTTAGAAGAAGCCATAATATGTATAGGAGAGAAGATCTTCCAAATATAAGGCTCCACCTTCTGTGTGATTAGAATGTTTCTTCCTTCTGTGTTACTCCTACACCTATAATGAATAAGAAATATTGTGGAACAAGATTTCACCATATTACTAGTCATTATGGCGGTAATTTAACTGTGGATATTAAAGAGCTTCGAGATTCTATTCAGGGCATTCCTTGCTATCCTTACAATCAGTTCAAGAGTGAGTTTCTCACAAATAATGTGCGAAATGATATTCTGTCTGATGTAAACACCTTTGCTTGGATCAAAACACTGGTCGTGGCATTATAGGTGGAATGAAGATACTTTTTATTGCTATAATCATTTTACGCTTAGTCCTCAGATGCTCACGGAAATGTTTCTGATGACTAATGGTTCAAGAACTTGAAAAACGGATTTTGCTGCTTCTACATTAACAAAAAGGGGGAAATGGAACCATCCCTCAGAATGATAGGCTGCTTAAAATATCACTAATGAGAAATTGTACTGGTCACGCAAGCATGCTTGACGATGACCTTGAGAAAACCTGTACTAGCAGCAGGCCTCCAGTGGAGAGGAGGATACAAGTCCTTGAAGCCCAGCCGCTCAGGGTGGAACATCACCTGTTTCCCTTTTCCATTGTCTCCCCTGCCTCATTAAATCCTGCTATTAGAATAATCCCTTTATGTGCCCTTGCTCAACCAAAAATTCCATGCTGCTGGGCCAGGCCAACCTACTCTGTTTACCTACAAGACTATGGTCAACGTAGGCCTCCCATTCCTTCTGGTTGACCTACAAGACCCATGACTAATGTATAACCTCCTCCTTTGTTGGTTGTGATCTTGTATCTAATAAATACGGGACCGAGGAGTTTTTTGGGGCGACAGTCCTTTCAGCTGTCGTCCCTGCTCCCTCCCTCTCCCAGGTGACTTGTTTGTTCCTCATTCTTCTCCTGAGTGCCATCAGTAAGGTGCCCCCAAATGCCTGGCAGAGGGAAGAGATGCACGGAGGGAGGCCTGGTGCTTGTGTGAAGTGGGATGTCACTCAGCGCTCAAGGAGCTGTCATACCCTCAAGGCAAAGCTGTCTGCCTGTGCCCTGAGCCACAACCTTTGATGCCAGACCCATACTGTAGGCCAGGAGTGTCTTTACATTGTTCTAGGGATGTGAAGCAAGAAGATTCCATGGGGTGCCCAGTGGGAGAGGAGCAGCGCTTCCAATAGGCAAGGCTGAGTCTCCCCACTTTGCCCTCCCCAGGCCAGTGTTCTCCCAGGCCCATCCCCGAAATGGAAAACCTACACTTCAAGGGTCCGTCCTTCTTGCCCTACCCGCTCTGCTGGGCCACGGGAACCTGGAAACAATGGCGTCGGGCTTCCCATGCCAGCACCCATTCGGCTCCCAACTTTTGCCCACTTGACCCACAGAAGAGACTCAGGAGAGCTATGCAGAGAAACTAGAACAGGCTTTAATTAATGACATGAACACTAAAGGTTCTGCGAAGAACATGGGGAGAGGGGAGGGGAAACCTGTGGGCAGCGGCAGAAGTCCCAGGAGCTGTGGGACTGTAGGCCAAAGGGACACGGATCTCCGTGTACTATCCCAAGGCCCATGGCCCCTGGGATCACAGACGAGGCGTCAGGCCCCCACATTCCCTCAAAATGGTGGGTCAGGGATTGGGAAGTTTTCCCCATGTTGGCTGGCAGGATGGAAGCCCGGTTTTGCTCCGGCACCAGGCTTTCTTTGTGTCTTCCGTTCCACACTAGTCTTGCACCAGTGTCACCTGGAAGGAAGTGCAACACAGGATACTTCTCCAGGAAGCTATAGGCTCAGCCGAGCCTCTGCCTCTTGGGCCCCAAGAAAGTGGGCTGTGCTGTGGAGGGAGATGGCTTATTGCTCGGTGCAGCTCTTTTGCGTCCTCTCCGGCAGGCAGGGGATGATGGGGTCTTGGTGGCAAGGTTGGTGTGGGCCATGCTGACCAGGGAGGCGGTGCCGGTAGGAGGAGAGGCCACGACGCCCCCGTCCCCGCAGGCAGCCTTGCTGGAAGTGCTGCAGCCATCTGATGTGGACCTCTGCTTGGTCAGGTGCCTGGGGATGTGACTGAAGGGAGGGGCACTCGGGGCTCCCGACACAGGCTGGTTCGTCGTGCTGGCTCCAGTGGTCTCCGACAGGGGGCTCTGGCATGGGCGGCCCCCTGTGTACGGGCCCAGGCTTGCCCTGGAGCTCTGTGGGCCACTTGGGGCCCTGCTCGTTGCTGCTGCGATGCAGAGAGCCCCAAACCTGGAGCACAGATCTGCGACATCATCTCCTCTCCCCAAACCTGGGGATGCTGCCGAAAGCCCCATGCTGATGGAGGCCGGCATTGCGCTGCCAGCTGGAGGGCCGGGGTGCTGGCTGTTGGGCCCAGCATGGAACACGGTGCCAGGCAGCTGGGGGGCCGCTTTCAAGCCAGGGGCAGCAGCAGTGGGCTGTAATGTGGAGGAAGATGGCTTGTTGCACGGTGCAGCCCTTTTGCACTTAATCAATAGCTGGGCAGGGGATGAGGGGGTCTTGGTGGCAAGGCTGGTGTGGGCCATGCTGACCAGGGAGGCGGTGCCGGTAGGAGGAGAGGCCACGACGCCCCCGTCCCCGCAGGCAGCCTTGCTGGAAGTGCTGCAGCCATCTGATGTGGACCTCTGCTTGCTCAGGTGCCTGGGGATGTGACTGAAGGGAGGGGCACTCGGGGCTCCCGACACAGGCTGGTTCGTCGTGCTGGCTCCAGTGGTCCCCGACAGGGTGCTCCGGCGTGGGTGGCCCCCTGTGTTCGGACCCAGGCTTGCCCTGGAGCCCTGCGGGCCACTTGGGGCCCTGCTCGTTGCTGCTGCGATGCAGAGAGCCCCAAACCTGGAGCACAGATCTGCGACATCATCTCCTCTCCCCAAACCTGGGGGTGCTGCCGAAAGCCCCATGCTGATGGGGGCCGGCATTGTGCTGCCAGCTGGGGGGCCGGGGTGCTGGCTGTTGGGCCCAGCGTGGGACACAGCGCCAGGCAGCTGGGGGGCCGCTTTCAAGCCAGGGGCAGCAGCAGTGGGCTGTAATGTGGAGGAAGATGGCTTGTTGTACGGTGCAGCCCTTTTGCACTTAATCAATAGCTGGGCAGGGGATGAGGGGGTCTTGGTGGCAAGGCTGGTGTGGGCCGTGCTGACCAGGGAGGCGGTACCGGTAGGAGGAGAGGCCACGACGCCCCCGTCCCTGCAGGCAGCCTTGCTGGAAGTGCTGCAGCCATCTGATGTGGACCTCTGCTTGCTCAGGTGCCTGGGGATGTGACTGAAGGGAGGGGCACTCGGGGCTCCCGACACAGGCTGGTTCGTCGTGCTGGCTCCAGTGGTCCCCGACAGGGTGCTCTGGCGTGGGTGGCCCCCTGTGTTCGGACCCAGGCTTGCCCTGGAGCCCTGCGGGCCACTTGGGGCCCTGCTCGTTGCTGCTGCGATGCAGAGAGCCCCAAACCTGGAGCACAGATCTGTGACATCATCTCCTCTCCCCAAACCTGGGGGTGCTGCTGAAAGCCCCATGCTGATGGGGGTCGGCATTGTGCTGCCAGCTGGAGGGCCGGGGTGCTGGCTGTTGGGCCCCATGTGGGACACAGCGCCAGGGAGCTGGGGGGCCGCTTTCAAGCCAGGGGCAGCGGCAGTGGGCTGTAATGTGGAGGAAGATGGCTTGTTGCACGGTGCAGCCCTTTTGCACTTAATCAATAGCTGGGCAGGGGATGAGGGGGTCTTGGTGGCAAGGCTGGTGTGGGCCATGCTGACCAGGGAGGCGGTGCCGGTAGGAGGAGAGGCCACGATGCCCCCGTCCCCGCAGGCAGCCTTGCTGGAAGTGCTGCAGCCATCTGACGTGGACCTCTGCTTGGTCAGGTGCCTGGGGATGTGACTGAAGGGAGGGGCACTCGGGGCTCCTGACACAGGCTGGATCATCGTGCTGGCTCCAGTGGTCCCTGACAGGGTGCTCTGGTGTGGGCGGCCCCCTGTGTTCGGGCCCAGGCTTGCCCTGGAGCCCTGTGGGCCACTTGGGGCCCTGCTCGTTGCTGCTGCGATGCAGAGAGCCCCAAACCTGGAGCACAGATCTGCAACATCATCTCCTCTCCCCAAACCTGGGGGTGCTGCTGAAAGCCCCATGCTGCTGGGGGCCGGCATTGTGCTTCCAGCTGGAGGGCCGGGGTGCTGGCTGTTGGGCCCCGTGTGGGACACAGCGCCAGGGAGCTGGGGGGCCGCTTTCAAGCCAGGGGCAGCAGCAGTGGGCTGTAATGTGGAGGAAGATGGCTTGTTGTACGGTGCAGCCCTTTTGCACTTAATCAATAGCTGGGCAGGGGATGAGGGGGTCTTGGTGGCAAGGCTGGTGTGGGCCGTGCTGACCAGGGAGGCGGTACCGGTAGGAGGAGAGGCCACGACGCCCCCGTCCCTGCAGGCAGCCTTGCTGGAAGTGCTGCAGCCATCTGATGTGGACCTCTGCTTGCTCAGGTGCCTGGGGATGTGACTGAAGGGAGGGGCACTCGGGGCTCCCGACACAGGCTGGTTCGTCGTGCTGGCTCCAGTGGTCCCCGACAGGGTGCTCTGGCGTGGGCGGCCTCCTGTGTTCAGGCCCAATCTTGCCCTGAAGCCTTGTGGGCCGCGTGGGGCCCTTTTCATTCCTGCTGTGATGTTGAGAGTCCCAAAACTGGAGCACAGATCTGCAACAACATCTCCTCTCCCCAAACCTGGGGGTGCTGCCGAAAGCCCCATGCTGATGGGGACTGTCATTGTGCTGCCCCCTGGGGGCCGGGGCTGCTGGCTATTGGGCCCTGCATGGGACACAGCACCAGGCATCTGGGGGGCAGCTGTCAAGCCAGGGGCAGCAGCTGCGCCAGGGGCGAGTACAGAGGAGGTAACCGAACCTGGCTGGGTACTGGCACGGGTGCCCTGGGAGGCAGAAGCGGGTAAGGGAACCACATAACCCGCCTGGGTGCCACTGCCCAAGGACCGCTGGACTACTGCTGTGCTCAGGGCCTGGAGTGGGTCTGGAGCCTGAGCTGCCGGCTGTCCATGCGGGGGTGAGCTTTGAAGAGTGCTGGCTCCGGGCCACTGCCCACCAACAGCCCCGATTGGGGCCTGGGCAGTGGATCCCGGGTTGCCATTACCTCCAGGCAGCGCAGGCAGCCCTGGGGGAGCTGTGACTGAGGCTGCGATGTCCCTGGATGGCTTCGAGAGGGCCGGGGTAGATGCAGCATTGCTCCCACTGATGCCAGGGTGAGACCCCAAGAGGAGAGGCTGGGAAGAACGGGAGCAGTCCGTGGTGGTGACCTGGGAGTCAGAGGCTGGCAGAGGAGCAGCCACTGCAGCAGGCAGGGCCAAGGCACTGGATGGGCTAGTTGGGCCACAGCTGCAGGTGGCCTCTGTGTCCCCTCGAAGAGCATCTTGGATGCGCTGGAGAGCAGCTCTTTTTTCCCGGTCCAGGTCCTCTGCAGTCACTCGAAACCCCGGCTCAGGGGGTGATGGCAGCCTCAGAGGCTCCCCTCGCCTGTGTGGCAGCAGAGGAAACTTGCGTTTTCGGGGCCTGGAACAGTCAGCTGGGGATGAGTAGTTCCTGTGCGCTGCCTTCTGCCCCGTGGTGGTATCAGCATCCTTTTCCGGCTGGTTCTTCTGGCGAAGTGCCGGCACTCCGGCAGGGCACAAGGGGCTCTCTTGGCAGACTTTTTTGGGGGACCTCGGGGGCCGTGAGGCCTGACTTGTGGGCAGACCCCTCTTCCTCTGCACCGGGTAGCAGCCCCTGGTGGAACTGTAAGAACTGGTAATGGCATTTCGAGTGGGACAAGAGCTCCTATGGGAGCTGGGGGACTTCTTATTGTATGGGTCTTCTGAGCTCTCTTTCTGGGGGACGGCTCTCAGCAGAGGCCCAGGCCTGGGCACAAAGGAAGAGAGGCCTCTGTGGACCCCCAGGGGCCTAAATGCCCCCTGTGGAGCCTCAGTGGCTTTAGGGTCCTTTCTGGGAGTCTCTTTGCCGCCCTTTCTGTGGTCTCTGCACACCTGCTCCGCTGTGGAGACATCATGGACATTTCTGGGTGTTGAGGGCCGCAGCCCAGTGATCACCCCCTGCAGCACACAGGGGGTGACCGTGTCCACGATGGACTCGGAGCGGCAGCGGCAGGACATCTGTGATCCGGCATCTGACAGCATTGACTTCAGCCGGCAGCCCCACCTACAGGAGGAGGTGAGAAGCCCCAGAAGAAAGCGCGGGGTCGCCTGGATCCCGGAGTACCTTCTCCAAGCTGCTAGGACTGAGCGTGGTTGCCAACTTGCGGGGTACTTGGAGGACCGCCTGTGAGTGGACCCCGGGGCGTGGAGCGCCGGACGAGCCCTGGGCTCCAAGAGATGTCTGCGGCCACAGTGAGCCCGGTGGGGGCGGACCAGCCCTCCTGGCAGGTGCAGACCCCGCAGAGCCCGGGGATGGGGGGAGGGGCACGGCCTGCTCAAGGTGGTGCCCATAGAGCAGTCGGGTAAGGCCAGATGCTGAGGTTAACAAACTAAGCTCGCAGTGCTCTCCTTCAGCTGCCAAGTCACGGCTGAAGGCCTAGAGCACAATGCGGGGCCTGTTGCCAGGACACAGCTTTAGAACCTGGAACCTGAGGAGTGAGCGCGCGTGCAGGAACCCCTGTGCACGCGCACAGCTTCTGTTGGGTCGCTGCCCAGTGCAAGGATCAGGCCTGCAGAGGCGCTGGGGAGGGGTTGACTCCCTCGTTCCCAACCCTTGGGGGATTCACAGATCTCTCGGGCTTGAAAGCTGAACTGAGGAAGGGGAACGGGAGTGCAGTGGGTGCCAACCATCTCCCCTGGCTGGGCCTGAAGCACTAAGGGACAAGAGTTGGTCTCATAGCCGTGCCCCTGCAGATCCGTCAGCCGGGCATGGCAGGGCTACACGCATTTTCTCTTTCCTGGGCAAGTGCCTGCATTGCCTCCTCCTCTGGGTGTCAGGCCCTTTCGTTCTGGGTGACATCTTGGACGGTGGGCTCACATGTTGTGCGACTCTGGCCTCTAGGAGACGCTCTGAAGACCTTTAGGGTTCTTTCACCATTTTGATTAATCCAGCAACAGGGTGAAGGTCCAAGTGGGCATTATGTCTTGCCTTTTGTTCATCATTCTTTTGACAGTGTTTGGCCTGCCCTTGCCATGTTCTTCGTGTACAGTTGGCACATCCGCGTCTGGGGTTACATCTATAGCTGAGTCTCTCCTCTATTCTCCCTGAAGATCCCACGGACTGGATTCCATTCACAGAACTTTCTTTACTTTCTGACAGCACCCGGTGTGGAGTCTCCTTGGACAGTCCCCACAAGCACCCACTGAAACCCAAAGGGCAATTGTTTCTGGTAATACTCTCTCACAGAGACCCCAGGGGTCCCCTGGCATGTGTGGGTCCACACAGCAATGGGTGATAAGCCCGCCTGTCAGCTACAACTGTGATCCCGGTGCTCCCTGGGCTTTTCTCTCTTGCTGCTGCTGCCACTCAGAACCGAATTCTCACCACTGACTGCAGGTAACTGCCGTGCCAAGTTCTTCATGTCTGTTCATCCCTATCGAGTCCTCAGAGGCGCTTTAAGAAGTAGGGAGTCTTTTCTTCCCTGTTCTGTAGTTGGGGACGCTGAGACACGCAGATGATTCACCGCCTGTCCCAGGTCACCCAGCTGGTAGGCTGGTGCCACCCTGAGTCCATGCTGAGAGCTGGGTCCTAGAAGCTTGCAGGCCTGGCTAGAACTCAGGCCCTCACTGTCCCTCATCCGTTCAGGTCTTAGAGCTTGCTGGAGAAGGGTGGGAAGGGGGAGAAGGTGCTGAGCAGTCCCCACACTGGGACTGGGGCCTGAGCGGGGCCCATTCCCTGTACCCTGCCCTGACCCCGACAGCTACATTTGCAGTGTGGCCCATAGGCGGGGTGTACCCCTGTCCCCCACAGGGCCCCCTTTTGCCACTCTCCCAGGAAGTACATCTTGGGCTTTAAGGGTGCTGGCCTGAGCATGCAAGAAAGGTGGCCTGGGGGCTGAGAGATGATGCTGACTGCTGTGGACACAGTGGCAGGTAGTTGGGAAAGATGGGGCAGCAAGCAGACAGAGAAGCAGAGAAGGGGCAGCACTGCAGAAGGAGGTGGGAGGGGAGAGGAAATAGAGGGGACTGACAACACACACATACACACACACACACACACACACATGCACGCACACACACACGCACACACTGAGACACAGGGCAGATAGGAAAGAGGGGAGGAGCAGCGACCTAGGGATACAGTGAGGCCATCTAGATCCTGCCCTTCCTCCTGGCTGCATGTCAGGTCCCCAGTGGGCAGATCACCCCCGCTGTGTCCTAGTCAGTCTCTTCCTCATCTGCATAGCAGTTTGGTGGGACCCTGTACCTGCTTGCATGAGTGGGTGGCATCTACCCTTCCCTGTGTCCAGGGCTGGCCTAGTACCAGAGCTTTCATCTGCTCACGGCCCAACCCACACCAGGTGCACACAGAGAAACTTCAAGCAATGACAGTTTCTGAGGCCACAGACATGCTGCCGGGGGCACAGGAGGCTGAAAACTTGGCCTGGCGTTTTGCTGCTGAAAACGATTCCCCCGGGGCCAGGAGCGAGCTGTGTTCTTGGAGTAGCAGGACAAACTCCCACCTCATATGGGAAGCCTTGGAGGTGGGTTTCTGAAATCCTGAACTGTAATCCCACCAGTAATAGTCCAACAGTTTGCTTTGATCAAAGATCCTCTGTATTTGAACATGCTTTCCAATTGTTCAGTAATGGGAGTCCCAACATAACATGGCTCACATATTTTTATAATGTGGATATAGATTTTTATCTATCCGTAGAGAAAAATGACAAAATTCTTTGTTTTTAGAGGTTATTTCTCATGCCTTATTCCATCTCTACACCCAGGGGGCACTCAAACTCACAACCCTGAGACCAATCATCACACACTCCACCGCATGAGCCATCCGGGCAGCTCTACTTTTTAGAGGTTATTTCTAAAATTCTGCCTTGAAATTTTTTTAAAGATTTTATTTACATATTTGTCAGAGAGAGATGGAGAGCACGAGTATGGGGGAGGGACCGAGCAGAGGGAGAAGCAGACTCCCCTTTGAGCAGCAAGCCCAATGCGGGATTCCATTCCAGGACGCCGGCCTCATGACCTGAGAAGGCAGATGCTTAACACACTGAACCAGTCGGGTGTCCTGAAAATTCTGCTTTGAAATGTAACCTGGGCAATTATCAATTTATTTATTTTCTTATTAGTTTTATTATTATTTTAAATAATTTTAATATTTTATTTGCAAATTATTCATTTTATTTTATTAATTTTACTTTTTAATTTATTTTACCATTCATTTTTATTATTTATTTATTTAAGATTTTTGAAATTTATTCGACACAGAGAGAGAGAGAGGTCACAAGTAGGCAAAGAGGCAGGTAGATGGAGACGGGGAGGTTGGCTGCCTGCTGAGCAGGGAGCCTTATATGGGGCTCGATCCCAGGATTCTGGGATCACGACCTGAGCTGAAGGCAGAGGATTAACTCACTGAGCCACCCAGGTGCCCTAGATTCATTAGCAAGTTACCTTACAATCAAAAGTTCACCTTTTAGAGTGCAGTCTGGAGGATAGTTTGATTTTTCGGTGGGGGGAGCTGTTGGGACCTTGGAAAATGACAGGATCATTATGGAGCTCAGTCTGATGTTGCTTTACCAGGTAACAATGGACAGGGTATAATCGTAGAACTTAATGTTACCTTTATTATCACCTGTGACAATATAGCTGAAATGGACAAAAACATCTGTTTGGGAACTAACAGTAGTAAGTACCATCTCCTGAACAGCTCATTTTATGTCCAGCTCTGGAATCCAGGTGTTGTACAAATTTCACTCTAACACTGTGGCTGATTTTACAGTCGTTCCACTTTACATCTGGGAAACTAAGGCTCAAAGAAGTTGAGAAATTTGCTCAAGGCCTGGGGTTGCCAGATTTAGCAAATAAAAAATGCAGGATGCCCAATGAAATTTGAATTTCAGTAAAACAAGTAGTAATCTTTCAGTAAAAGTATATCCCAAATACCACTGGGGACCGACTTACACATGGCAGCCCCATCAAGCCCTGTGGCTAGACTGTGCAGGGACCCAGGGTTACCTAATGCAGAGCACACGCTCTGTCTTGCTCTCCTCTCCCTGCCCTCTCCCATCAGCCATATGCAGTGGCAATGGGCGTTGATTGATATTCTCTGCCACGAGACCACAGAGGACAACAGAGTCCATCCAACAGCCCTCTGAAATCACACATCTTGGCAAAAGCACACAGTCCACTTTACAGGAGGTCACTGCTCTCAGAGCCATATAAAACCCTGTCCAGTGGTCATGGCCAAAGGCAGTGTCCTGTGATATAATGGCTTTTATTTCCAATTCCCAGATCCATCCCAAATGTTTTTTTTTTTAAGCTTCTGGCATAAGTCTAATCATGGTGGGGGGCAGAATGGGGGATCCTCTTATAGATGCAAAGTGATTAAATGCATTTTCTGATTGATCAGCAAGGCAGGTGAGCAGAGTAATTGGTGAGAACACCTTTCACTGCTGTCTGCTTGAAAGAAATGGCAAAACAGGCCAAGTGTTTTCAAGATCCTTGGTGGGCTCCCTGGTCCTGGCTGGGTTTTATTTACCATGGAGAGAGGGGAGTCCAGGCCTGGTCTTCACTGGGCCCTAGCCCCCCAACTAATTAAAGGCTGATTCATCATCAGCTGCAATTCTTCTACTGTATTTTCCACACCCCCGAATGAGGACAATTTGCATTTCTCTTTGTAAAGACATGCCAGGACCTCACCGCTCTCTGTATTAAAGGAAATGAAAAAAAAAAAAGTAGGGCTTTTGAAAAGCAGACAGCACTGTGACTCCAAACACATGTGCATGGTCCCTGTCATGAGGGAGAGTCCTCGGTCCCTGTCGGGAACTTCTCAAGCATACTAATAATGATGATTTCATCTAGAGCTCCCCTGTGCCAGACAAGGAGCTAGAGTTTTATGTGGCTTGTCTCACAAAAATTCTCATAAAATCACTCTGAGGGAGAGTGTCACCATGCCCATTTTGCACGTGGAAAAATGGAGGCTCAGCCAAGTTAAGTCCCTTGCCCCGAGTCATTCAGCAAGGCAAGGCTATGTCTGGAATGTGAACCCCTTTCTGTCTGAGACCAAGGCCTTTAATGACCCTCTCTGAGGCCCCACAGCCTCTTCAGTCAGCAAACTTTATAAAGTTCTGTTGTATTTCATATTTTCATAATGGGTAAGTGTTGTTTTGTAATCAGAAGAAACAATATAGTTATTCATGTCATTTCCTTAAAATTAAAGTACATAATATTTATAGTTAAAATGACTCTAATGAGTGTGGAAGGAAAAAAGCAAGTTTTTGTTTCACCAATACAAAGGGGCTCTTTAAAAGTAATACGTGAAAAAAAAAAAAAGGCAATCCAGGGAGGACTCAAGATGGCGAAGTAGCAGGCTGAGACAACATCAGATAGCAGTAGATCAGCAAGATAGCTTATCAAACCATCCCAAACACCTACAAATCCAACAGGAGACCTAATAGAAGAAGAGCAGCAATTCTAGAAACAGAAAATTGACCACTTTCTGTAAGGTAGGGCCAGCAGAGAATTGACTCCAAAGCGATGGGGAGATAGACCGCAGGGGGAGGAGCCGGCTCCCGGCTAGCGGCAGAGCAATGGAGCACAAAATCAGAACTTTTAAAAGTCTGCTCCACTGAGTGACATTGCTCCAGAGGCTAAGCCGGGGTGAAGCCCATGCCAGCAGAGCATGGCCTCAGGTCCCTCAGTCTCACAGAAGGATGGGGGCTATCTGAGTGTTGCAGAGCTCATAGGTATTAGAGTGGGGAAGCCGGCTACAGAGATGGAGTCGAGGAGCGAGCTCTCTGCTCAGGGTTACCTTATTGTCATCTGTGGCACAGGCCACTGCTCTGTGAGCAGGGACCCCACAAGATCTGGGGAGACCCACCTGGAAGAACGCAGGGATTGGCGGGGTTCAGAGACTCCAGGCAGGGCCGTGTGCCAGAGACAGAGAAGTTTGGTCACAGGTTGGAGGCCAGGGAGATGGGAGTGATTGAGCTCTTTTCTCTGAGGGCGCACTGAGGAGTAGTGCCCCAAGCTCTCGGCTCCTCTGGGCCAGAGATTGGGAGGCCACCATTTTCATTCCTGACTCCTGGAACTCTACAGAAAGCATTCAGGGACAGTGAACCCGAGCGGATAACTTAACCTTACCCCTGGTAAAGGCAGTGCATTTCCACCTTGGGCAAAGACACTTGAGAATCACTATAATATGCCCCTCCCCCAGAAGGTCAACAAGAAATCCAGCAAAGACCAAGTTCATATACCAAGAGAACAGCGGAATTCCAGAGGAGGAGAAAGCAAAGCAGGGAATCCATGGTTTTCTCCCCATGATTCTTTAGTCTTGCAAACTTAGTAAGTTTATTTAATTTTATTTTTTTCTTCTACTAGATTTTTTTAACTTTTACCCCTTCCTCTTTTAACGTTTTTAACTAGTTTCTCTTAACAATACCTTTCATAAAAAATTGGACCTTCATTATTAAAACCATATTTTATCCTTCATTATATCTAACTTTATTTTTTGTTTACACATAGGGTTTTTTCTTCTAAAAAAAATATGGGTTACAACTTCTAATAGATCAAAATACACCCTAAATCTAGCACAGGGCTTTGTTATAGTTTCCAGCCTGAGCAAATTGTCTCCAATTTCTTTTTCTTTATTCTCCCAACCAATTTATCCTTATCAACTTCTTTTATAGAAACTTAAAAATTTTTTTCATCTTTATAACCATATTCCATCCCTTCATTGTGTTTACCCTTATGTTTTTCATTCTTTAAAATTTTGGGAGGTGGTTTCTTCTAAGAGACCAAAATACTCCCAAAATTAAGTGGGTGACCCTGTTCTATTCAACAGTCTAATATATATATATATATTTGTTTGCTTACTGTTTAATTTTTTTTTCTGATCTTCTTTTTACCTGCTTTCTTCCCCCCATGGTTTGGGGTCTCTTCTGATTTGGTTAAAGCACACATTCCTGTGGTCTTTGCCACCCTTTTAGTATTTTATTCGCTCCTTCATATATTCTTATCTGGATTAAAATGACAAGGCAGAAAAACTCACCACACACACAAAAAAAGAAAAAAACAGAACAATAGGCAGTACCAAAGGCTAGGGACCTAATCAATACAGACATTGGTAATATGTCAGATCTAGAGTTCAGAATTATGATTCCCAAGATGCTATCCAGGCTTGAAAAAGGCATGAAAGTTATTAGAGAAATGCTGTCTGGAGAAATAAAAGAACAAAACCTAACCAAGTTGAACTCAAAAACGCTGATAATGAAGTGCAATAAAAAAATGGAGGCTCTCCCTGCTAGGATAAATGAGGCAGAAGAGAGAATTAGTGATATAGAAGACCAAATGACAGAGAATAAAGAAGCTGAGCAAAAGAGAGACAAACAACTACTGGACCACGAGGGGAGAAATCGAGAGATAAGTGATACCGTAAGATGAAACAACGTCAGAATAATTGGGATTCCAGAAGAAGAAGAAAGAGAGGGGGAGCAGAAGATATATTGGAGAGAATTATAGTAGAGAATTTCCCTAATATGGGAAAGGGAAAAAGCATCAAAATCCAGGAGTTTCTAGGAGAGAACCCCCACTCAAAGTCAGTAAGAATAGCTCCACACCCTGTCATATAATAGTAAAATTGACAAGTCTTAGAGACAAAGAGAAAATCCTTAAAGCATCACAGGACAAGAAGTCTGTAACATACCATTGTAAAAACAATAGATTAACAGCAGATTAATCAACAGAGACCTGGCAGGCCAGAACGAACTGGCATGATATATTCAGAGCACTAAATGACAAAAATATGAAGCCAAGAATCCTATATCCAGCTAAGCTATCATTGAAAATAGAAGGAGAGATTAAAAACCTTTCAGGACAGGGGCACCTGGGTGGCTTGGTGGGTTAAAGCCTCTGTTTTCGGCTCAGGTCATGATCCCAGGATCCTGGGATCGAGCCCCGCATCGGGCTCTCTGCTCAGCAGGGAGCCTGCTTCCTCCTCCCTCTCTCTCTGCATGCCTCTCTGCCTACTTGTTATCTCTGTCTGTCAAATAAAATAAATAAAATCTTTAAAAAAAAAAAACCTTTCAGGACAAACAAAAACAAAGAATTTGTAAACACCAAACTAGTTCGACAGAAAATATTGAAAGGGGTCCTCTAAGCAATGAGAGAGCCTAAAAATAGTAGACCAGAAAGGAACAGAGACAATATATAGTAATAGTCACTGTAGAAGCAATACAATGGCATTAAATTCATATCTCTCAATAGTTACCTGGAATGTAAATGGACTAAATGCCCCAATCAGAAGACACAGGGTATCAGAATGGATTTAAAAAAATCAATAGGTTGTTTATGAGAAACTCATTTCAGACCCAGAGTCACCTCCAGATTTAAAGTGATGGGGTGGAAAACAATTTACCATGCTAATGGACATCAAAAGAAAGCTGGGGTGGCAATCCTTATATCAGATCAATTAGATTTTAAGCCAAAGACTATAGTAAGAGACAAGGAAGGACACTATATCATACTCAAAGGGTCTGTCCAGAAAGAAGATCTAACAATTTTAAATATCTATGCCCCTATCATGGGAGCAGCCAACTATATAAACCAATTAAGAACAAAATCAAAAAAACACATCGACCATAATACAAAAATAGTAGGGGACTTTAACACTCCCCTCACTGAAATGGACAGATCATCCAAGCAAAATATCAACAAGGAAATAAAGGTCTTAATAACACACTGGACCAGATAGATATCACAGATCTATTCATAACATTCCATCCCAAAGTAACAGAATACACATTCTTCTCTAGTTCACATGGAACATTCTCCAGAATAGATGATATCCTGGGCCATACATCAGGTCTCAAGTGGTATCAAAAGATTGGGATCATTCCCTGCATATTTTCAGATCACTGCTCTGAAGCTAGAACTCCATCATAACAGGAAATTTGAAAAGAACCCAAATACATGGAGACTAAAGAGCATCCTTCTAAAGAATGAATGGGTCAACCAGGAAATTAAAGGAGAAATGAAAAAAACTCATGGAAACATATGATAATGAAAACAGAATGGTTCAAAATCTGTGCGACACAGCAAATGCAGTCCTAAGAGGAAAATATATAGTGATACAAACCTTCCTCAAGAAACAAGAAAGTTCTCCAATGAACAACCCAACCCTACACCTAAAGGAGCTGGATAAAGAAAAGCAGAGAAAGCCTAAACCCATCAGGAGAAGAGAAATCACAAAGATCAGAGCAGAAATCAATGAAATAGAAATCAGAAAAACAATAGAACAAATCAATGAATCTAGGAGCTGGTTCTTCAAAAGAATTAATAAGATTGATAAAACCCTGGACAGACTTATCAAAAAGAAAAGAGAAAGGACCCAAATAAATGAAATCATGAATGAAAGAGGAGAGATCACAACCAAAACAAAGATATACAAACAATTATAAGAACATATTATGAGCAACTCAATGCCAGCAAATTTGACAATCTGGAAGAAATGGATGCATTCCTAGAGACATATAAACAACAACAACTGAACCAGGAAGAAATAGTAAACCTGAACAGACCCATAACCAGTAAGGAGATTGAAACCATCATCAAAAATCTCCAAACAAACAAGAGCCCAGGGTCAAAGAGCTTTCCAGGGGAATTCTACCAAACATTTAAAGAAGAATTAATTCCTATTCTCCTGGAACTGTTAAAAAAAATAGAAATGGAAGGAAAACTTCCAAAATCATTTTATGAGGCCAGCATGGCCTTGATTCCAAAACCAGACAAGGATTCCATCAAAAAAGAGAATTACAGACCAATATCCTTGATGAACAGAGATGTGAAAATTCTCACCAAAATACTAGCCAATAGGATCCAACAGAAAATTAAAAGGATTATTCACCACAACCAAGTGGGATTTATCCCAGGGCTGCAAGGTTGGTTTGATATCTGCAAATCAATCAATGTGATAAAAATACATTAATAAAACAAAGAACAAGAACCATATGATACTCTCAATAGATGCTGAAAAGGCATTTGACAAAGTACAGCATCCCTTCTTGATCAAAACTCTTCAAAGTTTAGGGATAGAGGGCACAAACCTCAATATCATCAAAGCCATTTATGAAAAACCCACTGCAAATATCATTCTCAATGGAGAAAAACAGAGCTTTTCTGCTAAGGTCAGGAACACGGCAAGGATATCCATTACCACTGATATTCAACATAGTACTAGAAGTCCTAGCCTCAGCCTTCATACAACAAAAAGAAATTGAAGGCATCCAAATCAGCAAAGAAGAAGTCAAACTATCACTCTTTGCAGTTGATATGATACTATATGTGGAAAACCCAAAGACTCCACTCCACATTTGCTAGAACTTGTACAGGAATGCAGTAAAGTGTCAGGATACAAAATCAATGCACAGAAATCAGTTACATTTCTTTACACCAACAACAAGACAGAAGAAAGAGAAATTAAGAAGTCAATCCCATTTATAATTGTACCCAAAACCGTAAGATACCTAGGAAAAAACCTAACCAAAGAGGCAAGGATCCATACTCAGAAAACTATAAAGAACTCATGAAAGAAATTGAGGAAGACAAAAAGAAATGGAAAAATGTTCCATGCTCATGGAGTGGAAGAACAAATATTGTGAAAATGTCTATGCTACCTAAAGCAATCTACACATTTAATGCAATCCCTATCAAAATCCCATCCATTTTTTTCAAAGAAATGGAACAAATAATCCTAAAATTTATATGGTACCAGAAAAGACTTTTATAGCCAGAGAAATATTGAAAAAGAAAGCCAAGGTTGGGGGCAAAACCATTACATTTCAATCTCTGTTACAAAGCTGTCATCATCAAGACAGTATGGTACTGGGGCACCTGAGTGGCTCAGTGGTTTAAAGCCTCTGCCTTCAGTTCAGGTCATGATCCCAGGGTCCTGGGATCGAGCCCCATGTTAGGCTCTCTGCTCCGCAGGGAGCCTGCTTCCTCTTCTCTCTCTCTCTCTGCCTGCCTCTCTGCCTACTTGTGATTTCTCTATCTGTCAAATAAATAAAATCTTTAAAAAAAACAGTATGGTACTGGCACAAAAACAGACACATAGATCAATGGAACAAAATAGAGAGTCCAGAAATAGACCCTCAACTCTATAGTCAACTAATCTTTGACAAAGCAGGAAAGAATGTCCAATGAAAAAAAGACAGCCTCTTCAACAAATGGTGTTAGGAAAATTGGACAGCCACAGGCAGAAAAATGAAACTGGACCATTTCCTTACACCACACAAGAAAATCGACTAAAAATGGAGGAAGGACCTCAGTGTGAGAAAAGAATCCATCAAAATCCTTGAGAAGAACACAGGCAGCAACCTCTTCGACCTCAGCCACAGCAACTTCTTCCTAGGAACTTCACCGAAGGCAAGGGAAGCAAGGGCAAAAATGAACTATCGGGATTTCATCAAGATCAAAAGCTTTTGCACAGCAAAAGAAACAGTTAACAAAGCTAAAAGACAACTGACAGAATGGGAGAAGATATTTGCAAACAAAATATCAGATATAGGGCTAGTATCCAAAATCTATAAAGAGCTTAGCAAATTCAACACCCAAAGAACAAATAATACAATAAAGAAATGGGCAGAGGAGAGGGAGGAGTCAAGATGGCGGAGAAGTAGCAGGCTGAGACTACTTCAGCTAACAGGAGATCAACTAGAGAGCTTATCTAAAGATTGCAAACACCTGCAAATCCATCGGCAGATCGGCAGAACAGCAATTCTAGAAACAGAAAAACAACCACATTCTGAAATGTAGGACTGGCAGAGAAGTGAATCCAAAACGATGGGAAGATAGACCCCGGGGGGAGGGGCTGGCTCCTGGCAAGCGGTGGAGCAACGGAGCACAAAATCAGGACTTATAAAGTCTGTTCCACTGAGGGACATCGCCCCAGAAGCTAAACCAGGGTGAAGCCCACGCGGGGTCAGCGTGGCCTCAGGTCTCGCAGGGTCACAGAAGGATTGGGGGTGTCCGAGTGTTGCAGAGCTTGCGGATATTGGAACGGGAAAGCCGGCTGCAGAGACAGAGCCCACAATAAGCTCACAGCTCGGTTTGCCTTGAACCGGTCGCAGGCTCGGTGAGCTCGGAGCACAGTTGGAGGTCAGGCAGAGGTGAGTTACTAGGAGCTGTTCGCTGAGGGCACACTGGGGAGCAGGCCCCGGGCTCACGGCTACTCCGGCCAGAGAACAGGAGGCCGCCATTTGTATTCCCGTCCTCCAGAACTCTACGGAAAGCGCTCAGGGAACAAAAGTTCCTGAAAGCAAAGCCGAGCGGATCACTCATCCCGGCCCCTGGTAAGGGCAGTGCAATTCCGCCTGGGGCAAAGACACTTGGGAATCACTACAACAGGCTCCTCCCCCAGAAGTTCAACAAGAAATCCAGGCAAGACCAAGTTCACCTACCAAGGAGTGCAGTTTCAATACCAAGGACAGCAGCAGAATTCCAGAGGAGGAAAAAACAAACCACGGAATTCATGGATTTCTCCCTGTGATTTTTCAGATTGCAGTTAATTCAATTTTTTTCTTTTTCATTATTTTTTCTCTTCTTCTGCTAAAATTTTTTTAACTTTTACCCTTTTCTTTTTTAACGTTTTTAACTAGTTTATCTAATATATATATATTTTTTTTTCTTTTTTATACTTTTCTTTATTCGTTTTCTTTTTTTTTAATTCTTTTTTTCCTTTCTTTCTTTTTGAACCTCTTTTTTCCCCAAATCAGAAGAGATCCTAATCAGAAGAGATTGGGAGATCCCAATCAGAGGAGATCCCAATCAGAGGAGATCCCTCACCCAATCCTAGGGGGAAGAAATCCCCCCTCACGATTTGGGATCTCTTCTGATTTGGTTAAAGCATATTTTCCTGGGATTGTTGCCACCCTTTTAGTATTTTACTTGCTCCTTCATATACTCTTAGCTGGACAAAATGACAAGGCGGAAAAATTCACAACAAAAAAAAAGAACAAGAGGCAGTACCAAAGGTTAGGGACCTAATCAATACAGACATTGGTAATATGTCAGATCTAGAGTTCAAAATGACAGTTATCAAGGTTCTAGCTGGGCTTGAAAAAGGCATGGAAGATATTAGAGAAACCCTCTCCAGAGATATAAAAGCCCTTTCTGGAGAAATAAAAGAACTAAAATCTAACCAAGTTGTAATCCAAAAAGCTATTAATGAGGTTCAATCAAAAATGGAGGCTCTCACTGCTAGGATAAATGAAGCAGAAGAAAGGATTAGCGATATAGAAGACCAAATGACATAGAATAAAGAAGCTGGGCAAAAGAGGGACAAACAGCTACTGGACCATGAGGGGAGAATTCGAGAAATAAGTGACACCATAAGACGAAACAACATTAGAATAATTGGGATTCTAGAAGAAGAAGAAAGAGAGAGGGGAGCAGAAGGTATACTCGAGAGAATTATTGGGGAGAATTTCCCCAATATGGCAAAGGGAACGAGCATCAAAATTGAGGAGTTCAGAGAATGCCCCTCAAAATCAATAAGAATAGGCCCACACCCTGTCACCTAATAGTAAAATTTACAAGCCTTAGTGACAAAGAGAAAATCTTGAAAGCAGCCCCGGAAAAGAAGTCTGTAACATACCATGGTAAAAGTATTAGATTGGCAGCTGACTTATCCACAGAGACCTGGCAGGCCAGAAAGAGCTGGCATGATATTTTCAGAGCACTAAACGAGAAAAACATGCAGCCAAGAATACTATATCCAGCTAGGCTATCATTGAAAATAGAAGGAGAGATTAAAAGCTTCCAGGACAAACAAAAACTGAAAGAATTTGCAAACACCAAACCAGCTCTACAGGAAATACTGAAAGGGGTCCTCGAAGCAAAGAGAGAGCCTACAAGTGGTAGATCAGAAAGGAACAGAGACAATATACAGTAACAGTCACCTTACAGGCAATACAATGGCACTAAATTCATATCTCTCAATAGTTACCCTGAATGTTAATGGGCTAAATGCCCCAATCAAAAGACACAGGGTATCAGAATGGATAAAAAAACAAAACCCATCTATATGTTGCCTCCAAGAAACTCATTTTAAGCCCGAAGACATCTCCAGATTTAAAGTGAGGGGGTGGAAAAGAATTACCATGCTAATGGACATCAGAAAAAAGCAGGAGTGGCAATCCTTATATCAGATCAATTAGATTTTAAGCCAAAGACTATAGTAAGAGACAAGGAAGGACACTATATCATACTCAAAGGGTCTTTCCAGCAAGAAGATCTAACAATTTTAAATATCTATGCCCCCAACGTGGGAGCAGCCAACTATATAAACCAATTAATAACAAAATCAAAGAAACACATCAACAATAATACAATAATAGTAGGGGACTTTAACACTCCCCTCACTGAAATGGACAGATCATCCAAGCAAAAGATCAACAAGGAAATAAAGGCCTTAAATGATACACTGGATGAGATGGACATCACCGATATATTCAGAACATTTCATCCCAGAGCAACAGAATACATATTCTTCTCTAGTGCACATGGAACATTCTCCAGAATAGATCACATCCTCAGTCCTAAATCAGGACTCAACCGGTATCAAAAGATTAGGATCATTCCCTGCATATTTTCAGACCACAATGCTCTGAAGCTAGAACTCAACCACAAGAGGAAGTTTGGAAAGAACCTAAATACATGGAGACTAAACAGCATGCTTCTAAAGAATGAATGGGTCAACCGGGAAATTAAAGAAGAATTGAAAACAAACCATGGAAACAAATGATAATGAAAATACAACGGTTCAAAATCTGTGGGACACAACAAAAGCAGTCCTGAGAGGAAAATATATAGCGGTACAAGCTTTTCTCCAGAAACAAGAAAGGTCTCAGGTACACAACCTAACCCTACACCTAAAGGAGCTGGAAAGGAAAAAAGAAAGAAACCCTAAGCCCAGCAGGAGAAGCGAAATCATAAAGATCAGAGCAGAAATCAATGAAATAGAAACCAAAAAAACAATAGAACAAATCAATGAAATTAGGAGCTGGTTCTTTGAAAGAATTAATAAAATTGATAAACCCCTGGCCAGACGTATCAAAAAGAAAAGCAAAAGGACCCAAATAAATAAAATCATGAATGAAAGAGGAGAGATCACAACTAACACCATAAAATACAAACTATTATAAGAACATACTATGAGCAACTCTACGCCAACAAATTTGACAATCTAGAAGAAATGGATGCATTCCTAGAAACATATAAACTACCAAAATTGAACCAGGAAGAAATAGAAAGCCTGAACAGACCCATAACCAGTAAGAAGATTGAAACAGTCATTAAAAATCTCCAAACACGACCAAGTGGGATTTATCCCAGGGCTACAAGGTTGGTTCAACATCCGCAAATCAATCAATGTGATACAACACATCAATAAAAGAAAGAACAAAAACCATATGATACTCTCAATAGATGCTGAAAAAGCATTTGACAAAGTACAGCATCCCTTCCTGATCAAAACTCCTCAAAGCGTAGGGACAGAGGGCACATACCTCAATATCATCAAAGCCATCTATGAAAAACCCACCGCAAATATCATTCTCAATGGAGAAAAACTGAAAGCTTTTCCACTAAGGTCAGGAACACGGCAGGGATGTCCATTATCACCACTGCTATTCAACATAGTACTAGAAGTCCTAGCCTCAGAAATCAGACAACAAAAGGAAATTAAAGGCATCCAAATCGGCAAAGAAGTAGTCAAATTATCACTCTTCGCAGATGATATGATACTCTATGTGGAAAACCCAAAAGACTCCACTCCAAAGCTGCTAGAACTTATACAGGAATTCAGTAAAGTGTCAGGATATAAGATCAATGCACAGAAATCAGTTGCATTTCTCTACACCAACAACAAGACAGAAGAAAGAGAAATTAAGGAGTCAATCCCATTTACAATTGCACCCCAAACCATAAGATACCTAGGAATAAACCTAACCAAAGAGGCTAAGAATCTATACTCAGAAAACTATAAAGTACTCATGAAAGAAATTGAGGAAGACACAAAGAAATGGAAAAATGTTCCATGCTCCTGGATTGGAAGAATAAATATTGTGAAAATGTCTATGCTACCTAAAGCAATCTACACATTTAATGCAATTCCTATCAAAGTACCATCCATCTTTTTCAAAGAAATGGAACAAATAATTTTAAAATTTATATGGAACCAGAAAAGACCTCGAATAGCCAAAGGGATATTGAAAAAGAAAGCCAAAGTTGGTGGCATCACAATTCCGGACTTCAAGCTCTATTACAAAGCTGTCATCATCAAGACAGCATGGTACTGGCACAAAAACAGACACATAGATCAATGGAACAGAATAGAGAGCCCAGAAATAGACCCTCAACGCTATGCTCAACTAATCTTTGACAAAGCAGGAAAGAATGTCCAATGGAAAAAAGACAGCCTCTTTAATAAATGGTGTTGGGAAAATTGGACAGCCACGTGCAGAAAAATGAAATTGGACCATTTCCTTACACCACACACAGAAATAGACTCAAAATGGATGAAGGACCTCAATGTGAGAAAGGAATCCATCAAAATCCTTGAGGAGAACACAGGCAGCAACCTCTTCGACCTCAGCCGCAGCAACATCTTCCTAGGAACATCGCCAAAGGCAAGGAAAGCAAAGGCAAAAATGAACTATTGGGATTTCATCAAGATCAAAAGCTTTTGCACAGCAAAGGAAACAGTTAACAAAATCAAAAGACAACTGACAGAATGGGAGAAGATATTTGCAAACAACATATCAGATAAAGGACCAGTGTCCAAAATCTATAAAGAACCTAACAAACTCAACACCCAAAGAACAAATAATCCAATCAAGAAATGGGCAGAGGACATGAACAGACGTTTCTGCAAAGAAGACATCCAGATGGCCAACAGACACATGAAAAAGTGCTCCATATCACTCGACATCAGGGAAATACAAATAAAAACCACAATAAGATATCACCTCACACCAGTCAGAATGGCTAAAATCAACAAGTCAGGAAATGACAGATGCTGGCGAGGATGCGGAGAAAAGGGAACCCTCCTATACTGTTGGTGGGAATGCAAGCTGGTGCAACCACTCTGGAAGACAGCATGGAGGTTCCTCAAATGTTGAAAATAGAACTGCCTTATGACCCAGCAATTGCACTACTGGGTATTTACCCTAAAGATACAAACGTAGTGATCCAAAGGGGCACATGCACCCGAATGTTTATAGCAGCAATGTCCACAATAGCCAAACTATGGAAAGAACCTAGATGCCCATCAACAGATGAATGGATAAAGAAGATGTGGTATATATACACAATGGAATACTATGCAGCCATCAAAAAAACAAAATCTTGCCATTTGCAACAACATGGATGGAACTAGAGCGTATCATGCTTAGCGAAATAAGTCAAGCGGAGAAAGACAACTATCATATGATCTCCCTGATATGAGGGAGTGGTGATGCAACATGGGGGCTTAAGTGGGTAGGAGAAGAATCCATGAAACAAGATGGGATAGGGAGGGAGACAAACCATAAGTGACTTAATCTCATGAAACAAACTGTGGGTTGCTGGGGGGAGGGTTTGGGAGAAGGGGGGTAGGGTTATGGATATTGTGTAGGGTATGTGCTTTTGGTAAATTGGAAGGGGAGGTGAACCATGAGAGACTATGGACTCTGAAAAACAATCTGAGGGGTTTGAAGTGGCGGGGGGGTGGGAGGTTGGGTACCAGGTGGTGGGTATTACAGAGGGCACGGCTTGCATGGAGCACTGGGTGTGGTGAAAAAATAATGAATACTGTTTTTCTGACAATAAATAAATTGGAAAAAAATGGGCAGAGGTCATGAACAGACATTTCTGCCAAGAAGACATCCAGATGGCCAACAGACACATGAAAAAGTGCTCCACATCACTCGGCATCAGGGAAATACAAATCAAAACCACAATGAAATAGCACCTCACACAAGTCAGGATGGCTAAAATTAACAAGTCAGGGAATGACAGATGCTGGCGAGGATGCAGAGAAAGGGGAATCCTCCTACACTGTTGGTGGGAATGCATGCTGGTGCAACCACTCTGGAAAAGAGCATGGAGGTTCCTCCAAAAGTTGAAAATAGAGCTACCCTCTGACCCAGCAATGTCACTACCGGGTATTTACCCTAAAGATACAAACGTAGTGATCCGAAGGTGCACCCTAATATTTATAGCGGCAATGTCCACAATCCCAAACTATGGAAAGAACCTAGATATCCATCAACAGATGAATGGATACAGAAGATGTGAGATATATATATATAGCAGCCATCAAAACTAATGAATTCTTGCAATTTGCGATGACATGGATGGAACTAGAGAGTATTATGCTTAGCAAAATAAGTCAGTTGGAAAGAAGACAACTCCCATATGATCTCCCCGATATGAGGAAGTGGAGATGCAATGTGGGAGGTTTGTGGGGTAGGAAGGAATAAATGACACAAGATGGGATTGGGAGGAAGACAAACCATAAGAGACTCTTAATCTCACAAAACAAACTGAGAGTTGCTGGGGGGAGAGGGGTAAGGAGAGGGTGGTGTGGTTTTGGACATTGGGGAGGGTATGCGCTATGGAGAGTGCTGGGAAGTATGTAAACCTGGCGATTCACAGACCTGTACCCCTGGGGCTAATAATGCATTATATGTTTATAAAAAATATATATATTTTTTAAAGCAAACCAATTAGTACAAATGGGATCATGAGAAGAGGTGAAGCCAACCCCACCCTTGATTCCTCTTCTCTGTTCTTTTCCTCAGAGGCACCAAATATTCCCAGTTAATAAGGACTTTCTCCAGAAATATTCACTGAATATACAAAATAGGTGTATACATCCAAAAGGGTTGTAATATACTTTGGCAATCACTGATATCTGCTTTTTTTATTAAGTTAATTACAGATCCACTGTAGTGAGCACAAGTGATGCCCTCTTTCTGAAAATGGACCAATTTACAAGGTGTGATTTGAGAAAAGCCCACAGTGGCGGAGGTAGGCTATGGTGGGCAGTGGATGTCCCAGACAACCAGCTTCCCTTCCGTTGTCATGGAAAGTATTTGTGTTAAATTCAAATGAAAGACTGACTGGCTAAATTTTCCCAGAAGCTTGTTGAAGGTCTGCCTTTCATAAGACAGATTACACATTACGTTGGTGATAAATATAAAACAAAGCATTTGTCAGTAGTATAAAACAAAGCATTTGTCAGTATGGCATATTTTATAAATTACATTGATTTACAGTAGGAAAAAAGATAAAAATAAAAAAAAACAATCACTAGGAAATCTCTTCCCCATGAATTGCCATGGTGCAGGCCGTTCTGAACCTCTGAAGATTTGCTAGGAGCAAGTGAAGGGCTGTGCACGGGGTTCATTAAACTGTTTGCTTCAAGCAAATGAAAAAGTGTTTAACCACTTGTTTATATCTATTCAACTTCTCTTACTGAGGTTTTAGAGAATGATAAAAGGGACTAATGTCTGTCTTGTGCAAAAGCATGCTCCAGTTGTAAGATATTACAAAATAATTATTCCCGTCTTATAACTATAAACCTTTCCCATAAACTAGTTTCCCATCAGTAGAAATTAAGTACTGTACACAGACATGCCCCAGACACCTCATGAAATCTGTACTACATAAAATAAGGCACAAGAGCCATCTTTCTTAGGCAATGTCTTGGAGACAAAATGTAGAAAGAACCCAGAGAGGTGAGTGGCACCCCACAATGAATGTACAGTGAATGAATCAATCAGAGAAATGCCTTCATTTGCCATGTGATACAGCAAGTTTGCTGCCCCCTTCTCTAACAACACAGAGAAGATCCTCGGGCTCACATTTTCTGCCCTGAGCACAGGAGGGTCAAAAAACAATCACTGGTCAAGGGAGGCCATCAAGTTCTTCCTAAGAGCTGCTCTATTTCCTTACAAGACATTGTCGTGACTTGTGGGTTCTGTATTTGCAAACTCACCTACTCGCTACAATTTATAACCCCAAAATCAACCCTTGTGGCCCCTTCATGATGGTTTGTAGGCACGTGCAAATGCGGAGTGGCAAAAATCTGACTCTTCCTGTGCACACGATCCTAGCTGAGTCCAGTGAAGACATGCGCTGCCTTCTTATTCCAGCTTTCAAACTGTAAACAAGTGTCTTTCCAGGGTCTGCTTACTACCGTGTGGGTCATGTTTTTGAGGTGTTTTTACTTGGTGAGAGCAGTATTTAAACTAATGCAAACATGGTACTGAAAGGCAGTCTAATGACGTACCTTCCAGAGAATATACCTGAGTTAGATAAACGTCATTCAGGTATGCGTTTCAGAGCTGTTGGCTGTGAGTCAGCGCTAATGCATTAACATTATGTATTAAATACGGTGTCTTCAAAAGAAAACACACATAAGACAAGGTTATGTATCTATCTGTGGGGGAAACTGCTATGACCCAAGGCTGGCAGGAATCTAATCCTATACTTCTCCTAGGACCAATGATTTTGTATTCGCTGAGATCTGCAGAGACTTTGTGAAACTTAACTGCCACACATAATGAGAATTGACTTTATTGTTTGATAACTTTGACTTATGAAAAAGAGGTTTGGACAGAATCATCTTTGTATTCATCCATCTCAAAATTTTTTTTGCATGCCCTCTTAAAACTAAATTTATATAAATCCTACCAAGATTGAAGAAAGGAAGCAGAAGAAACACCATCAGGTGCTCACTGAGGGCAGCTTACATGGGTGTCAAATGCAGAAATTGTGGCAGGAAACGGGACCCGAGGTCCACCTCAGATGCGACAATGGCTCCAGGTGAGCAGGCAGGAAAGATAACTTGCCTGATGCATCTGATGCACCACCTTTGTACTGGCTCTGAAACGTCTAAATATGTAGATCATGTTTTATTATTCTGAGAACTGGGTAGCCTAAAAATGAGCCACTCACATTCAACTCTTTATTATATCACTCCGAACTAACTTTTCATTCTTTGTCATATGCACACATATATTAGTACAGGCATCACTTTTTTGGGGGTATTTTCTTTTACATAATATTTTATTTTGAACAATGGTTCCATTATTTTCAGCTGACAATTCAATACAATAAAGGACCCAAGTAAAAATGTCCAGTGATTTGCCCATGGTGTACTATAAAGACAAACAAAGAGTAGCCTGAAGTGACTAAGCTTACACATATTTACTCTCTACAACATCTGACATATAAAAATGCAGGAAGCATTACTCACTTTTTCTGTTAAACGTGGGCACTGTGAGCAAGTATATCTTCCTCTTCATACTGAGGGGTACAGAAAAATAATCACTACTACAAAAAGACCTGGTTTCTAAAACAAAGAACTATTATAACCACAAAATCAAAAGGAATGCATCTAAACAGGGTCAGAGCTTTGCAACCTCCTCAGATAAGAGAACCTGCCTCAGGGAACATCTGAAAGCATTCGGAAAGAAAAGCAAATATGTTTTTAAAAAATGCCACAAATGATTTTGACTTTAAATGGTAGTAAATGAAAATTTGAATGCTACATTTCTAAGTCATTAAAGCTACAATAAGTACCAGAAGTTATAACTAGCACTGAAAATTGGTGACTGAATCAGTGTTTTTGTTTCTGTTTTGCATTTTCAATTGAGGTAAAGTTCACATAACATAAAATTAACCATTAATCATTTTATTATTTTTAATAGATTTTATGCTTTAAATATTTTGAAAATATAAATTCAATTAATTATAAAGATTTTATTTTGAGGGGTGCCCTGGTGGCTCAGTGGGTTAAGCCTCTGCCTTCAGGGTCCTGGGTTTGAGCCCCACATTGGGCTCCCTGCTCAGCAAGGAGCCTGCTTCCCCCTCCGCCTCTTGTGACTACTTGTGATCTCTGTCAAATACATAAATAAAATCTTAATAAATAAAGAAATAAATAAATAACGATTTTATTTTGATGTAATCTCGACACCAAACAACTCCAAGATCAAGAGCCACGTGCCCCACTGACTGAGCCAGCCAGGCATTCCGACCATCAGTCATTTTAAAGTGTACAAATGGGGGACACTTAGTACACTAACAATGCTGGGCACCATCCCCTCTGTCTAGTTCAGGACATTTTCATCACCCCAAAAGGAAGACCCCCTCCATTAAGTTGTCATGCATGCCCCTCTCTTAGGCCCAACAACCACCATTCTGTACTTTGTCTCAATGGAGTCTCCGCTTCCAGACATTTCACATCGATGGACTCATACAGCACATGTTTTTTTGTGTATGGCTTCTTTCCTTTACCATGATGTATAAGAGGTTCATCCATGTCGTAGTGGGTGTCAGTGCCTCGTTCCTTTTTATGGCCGAATCATAGTCCATTGTATGGAAGGACCACATTTTGTTTATGCATTCCTTAGCTGCAGGACATGTGGTTTGCTTATACCTTTTGACTACTGACAATTATACTGCTGCTATGAATGTTTTTATGTTTGTATTTGTCTGAATGCCTGTTTTAAATTCCTTTGGATTTAGGAATTGCTGGGTCATGTGGTAATTTTATGTTTAAGTTTGATGTTTTTTTAATCTCATGATTCTTCCCTGTGTCAGTATATACATTGCTGATCTGTTTGCTAATTCCTTTCTAAAAGGGGTAAAAACCAAGGTCTTGAAAAAATGCTGTATTTTTTAAACATGTTAAATACATTCAAATAAATATTTGCCTCATTACTTTAAAAAATTAAATGAAATTTAAATTAACTGTGGAAAGAACCAAGATGCCCTTCAATGGATGAATGGATAAGGAAGATGTGGTCCATATACACTATGCAGTATTATGCCTCCATCAGAAAGGATGAATACCCAACTTTTGCAGCAACATGGACGGGACTGGAAGAGACTATGCTGAGTGAAATCAGTCAAGCAGAGAGAGTCAATTATCATATGGTTTCACTTATTTGTGGAGCATAACAAATAGCATGGAGGACATGGGGAGTTAGAGAAGAGAAGGTAGTTGGGGGAAATTGGAAGGGGAAGTGAACCCTGAGAGACTATGGACTTTAAAAAACAATCTGAGGGGTTTAAATTGATGGGTGGGTAGGAGGTTGGGGTACCAGGTGGTGGGTATTACAGAGAGCATGGAGTGCAAGGAGCACTGGATGTGGTGAAAAAATAATGAATACTGTTATGCCGAAAATAAATAAAAAATAAATTTAAAAAAATTATCTGCTACTGACTTAATACACTAGTTTCCAATGAGACTAAAGTAAATGCTATAATTAAATCAAAACATTTTAACACATATTTATTGCTTCCTAAGTAGATACTGTATGGTTACATTACCAAAACATCTGTACTTGGGGAATGAACATATACTTGTCCCTACATTTAAGACAAATCAAAATATTTCTACTTACCCACAAATAATATATTACTGTGTTCTACTGTTGCTCACCAGTTCTTTATTATTTGTTGGATTAAAAGTAAAATAGTTCTGAAATATAAAGTATGGAAATATATTACATTATGACAAATTTCCTGTTTCACTCAGGCTAAGCTAAATGTTAAAAATAAATAATATTTATATTATATTAAATAGATGAGTAGGAATATAAAACAGAAAAGACAACAGCATTTTGCAAGTGATAGGAACAGAATTGAAACCCTGAACATTAAAATTAATGGCCTCAAATATGTTCCCTTTCTTATTTAGTCTTATTTATTGTAATTCATCATCTGTAAATTGGAACAAGCACAAGTAGCACAATATTCACTGATAACCTTTAATCTGTGTCCTTTTGAACAAAAACTGCTGCATACACATTTCTAAATTTGACAAGGCCACAAGGTAACTTGGAGTGAATGAAAATACTGGAAAGAGTTTCTGATACCTGCAAACATGGTGAAGAGCATGGGCTCCTGGCTCCCTTCCCATAAATCAACCCTGGGGTAACTATGCAAGTGAGGAAACCACAAAGTGCAGAAGCTGAACAACAGCTACACCACCACAGAGCTCACTGGGGAGACTGAGGCACGTGTCCTGTGGGGGTATGTGTATGGGAGGGGGTGGCTGCGGCCTGAGGTGAAGGGATGCAGGGGGCAGCCCTGGGAGACAACTTCTAGAAACATGACTTACATTCCCTTCCTGCCACCTCCACACCATCACCTACTCCATGCCTGCTCCAGGAATGTGAAGGACCAGTCCTAATATTTGAGAAGTAATTTCAGGACAGCTCATTAGCCTTGGCAGGGGTGGGGGGAATAGGGTGGCCGGGAAGGGGGCAGAACTGTTGGAGGTAAATGCATGGACAAGTCCTCAAAAAGGCTGGAAATCAGCCTCAAATCACTGTGATTTGTGATGCAATTAATCAGTTAATCTCGTTAACTTTGCCAGATGCCAGCAAGAAGCAAAAGTGAGTCTTCCTTGGAGGAAGGTACCATCCTGAGTATCAAATTATTCCTAGACTTCTTAAAGCATGACACTGAGCATCCAATGAAACACAACCAGGCATATGAAAGAGACATTTTCAAATTACTGACAATTGAGAGGGAAGCAATAATCAGCAAGAGACCCCAGGAGATGCAGGCATAACATCAACACACGCAGACTTGACAATAACTGTGGTCATGGAGTGCCAGAGAGTAGAGGGCAAGATGGGCAATCTCAGCAGTAACACTATTTTTAAAAAGAATCAAGCGGAAATTCTAGATCTAAAACAAAACAAACAAAAAAAAAACTGATTTAAAAAACTTCAAAAGATAATTTAACAGAAAATAAAATATAGCCAAAGAAATAATTGGTCAGTACAATGGGAAGATAAATTGTAGGAGAAAATGTCCACACTGAAGGATAAAGACACAAAAGAACAGACAGTAAAGACAAGAGAGATAGAGCACAAGACAGGTCTAATGTCTGCATAATTGGAGTACCAAAAGGAGAGGAAAGAAAAAAAGAAGTGATAAAAGTGATGTTAAAAGTATTGGGAGAGAATTTTGCAAAACTGAAGAAAGATACAATATTCCAAGTTCAAAGAACTCCAGAAGATACATTTTTGTTTTTTAGATTTTCATTTTTATTTATTTATCCTTTTTTTGTGAGTAATCTCTTTGCCAACATGGAGCTTGAACTCACAAGTTAAGATCAAGAGTCACATACTCCACTGACTGAGCCAGCTAGGCACCAATTTGGGATTTTTTAAAAAATCAACAACATATTCATATACATAGAGACACATCCTTAAAAACTGCTAACAATTAGCAGAAAACCTTAAAAGCGGCCAGAATGGGGCAGGAGGGGAAAGACATACATAATTTTCAGAAGGGGGAACAATAAGATTGATAGTTGACTTCTCAACAGAAATGATGTTAAGTCTGAAGACAATAATATCTTCAACATATGGAAATAACTACCACCCTACAGCCCTAAAGTTAGGGCAAATAGCCTTCAGAAACAAAGATAATTACTAAGAGAAACAAAAGCATATATCCTACGAAGACTTGTGCATGAAAGTTCATGCACCTTTGTTTTCAACAGCCACAAACAGGAAACAGAGCAAATGTCTTTTAACAGGTGAATCAGCAAATTGTGACATATCCATTTGATGACTACTCAGCATTCACATTTTAAAGGACACATAAAGAGGAATAAAGAGAAATAAACTATTTTTGCATTCATAGATGAATCACAAAAATTAAATCAAATAAAAAAATTAAATTGAATAAAAGAAGTCAGCATCCTCCACAAAAAGAGTCCATTTCTGTAAAATTCCAGGGAATACAAATGGACAGACATTAATAAACAGGAGGGTAGATGCTGGAAGATGGGTGGAGGGGAAGCTTAGGGTTATCCCCCTCACAAAGGGAAGCCACTCAAAGACTTGAAGTAAGAGAGTGGTATGATCTGTCCAGCTCACTTAAGAACTGTTGCTCTGGCTGCTGCAGGATGGCAGGAAAGACTGGAACAAGAGTGAACACAGCTCAGCTGGAAAGATGTTGTAGTCATGCAGGGAGCTGTGGTGGCCATGGAAATGGAGAGGGGAGGAAGGATTTCGGGTGCATCTTGGGAGTGCACAGGACTTAAAAGTCATGGGAATGGATGAGAACACCCATGAAGAAGGTGTCTCCATAAGAGGAGCTCCCACAACTCAACCCTGAGGACAGCCAGCATTTAGAAGGTGTGCAGTCAAAGAGGATAAGGCCACAGAGTAGCTCAGGGAAGGTTGTGAGCACAAGGAAGGTGTCTTCAGCACTCACTGGGAACGGTGCTCGTGTCGATGTAATAGTTCTTGCTTCACTTGGAAATACCAGTGACTGTGTTAAGCACAGATTTGGTAGAGCTGTGGGTAGGTGGAAGACAGATCAGAAGAAGCAAAATTTTCATCATCAGTAGGATAGATAAATGAGTTATATTATATTCAAAGTAGAAAAGGCTAGATAGGTGTGAAAATAGTGAATTATAGCTCAGTAATCAAAATGGATGAATCTCAGAAACAAGGCAGACAAAATGAATCAATTATGATTCCCGATATGCACCAATCAAAACAAATAAAACAAAATAGGATAGTGCTGAGGGAGGGGCACCCGGCTGACTCAGACAGTAGAGCCCATAGCTCCTGATCTCAGGGTCCTGAGTTCCAGCCCCATGCTGGCTGTGGAGCGTACTTTAAAAAAGTGGTGGCGGAAACCTGGGTGTCTCAGCTCCACATAAGTCTCTGCACTCAGCCTGGAGTCTGCATGAGAGTCTCTCTCTCCCTCCTTCCGCCCCTCCCTGCTCAAGTTCTCTCTTTCTCACTCAGGGGGGAAAAAAAAGGAAAGTACTGAGAGATACTTGCTAGACAAAAGTATACAGGAAAGCATGGGAATGTGTAACACAAAATCTGGGACACTAGTTAACTAGTTAACCCTAGTTAACTTGGAGATGGGATTGTGGAAGGAGGACAAAGGGATTTCTAGGGTTTGGGTTATTTTCTTTCTTCATCGGGCAGTAAACACACAGGTACCTTTTGTTTCATGCCTTAAAATGTACACATTTTGGATGTATGCCTCCTTTAGCAATGAAAATATAAAGAGATCAAATATTTTGGGCACAAAAGAGTAAATGAGTCATGATGAAGTCAGAAAGCAGGCACAGACAGCACCTCAGAGACATGTAACTGTGAAGAGGTGCAGAGAGCCAGAGCTGGAGAGTGATGCACCATCAGTGGTGTCCCTCAAAGACAGGGGAATCAAACACATGTGTGTCTGCTCAGAGTATAGCCACGGAGAGAGGGAGAGCGGATCATTGCAGGAGAGGGCCTCGGGTGCCCCAGAGGAGAGGCATCTCGGGCACTGGCCGCTATTAGACACAGAGGAGCAAGAGACACTGGTGAGGAAGAAGCAGGTTGTAGGCTGAGAGGGAGAACAGGCCAGTGTTTGTATATGATGGCCCCCATTCTCTTAACGCAAAATGAGAGAGGTCATCAGCCAAGAGGAAGAGGAAGGGATGGGGAGGGATGAAGAGAAGGTGTGAGACAGTTCACTCTAGAAATGAAACAGCCAGCCTTCTAGAAAGCTGGGCTGTGCTGAGAGCTTGCTCACCCTTTGTGACTCAAGCACAAATCGAAGGGCTCAGTCCAGTGGGGCGGGCAGGAATGTAGAGCAGGCAGAAGATGGCAGAATCCTTCCAGACTTGGGGCCTTGCAGCGCTGTCCACAGCACATTCCTCTGTCGCCGAAATATTGGTTCATCTGCTCTGCCAAACTAGGCAGCCACTGGCCACAGGTGGCTGGGGAGTACTTGAAATGTAGTGAGGCCAAGGAAATGAATCTGCAGTTTTCTTTGTTTTTGTTTTGTTTTAAAATTTTATTTATTTAATTGACAGACAGAGATCACATAGTGGTCAGAGAGGCAGACAGAGAAAGTGGGGAAGCAGGTTCCCTACTGAGCAGAGAGCCTGATGTAGGGCCCGATCCCAGGACCCTGGAATCATGACCTGAGCCAAAGGCAGCAGCTTAACCCACGGAGACACCCAGGCGCCCCTGAATCTCTAGTTTTATCTCACTCTAACTGACTTAAATCCAAGTAGCCACTTGTATTCAGCAAAGTTTCATGACACAAAATCCTACACATAGCAGATGTGTTTCTAGAGACTAGCAATGAAAACCCACAAAGGGAATGAAGAACACCAATCCACTTACGATAGCATAAAGAGACCTACGAACAAACTTTCAGTGGAGGGTTTGTTTGCTGCAAAGGACACTGCTGAAGGAAACTCAAGAAGATGTAAGAGAATGGAAAGACAGCCTGTGCCCGTGGATTCTTTTGTTTTTTTGTTTGTTTGTTTGTTTGTTTGTTTACTTGCTTTAAAGATTTTATTTATTTATTTGACAGACAGAGATCACAAGTAGGCAGAGAGGCAGGTGGGAGGTGGGGGGAAGCAGGCTCCCTACTGAGCAGAGAGCCTGATGCAGGGCTCAATCCGAGGACCCTAGGATCATGGCCTGAGCAGAAGCTCAGAGGCTTTAACCCACTGAGCCACACAAGTGCCACTGTGCTCATGGATTGTTAAAGAGGACAACTGCCCAAAACAATCTACAGATTCAATGAAAGCTCTAAAAAGTCCCAGAGTGGTTTCTTGCAGCAACAGAAAAACTCACTATGGCTACTGTATCAGCTCAGCTTATAAAAGCTGTGAGGAAATTTTTTGCAAAAATTTTTTTGCGGAGACCTAGAGGGAAGGTGGGGGACCAGAAGGAGAGACGTGGACATGAAGCTGCAGCATGGCATGTACCCAGATGAGCCCATTCACCCAGGACCTCTGACTGGGTTCTGGGTCCTGCACCCAGGTGAACACTTTGCACAGTGTCTGGCACATCGTAGGGACCAAGCAGCCATGTGGTGAGCAAAGGGTGCAAGGATGAGTAAGACGATACGGAATGGAAGAGTAGACTCGGTGGTTGTCCTTGGCAAGTCGCTTCAAGCAAACTGAGACTAATAATTTCTGGGTCTCAGGAGCAGTTAAGAGCATGTCTAGAACAGGAAAGGCCACTGGCCCATGACTTCAGACAAATTACCTAGTACTTAACAGTAGCAGTCCATTGTGTTACTAAAGAACTCCTTCCCAGCACGTTTGCATTGACTGTGTCAGATGCTTGCTGTAACAAACTTAGCAGAACCTGGCACATAATACATGCTCAAGAAAATATTGCTCACTATCAAGAAGAGTAAAATGAGATCAAGGATATGGCCGAAGTGTTTTTGTTTTGTTTTGTTTTGTTTTTTTACAAGTGCTAGTGTACCATAACTGAATGCCAGCAAAACCAAAAGTAGGTTTGGACCTGGGCTTGGTGTGACTGTAGACTAGCTTTGCACACTCAAACTGAGCTCACCTGAACACCATACTCTTTGAGGAGATTGCGGGTACATGCTGGCATTTCCATGGCTAAGGTCCACCTCCAGATGCAAACTTCCTGTGAATGACAGTTGATGGAGCAGAATGAGAAGGTTCCTGAAGGCTGTTGATAAACCCGACACCTCTCATGGTAGCCATGTAACTTTGGCTCGGGAACATGGCACCGTGAGCTAAACCCCAGAAAGAGAACCCCCAATGAGGGGCCATGGGGTCCAGTCCTTCCCTGAGAGCATCACATCACCACGTGAACTGCTCACCAGGAACCGCTTGACAGGCCAGCCAGCCCACTGAGGCCGCCTGCACGTGCCCCATATCTGGATTTCAGCATCAGAGATGGTTCCCAGATATTTGGCAACCCAGGTGATGGCTATGGCCCCGATGCCATTGCCTTCTGGGCAGCTGTCAATATTGTGTGCACAGGAATGGTGCAAAACAGGACCAGGGAACACCCATTTGTGGAGGTCTGCCTTGCTCCCTGGAGGGACTCGCTTCAAAAGCTATGGAGGAAACAAATGTGGTCCATCCATACAACAGACTGCAATGCAGCCATACAGAGGAAGGAAGCATAGACCCCTGCTGTATCAGGGGTGGACCCCCCAGAACATCATATGAAGTAGAGAAGTCTGACACAAAGACCACACGTTGTTCAAGCTCATTGATTGAAGTGTCCAGAATTAGAAAATCCACAGGGATGGACTGGCATGTCAGTGGCTGTCAGGGGGAATGGGAGGGATGACTGAGGGCTTTAGGTTTTCCTTGTGGGGTTTTGGTACTAGGGGCACACAGCAGGCTCAGCTGGTGGAGCATGTGACTCCTGACCTCGGGTTTGTGGGTTCCAGCCCCACGTTGGGCATAGAGATGACTTTAAAACAGCAGTTGGAACTGGATACAAGCGGTGATGGCACAACATTATAAACACGCTCAATGCCACTGAATCGCAGGCTTCACAATGGCCTATTTTACCTTATGTGAATTTTACCTCATTTTAAAAAACAATTAAACTAACTCAGCATTATGCAAACATGCTGTTTGTTCTCTTCATGAAGTCAACTGTCACCCACTATTGAATGCTGATTCTGTGCCAGACACGAAGGACGGAAATAAGAAAAAAAGATGCCTAGGACAATACCCCAGCTCTCAGGAAAACAAGCTTCCTCCCACCTAAGTGGGAATGAAAATAAGCACAGTCTTTCTAGACAGCAACTTAGCTGCATCTGTCAAAATTTTAAATGCACACACCCTAGGACTCAACAATTGCTCTTCTATAGCTTTCTTCCCAGAAAAAGAATAGCAAAATTAAACAGAGATAAATGTAAAAATAATGTCCATTATGCCACTGCTTTAATGGCAAAAAAATCTCAAAAATACAAATATCCACGGATGTGGGAACTGTTAAAAAAACATTATGACATAACCATATAATGAAAACTAAGCTACTTGCAAAAAGATTGAGGCAGGGGCACCTGGGTGGCTCAGTTGGTTAAGAGGCTGCCTGCAGCTCAGGTCGTGGGATCAAGTCTTGTATCAGGCTCCCTGCTCGATGGAGAGCATACTTCTCCCTCTCCCTCTGGCTGTCACTCTGCAAACTGATGCTGTCTCTCTCCCTTTCTCTGAAAAATAACTAAAAAAAAAAAAAAAAAAAAAAAGAATGAGGCCGATGTGGGAAGGTGACCAAAATTTTGTGAAAAAAGCAAGTTGCCAAACAGTGTAGTTAGCTTCATCCTGCATGAGGGAGAGAGTGCACACATTTCTGTGCACAGAAGAGTCTAGAGGAACAGATTCTAAACTAAACAAGGGTGACTCTGGAGATGGGTCTGGGTAAGGAAGGACTCACTTTTCCTTCCCTCATTCACTACTATACTGTGTCACTGGCAGGACTGTATAACCCTAAGAAGCAGGAAAAACCTTGTCACATGCAGAATTAAATGAGAGACTTAAATATCTAAGTGAGCCAGAGAAACACAATAGAAGCAAGGATGTGAGTGATGTGAGTGAGCAGCAGCACAGGGGTCGGGGGAGCAAAGGCCGGTGGTAGGATGTCCTGATCCAGGACCATGGGCTGGTGGTTTCCCATTGTTTTTCATTACAGAGCTCTTGTTACAGGAAATACCAGCAGGCCTTGTAGGTCACTCCACGGCCCCAACTTTCTGGGACCAAGTCTGTGTCCCAGCTGAGGACCTGGCTGGTTCTCTGTCACTGGAGAAGGCTTCATCCCCCTGGGAACTAGCCCCCAAAATCATTTGAGAAAAGACAGTCCTAACATTGCTGTGAATGACACCATGATGTCCTTAGTGGGGAAAAGCATCTTATCCCTGTGGCTTTCCAGAATTAAAACAGAGAGCCAGTGATGTCACCTGGGCCTGTTCTGTAAGCATATTGGTGGGAAGAGAATCTGTTTATTTTGCTTCAGAATGGGTGATGTTTAAAAGAATTTAACATATCAGAGCCTCTGATGGATTAAATTTGTGACTCTAATTTAAAGCCCGTCATTGATTCAGACTTGTAATTTTACACTCAAATCACATTGGTTTATAAACAGTATTAGAATACTTAATAGAACTTAAGATTGGCCATAGTTATGTCTAATTTATTAGATTTACAATAATTCTTTAAGTATGGGTGAAGGGTTTATTTTTTAATCAGACTACTAAAGAACTTAGAGATAAAACCAAATATATTCAATTTCTAAGTGTGGTTTAAAAATTTTTAAAAGGAATTAGTAATCAAATCTGTGATTTGGGCCAAACATTAATCAAAACCTCCTTAAAGGCAATTATAAAAATCTGCTAGATTTATAAAAGGAGTAAGATTAATAAGTTGAATAAAAAAAAACTTAAGGGAAAACTGTGGTTCTTAGTTTATAACTTTAATAAACTGAATATTAATTCTAAAACCAACTAATTTTTTTCTGGGTCCCAAATTCATCATTTACTATATCATAAAACTCACACTGACATATTGAATCATTAACCAAAGATGCATTTTACTTTGCAATTATAAAGAAAAAAAAATCACTGCCAGAGTCACCCCTAGTCTAGTCGGGGAGACAGCTTTATAGGCAAGAGAAAAATCAAAGCGGGGCGCCTGGGTGGCTCAGTCAGTTAAACCTTCAGCTCGGGTAGTGACCCCAGTGTCCTGAGATTGAGCCCCACATCAGGCTCCCTGCTCAGCAGGGAGTCTGTTTCCACCTCTCTCTTTCTGCCTGCCTCTCAGCCTACTTGTGCTCTCTACTTTGTCAAATAAATAAATAAAATCTTATAAAAAAGAAAAGAAAAGAAAAAAAGCAAGGAATAAAGCCTTTTTAGGGGGCCAGCCGCGCCTGGGGAAGGGAGCTATCAGCAACAGTTTCAGAGAAGAGACACATGTGAGGCTCCCACCCTTCCTCCTGTGGACTCTATCACGGGATAGAACAACGTTCCCTCATGTGTAAGTCAGATATTCCACTACTTGCAGCTGGAAGCATGTGACAGCCACAGGTGACAGCCAGGCACACGGAAGGGGAATTCCACTTTCTGGGGGACAAGCTCCCATGACTAGGATGCAAAATGCGTTTTTCCCTCTATCTCAGGCTACATCGGCAAGAGGCAGCCTCTGAAGGGTGTTCAGCAGGGGAGTAACACAAACATATTTTGCCTTTGTGAAAAGATCACACTCAAAATGCTGTGGAAAACAACCACACGATGCTGCACGCTGATGTCCATGGATCTGTATTTAGGACAACAGCAAATGTTCTGGAAGGAAACACACCAAATTGACTACCTCCAGGAAGAGGGTGAAGATTGGAGATGGTGGCCAAAGGAGACCTTAGATTTCAATTAAAAGATTATTAAAAATCAACAGATGAGTAGATAAGCAGAATCAGTATATCCATGTGATTGAATCTTGAAAACAAAGGAAGCACTGACTGATGCCACAGCACGGGAGAACTCTGAAAACATTATGCTGAGAGAAAAACAAGACATAAAAAGCCACATATGATTCACAGACATAAAATGACGACAGGCAAACCTATAGAGACAGAAAGTTGATGATGGGCACAGAGGAAGGAGAATGGGGAGCTCACTGTCATAGAGTTTCTGTTTGGGGTGATGAAAATGTTCCGGAAATAGTGCCGATGGTCACACAGCATTGTGAATGTAATTAATGCCACTAAATTAGACATTTAAAAATCATAATTTGGGGCGCCTGGGTGACATAGTGGGTTAAAGCCTCTGCCTCCAGCAGATAATAAAATCTTTAAATTAAAAAAATATATATTTTTACAATGGGGCGCCTGGGTGTCTCAGTTGGTACAGCCTCTGGCTCTTGGTTTCAGTGCAGGTCATGATCTGAGGGTCCTGGGATCAAGCCCCATGTTGGGTTCCGCACTCAGCGAGGAGTCTGCTTGAGGATTCTGCCTCCCTCTCCCTCTGCCCTCCTCCCACTCACACTCTCTTGGTCTTAAATAAATGATAAATAAATCTTTTCTAAAAATGTGAAGATGGCCAATGTCATGTTATGTGTATTCTAAATCACCATCCTGGAGGTTGGGTTGCAGAGTGAAGCTGCAGAGGAGGAGGCTGGCCAGGTGGGAGTGGGAGGGCAGGGCCAGCAGAGTGGGCTTTAGAAGGCCTCTGGGAGGAGATGTAACAGGACTTGGGGACATTTTAGCAGGAGATATCCATGGAACATCAAGGTGGAATGTTCTCCAGCAGCTTCCTCATCCATGAAAAGAGGAATTATGAGGTGGTTAGGGAGATGAAGATGGTGTGGTTACCACCCCAGGTCTGCTCCCTCCTGGCTGGAGAAAAGGACCAACTATATCCTCCTCACCATCTTGGGCCAGAGGAAGCAGAGTCTGAGAAGGCAGATGAAAACCAAGGGGACGTGGTATCAGAGAAGCCAAGGAAATGACAAGTGTCAAATGCCACTGAGACATCTAGTAAGATGAGGACAAGGATTAAGTAACAGGGCCCTAGGACATCACCAGTCACCTGGGGGACCTATATCTTAGAACATTCAACCTAACTTACCAGAACACCCAAGAGCTTTAAACAACTTCTTACTACTCATCCCCAACAGGACTCATCCACCCCTATGTCACCACCCCTACAACTCAACCAGGGCCTTACAATATTATGAATTAATCTAGCACTGCACTCTGCCTCTAGGACCAGGAATGAAGAAAGAAAACACACATGAACATCTATCATGGGCCATGTACTGTGTGCTACTGGTCTTCATGACAGTCCCATAAGGTAAGTGCAGTGTGTTGAGGGCCTCCTCAGAAGTCAGGTCCACCCAGAGCCTCAGGATGTGAGCATAGGGTCCTTGAGATGTATTAGTCCAGATGAGGGTGGATTAGGATAGATCCTAAAACCAAGGACTGCTGAACTGATAGAAGGGCACACACAATGAGACACACAGTGAAGACACACCATGTGAAGACAGCGGCAGAGACTAGAGTGATTAGCCTACCAGCCAAGGAACATCAAGGGCTGCCAGCCACCACCAGCAGCTGGGAGAGAGGCCTGGAGCAGGTTCTCCCTCAGAGCCCCAGAAGGAACCACTCCTTAGGGCACCCTAATTTCAGACTTCTAGACTCATGAACTGTGAGGGAATAACTTTCTGTTATTTTAAGCCCCTCAGCATGTGGTAATTTTTTAAAAGATATTATTTATTTATTTGATGGACAGAGATCACACAAGTAAGCAGAGAAGCAGGCAGAGAGAGAGAGAGAAAAAAAAGCAGGATTCCTGCTGAGCAGAAAGACAGATGCAGGGCTGGATCCCAGGACTCTGGGGTCAGGACCTGAACCAAAGGCAGAGGCTTTAACCTGCTCAGCCCTTCAGGCACATCAGGGTGTGGAAATTTCTTAGAGCAGCCCAAGGAAACTAAAACAGTGGGTATGATTAGCCTCTTTTTTTTTTTTTTTTTTTTTTTTGGTAGATGGGGAAAATGACTTCACTGCTCTGGGCCTCCAAGCTGTGTTAGAGTTAACCTCCCTCATCTACTCTGGGACATCGCCAAACCAACTTTCTCGGCCTAAAAGGCCAAGAATTGTAATGCGGGAAATTCATGAAGGTAATGTCACCCCAGGCCACTTCACCCTCACCCGGCATCCCACCGCTGGCTTCTGCATGCCCAGACCAGCATTTCTCATTTGTTGCAGACACGCTACACAGAGCAGGGAAAAAGAGGCTTGCACCACACCTACCCTGTGAAGGAGTCCCATGTGATTATCAGGCAGTCGGGCCCTTTGTCGGCAGTGGCAATCCACCGCCTGTCTTCCCTGATGCAGAGGCAGGAGATCACATTAGCATGGCCCTGCAGAAATGCAGAGAAAATGCTCTGAAACATTCAGGATGGCCAGAGAGGCTGGAGCCCCACAGAGAGAACTAAGCTCCCCTTCCTGGTTCATCAGGATGAAAATCCCACTCCTATGGCCTTTCCCTGGCATTTCTCCATTATCAGTGGTTTTCCGATTTTCTTTCCCTCAAAACCCCTGAAGGGTAAGCCACACTCCCCACAAGGACAAGGGCTCCCTACAAATCTAGGCATGTGCCCAACTGTGAACCCAGGTAGGGAATAAACGTTGGGGTTCTGCCCCACCTCCAGCCCTCTTGAAGCCCTGCTGGCCTCCTCTCCCTTAAACAGTGTCCACCCAAGCCACTGAGCAGATCTGGAGCAAAAGCCCCTCTGCTGGTCTCCCTGCTTTCATTCCCATCACCCCACAATCCTTTCCCAGTAACTCAGGAACCTTCTGGAAACAAGATGCTAGTGCTGCCTGCCAGGAAATAGCCCATTTCCTCCCTCCTTCCTCTTCCCTTGCTCATTTCGTGTCAGTCATACCAGCCTTCTTCCTGGACCCCGTGGGCAGGCCTGAAAACCTGGAGCTCCCTGGGTCTGGACTGCTCCTCCCCAAACTGCCCCTGGTTGGTTCATTCTCCTCAGTCAGTCAGATCTTGGCACAAAGGGCATGTTTGCCAGTGCAACCAACTGGAGGGCCATCTCTCACTCCTCATCTCTCTCCTGCAGCAGTCCACATTTCCTTTGGAGTGTTTGTTGTAATTTGTAATTGGGTATTTATGAGACTATAAGCTCCATGTTTTTTTCATGACTACAGGCCCAGAATCTGAAACAAAGAGGTTCTGATAAATACCTATGGAATAAATGAATGAAGGAATGAATGGATGGATGGATGGATGGATAATCAAGGCCACTCCCAGCCACATGACTCTGCAGGAGGCTGGACAGCTGCCTGACATGGTCCCTACTTCTCAGTCCCTCTGCCTGCTGCTCCTTCCTCGCTCTGCAGACACAAACTCCCCCCCTCCCTCCCATCAGCACTGGACTCAGTGCTGCACATTCAACTAAGCTCCAAGAAGGGCTGCTTGTGGGCTTGTGTGTTTCCAACACCTAGAGAGAAAATTCTGCACCTACATGGCATGGATCCCTGAGTATGGACTAGACTTTTGGGAAGCCCTCTGTGATGTTTTTGACCTAGGCATTGACTTAAGGAAGGTCCTTATTAAAATATATGTCTGGGGACTCTTGGGCAGCTCAGTCAGTTAAGCGTCTGCCTTCAGCTAAGTCTTTGATCTCAGGATCCTGGGATCGAGCCCTAGGTCAGGCTCCCCGCTGAGCAGGGGAGTCTGTTTCTCCCTATTGCTCTCTCTTGCTTGCTCTGTTAAATAAATTAATTAATTAATTAAATACATCTTAAAAAGCAACAACAAAAACTTGCATACCTGAAGATGGTGCTGAGTATTCTTGAAGACATCGTAGATGAACGCAGTGTCAGCACAGATGTACAGAAGAACTCGCTGGTTTTCATCTTGAATGTAGTAAACAGGAAGAGAGCTGTTCCATCCGAAAGACCAAGTCATGGTCTGGAAGACAAAAGGCAAGACCCTGAGAGTACGGAGCCCAGAACTGTGATGCCAGGCACCCCTGGCGCAGTCTCTGGAGGGGAAGGATTTCACATCATCAGTTCAAAGTGAGGGAAATCCTTTCAAGAACATCCTCAGTGGCATGCTAGGGTGCAGAGGACCCTCGAATCCATGACGCTGAGTGAAGGGGGCCACACACAGTGCAGGGTCAGTCCGACCCATAGATATGGAAAGGAGCCCTGTGGTGCTGGGGGCCTGGGGGCCTGGGTGTTGGGGAGTGATGGCTAGGGGATATGGATTTCTATTGTGGGGGATGAAAATGTTCTGGAATTAGACAGTGGTGACAGCTACACAACCTTGTGAACATGCTAAAAAGCAATGGATGGTACGCTTTAAAGGGGTCAATTTTATGACGATGTGAAGAAATTGGAACCACTGGGCACTCCTGATAGGAATGTGAAATCATGCAGCTGCTTTAGAAAGCCCCAGGGAGAGCTCTCCAAACACTGAGAGCAGAATTAGCATATTATGCAGCAATGACACTTCCGGTTACCTACCTCAAAGAACTGGAAGCAGGCTCTCAAGGAGACATTCACATGCCCATGTTTAGAGCAGCATACTTCACAGAAAACAGAAGGTAAAGGGAAGCCAAGTGTCCTATGACAGATGAAGGGATGAACAACATGTGAGTGTTGCTCAGGCTTTCACAGGAAGGAGACCCAATGCTCTATGACATGGATGGGCCTTGGGGACATCATGGAAGTGAAATCCACCGGTCACAGATAGACAAATATGGTAGGATTCCACGGACATGGTCCCAAGAATAATCAGTTCCGTAAAGACAGAGAGTTGAATGGTGGCTGCCAGGAGCAGGGCTGGGGAACAGGGAGTTGTTCAATGGGTAGGGAGTTTCCTTTTCAGGAGATGAGTTCCAGGTGTTTGTTGCACCACAGTGTGAATGTACCTACTATGATGCTGCACACTTCAAAATGGAGAAGATAGTAAATTTTAGGGGTGCTTTGTGGCACAATTGGATCAGCAACTGACTCTTCGCTTTGGCTCAGGTCGTGATCCCAGGGTTGCGGCATCCAGCCCCACATCGGGCTCCATGAATAGTCTGCTTAAGACTCTTCTCTGCCCTTCCCCAATCCCACTCTCTTTCAAATAAATAAATAAATATCTAAAAGAAAGATGAGGGGCACCTGGGTGGCTCAGTCATTGGGTGTCTGCCTTCAGCTCAGGTCATGACCCCAGGATCCTGGGATTGAACCCCCTGCCAGGCTCCCTTCTCCTTGGGAAGCCTGCTTCTCCCTCTCCCACTCTCCTTGCTTGTGTTCCCTCTCTCTCTGCCTCTCTCTCTGTCAAATATATAAATAAAATCTTTATTTTTGAAGATGCTAAATTTTACCTTATGTGTATTTTACCACAATTGTAAATTTTTAAAGGGTAAACTTAATGGTATATGAATTATACCTTGCTTAAAAAAGAAAAGAAAGTCAACAGTAAACAGAAAGAACGTCCTATCCTCCTAATCCCCAGAACCTAGGCTGCTCAATACCTGACACATAGCACTTAATATTGTGAAATTCAATTTACTTCATGAAAATAGATAGAAAGGGGAAGTCACAGTACAGTCACTGAGGAACTTCATAAGAAAGGCAATTATTCAGCTGGGAATATTTGTATTTGGTCCTCATATACCATTTCCCCTGGAAGAATAAAGCACAAAAAAACAAAATTCCCTAAGTATGATTAAAAATTCCATATTCCCAGGAATAAATCCAAGATAAAAATGTTCTGAAATGAAAAATTTGAGGTATTATAAATCTGACTATTACTTTTAACTCAATAGTAGTTCACTTATGCATATTTTTGTGCGCAAAGTCTTTTATAAAAATCACACAAGTGATTAAAACAGTTTATAAAAGCTATGGATTCATACAAAAGAGTATTATTCAGAAATAAAAAGTAATGAACTAGCAAGCTAGGAAAAGACATGGAGAAATCTTAAATACATTTTGCTAAGTGAAAGGAGCCAACCTTAGGAGACTTCACAGTAGTGACACCTGGGTAGCTCAGTTGGTTAAGTGTCTCCCTTCGGCTCAGGTCACGTTCTCAGAGTCCTAGGATGGAGCCTTGCATTGGGCCCCCTGCTCAGCCAGGAGTCTGCTTCTCTTTCTCTCTTTCTCTCTGCCCCTCCCCCGACACATGTTTTCTCTTTCTCTCTCTCTCTCTCTGACAAATAAATAAAATCTTTTAAAAAAAGGACTTCATGTTGTATGATTCCAACTACATGATATTCTGGAAAAGCAAAACTTATGAAGACGGGGGAGAAAAATGGTGGCCGGGGAGCAAGGGGGTGAAGGCAGGGATGGAGAGTGGGGCACGAGGGATGTGAAGGCAGTGACACAAGTCTGTAGGACACTACAATGGTGGATATACCTCATCATACCTTAGTCAACGCCCAGAGAATGTCACACCCCCAATTGTGAACCCTAAAGAAAAATATGGACGTTAGTTAATAATAACAGTCAACATGGGCTCATCACCTCTAACAAATGTCTCCCACTAATAAAGATATTAACAAAAGGGGAACCTGGTGGGGGGCACAAGGGAGTATATGGGAACTCTGTACTTTTCATTTCGTTTGCTATCAATCTAAACTGCTCCAAAAAATAGACTTTAGGGGCATGTGGCTGGCTCAGTCAGTAAAGCCTATGCCTCTTGATCTCAGAGTGTTCCAGCCCTTCGCTAGGTGTAGAGATTACTTAAAATAAAAGCATTCCATTTAAAAAAATTAACCGAGGCCAATTAATTGAATGTGGTAGCTTCTAAAGTGATGGCTAAGTGATTAGAGACTTTTAGCAACTGACTCACTCAGTATTAACGAGACCTCCTTGCTCCAGCAGCGCTCACACTCACTGAAAGCACGCGCTATCAGCTGATGCTGGGCACTAGTGCTACTGTTCGTGGTGAATGGTCATGGAGTAGCTGGCTCTTACAGCAACCTTCCAAACGTGAACACAAAACGCTATGGTCCAAAGCAGATTTCACTGCACTTGACAATCATCAAAGAGTCCTTCTCATAAATGCAAGACACCTTGTTTTCTCCGTGGAAGTCAGTATCCAGGGTTATGCCTACTTACCAGGAGCACTCTGAATTACTCCAGGCCTCTGGTGTAAGGCAGGGAACCCCAAAGGAAAAGGGGGATGCTGCAGGCAGAGAGAGGCAGGAACACACTTGTTGAAGCCCCTTTGGTGAGAACAAATCAGAAGTAATGAAAATGGCCATCCATAACAGGGCACCGGTTGAATTTAAATTGAGGAAGTGCTTCTACATGCCCTGATACAGAAAACCCTCTGAGACATACTAAGTGGTCATGCAGAAGATCTTACTGGTAAAGAAAACAAAACCTAGCATGTGTGGTTTGTGTGTGCACACACAGAGACATGTCCATAGATCCCCAGGAAAAGGTCTATAAAGATACACAGTTATACAAAACTGGAACGGCAGTCACTTTCAGGAAATGGATTTGGCATGGTCTGTGCAAGAAGAGGAATATGCCTGATTTTTTTTTAATTTTAACTTATTTATTTTTAGAGGTGGGAGGGCCAGAGGGAGAGAGGCAGAGAGAATCCCAAGCAGGCTTCATGCCCAGTACAGCCCCATGCGGAGTTTGAGCTCACAACCATGAGATCACAATCACAACCCCAAGAGAAATCAAAACTCAGACACTTACCCAACTGAGCCACCCTGGTGCCTCTGCTTTAATTTTTTTTAAGAGCACATATTATTTTTAACAGGAAGAAAAAAAGGGGGAGCACGTGGGTGGCTCAGTGGGCTAAGCCTCTGCCCTGATGCCAGGGTCCTAGAGCCCCACACCAGGCTCTCCGCTCAGCAGGGAGCCTGCTTCCCCCTCTCTCCCTGCCTGCCACTTTGCTTACTTGTGATCTCTTTCTCTGTGTCAAATAAATAAAATAAAATAAAGAGAGTGAGAGCATGCATGCGTGAGAGAGAAAACCAATACAGGAAGGGGAACAGAAAGGAACAGAAGGAAGGTGTCCTCAAGGAGCTAAACAAATTTGTGGAGGGAGGTGGTCTAGAAGAGTTGAGTTCTGCAGTGAGCCCAAGGCTAAGAGGGGACCCAAACCCCTGGCATGCAGGACACTTGCTCTCATTAGCGATATCCCCAGATGTCGTGCTAGCTGGCTAAACAAGCCAAAAGTCTTCATGGTCTCTGAAACTTGTTCTATCTTTCAGACTGGACAAGCCCAAGTTTTGACCTTGAATGCCACTGCTCAAAGTAAACCCAGTCTACAGAAACGAGACTGTCATTTGTCTGCATCTCCCACTAGGTGTTTGCCATCATCCTCATCATCACTACCAGCCTTGCCACCACCACCACTATCATCATCCAGATGTGAACACCCGTCCAGTGCTCACTGTGTGTCAGGAACTACATTAAACACTTTATGTGCATCCGATCACTTACAAATCTTCCAAAGGCAGAATCTACAGGGAAAAATAGAGGTGAAGCCTAGGAAGCAATTTTCAGTGGCACATGCAGGAGGAAGGGAAAAATTCTCCTCCTCTTATTCTCTTGGTAAATGGTGATATTTGTGTGGCAAAGGCAGATGCCAGTCAACCACCTGGTGCCTTTCTCAGTGGCTTTCACTTTTTCCATACCTTTTGCTTTCTGGTCCATCTCCAAACACGCAGTTTTAGGAGCCCGTAATGGTTTTAGGAGCTTGTGGAGAAGCATCAAGCCATCTAAAGCAGAAGAGGTGAGGAGAGGAGGGAAAGGGGAAAGGAATGGAGGAGCGGGAGGAGGAAGTGAGAAAGAAGGGGAATGGGGAGGGGAGGGAGAGATTGTCCTTGAGTCTCCCACAAGAAAGGGCACCCTATGTAACAGAAAAACCAGGTCTGGAATTTCCTGCCTGGGGAGCAACACTGTCGGACCCAGATGTCAGGCCCAGAGGCAGCACTTCTGCCACACATGTCCCTCCGGAGCGCTAAACTGAACTTTAAAACATACGAGTCTATTATTAGTTCAAAAGGATATTTTGGGTGGTATTTTTTCTTCCATATGCATAAAATCCCCTTATTTCACAATGCTTTTAAAGCACTAGAGGACACTAAAAACCATGTTACACTCCCTTATTAAAGGATACACGTTGGCGCGGTCATCCCTTCAAAACAATATGTCCTCGCTGGTAGACACCAGTGATTTCTCCGGGATTTCTGCTTTGGACTGGAATTCTTCCTCTTGTCACTCACTTAAGTCTGATCATCTTTTTTTTCCTCTCTCCTTTCCCATCCCAGTTCATCCTGAAGACTTGATCAATTTTCTCCCCAAGCCCGCTTGAGGGCTGTGTTTCAGGGAAACTAATCTCTGGTTCCTTGATCCAAATCAAGACATTTTCCTTTTGAGCTCAAGTCTCTTAAAGGCTCATTTGTTTCCAAATGCTCTGATCTAATGCATCCTTTCACTCTCCAAGGGTTCTCTTAAAAAAGAAATAAAAGAAGATTTGATTCCAAATACAGTGTATAGCTGCTTCATTCCCTCCTTTACTTTTCTTTCTGTTCCTACTCAGCCAGACTTAGTGTTCCTCTCACACTGGAACTATGAACTATTTCAAAAAGGTGCCTGGGGGGTGTCTGGGAGTTAAGTATTTTCCTTTGGCTCAGGTCATGATTCTGGGATCTAGGATGGAGCCCCACATTGGGTTGCCTCCTCAGTGGGGCGTCTGTTCTCCCTCTCCTGCTCTCCACCTGCTTGTGCTCTCTCTCACTCTCTGTCAAATAAATAAATCTTAACAAATAATAATAATTTTAAAAAAATAAAAAGGATCCTGGGACATTTTATACTTAAATAACATGAATCATGCATGTGCCAGGTTTATTCTTGATCTATGAGCAGAACCACACAGCAAAACCATTCTTCTAAGTGGCCCTGGTCATCTCCAAGGATGGGCGAGTCACAGTCACTCTTCTCCTTGGACCACAGCTGAGTTCTCCTTCGCAGGGAAAGCCTACATTATTATAATCATGCTGACTGTGTTCTAAGACAATTGCATTCCAACTAACCCCTAGGAACTCTTTCTGTCAGGTCCCCTGTACACCTTCTCCAGGAGGCCTTCCCTGACCATCCTGGGCTAAGTGTCCTTGATTTTTGTTTTTTAAATATCTCCCATGCATCTCTCAATCACTGCACTTAGGATAAGTTTTATGGTGCTCAGGTATCAGTCGGCCTCCCTACACACCCTAGAGCTCCTTAAGAGAATGGACTGTGTCTTGTTTGTATTATCTCCATAGCCTGGCAAATGGTGAGTATTCCATGATTCTGAATGAATGAATGAATGAATGAAAGAATAGATGAATGACTTAAAATTACTACTTACTAGGGAAGTTCCTGACATGACTGACTATGTAAGTATCTCCCCTGCACCTGACATTCTTTGTGGAGTTTCCTTTAGAGAAATATTGACCATAACCATCGGCAGTTCACTCTGCTTCCCATTTTAATTTCCTAGTACATGAACCTATCAATGAACTGTGCAATACCAGCTCTGGTTCCTTTCCACAGGAATAAAAAGAATTTCATACTTCTGGGAAAACCTATACCTAATCGGAAGCACATTGATGTCAGGGCCTCTCATCTTTCCAGGGATAATTTTAGAGCTCTGTAACTCACTTTGTATACATTCATATTCCCACAGGCAAGCTAAATGATAACCCAGGCATTTACAACAATTCTAATAATGTAAATAAGGACAAAAGCAGCGACTTGGTGGTTAAAAGCGTCGGCTTTGCAGTCGGCCTCTCCTAGCACTCAATCCTGGTTCCACCACTCACTTGCTCTGAGACCTTGGGCAAGTCGCTGTTCCCTCAGAGTGCCTATTTGCTCACAGGCAGGGTAAAAGTGAGAACCCTAATTTCTGGGGTTGAGATGACCTATGTAAAACGTTCAGTGCAGCTGCCACAGAGGGCTTGAGAAAAGCAGCAATCGTTTACAGTTTAACAGCCTTCTAACATAGTCTCTCATTCATTTCTTCAGACAAACTGGAGTTTGAGGCTCTGGGAGTTGAAATAACTTAATGGGCTCACACCGCTGGAAAGAGGCAGACCTCTCTAATGCTCAGTTCTTCCAGGTGGAAAAAGCACTCAAGGCCCAGGGCCTTGAGTAGGGGGCCTGCTCCAGCTGCAAACTTTGCCAGCGCATCTTGATGTGGGGCCCAGGGGAGGGGAGGAAAGTGCAGGGGTCTGTGGGGGAGGGAAGGGGGACACAGAGGCACAGGCCCTTCCTCCAGCTTAGGTCTCTCTGAGGCTGACCTGGCCCCCAAGCATCCCCAATCCCCTCCGGGGCACCAGGCCCTCCCACACCAGGACCCCCAACCCCGACTCACAGAGTGCGCCCTCCAAGGGCCTCAAAGGCATGGCCCTCCTGCCACCTGGACCCCTCAGTCACCTCCCCCGCCTCCAGTGGCCACTGCTTTCTCCTCCAAGCGCTCCCTACCTATGGTTGTCACCCAAGCCCCGCCCCATTGTAACCGCCACCAGGGCCAGCGCAGTAAAGCGGGAGGGCTGGCTGGTGGTCACGTGTCCAAGGCTTTGTCTCGCGCGGGCGGGCTCGCCCCCTGGCGGTCAGCATGGGAGAGGCGCCACTGGGGCCCTTGTCCGGAAATTAGCCTTCCTCTCTCTCAACCACTGTCTTCAGCTCCCTCCCCCAACGGATTCCTAAGGCGCCAAGGCGTAAGAAGCGGCATTGGTGGCACCTGCAATTCTGACTTTCTGAAGACTAGGTATGAGCTGTTTGGTAAAATCCTCCTTGCCAAAAGAAAGCTAAAGTTCCCCGCCTCCTGGCTACTCCGCGAAGTGACCCCCTTACTGGGGGTGCCGCCCCCGCCGGGGTGCCCGCGCCCCAAAGTCCCGCCCTCATGGCCAAAGGACAGGGCGCCTTTGCCCTCTTTCTGCTGCTGCAGGTGCGTGAAGTGCGGCAGAGCGAACTCTAGCAGGTCTGCAGGCTGGTGCCTCGCCTTGTCCACTGTGAAGCCCTGCTGCAGCTCCGTCAGTCCCGCGGGGATCTCCATGCACATCCCTCCTGTCCGCCGGGAGGCGCCTGGGAGCTGCCCTTGCCTCCTCCCTGGACTGGTCTGCGGCCCTGCGGCCCCAAATCCAGCGCGCTCAGAGGGCGCTCGAGGCGCTACTCGCTGCTAGCGCGGCTCTCTGGGCCCAGGTCTCCCCGCGGACGCGCGCCTAAGCTCAGGCGCTCTGCTTCTCTGTCCAGCGGAGGCGGCGGCTGCGGCTGAACAAGCCCTGCCTGTGGAGAAGGCAGTATCTCGGGCGCCTCCGAGCACCTTCCCTCCCGCCGCTTCTCTCCCCACCCCTCCCACTCTCAACTATTGTTCATTTTTGTTAAAGATTTGTTTGTTGGGGAGAAAGAGCACCCGTGAGTGGGGGAGGCGGGAAGGGCGGGGCGAAGAGAGAGTCCTAGTGGACTCTGCACCAAGCCCAGAGCTTGCCTCAGGGCTCAATCACAAGAGCCTGGGATCAGGACCTGAGCCAGAACCAAGAGTTGGGCACTTCACTGAGGGTACCGCCCAGGTGCCCTTCAGCTGCTTTTTAAAAAATTCTTGAGGGGCGCCTGCGTGGCTCAGTGGGTGAAAGCCTCTGCCTTCAGCTCAGGTCATGATCCTAGGGTCCTGGGATCGAGCCCCACATCTGGCTCTCTGCTCAGCGGGGGGCCTGCTCCCCTCCTCTCTCTGCCTGCCTCTCTGCCTACTTGTGATCTCTCTCGCTGTCAAATAAATAAATAAAATCTTTTAAAAAAATAAAAAAATAAAAATTTATTGAGCCTTGTTTTAAAATGGGCTTGAATGTGGTTGATCTCAATGAGGATTTCCTGCGTCCTTGGGTATTCTGCATTTGTTGGGCCTTGTGTTCCAGTGCCAAACAGGTCAGGAAGGTTGAATGGATTTTTAGGTCTATTTACTTGCCATTTTTCTATCTGCTTCTTCTATTAATTATTGACAGATGAGTGTTGAATCCTCCAAATTGAATTGTGGATTTGTCAATGTTTTTTTTTTTTTTTTCAGGATGTTTTTGCTTCTTGTATTTTGAAGCTCTCTAACCGGATGCAGACACCTTTATGATGGCCATGTCTTTATAAATTGATCCTTTGTTGTTATGAATTGTTGTCTTTCTCTGTTCATTATATTGGTTGTCTTTCTATTGTCTATTGTAAATACCTATTCAGCCTTTGATGATTAGTATGTTTATGGTATAGCCCTTTTCATAATTTTTTTCGCAAAATCTATATTATCCTCTGCATTCTATTTAAAGTTTATTTTTCACTGACATATTTAGGTCTTTTATTTAAATAGAATATTAATAGTTAATTCTTAAGGTAATTTTTGAAATGTTTAAGTTGAAGTCTACTACCTTGCTAGTTGTATTTTATTTTTCCCATCTGTTCCATCCTCCCTTTTGAACTACCTTCCTTTAGATGAACTAAGTCATTTGTCGGATGCTATCTTCCTTTTATTATTGGCTGTCACACGGGCGGTGAGATATTAGTAGGTAATTCTAACTGTTTCTAAAATTGTTCTTCAACTTGTTGAGGGAATCTGTACAGTAACCTTTATTTTAGGGTTCATTGAGTCCTGCTACTAACTCGTGATCCTTACCGGGTCTCTACTGAATATTCTGACTTAGCCAAAATAACTCTTCCCTCTGGCTGGTTGGAACTCCAATGACCTCTAGCCTTGTATGAGTCTTGGCAACCATCTGGTTCAGTTGCCTTTACTCTTTGTTAGAACCTGGGGCATTTTATTAGACACACACTGCTTCCTATTGAGCAAGGACTCAAGAGGACTCCAGTGTGTATTTCCAAGAGCTTGTTTTCTACTTGACTTCCTTCTTTCTGGAACCCATGGCCTTTTCATCACTCCAGCTTTCCTGAATTCCAATCTCTCTTTCCTCACACCAGGGAGACTCCCATTTTTTCCTTGGAATCGCCCCCCCTACCCCCACCATCCAGAACTCCTCCAGATGAAAAGATGAGTGAATCTGGGGCTCAGTTTTTGTTTGTTTGCTTGTTTTCCTTTTCACAGGATTCAGAAATGTGTGTTCTTTTTCAATGTTTTAATGTTTTTCAATGTTTGTATATACATATACAAACATTGAAACATATATATATATATATACAAACATTGAAAAACATACATATATATGTTTTCATACACATATATATTTTTTTCACACACATATATATATTTTTTCCAATTCCCCATGTGCTTATGGTTGGTTTCTTTTCCTCTAGCAAGGTTTGTATTAGTTTTCCAGGGCTGCTGTAATAAGATACCACAAACCTAGTGGCTTAAGCAACAGAAATGGACAGTGTCACAATTCTAGATGCTTCAATGTTGGTAGGCCATGCTCCTTTTAAATGTATTAAGGAAGGATCTGTTACAGGCCTCTCTCCCAGTTTGAAGTATTTCTCTGGCTTTGGGCTTCTTCACATGGCCTTCTCCCTCAGTGCATATCTGTGTATCCCAAGTTTCCCTTCTTATAAGGACACAAGTTCTATTGAATTAGGGGCCCACCCTACTCAAATATGACCTTATCCTAGCTAGTTACATCCACAGGGACCCTATTTCCAAATCAAGTCACACTCCCAGGTGCTGGGGTTTAGGATGGGAGTAGTTTTTATGTATATATATGCTAAAAAAATTTTGTTTAGAATCTCAGTCTTCCTTCCTTTCATTACAAGGTTATCTGCATGCTTTTGGTTCCTACTGAACAATTCTACCACCTCGACCTCCTAAATCTCCATGAAAGCTATTGTTACCAAAAGTCATATGCCATCTTTTGAAAAACAGTTTTCATCTTTTTGGAGTTTACAGTTTCTTTGGTATTTAATATCTGTTTATGTGCTAATGAAGGTAACTTTCATCCTACTCCTTTCTTCTGAATTTGTTTCTATTTGTTAAAGTAAATTCTCTAGTGTTTTAAAAGAAGGATCTATAAAAGCTAAATGGTTATTCTTTGTAAGTCTACATTTATTTTTTCTCAATTTGTATGTACTTTTAGTGAGCAGAGATTTGGAGGCTGACAGCATTTATCAGAATTTTAAAGATAAAAAGGAAAAATATATGTATTTTTAAAAAGGGATACGGGGCGCCTGGGTGGCTCAGTGGATTAAGCCGCTGCCTTCGGCTCGGGTCATGATCCCAGGGTACTGGGATCGAGCCCCGCATCGGGCTCTCTGCTCTGTGAGAAGCCTGCTTCCTCCTCTCTCTCTGCCTGCCTCTTGCCGACTTCTGATCTCTGTCTGTCAAATAAATAAATAAAATAAATCTTTAAAAAAAAAAGGGATACAAAAATTGATGAAGCAAAAAAATTGCAAGACAACAGACAAAAATTTAGGGGCTTAGTAACTTCATGAACTGTAAATGGGTTATATACTCTAATTAAAAGATTAAATTTGTTAGATTTCATTAATACACACATGCACACATAGTGATGTGCTGTTTCTAACAGAAACATAATAAGTTCACCAATGCAGAAATACAATTTTGTAATATTGAACACCTAAAATTGAACAACTAATCTACAAACCTGGAAGTGGATGTCCTAGCCAGTATAATAAGTTATGGAGGAATAATTAAAGTTATAAGAACTGAATAAAATGAGTTAAATTTGTATAGAAAGGTATTCTAAAATAATGTACAAAGTATTAGAACCAGTAGGTGAATTAATCAAGGTCCTAGGATATAAGTTACCCCACCTTGATTGAGAGATCCAATGCAATCCCAGTTTCCTATCTAGTAAGTGCCTGTGTACCTGGATAAGCCAATTCTTCAATTTCCATGGAAATGAAAAGAACTAGTCATTACCCAGCAAGAGCAACAGTGAGGGAGAAAGAGAGTGAAAGGAGAATCTGATCAGACTGGATTTATTACAAAAAGAGTATTGAAGTGACCAGAGAAAACAGACAAACAAAAAAGAGCAGACTTTGACAAATCAGTGCTAAACTAGTTGAATATCCACATGGAAGAAAATAGCCTAAAACTCAATTCCAGACTGATGTAGCCTAAATTCGAAAGATGACATCACAAATTTTCTAGAAGGTAAAATAGGAAAATATTTTTACGATCTGGGGGAGGGGACAAAGATTGGTTCAACAAGACACCAAAAACATGAAGCGTAAGAAAGGTTGGCAAGTTGTACTCTACTCATTAAAAGATAAAAAAAAAAAATTTTTTTGCCCACCAAATGACAAGACTAAAACTGAGAAACACTATATCAATATACAAACTAATTACCTGTATACAAAAATATGTAGGATAACTATGAATCAATAAAGAAAGGTAAGTAACTTAATAACAATGAAAATACTTGAACAGAAATATCACAAAGAGAAAAAAAATCAGCCAATAAACACATAAAGATTCCTAACATCCTCAGTGATCACAAAAGAGCAAAGGAAAACACAATGTGTTAGCATTAATACATAGAAGGCAGACCCAAAAAAGTGTTGCTTAATAAAACTTATTTAATAGGTAATGTAGTGGGGTACCTGGGTGGCTCCATTGTGAAGCATCTGCTTCTTGCTGGGGTCCTGATGCCAGGGTCTTGGGATAAGGCCCTGCCTGGGGCTCTCTGCTCAGCAGGAAGCTTGCTTCTCCCTCTCCCGCTTCCCCTGCTTGTGCTCCCTCTCTGCTTGTGCTCCCTCTCTCACTGTCTCTTTCTGTCAAATATATATATATATATATATAAATTAAATTAATAAGTAAAAATAAAATGGAGATGCATAGGGAACTAATGAACAACAGGAATATTTAGGGTTTTTTTAAAAAAGATTTTATTTATTTCTTTGATAGAGATCAGAAGTAGGCAGAGAGGCAGGCAGAGATAGAGGGGAAAACAGGCTCCCTGCTGAGCAGAGAGCCAGATGCACCGGCAGGGTCCCAGGACCCTGAGGTCATGACCTGAGCAAAGGCAGAGGATTAACCCACTGAGCCACCCAGGCACCCAGTTTTGTTTGTTAAATATATATATATATTATATGTTAAATATATATATATATATTTCTTTTAATTAAATCATTTAATTTAATTAATTATTAATGATTAATTAATTAATCATTTAATTTAATTAATTATTATAATTAATATATAATTAATTATTATTTATTTATTATTTATTATTTATTAATTTGACAGAAAGAAATCACAAGTAGACGGAGAGGCAGCCAGAGAGAGGGAGAGATAGGGAAGCAGGCTCCCTGCTGAGCAGAGAGCCCGATGCGGCCTCGATCCCAGGACCCTGAGATCATGACCTGAGCCAAAGGCAGCGGCTTAACCCACTGAGCCACCCAGGCGCCCTAAATCATTTAATTTCTTTTCAGTATAACACATTTCATTGTTTATGCTCCACACCCAGTGCTCCATGCGATATGTGCCCTCCCTAATACCCACCACCAACATCCCACCCCCGTCTCTTCAAAACCCTCAGGTTGATTTTCAGAGTCTATAGTCTCTCATGGTTCATCTCCCCCTCCAATTTCCCTAAACTGCCTTCTCCTCTCCATCTCCCTACGTCCTCCATGCTATTTCTTATGCTCCACAAATAAGTGAAACCATATGATAATTGACTCTCTCTGCTTAACTTATTTCACTCAGCATAATCTCTTCCAGTCCTGTCCATGTTGACACAAAAGTTGGGTATTCATCCATTCTGATGGAGGCATAATACTCCATAGTGTATATGGACCACAGCTTCCTTATCCATTTGTCCGTTGAAGGGCATCTTGGTTCTTCCCACAGTTTGGCGACCGTGGCCATTGTTGTTATGAATATTGGGGTAGAGATGGCCCTTCTTTTCATTACATGTGTACCTTTGGTGTAAATACCCAATAGTGCAATTGCAGGGTCATAGGGAAGCTCTATTTTTAATTTCTTAGGGAATCTCCACAATGTTCTCCAAATTGGCTGCACCAACTTGCATTCCCACCAACAGTGTAAGAGGGTTCCCCTTTCTCCACAACCTCTCCAACACATGTTCTTTCCTATCTTGCTAATTTTGGCCATTCTAACTGGTGTAAGGTTAGTACCTCAATGTGGTTTTAATTTGAATCTCCCTGATGGCTAGTGATGATGAACATTTTTTCATGTGTCTGATAGCCATTTGTATGTCTTCATTGCAGAATTGTCTGTTCATGTCTTCTGCCCATTTTTGACATGATTATCTGTTGTGGGTATGTTGAGTCTGAGAATTTCTTTATAGATCCTGGATATCAGCCTTTTGTCTGTACTGACATTTGCAAATATTTTCTCATTCCGTGGGTTGCCTCTTTGTTTTTTTTTACTCTTTCCTTTTCTGTGCAGAAGCTTTTGATTTGGCAGAATTCTTTTAAAGATCTTTATCTATTTATTTGCAGGAAGAGACAGCAAGAGAGAGAACACAAGTAGGGGGAGTGGGAGTGGGAGAAGGAGGCTTCCTAGTGAGCAGGTAGCACCTACGATGAAGGCTTGATCCGGGGACCCTGGAATCAAGAACTGAACCAAAGGCACATATTTAACTACCAAGGCACCAGGCACCTCAAGGCAGCCATTTTTAATTATGTATTTAAGAAAATGGTTGTGTCTGTAACCGATAGATTTTCTTCTCAATTGGAAGTAGAAATGAACAAAAAAAGACACCATTTTTCTTGGTGACTATTCCAGTCTCCACCTCATCCAAAGCATGTTGAAACAAGAACTTTATCAGAACCCTATGTTCACACTTGTTAAACGAAATATCCTTTATGGGACCTCAGATGTGAAAATTTCTACATGACAGAAAAGAGTTAATAACTGGTTTTCAAGAAATGCCACATCACATGATTAAAAATGGGTTATTTCAACCTGGTTTTAATTTTTGTTGTTGTTGTTTTGTTTGTTTAGTATAAAATCCATTCCTTTAACCTTATAGATCCTTCTTGAGTTCATGGTTCATTCCTGGTTTAATCTGCAGAATTTGGGGTCCTTTAAAATAATATGATCACAGCAAAAAGTAAAGTACCATCTTATGCATTGGTCACTGGCAACTTTAGAGGATACTGATATGCTTTTTAATATCATACATAACAGAGAGGGACTAAAATTTGGGGATTACTAGGTAATGGGGTGTGAACAGAATTGTTCACTGAGTGACTGCTATCTATACCAACATTTAGTCACTTTTTGGAAAATGTATTAGAGGCTATGATAAGTGTGTTACATTTATTATTAGTGCATTGTCTTTTTACAAGGTCCTAAAATGAGTTTCCTCATTTTAAAAGTGATGAGATCACAGCTCATAAGATGAGGAGCTAAAGGGTCCTAAAAGACGGTCTAGTAATTAATTATATATAAATTAGAGAGTAAAGTATCCACACAGCTAGAAATTATAATATCAAGTAAAATTTTCTCTCAGTCTACTGTGTTTCCCTACAAATGGGTTTTCTTACAATGTCAATGTCAGACTCTTGACCATGTAAACTATTTTCCCCCCAGTTTTATCATTTTGATAATTCTTCTAGAAAAATGCAAACTGCATAAAGGATCTGCAACTTTGTTAAGACACTAAAGTAGAACTGAAATACATGAATCCTCATTCTCAGGAGATTTTCTTGTCATTAGACCACATACATTCATGATCCAATTTTAGAAACTCGGCCACTTCAAATCAAAATGCTCCAGTTTGTTAATCACCCTCCAGGAATGACTGCCCAAGATATGGGAGAACATATATTGATAACTGTCAGCCTTATCTTGTTCCAACTACATTTTATTATAAACAAAATAATTTATGTGTGATGATTACAATGATTCCAACCATTATTTTCATAATGGCTTTTCTTTCACTAAATGTGAGGAATTTAATCACTTACTGTATCAAAATTACATGTCACTGGCACAGAGCTAATCTCACTTTGTAATCTCGCTTGTCATACAGTTCGCAGGTTTGAGGTACTTTGAGTGTAGACTGTGCAATCAAATAAACTAATTTGCATTTTAAATGCACTCTATGTTTATTTTAATTTCTTCATGTTAATAATATTGTATTTCTTTATGGCTGATGTACCACAGGCAGTATAGAAATTACTGGATTTTATGAATATTTAACAAAGAATAGCTCTTTTTGGATGATGTCATCTCTTTTCAATACAATAAGGGACTAAATTTGTAGAAACCTTTTTTTTGGAAATTTGTAGAAGTTTTAAATAGATGTTTTATACTTATTATAAGCATCTTAATGTTGAAGGGAACTTAAGAGAGTCCTATTTCCTTTTGGATACAAAACACGATATTTTCCCCTCATTTTTTAATAGAATTGCCAAGTGTATAAAAGGTCAGATGAGTTGTCTAAAGTCATACAAGAAGCATTAGTCACAGAAGGGAGATAAGCATGCAGTTTTTCTGTTTTCTTGTATATTTATTTGTTATTTTTAAATCTGATATAGTGTCCTAGTCATCCACAACTAGTATAATTATTTAAGATTAAATGGTACAGAGGGGTCAACTTGGATTATTTCCATATCATTCTTACTTAGGAGTATATAGTATATATTACCTAAATAACTTTGAAGATGAATTGCTGAACACTGGGTGATAAACATGAAAGAATATCAAGTTTTCAGATATAGAACATTTGAAAACATCATTTCTCTGTGCCACATAAAACCAGTGGCTCCCAACATATATCAAAATGTCATTCTAGGAACATAAATAATCTTATTTTAAAGATTTTATTTATTTATGTGACAGACACAGATCACAAGTAGGCAGAGAGGCAGGCGGAGAGAGAGAGGAAGGGAAGCAGGGTCCCTGCTGAGCAGAGAGCCTGATGCAGGACTCAATCCCAGGAACCTGAGATCATGACATGAGCCAAAAGCAGAGCCTTTAACCCACAGAGCCACTCAGCTGCCCTGGAACAGAAATGATCTTAACCATAACTTGTACTTCCATGTGTCTCTAAAACACATATAATTTTATGTTTTTTAAACATATAAAGCTTTTGTAGAATACTCATTAATAAAGACTATTTTAAATTCACTATGCCAGGCATTTTCACAGACATTTGGGTCCTACAAATCCTTTTCATTACGTAAAACAACTATTCCTACATTTCCATTTCATTATTTTGTTTTACCTTTTCAATTTTAATGATTTAAAAAAGCTTAGGGTAATACATTTTTCAAGTGATAGATTTAGAATATCTCCCAGGTCTTAATTCAAGCTATGGTTGTAATTCATCATATTCTTATACTAATACTATTGTTATACAATGTTCTGTTTGAAAGTCAGCTGTCCTTGACTAATTTTGCAACCTGTGCCTGTCAGAGAGGGGAATTAACTTGCTGTCAAAAGCAGTGAAACTGGAACTTCCTATCAGTGAGTTCAAAAGTATTGTTATTCTAGGGACGCCTGGGTGGCTCAGTGGGTTAAAGCCTCTTCCTTCACCTCAGGTCATGATCCTAGGACCCTGGGATCTAGTCCTGCATCAGGGTCTCTGCTCAGCAGGGAGCCTGCTTCCTCCTCTCTCTCTGCCTGACTCTCTGCCTACTTGTGATCTCTGTCAAATAAATAAATAAAATCTTTTAATTAAAAAAAGTATTGTTATTCTAAATAGTGAGTGACTTGACTTCAGGTGACATGATTTCCATGGAGAATTGGGAAACTCTGGCTGTGATAATTTGAAAAACAATCTGAGGGGTTTGAAGTGGGGGGGGGAGGTTGGGGTACCAGGTGGTGGGTATTATAGAGGGTACGGCTTGCATGGAGCACTGGGTGTGGTGAAAAAATAATGAATAATGTTTTTCTGAAAATAAATAAATTGAAAAAAATAAATAAATAAAAATAAAAAAAGAAAGAGAAGAATAAATTTTAAAAATAAATAACTAACATAAATAGTGATACAAGACACAGTATTGTTAAATAAAGACTTGATTAACTACTATTTTAAATCCATAATCTTGGTAAAGAAACTGGTGGTTTTAAATGGTATTTGAAAGCCTTTACAAAGTTCTGATTTATTCGTGGTGACTGAAATAGCATAGATATTTGATATAATTTTAGAAGGCAGTTATTTATCAAGGTGTAGTTTTCCTATATTCTATAAAGGTAAAAACATCAATTTTGCTTTCAAGTAAGAATTTTGAAATTTCATTTGTATGTAGGACCACTGTCCAGTACTCAGTAGTTCCTCTAATTCTTTTTAACCTTTATTTTAGTTTTTTTTTTAAAGAGATCACATGGAAGTTAGAACAGTATTTGTCTAAAAAAAAATAAATCATTACCATTTATATATCAGGTCACATTTTCTTTTTACTGCAATATAAATAAAGTACTGGTATTTTGTATTTTCAGGAAACTTTTATTCTACATTAAATTTTTTATTCTAAATAAAAGGAAAGGGAAATTGTTACTATAATCTCACTCAATTTCCTAGAATCCACTCTTCCTCCAAATATAAACTGAATGTCTAGAAATGTAAAATGTTCTTATTTGTACTTGCTTGTTTTCAAAAACTAAAAAATGTATTGTGTATCATAGTTTTAAAAGCCACTAAGTGCTCAAGATGAATGAGTATTCTGTTGTTTTAGTGGGGAATGTTCTATCTATATCTATGATGTCCATCTGGTCCAATGTGCCATTCAATGCTCTTGTTTCTTTATTGACATTCTGCTTTGGTGATTTGTCTATTACTGAGAGTGGCATGTTAAAATCCCCTACTGCTAATGTATTCATATCAATATGACTCTTTTTTCTTGACTAACAGTTGTCTTATGTAGTTGGCTGCTCCCATAATGGGGGCATAGATATTTACAATTGTTAGACCTTCTTGGTGGATACATACACACTTTAAGAACAATGTGGTGTCCTTCTTTATCTCTGACTACAGTCTTTAGTTTAAAACCTAATTTATCTGATATGAGAATCACTACCCCAGCTTTCTTTTGAGGCCCATTGGCATGAAAGATTCTTCTCCATCCCTTCACTTTCAGTCTGGATGTATCCTTGGGTTCCAAATGGATCTCTTGTAGACAACATATGAATGGGTCCTATCATTTCACCCAATCTGCAACCCTGTGCTGTTTTATGGGAGTGCTTAGGCCATTCCCATGAGATTGATTAATAAAAGATATGTTTTTGTTGACATCCCATTGCCTGTGAAGTCCTTGTTTCTATAGATCGTCTCTGTAGGTTTCTGTTCTATGTCACTCTTGGGTTCTTTCTTTTATACAACCTCCATTAATATTTCTTGTGGTGCCAGGTTGGTGGCCACATACTCTTTGAAACCTTGCTGGTCTTAGAATCTCTTTATATCTCCATCCATTTTGAATGTCAACCTTGCTGGATCAAGTATTCTTGGCTGCATGTTCTCATTTAGTGCCCTGCATATGTCTTGCCAGCCCTTTCTTGCTTGCCAGGTTTCTGTGGACAGGTCTGACAAGATGCTGATGGACCTTACTCTGTATGTAAAAAATCTCTTCCCCCTAGCTGCTCTCAAAAGCTCTTGCCTCAAATTATGATTCATCAGTCTTGCTATCAAGTGTCTCCAGGACTTTCTAGATTCATTCTTCTTGGGGGGTGATCTTTCTACTTCTAGGACATGAACACTGGTTCCATTCCCCAGATTGTGAAAATTTTCATGGAGAATTTGTTTAATTATGTCTTCTAGTCTTCTTTCTTTCTTCTCTCCCTCAGGGATCCCAATAATTCTGACATTGGAATGTTTCATCGTGCCATTTATTTCCCTAATTCTGTTTTCATGGCTTCTAAGCAGTTTGTTCCAGGCCTCCTCCTGATCCTTTTTCTCTATCAGTTTGTCCTCTAGATCACTAATTATATCTTCTGCATGGTTACTCTAGCTGTTAGAGTATTTAGATTAAATTGGATCTCATTGATAGCATTTTTAACGTCTTCCCAGGTGGCTTTCACTTCTTCCCTAATCAACTCCATGTTGTCACTAATGGTGTTCTCCAAGCTAACTACTGCCTAGATAATTGTTACCCTGAATTCCCTTTCCTACATACTGGTTATGTCCATATCCAGTAGCTCTGATGGAGAGGGCACAGTGTCTGAATTTTTCCTCTGTTGGGTGTTCCTCCTCCTAGTCATTTTAGTGAGAGGTGGTTGAAGAGATGTGTATCTGAATATATCAACCACAATCCAGGCAAGGTACACCCTGGAATGCTTCTGAGCAATTGGAAGTCACCACCAAACAGAAAGAAAAAAGAAATTAAAAAAAGAGAAAGAGAGAGGCAGAAAAAAAGAGAAGACCCAGCCAGAATGGGCCACAAAGGTAAAAATGGACAAACAAAAAGACTAACAAAAAGACCACATACTCTGTCATAAATCAAGGCACAACCAATACAAAAAGAATGAGATTATTCCCTGCATATTCTCAGACCACAAAGCTTTGAAACTGGAACTCAACGACAAGAAAAGATTGGATGGAATTGAGACACTTGGAAGCTAAACACCACCCTCCTTAAGAATGTTTGGATTAACCAGGAAATCAAAGAAGAACTTAAACAACTCATGGAAACCAATGAGAATGAAGGCTCTTCTGTCTAAAACCTATGCGATACAGCAAAGGCAGTCCTAAGGTGGAAATACATAGCCATCCAAGCCCCCCTCAAAAAAAGGAAAAAAGAAAGAAAGAAAGAGAAAAAGAAAAACCAGAATACACCAGCTCTCTTTACACCTTAAAGAATTGGAGAATCAACAACAAATTAAACCAACCCCATGTAAAAGAAGGGAAATAATCAATATTAGAGCAGAAATCAATGATATAGGAACTAGGGATAAAATAGAACACATCAAAAAACTAGAAGCTGGGTTGTTGAAAGAATCAATAAGATCAATAAACCGTTGACCAAACTAATCCAAAAGAGAGAGGACCCAATTTAATAAAATTATGAATGAAAGGAAGAGATCATGACTAACAGCAAGGAAATAGAAACAATCATAAGAAATTATCATCAACAGTAATATGCCAATTAAGTTAAGCAATGTAGAAGAAATGGATGCATTCCTGGAAACCTATAAACCTCCAAAACTGAATCAGGAAGAAGTTGACAACCTGTATAGACCAATATCTAGTAACGAGATTGAAGTAGTGATCAAAAACCTCCCAAAAAGCGAGATCCCAGAACCTGATGGATTCCCTGGAGAATTTTACCAAACATTCAAAGAAGAAAGACCTATTCTCCTAAAGCTGTTTTAAAGATAGAAAGAGAAGGAAAGCTTCCAGACTCTCTTTACGAAGCCAGCATTACCTTAATCCCCAAACCAGGCAAAGACCCAACCAAAAAGGAGAATTTCAGACCAATATCCCTGATGAGTATGGATGCCAAGATTCTCAACAAGATCCTACCTGATAGTATCCAATAGTACATTAAAAAGAAAAAAAAAAAGATAATCCACGATGAACAGGTGGGATTTATCCATGGGATGAAAGAGTGTTTCAATATTTGCAAATCAATCAATGCAATAGAACAAATCAATAAGAGAAGAGAGAAGAACCACATGGTCCTCTCAATTGATGCAGAAAAAGCATTTGACAAGATAGAGCATCGGTTCCTGATTAACAATTCAAAGTGTATAGGAATAGAGTGAACATTCTTCAATTTCATAAACTCTATCTATGAAAAACCCACAGCAAATATCATTCTCAATGGGGAAAAGCTGACAGCCTTCCCTTTGAGATCAGAAACACGACAAGGATGTCCACTCTCACCACTGTTGTTCAACATAGTACTAGAAATCCTAGCAAAAGTAATGAGACAACAAAAAGAAATAAAAAGTATTCAAATGGGCCAAGAAGAAGTCAAACTCTCTCTATTCACAGATGACATGACACTTTCTATGGAAAACCCAAAAGATTCCACCCCCAATTTACTAGAACTCATTCAACTATTCAGTAAGGTGGCAGGATACAAAATCAATGTACAGAAATCAGTTGCTTTCTTATACAATAACAATGAAAAAATAAAAAGGGAAATTAGAGAATCTATTCCATTTACTATAGCACCAAGAACCATAAGAAACCTGGGAATAAACCAAATCAAAGAGATAAAAGATCTGTATTCGAAGAACTACAGAACACTCATGAAAGAAATTGAAGAAGACACAAAAAGATGGAAGAGCATTCCATGCTCATGGATTGGAAGAATAAACATTGTTAAAATGTCTATACTGCCTATAGTCATCTATACTTTCAATGCCATCCTGATCAAAACTCCACTGGCATTTTTCAAAGAGCTGGAACAAACAACCCTAAAATTTGTATGGAAACAGAAGAGACCCCAAATTGCTAAGGAAATGTTGAAAAAGAAAAATAAAACTGGGGGCATCATGTTGCCTGATCTCAGGCTTTACTACAAAGCTGTGATCACCAAGTTACCATGGTACTGGCACAAAAACAGACACATAGCAAAGTAGAACAGAGTAGAGAGTCCAAATATGGACCCTCAACTCTATGGTCAAATATTCTTTGACAAACCAGGGAACGATATACAGTGGAAAAAGATAGTCTCTTCAATAAATGGTCCTGGGAAAATTGGACAGCTATGTGTAGAAGAATGAAACTCAACCATTCTCTTACACCATACACATAGAGAAAATCAAAATATAAAATAACTCAACGTGAGGCAGGAATCTATCAAAATCCTAGAGAACACAGGAAGTAACCTCTTTGACTTGGGCCACACCAACTTCATTCAAGATAAAGTCTGCAAAGGCAAAGGAAACAAAAGCGAAAATGAACTTTTGGGACTTCAAGATCAAAAGCTTCTGTGCAGCACAGGAAATGGTCAACAAAACAAAGAGGCAACCCACGGAATGGGAGAAGATATTTGCAAATGACACTACAGACAAAGGACTGATATCCAAGATCTATAAAGAACTCCTCAAACTCATCACACACAAAAAAGATAATCATGCCAACAAATGGGCAGAAGACATAAACAGACAGTTCTCCAAAGAAGACATACAAATGACTAACAGACACATGAAAAATATTCATCATCATTAGCCATCAGAGAGATTCAAATCAAAACCACATTGAGATACCACCTTACACCAGTTAGAATGGCCAAAATTAACAAGTCAGTAAACAACAAGTGTTGGAGAGGATGTGGAGAAAGTGTAATCTCTTATACGGTTGGTGGTAATGCAAGTTGGTGCAGCCACTTTGGAAACCAGTGTGGAGATTCCTTAAGAAACTAAAAATATAGCTTCCCTATGACCCTGCCATAGTACTACTGGGTATTTATGCCAAAGATAGAGATGTAGTGAGAAGAGGGGCCATCTGTACCCTTCTTTCATACCCATTGTACAGCATCAATGGCCATAGTCACCAAATTGTGGAAAGAACCAAGATTCCCTTCAACGGATAAATGGATAAAGAAGATATGGTTCATATATACAATGGAGTATTATGCCTCCATCAGAATGGATGAATATCTGACTTTTATATCAACATAGATCAACATAGATGGGACTGGAAAAGATTATGCTGAGTGAAATATGTCAAGCAGAGAGAGTCAAGTATCATATATTTTCATTTACCTGTGAAGCATAAGGAATAACACGGAGGACATGAGGAGACGGAGAGGAGAAGTTAGCTGGGAAAAATCAGAGGGGGGGGATGAACCATGAGAGACTGTTGACTCCGAGAAACAAACAGAGGGTTAGGGCTTTTTGGGGGGTAGGGGTGGGATGAGCCTGGCGGTGGGTATTGTGGAGGGCATGTATTGCATAGAGCACTGAGTGTGGTGTATAAGCAATGAATTTTAGAACGCTGAAAAATAAAAATAATTTTTAAATAAGCCACTGAGTGAGGGAGGCTTGTCTTTTCATTCACACAAAGTTGTTTCTCACAACTTTGGACACTGGTTAAAGTATTATCCATCATTCCTCTGCTTTGCCAATTCTGTCCCCAGCAGCAGAGGTGGCCATTTCAATGAGAGGCTGCCACTCTTTCTTAGTGACATAACTTTCTTATTGTTTAGTTTTTAATCTATGTTATTATGGACTGATCACTCCCACCCCCAAATTCATAGGTGAGGTCTAAACCTACTGTAACTGTATTCTGAGATAAGGACTTCAGAAGGTAATGAGGTTTGAATGAGGTCATAAGGGTCAGCTCAAAACCAACAGAACTGGTGCCCTTATAAGAAGAGGGAGAGACATCAGAGAACAGCACTCTCTCATCAAGCACAGAAAAAAGGTCATAGGAAGACACAGAAGAAGGCAGTTTTCTGAAAATCAGTAAGACACCTCATCTATAACCAAACCTGTTAGATCCCTTGGTTTTGAACTTCTAATTTCTAGAAGTATGAAAAAGTATGTTCCTGCTATATAAGCCATGCAGCCTGTGGTATTTTGTTATGGCAGCCAGAGCACAACAATACATAAATACATAAGTATATATCCACTTTTTTTTAACTTTTGATACTTTTAAATTATTTTTTTTATTTTTCTCTTTATGCTATCCTATCTCAAAAGTGCTGCTTTTTGCTGCCTGGTAGCATCTTTAACATTACCTCCCATGGAGATATAATATCCAAACTAATAAAATTAGATATGACTCTAAATACTAAGAACTGTATTTGAGTAAGAACAGAATAAATATCCATCAAAATAGTAGACTTATGTGTTCTCTATGAAAATCCCAATGCATTTTTTACAGAAATAAAAACATCTATCATAAAATTCATATGGAATCTCAAGAGAACAAGGATAGCCAAGACAATGTTGAACAAGAATGAACTTCGAGTTCTGACATTTCCTGATTTTGAAACTTATCATAAAACAACAGTACTAAAAATAAGGTAGTGCTGAAATACAGACAGACCTATACGTCAATGGAAAAACAGAGACTCCAGTAATAAGCTCTAATCTAAATGGTCAAATGATACTTGGCAAAGGTGCCAAGATCATTCAATGGGGAAAGGAGAGTCTTTTTAACAAATGGTATTAGGGAAATTGCAACTTCATGAGCAACACAGTGAAGTGCACACTTACTTTACACCATCTACAAAACTTCACTCAAAATGGGTCAAAAACTTAAATGAAGGAGGTACAACTATGTAACTTTTAGAAGAAAACAGGGGAAAGTCCTCATGATATAGGATGAGGAAATGAATTCTTTGATATGACAGGAAAAGCACAGGCAGCAAAAATTAACACAGAAAAAGTGAGTACATCAAAATTGAAAACTTTTGTGCATAAAGGACATAATAGAGTGAAAGGCAGCCTACAGAAGGATAGAAAATATTTGCATATCATATATTTGATAAAGGTTTAATATCCAGACTACACAAAAAAACTCTTTCAAGTCAACAACAAAACAGTCCAATTTTAAAATGGTCATGGATACCTGGGTTATTCAGTGGGTTAAGTGTCTGCCTTCAGCTCAGTTCCTGATCCCAGAGTCTTGGGATAAAGTCCTTCATCAGGCTCCTTGCTCAGCAGGGAGACTGCTTCTCCTTTTGACTGTTGCTCCTCCTGCTTCTGCTCATTTTTTCTCTTTCTGACAAATAAATAAAATCTTTGAAGAATAAATAAGTAAAATAAAAACCAAAAATGGACAAAGGACCTGAATAGACATTTTTTTCAATAAGATACAGAAATAGCCTATAAGTTCATGAAAAGATGTTCAGCATTAGGAAAATGCAAGTCAAACCACAATGAGATAGCACCTCACACCCACTATGATGGCTACTATCAAAAAAAGAATTAACAATTTTTGTGAAGGATGTGGAGAAAAGAATCCTTATGCACTATGTTAGATACATAACAAAAAGGTGTAGTTACTATGAAAAACTTTATGGACTTTCCTCAAAAAATAAAAACAAAATTTCAATATGATTTAAGAATTTCGCTTTTGGTTTTATCCCTATTACTAACAGAATTATGTCCCTCCAAATTCCTAGCTCCTAGTAACTCAGAAAGTGATTGTATCTGGATACAGTCTTTAAAGAGGGAATTAAATTTAAATGAGTTTGGCCGTAACTTAATATGACTGGTGTTTTTTATAAGAAAAGAAAGTTAGGATACATATTTACCTAGAAGACAGACAATACAGGGAGAAAATGACCATTTACAGGATAAGAAGAAGAGACTGAGGAGAAATCAAATGTATGGTCTAAAATTAATATGATCTCCCAATATTTAAATGTTAGAATTTTAATGCCCAATATGGTGGTGTTAGGAGGTGAGGCCTTTGGCAGGTAAACAGGTTAAGGTATAATATTCATGAATAGGATTAGTGCTTTTATAAGATCCAACAGAGCTCCCCAGCCCCTTCTACCATGGAAGGAAACAATGAGAAGTCTGCATCTTGTAAGAGAGCCCTTATCCAACCATGCCTCTGAAACTGTGAGAAATGCATTTCTGCTGTTTATAGGCTATCCAGTCAGTGGATTTTTGTTACTGTAACTCGAACGGACCAAGACACCAAATCTGAAACATTATTTATAATAACCAAAAAAGGTAAAGCAATCCAAATATCTATTTACAGGTGAATAGAGAACTAAAAGTAGAATACTATTCAGCCTTTAAAAAGGTAGAAAATTCTGACACCTGCTACATGCATAAACCCTAATGATACTATGCTTAGTGAAATAAGACAGTTACTAGAAAACAAAAACAAAAACAAAAAGCCCAATACTTCATGATTCTACTTATAAGAGGTACCTAGAGTAGTTAAATTCAAAAACACAGAAAGTAGAATGCTGATTGATGGGCTGCAGTGAGGGGGAAATGACAGGTTTTTCAATGGGTATAGAACTTCTGTTTTGCAAGATGGAAAGAACTCTGGAGATTGGTGGCACAATGCGAATGCACTTAACACTATTGAACTGCATACCTAAAAATGGCTAAGACAGTAAACTTTATGTTATATGGGTTCTATTGCAACATAAAAAAAGGCTAATGCAATGTGATGACCCTATGTAACTGTTAGCAATTGTTGTTGTCTTGAACATCAATATGAACACTGATTTGGTAGTTGCCAGAGAAAGTACATGTTATCTATTTAAATTTAAATTCAGATAAAAATGGATAATTGTTAGTATACATGAATTCCAAGAATTGCATGGCACACACATGCTTATACTACAAATATTTGTCCTTTATCTGAGAAGTATATATAACTATGTACTCTGTGTTTTTATTTGCTATATATGGAGATTCTAATACAAATGCACATGTTCACGATGCCTTGCCATAAAGAGTGCATGCGATTCTATGAGTATTTAAAATTGTAAAGGAAGGGTACATCTGAGATGTCCAGTGACATTCTGAGTACCCTAGGTGGCCCTGATAAATAATAGATAATTTATTATTCATTATATTCCTATAAATAATAATTCTAACCTTTATTCTTTACTCTAGTTTCCCAGTCACTCTCCTATGGCATGTGAAATATTTCTACATTTAAACCAATTTCCCTCATTTAGAAATATGATTTTTTTAGTAGAGGTAATAACTTTAAAGTATGTCCTGAGATAAAAAGTATTTCCTGAGATGTAAAGTAATTGCTTTACACACGTACATAAACACACACATACACAGATGCATTTCTGTGACCAAATAAATCTATTAAATGGTGAGTCAAATCACTTAAACTTTGTACCTTAAAGAACTGGAGAATCAACCACAAATTAAGCCAACCCCACGCACAAGATGGGAAATAATCAAGATTAGAGCAGAGATCAATGAGATAGAAACTAGAGATAGAGTAGAACGCATCAACAAAACTAGAAGCTGGTTTTTTGAAAGAATCAATAAGATCGATAAACCTTTGGCAAAACTAATCCAAAAGAAAAGAGAGAAGACCAAAATTCATAAAATTATAAATGAAAAGGGAGAGATCATGACTAACACCAAGGAAATAGAAACAATCATCAGAAATTATCAATAGTTAGAGGGGGAGGAGTCAAGATGGCGGAGAAGTAGCAGGCTGAGACTACCTCAGCTAGCAGGAGATCAGCTAGAGAGCTTATCTAAAGATTGCAAACACCTGCAAATCCATCGGCAGATCGAAGAGAAGAAGAACAGCAATTCTAGAAACAGAAAAACAACCACTTTCTGAAAGGTAGGACTGGCAGAGAAGTGAATCCAAAGCGACGGGAAGATAGACCCCGAGGGGAGGGGCCGGCTCCCGGCAAGCGGCGGAGCAACGAAACACAAAATCAGGACTTTTAAAAGTCTGTTCCGCTGAGGGACATCGCTCCGGAGGCTAAACCGGGGCGAAGCCCACACGGGGTCGGCGTGACCTCAGGTCCCGCGGGATCACAGAAGGATCGGGGGTGTCTGAGTGTCGCAGAGCTTGCGGATATTGGAATGGGAAAGCCGGCTGCAGAGACAGAGCCGACAGTAAGCTCGCAGCTCGGAGTTTCCTTGAACCGGTCGCAAGCTCGGTGAGCTCGGAGTGCGGCCGGAGGTTAGGCAGACGAGAGTTACTGGGAGCTGTTCGCTGAGGGCGCACAGGGGAGCGGGGCCCCGGGCTCTCGGCTCCTCCGGGCCGGAGACCAGGAGGCAGCCATTTGTATCCCCGTCCTCCGGAACTCTACGGAAAGCGCTCAGGGAACAAAAGCTCCTGAAAGCAAAGCCGAGCAGATCACTCAGCCCGGCCCCTGGTAAGGGCAGTGTAATTCCGCCTGGGGCAAAGACACTTGAGAATCACTACACCAGGCGCCTCCCCCAGAAGATCAACAAGAAATCCAGGCAAGACCAAGTGCACCTACCAAGGAGTGCAGTTTCAATACCAAGGAGAGAGCAGCAGAATTCCAGAGGAGGAGAAAACAAACCACGGAACTCATGGCTTTCTGCCTGTGATTTTTTAGTCTTGCAGTTAATTTAATATTTTTCTTTTTCATTTTTTTTCTCTTCTTCTGCTAAAATTTTTTATAACCTTTACCCTTTTCTTTTTTAATGTTTTTTAACTAGATTATCTAATATATATATTTTTTCTTTTTTATACTTTTCTTTATTCATTTTCTTTTTTTTAATCTTTTTTTCTTTTTTTCTTTCTTTATTTTTGAACCTCTTTTTATCCCCAAATCAGAAGAGCTCTTAATCTCTTCAATCTTTTTTTTTCTTAATTCTTTTTTAAATTCTTGATTGAATTTTTAATTCAATCTCTTTTTTTTAATTCTTTTTTTCTTTTTTTTCTTTCTTTCTTTTTGAACCTCTTTTTATCCCCAAATCAGAAGAGATCCCAATCAGAAGAGATTGGGAGATCCCAATCAAAGGAGATCCCAATCAGAGGAGATCCCTCACTCAATCGTGAGAGGGGAGAAATCCCCCCTAATGATTTGGATCTCTTCTGATTTGGTTAAAGCATATTTTCCTGGGATTGTTGCCACCCTTTTAGTATTTTACTTGCTCCTTCATATACTCTTAGCTGGACAAAATGACAAGGCGGAAAAATTCACAACAAAAAAAAGAACAAGAGGCAGTACCAAAGGCTAGGGACCTAATCAATACAGACATTGGTAATATGTCAGATCTAGAGTTCAAAATGACAATTCTCAAGGTTCTAGCCGGGCTTGAAAAAGGCATGGAAGATAATAGAGAAACCCTCTCCAGAGATATAAAAGCCCTTTCTGGATAAATAAAAGAACTAAAATCTAACCAAATTGAAATAAAAAAAGCTATTAATGAAGTTCAATCAAAAATGGAGGCTCTCACTGCTAGGATAAATGAGGCAGAAGAAAGAATTAGTGATATAGAAGACCAAATGACAGAGAATAAAGAAGCTGAGCAAAAGAGGGACAAACAGCTACTGGACCATGAGGGGAGAATTCAAGAGATAAGTGACACCATAAGATGAAACAACATTAGAATAATTGGGATTCTAGAAGAAGAAGAAAGAGAGAGGGGGGCAGAAGGTATACTGGAGAGAATTATTGGGGAGAATTTCCCCAATATGGCAAAGGGAACGAGCATCAAAATTCAGGAGGTTCAGAGAACGCCCCTCAAAATCAATAAGAATAGGCCCACACCCCGTCACCCAATAGTAAAATTTACAAGCCTTAGTGACAAAGAGAAAATCCTGAAAGCAGCCCGGGAAAAGAAGTCTGTAACATACAATGGTAAAAGTATTAGATTGGCAGCTGACTTATCCACAGAGACCTGGCAGGCCAGAAAGAGCTGGCATGATATTTTCAGAGCACTAAACGAGAAAAACATGCAGCCAAGAATACTATATCCAGCTAGGCTATCATTGAAAATAGAAGGAGAGATTAAAAGCTTCCAGGACAAACAAAAACTGAAAGAATTTGCAAACACCAAACCAGCTCTACAGGAAATACTGAAAGGGGTCCTCGAAGCAAAGAGAGAGCCTACAAGTGGTAGATCAGAAAGGAACAGAGACAATATACAGTAACAGTCACCTTACAGGCAATACAATGGCACTAAATTCATATCTCTCAATAGTTACCCTGAATGTTAATGGGCTAAATGCCCCAATCAAAAGACACAGGGTATCAGAATGGATAAAAAAACAAAACCCATCTATATGTTGCCTCCAAGAAACTCATTTTAAACCCGAAGACACCTCCAGACTTAAAGTGAGGGGGTGGAAAAGAATGTACCATGCTAATGGACATCAGAAAAAAGCAGGAGTGGCAATCCTTATATCAGATCAATTAGATTTTAAGCCAAAGACTATAATAAGAGATGAGGAAGGACACTATATCATACTCAAAGGGTCTGTCCAACAAGAAGATCTAACAATTTTAAATATCTATGCCCCCAACGTGGGCGCAGCCAACTATATAAACCAATTAATAACAAAATCAAAGAAACACATCAACAATAATACAATAATAGTAGGGGACTTTAACACTCCCCTCACTGAAATGGACAGATCATCCAAGCAAAAGATCAACAGGGAAATAAAGGCCTTAAATGATACACTGGATGAGATGGACATCACAGACATATTCAGAACATTTCATCCCAAAGCAACAGAATACACATTCTTCTCTAGTGCACATGGAACATTCTCCAGAATAGATCACATCCTCGGTCCTAAATCAGGACTCAACCGGTATCAAAAGATTGGGATCATTCCCTGCATATTTTCAGACCACAATGCTCTGAAGCTAGAACTCAACCACAAGAGGAAGTATGGAAAGAACACAAATACATGGAGACTAAACAGCATGCTTCTAAAGAATGAATGGGTCAACCGGGAAATTAAAGAAGAATTGAAAAAAATCATGGAAACAAATGATAATGAAAATACAACGGTTCAAAATCTGTGGGACACAACAAAGGCAGTCCTGAGAGGAAAATATATAGCGGTACAAGCTTTTCTCAAGAAACAAGAAAGGTCTCAGGTACACAACCTAACCCTACACCTAAAGGAGCTGGAGAAAGAACAAGAAAGAAACCCTAAGCCCAGCAGGAGAAGAGAAATCATAAAGATCAGAGCAGAAATCAATGAAATAGAAACCAAAAAAACAATAGAACAAATCAATGAAATTAGGAGCTGGTTCTTTGAAAGAATTAATAAAATTGATAAACCCTTGGCCAGACGTATCAAAAAGAAAAGAGAAAGGACACAAATAAATAAAATCATGAATGAAAGAGGAGAGATCACAACTAACACCAAAGAAATACAAACTATTATAAGAACATACTATGAGCAACTCTACGCCAACAAATTTGACAATCTGGAAGAAATGGATGCATTCCTAGAAACTTATAAACTACCAAAATTGAACCAGGAAGAAATAGAAAGCCTGAACAGAGCCATAACCAGTAAGGAGATTGAAACACTCATTAAAAATCTCCAAACAAACAAAAGCCCAGGGCCAGATGGCTTCCCGGGGGAATTCTACCAAACATTTAAAGAAGAACTAATTCCCATTCTCCTGAAACTGTTCCAAAAAATAGAAATGGAAGGAAAACTCCCAAACTCATTTTATGAGGCCAACATCACCTTGATCCCAAAACCAGACAAGGATCCCATCAAAAAAGAGAGCTATAGACCAATATCCTTGATGAACACAGATGCAAAAATTCTCACCAAAATACTAGCCAATAGGATTCAACAGTACATTAAAAGGATTATTCACCACGACCAAGTGGGATTTATCCCAGGGCTGCAAGGCTGGTTCAACATCTGCAAATCAGTCAATGTGATACAACACATTAATAAAAGAAAGAACAAGAACCATTTGATACTCTCAATAGATGCTGAAAAAGCATTTGACAAAGTACAGCATCCCTTCCTGATCAAAACTCTTCAAAGTGTAGGGATAGAGGGCACATACCTCAATATCCTCAAAGCCATCTATGAAAAACCAACTGCAAATATCATTCTCAATGGAGAAAAACTGAAAGCTTTTCCACTAAGGTCAGGAACACGGCAGAGATGTCCATTATCACCACTGCTATTCAACATAGTACTAGAAGTCCTAGCCTCAGCAATCAGACAACAAAAGGAAATTAAAGGCATCCAAATCGGCAAAGAAGAAGTCAAATTATCACTCTTCACAGATGATATGATACTCTATGTGGAAAACCCAAAAGACTCCACTCCAAAACTGCTAGAACTTATACAGGAATTCAGTAAATTGTCAGGATATAAGATCAATGCACAGAAATCAGTTGCATTTCTCTACACCAACAACAAGACAGAAGAAAGAGAAATTAAGGAGTCAATCCCATTTACAATTGCACCCCAAACCATAAGATACCTAGGAATAAACCTAACCAAAGAGGCTAAGAATCTATACTCAGAAAACTATAAAGTACTCATGAAAGAAATTGAGGAAGACACAAAGAAATGGAAAAATGTTCCATGCTCCTGGATTGGAAGAATACATATTGTGAAAATGTCTATGCTACCTAAAGCAATCTACACATTTAATGCAATTCCTATCAAAGTACCATCCATCTTTTTCAAAGAAATGGAACAAATAATTTTAAAATTTATATGGAACCAGAAAAGACCTCGAATAGCCAAAGGGATATTGAAAAAGAAAGCCAAAGTTGGTGGCATCACAATTCCGGACTTCACGCTCTATTACAAAGCTGTCATCATCAAGACAGCATGGTACTGGCACAAAAACAGACACATAGACCAATGGAACAGAATAGAGAGCCCAGAAATAGACCCTCAACTCTATGGTCAACTAATCTTCAACAAAGCAGGAAAGAATGTCCAATGGAAAAAAGACAGCCTCTTCAATAAATGGTGTTGGGAAAACTGGACAGCCACGTGCAGAAAAATGAAATTGGACCATTTCCTTACACCACACATAAAAATAGATTCAAAATGGATTAAGGACCTCAATGTGAGAAAGGAATCCATCAAAATCCTTGAGGAGAACACAGGCAGCAACCTCTTCGACCTCAGCCGCAGCAACATCTTCCTAGGAACATCGCCAAAGGCAAGGGAAGCAAGGGCAAAAATGAACTTTTGGGATTTCATCAAAATCAAAAGCTTTTGCACAGCAAAGGAAACCGTTAACAAAACCAAAAGACAACTGACAGAATGGGAGAAGATATTTGCAAACGACATATCAGATAAAGGACTAGTGTCCAAAATCTATAAAGAACTTAACAAACTCAACACCCAAAGAACAAATAATCCAATCAAGAAATGGGCAGAGAACATGAACAGACGTTTCTGCAAAGAAGACATCCAGATGGCCAACAGACACATGAAAAAGTGCTCAATATCACTCGGCATCAGGGAAATACAAATCAAAACCACAATGAGATATCACCTCACACCAGTCAGAATGGCTAAAATCAACAAGTCAGGAAATGACAGATGCTGGCGAGGATGAGGAGAAAGGGGAACCCTCCTACACTGTTGGTGGGAATGCAAGCTGGTGCAACCACTCTGGAAAACAGCATGGAGGTTCCTCAAAATGTTGAAAATAGAACTGCCCTATGACCCAGCAATTGCACTACTGGGAATTTACCCTAAAGATACAAACGTAGTGATCCAAAGGGGCACGTGCACCCGAATGTTTATAGCAGCAATGTCCACAATAGCCAAACTATGGAAAGAACCTAGATGTCCATCAACAGATGAATGGATCAAGAAGATGTGGTATATATACACAATGGAATACTATGCAGCCATCAAAAGAAATGAAATCTTGCCATTTGCGACAACATGGATGGAACTAGAGCGTATCATGCTTAGCGAAATAAGTCAAGCGGAGAAAGACAACTATCATATGATCTCCCTGATATGAGGGAGTGGTGATGCAACATGGGGGCTTAAGTGGGTAGGAGAAGAATCCATGAAACAAGATGGGATAGGGAGGGAGACAAACCATAAGTGACTCTTAATCTCACGAAACAAACTGTGGGTTGCTGGGTGGAGGGGGGTTGGGAGAAGGGGGGTAGGGTTATGGACATTGGGGAGGGTATGTGCTTTTGGGTAAATTGGAAGGGGAGATGAACCATGAGAGACTATGGACTCTGAAAAACAATCTGAGGGGTTTGAAGTGGCGAGGGGGTGGGAGGTTGGGGTACCAGGTGGTGGGTATTATAGAGGGCACAGCTTGCATGGAGCACTGGGTGTGGTGAAAAAAATAATGAATACTGTTTTTTTGAAAATAAATAAATTGGAAAAAAAATAATCTACACTTCTTGAAAAAGCCACTTTCCTGTCTATACTTTTGTGTAATTGTCATCATAACCCTGTGAAGTTGGCATTAATTTCCATTTTGCCCACGAGAAACCTGAGGCCCAGAGGTGCAAACTCACACAGCTTTAGTGGCAAAGATGATTGGAAGCTTGGCTCTACCAGGCTTTGATGATGGTGGTGACATCAGTGGTAACAACAACTGATATTTATCAAATACTTATTATGTATAAGCTCTGTTCTATGATATACTGTATAATTTAGTCCTCATAAAAGTCCAGTTAAGAGGACTAAATTATACAGTATATCGTTAAGGGGGGCGCCCTGAGGCTCAGTGGGTTGGGCCGCTGCCTTCGGCTCGCGTAATGATCTCAGGGTCCTGGGATCGAGTCCCACATCGGGCACTCTGCTCAGCAGGGGGCCTGCTTCCCTTCCTCTCTATCTGCCTGCTTCTCTGCCTACTTGTGATCTCTGTCAAATAAACAAATAAAATCTTTTTAAAAAAAAGTCCAGTTAAGGAGTTACTAAGACTAATTCTATCTCACCTAGATGCATCCAACTCTTCAACCCAGAAAATGTTTATCCTTCAAAAAGTGAAAAGGTTTACATTTCTAAAAACCTTGCATTCTGAGATAGGCCATGGATATAGAAGATTCCAGAAAGCCTTGAAGTACAAATACCCATAGCTTGTCATCTTTAGACAAACCATGTCTTATTTTTTATTAATAAAAGACGGGAATTTCCACTTTTTTGTGAACAAAAATACATTATCCAATCAGGACTGACAATTTGGATATAATAACCTTTACTATTAGCACTATTTTTTTTCATCTGCTAGCCATTTGTTCTGAAAGCTAGACTCCTTTGAATGTTTTACAAGAAAAGAAAAAACTTTTATTCAGTCCTCAATACTAAGCTGTGAGACTCTTCAGTATCTTCTTCACCATTATCATATTACAGAAACTGGGACACAGAGGTCCCTGGGTGGCTCAGTGGGTTGAGCCTCTGCCTTTGGCTCAGGTCATGATCTCAGTGTCCTGGGATCAAGCCCTGCATCAGGGCTCTCTGCTCGGTGGGGAGCCTGCTTCCTCCTGTCTCTCTCTGCCTACTTGTGATCTCTGTCTCTCAAATAAATAAATAAGTTTTAAAAATTAAAAAAAAAAAGAAACTGGAACACAGAAACATTTGGTAACTTGCCCATGGTTAGAACCCGACAATCTGGTCCCTAAGCCCGCTTTGACTCTCCCTGCCACATTCTGGCCATCCCTTGACTCCTAAGTCCCAGCTTTGCTGAAAAAGTTGTTGGGGTTCTCATGGTTTACTACCCCTACTTTTTTTCTACCTCTGCCCTAGCCACTGGGTATACAGAGGGTGAAAAACACAGTCACTGGCTCATGTGAGTTTAACATTTTAAATGGGGGCATCAGACAGTTGAACAATGATTATAGAGCTTGGTGTGGGGGGGTACCCAGAGGTCTGCGGGGCTCCAGGGGACGGGCACTTCACTCAGACTTAGAGGTCAGAGAACACTTCCCAGAGGGGGAATACTGGAGCCAAGTGTTGAAGAACAAGAAGGGTTATTCAGATGGGAATAGAGAGGGAGGGAAGGAGTGTTCCATTAAAAATGCTCCAGTTATCTATTGCTATATAACAAATCACTTCAAAACTTTGTGGTTTAAAACAACAAGAATCATTCCATTCTCTAATGGTTATGGGAGTTGATTGGTATTGTTCTGTGTCAGGATCTCAGATAATTGCAGGGAGATGGCTGGCGCTAGGATCATCTCAAGGGCTTCCTCAATGAAAGGCCTAACAGTTGACACTGATTATTGGCTAGAGCTTCGGTTGTGGCTGTCGAAACCCTCTAAGTTGCCTTCATATGGCCTGGGCTTCCTCAGGAGGATTCCAAGAGCTTGCATCGCAAAATAGCCAGAAGGAACTGATTTCACCTTGACTTGGAAAGGGCATGGGCTCATTTCTCCATGGTTATAAACCCTCCCAGATTCAAGGAGACAGGTTTCACTTCTCCAAAGGAGGATCATCAAAGTCACCTCTCTTCCCACCACACAGATGAAATTCAAACGCAAACAACCCTAGACCATAAAAGGGTACAGTGCAGCTCAGTCAACTACAGACTTTCCCATAATAACTCCTTCCATGCAATTTGGAATTTTTTTGGAGGGTTCTGTTTTAACTGTTTTGCTGGTGCTCTATGTTTTGTTTGTGCTCAAACTATGTGTTAGGTGCTCCATACTGGGGGAAGGGTGTTTCAGGCAGAAGGAGCAGCTTATGAAAAGAGAAGAAGTGAAAATGCATGGTTAAGTATATCTGAGTGAGTAGATACTGGAAAGTGAATGGGGAAACATCCACTGGAAGGTTGATAGGGGACAAAGGATGAATGGCTTTGAGCACAAAGGAACAATAGCATGCATTCTTTCCTTCTTAGTATTCTAGGCACTTTTCATGTATTAACTCATTTAATTATTCAACAATCCTGTGAAGTAGGTAATATAACTACTTCACTTTACAAATGAGGAAAACTGGCTACACACTTTCTTCAGGGTCATGTGGCTAGTGGGAGACGGTGATATGATGTAAGGCCCAGAAAGTCTGGGCCCCAGAACCTATTCCTTTAACCACAATTATTATGTCATTAATCAAAGGAGTTTTCAGTTCAGTCAAAAGATGATAGGGAGTGATTTATTAGAAAATGAAATTTGGGGAGGGGAAAAAAGAAAATGAAATTTGTTTAAAATGAAAGTAGAGAATTCCTGTTAAAACCTTCTGAGCTCATTTTGGATCCTATGGGAATACTGACGCAAGAATGAAGTGGTATATCTGTCAAGAAGAAAACCATCGACCCCAAATGGCCTTGCTGAGGTTAAAGACCCAAGTCAGTAAACCAAGACTTAATACCTAACCCAAACGCAGTTGCAATCCCCCAGGAGTGTAACCTTTAACCACTCAACATTGGAGTTTCCTGGTCAGCACTAGAAAGTTTGCTGATACACCCCTTCCATTCCCTTCAGGAGGGTGGACTTGCCTAAAACAATGAATTCTCTGCTCATGATTTCCTGTTTTCTGTTCCTTCTTGACCTATAAAAACCCTTTCTACTCTGTAGTCCTTTGGTGTTTCCCTCTACTTGCTAGGTGGGATGGTGCCTGAGTCATGAATCAATAATAAAGCCAATTAGATCTCTTAAGTTTACTCAGTTGAGGGGCACCTGGGTGGCTCAATCATTAAGTGGCCGTCTTTGGTTCAGGTGATGATCCCAGGATCCTGGGATCAAGCCTTGCATCAGACTCCCTGCTCAGTGAAAAGCCTGCTTCTCCTTCTCCCACTCGCCCTGCTTGTGTTTCTTCTCTCTCGCTATCATTCTCTCTGTTAAATAAATAAATAAAAATCTTTTTTAAAAAGTTTTTACTCAGTTGAATTTTTGTTATTTAGGATATCCTTTACTTTTTTGTGGTGGAATATACACACAGTTGTTATATAGATAATAAAACGCACTGATCTTGAGTGTACAACCTGGAGGATTTTTACGTATGTAGACACCTATAGAATTATTCCCAGATCAGCATGTAGACTAATTCCTGTACCACAAGGCTTTCTTATCCCTTTTTCCCCATCACAGTCCCCAGCACCAGGAAGTCACTCTTTTGGCCTCTGCCACCGCCATCCCCTGTTCCTAGACTTCATGAAATGGTACTCAACTTTGTATCTTTCCGAAAGATCATCAATCACAATGTCTGTGATATTCATCTGTATTGCCCCTAGCGCAGTTAATTCTTTCCCATTGATTTGTTACAATACATTGTATGATTACATCACAATTTGTGTGTTGAACGTTTGGGGTCATTTCTGCATTTTGGTGATTATAAATAAAGCAGCTGTGTACATTCTGGTACATTCCTCTTGGCAATACACCTACCAGGGAATCACTGGGTGACAGAATGGGCTACCCCTTCACTTGCTCAATTCGGCTTCCTTTCCCGTAGGCCACCCCGGACCCAACACCCCCACACACTGGGTTACTTTCTGAACGCGAGGACCCCTCAGCATTAACTCCTTGGAAAGCAGCGAGGAGGACACAGCGCTCAGCGCCCCCCTCCTAGGACGCTGGGGACTGGTGGACTCTCGGTTACTGACATCTCATTGGCTCTCTAGTCTGCAATGCATGCTGGGAAATGTAGTCTTTTGTTGAAGACAGAGGGACAGGCTAAAAATCTGGGGACTTTCATGCCAATATCCATCAAGAGGATCGATATTTATTCCTGTTACAATGACAAAAAGGGATTTTATAGGGAAAGAGCAGGGATTCAGGGAACAGAAATTAACAGGCAGCTTCACAGGACAGGGTACCCGGAAGTATCAGCCAATCTCTGCCCACCCTTATTTTTTTTTTTTACTTTTCAGACTTGAAGTCACTTCTCAGTGAAGCCCTAGAGACAGAGCCTGATTGGTCCAGACGTAACTCAAGCCCAATCCTAGCTGAAAGTCCTACCAATCCCTAGATTGATGGACAACTCACAGATAGATGGGTGGACTAACGCATACATGAGCCCACGATCAGAAATGGGAAGGAGACAGCAATTCCTTGCAAGTGGATCCAGGAGGAAAACTCTACCCAAATTAAAGACTCCCTAAATCAAAACCACCCCTTTATCTCCTGCAATGTGCTTCCTAAAGCTCCCGGAGGCAATTTTAGCATCACTGATAACTCAACCAGCTCCAAAGGGGGCTGGTAGGAGGAGCTGCCTTCCATGATGGGGTCAGAATTTGCATCTCTCCTCTTTTAATTTAAGGTGAAAAGGAGAAAAGCAAGTATCTTGTTAAATTCAAAATGTGAAATGTGATTCCCCAACAATTACCATGAGGATGGTACCCATTTCACACAGAACCAGAAACTTAGAGAAGAGAAAGAATTTAAATGAATTCCAGCAAGGATTTTCTTATCCCTCAGTTAAGAGGCTTGTTACCATCTATCTATCTGTCCGTGTTCAGTAATACACTAGGTGACATTTGGACCCCATAGCACTTTACAACCTCAAAATAACTAAGTATTATTCACATTCACTTTATAGATAAGTACCCCTATGACTTCAAACATCAGTACCTAAATTACAAGGGGGGGATTAAGTATCATAAGCACAAATTAAAGTAAGATGCTTTATACTTTCTTAAATTTAAATTCAATTAAAGATAAGATGCTTTAAAGTCTCATATCTTAAACTTCCCTCAACAAAAGATTGATAGGGGTGGCCAAAGAAGGGATAAATAAGCAGAACACAGAGAATTTTTAGGATAATGAAAGTACTTTGTATGATATTATAATGGTAGGTACATGTCATTAGGGTTTTGTCCAAACCCAGAGAATATACAACACCAAGAGTGAACCTTATTGTAAAATGTGGACTTGGGTGGTTATTTTGTGTTGATAGAGATTCATTCTTGGTTAAAAAAAAAAAAAGTATTGTGCCCGTGACTCATATTGATAATAGGAGAGCATGTGTATGTGTGGGGACAGGTGGTGTGTGGTAAATCTTTGTACCTTCCTCTCAATGTTTTTATAAACCTAAACTGATCTTTGAAAAGTGGTCTTTTAAGAAGGTTATTAATGCTTAATATATACCAAAAAGGGTGAGATAGAAAAATACAATTCCTTTCTTTGAGAATCTATCGGTGGAGGTGGAGGGAAGACAAAGGGTAGTTTGGATAATTAATGCAACTATATGGGGAATTTGTTCCCCAAGCCTCCATGTGAATGGAGCTATGAGAATATCAAAAGGTTTTGTGAATGGGAAAAAATTTTCAACCTGGGGAAGGAGGCAGAGTTGGGGGAGGCCTCCTGGGGGTAGTGGCAAATAAGAAAATATCATGACATCGTCAACATTTATATAACGCATTCATTCAACGTCTGAGAAGAACATGGTTATGTGGAAAGAAAGAAGATACAGATCTTGCCCTCTGGGAATTCACAACCAAGGTCTATGGCACAATGTAGTTTTTTTTTTTTTTTCTGAGTTACTTACATTTTATTCACACGGTTCAGAAATGTGACCTTAATACACAAATAGGGCTCAACAAATAGAATGTATAAAAAGTCATTCATCATGGTTCTGCCTGCCCCAGTGTCTGTGTTCCCATCCTTGGATTCCCTCGGAGCTTGTATGCGTGTGCATCTGTGCTTTGATTGGGCTTTTGCTCAGTTAATAGTCACTCTTCTTACCTCCCTCCACTGCGGTAGAACTTACTTCCCTCTTGCTGCCGTGGGACTTGACATTCCTCTAGTTAACAGAAGGGGGGCAGAAGTAAAAGTGCACCATTCCCAAGCTGAGGCTTTAGGAGATGTGGCAAGTTAAGTCCAGAACTCTTGCATTCCCGCCATCTGCCAGGACAAGAGCTTGCATGTTCAGACTGGGCCCTGGAGTGAGAGACATGTGCAGTACACCTGAATCTGCCTGGCAGCCCATAGCAGTCAGACCCCCAGATCCGTGGCACAAAAATGTAGCTGTTGTAAACCAGTTAGAGTTTGGGAGGTAGGGGACATACTTATTAGATTGTATTATTGCAGGAAAATCTAGTTTCATTTTGCCTTTTTAGCTTTATATATAAGTCACTAAGATATATATAGTGACTTCCCCTACTGGAACATAGATTTTCTTCTTTGAGTTTCATGATATTCCAGTGGAGAATGTTTAAATATGTTTAACCAACTTTCACTTATGAGTGCTTGGCTTGGTCCACCTGAGATAGGGAAACTTAAAGCACTTTGTTTCAGAAAGGCTCTCCTTGTGTCTGAATAAACGGAGGAAGCTATGTTCCCACTCTAAGGGGGGAATCAAGAAACTTAACCATTCTCTGAGTTTCATCCTCAACCCCCATACACCCAGTGACATCTAAGAAAAACCAGATTCCAAAAATGTTCCAGTACAAACCCTTAGCGCTGAACAAACCCTGGCCAATACTGGCATCAATACCCCAGCCTTCAGTGATTTCTGAACTAACTCCTTTATTCACCTGTCACTCACCTGTGATTGGACCCTACCCAGGAATCCTGAAGGAACCCGTACCTTGGACCCCTTTCTCATATAAACCCCTAACTCCGAGCAATGATGAGACTCGCTTTCCTTTATTTCCAAGTCTCCTAGACACTCAGTCTGCTATAATCTAATACTTAATGCTATTCAGTGAACTCTGCTTTCACTTCCTCCTGGCTTGTTATCCTGGGCAAAGCCAAGGACCCTCCTGGCTGGTCCTGTGTGGCCCCCTCTGGGTCCTCAGACCCAGTAAGCTTACATTGCAACCTTTTGTTATCACAAATAAAGATGCACTGAATAGTCTTGTGCATACATCATTTTACACACGTGCAACAGTGTCTTTAGAATCTTGGAATTTCTTGGACACCTGGGTGGTTCAGTAGTTTGGCTCAGGTCATAATCACAGGACCCTGGGATTGAGCCCCGCATCGGGCTCCTTGCTCAGCAGGGAGTCTGCTTCTCCCTTTGCCTGATGCTTCCCCTGCTTGTGCGTGCTCGAGTCTCTCTCTCTGACAAACAAATAAAAATCTTAAAAAGAAAAGAAAAAACACAGGTTCATTTTTAAAAGATGTGGAAAATATGCAGCACCTGGAGCCACACCTCGAGGTCGAAGCAGGGTGGCCTGGGGAGGGTAGGGACAGAAGGGCAAGCATGGGCCATGAGTTCTACTCTTTGGGGGGGGGGGTCAAGGGGTGGGGGCCTAGGGTTTCACAGGCTCACTCGTTATTGGTGAGTTGAAAACACAAGAAGGGGAATTTAAAGTGCAGGGAAGAGAAAAGGGCAAGTGGCTCAAATAGTTACTGAAATCAGCCAAGATTTCTAAATCAAAGGATCCCAAATGGGAAGGAGGTAGCCAGGCTCTGTGTGTAGTCTGTGACTGGCAGTACGTTTCTTCAACTTTGAGGTGGATATCTTGCTGATCAAAACTTAAGTCAGGCATTTGTATTGAGAGAGAGAGAGAGAGAGAGAGAGAGAGAGAGAGACCAGCCATTGTCAAGGCTTATACTCCACAATCTAAGGTCCCACCTCTCATTTTGTTCATTCCAGGACCCAGACTATCGGAGAAGCCTCTGTACGGGACATTGCTGATCTTAAGGCAGAAACAGGCATGATAAACTGCACACTGATTTCTACAGTTTTTGCTCAGAATTGACACATGTCACTGCCGCCCACATTTCACTGGTTATGGAAATCTAATGGCTGTGCCGGAGTTCTACGGAACAGAAATGTTTAATCCTTCTGCAGGAGTGAGCGATAATTCAATCTACCTCAGCCCTATTCTCTTTTAACCTCACAGTGTGGGCCTGCGGCTCAAGCCCTTTCCCTTTTCCTAAGGGGATCCCCTGGACTCCCATGGTCTCGGCTCTGTCTCCAGGCCCGACAAACTGACAAGCCCAATGCTTGCTGGGCTGCTCTGGAGGGCTCCCTTGCCATAACCTCAACCCCAACACACCTGAAGTTGAGCTCATTTCATCCCCCACCCCCAGCCAAACCTGTTTCTTCTCTTATACCTACATCACCCCAGATCCTGCTTGAGTTATGTTTGCCTCTCCTGCTCCCTCCACATCCATCCAGTGCATTGCCAAGTCACACTGAATCTACACTTGCCTCGTCTCTGGATTCTAGCGTTTTTCCACTGCATTTCTGGCCTCAGGACCCTAGTTTTGAAATCCGTTCCCTTCATTATTCCTAAAGCATCTGGCTCATGGTAGGTATGCAAGAAATATTTATTAAATGATGAATTAACTTTCCAAATTCCTTAATGTGTTTTCTGTGAACTTGCATTAAGTTATGTGCTTACCTGGGAACAGCGTTACTCCTGTTTCCTAACTGGGCTATTTGCCTCAACTCTCAACCCTCTTCTGTCATTTTTCAGAGAGAAGCTGTGGGGATCTTCCTGGTGAAGTATACAAAACGGCTCCCCACTCCCAGCAGAACACAGGCCAGTCTGACCCTGTCTGCTGTCCAAAATCCCTTCACCTGTCCTGCACAGTAGCCAGATCAAACAGCTAACCATCCTCTGTGACCTTGCTAATGTCACTAAGGGTTAAATGGATATCTCCAGATTCTCTGTATCCTGCAAAGACCACACAAACATCTGCTCTTCCAGCAAGCCCTCCCGGATGCCCATCCCTACTCATCTTCTTCTAAATTTCCACAGCAGTGTAACTGTAACTCTCTACTCCATGCCATTTTCTCTTGTTACAGCTAAGTGTGTTCATGTATTCTCTCTCGGTCAGATGGTGAATTTCTTGGGGGCTAGAGCTGTGTCTCCTTGTACCCAACAGTACCCTACATGTAGTAAGCACCATATAAGGGCTTGTTGAACACATAGGAAATAGGAAGTAAGAAAATGAAGTGTGTTTCTCCACAAAAGATACCTTCATCCAGGAGGATGCCCTGTCGGTCCTTTTCTGAGCACTTATAGTATACTAAGCCCAGGCGTGAAGTCCTGGGCTCCAGTAGCCGAACCCACAGACTCGGAGGCTCTCATTGCATGATTTTTCCACCTGCCTCTGGGTAGGCCATGGCAGGAGCTCTCACTTCCCATTTCACCTTCCAGATCAGACGGTTTAAGCTAACCCAGAAATGTCAAAGACCGCGTGTCGCCATGGCTGATGGGGTTGCATGTGGGAAGTAAGATACAAATAGCGTCTCATAGGTCCTCAGACAGAATTTTTGATGATCACATGTGCTTTTTTTAAAAAAAAACAAAAATACCTTCACGATGGCAGAAAGTCTGAAAGTTGCTAAATGGCAGGTGCCGCAGCTTTGAGTCCCAAGGATTCAGTCCCTTCCTGGGAGAAACCTGGAGATCAAAGCTTCCTTGTCTGCCTCAAAGAGGGATGTGACCACCTCAAACGTACAGACACGCTCAGAAATCCATGGCCTCTGTTTCGGCTAAATCCCAGTGCTAGAGGAATAGAAGAATATCGAACCTGGCAGCTAAGCTACCTCGTTCTTCGCTCCCGTGCATGTCCCTGGTGAACGGTGAAGGTCCTTAAGGGGAAAGAAGAAATGGAAGATACCCCCTCCCTACACCAGAGTCATTTATCTACAAAGAGGAGCTCAAAAGGTAGGAGAGCTAGCAAGAAGGCAAGCAAGGCACATACAAGTCACTCCTGTCGAGATTATCCACCCAGACGCCTCCTGGAAAGGGGAGAAAATGGAAGCTGGAAGAGCAGCCCTCGCGAGATGGCTTCTCGGGCGCCCTCGCGCCGGTCGCGGGCGCCACCTGCTGGAAGAGCTCGGAACACACCCTTCCGCGAGCACGACTTTCCCCGCCCCCACGTGCGAGCCTGGGAACCCGTGGGCTGCGGACCCGCCAGGCAGTTGTCCCCGGCTTTGCAGTCATCCAGGTCCTCGGTTTTAGACTTCTGACTTTATTGTCCTGTGAGGCCGCGGAGTCACGCAGAGACGCTGACGGGAGAGAGAAAAATGTCGCTCGTCACACGATCTACACTCTTGTCCCCGCCCCACCCCTGAGCCAGCTGTCTGCAGATCTCCCCGGGAATTCTGGAATTGTAAACACAAATACATCACACTTTGTTTGCGTGTTGAAATCATTGATTTGTGAGATGGGAACCTCAGAGGTATTCCATTAAGTGTTGTCATCGCATTTGGGGATCGTGTGTGTGTGTGTGTGTGTGTGTGTGTGTTAAACACACCAGGAGACCTTAGACGGTGGGAGCCCTGGATTTGAATATAGAAGAGAAAAGCAAGTAAGACGGACCAACCATTAAATTGACATGTTTTGATTCAAACCAAACCCCAAGCGTTCCGGGTGTGTGTGTGTGTGTGTGTGTGTGCGCGCGCGCTTGTGTGTGCACGCGTGTGTGGCAGGGTGGGATGGGGGCAGAGTCTAGAGAACTTTCTCCCTGGACTACAAAAGAAGACATCCACAATCAGCTGTCCAGCTGTGGTCTCTCCCGGGAAAAACTGGGCTGTTTAGCTATGTCCAGGGGTGTGCTCTGGAGTCAGACTCCTCAGGTTCAAATCCCAGTGTCTGCAGGTTAGTTTTTTTCCATTTGACATTAGCGCAATGTTCGACAGGCAGATGTCTTTGACAGGAGTAGAAGAATCTAGTAGGAACAACGGTGCAGAAGGAATGTTTTTCAAAGTTAATGTACCTTTGCTGTGATTCCTCTAGAGCTGTTCCATAGAACTTTCTGAGATGGCAGAAATGTTTTCTATCCGTTAATGAACACTTGCAATAGAGCTGGTGTGACTGAAGAACTGAATGTTTTATTTTATTTTAATTAATTCACATTGAAATAGCCACGTTGGCTAGTGGTCACTGTATTGAATAGCATAATTTTAGCCCCGAATGTCACCAGCTTCCTGTGGAAAAATCAATTTTGTGAAAATGTCTTTTCCCTCTGACACTCCTAGCCTTTTATCGGTGTTCCTCTTGAATATTATGTCTGATTAAAACTATGAAGAAATACAGTGTACACATTATTAGTTGGATTAGGCAACAGGATCCTATAGGACATTTTTACTTAAAAATTTTTAGAATTCTGGGTGCCTGGGTGGCTCAGTGGGTTAAAGCCTCTGCCTTCGGCTCAGGTCATGATCCCAGGGTCGTGGGATTGAGCCCCGCATCGGGCTCTCTGCTCGGAGGGGAGCCTGCTTCCTCCTCTCTCTGCCTGCCTCTCTGCCTACTTGTGGTCTCTGTCAGATAAATAAAATCTTTTAAAAATTAATAATTTTAAAAATCAAAAATTTAAAAAACGTTTTTAGAAATCTTTGTTCTCAGGGAAGAATACAGTCTACCTGAAAGAGACAGTCTCTGTGCAGCAGTCACCAGCATTTGCTTTTCTCACAAGTTTCAGTGAATAGCCATAAAACTCCCCTTCCCGCCAGGAAGCTGAACATTTCCCAGGAATCACAAATAATAGAACATGTGAGACACACAAAGTGGTGTGTGTCAGCTTTGTGCTTTAAAAAAAAAATGGTTTAGGGGTACCTGGGTGGCTCAGTGGGTTAAGCCGCTGCCTTCGGCTCAGGTCATGATCTCAGGGTCCTGGGATCGAGTCCCGCATCGGGCTCTTTGCTCAGCAGGGATCCTGCTTCCCTCTACCTCTCTCTCTGCCTGCCTCTCTGTCTACTTGTGATCTCTCTCTGTCAAATAAATAAATAAATAATCTTTTAAAAATGTTTTTAAAAATGGTTTATTTTTAAGTAATCTCTACACACCTACCCCCACTGTGGGGCTCAAACTCATAACCCTGAGATCAAGAGTCACAAGCTCCACCAACTGGGCCAGCCAGGCGTCCCTCAGCTTTGCGCTTTCTGCTCTCAGATGGGCAATGTTCTAAAAATTGCATTGCCTTTCTTCTGCTATCACTTCCCAGGTGTCCTTCTGACCATCTACTATCTTTGGCATAACCTTTATACTCGCAAATACATCCCTGAGATGAAGAGGCGATAATGACAAGTGCCAAGACAAGTACTACAAACTACTGATGCAATTCCAAGGGCTTCGGGAAGGTGGTCGTCTTTCCTGGTAGCTCAGTGTGGTGGAGGAGGCAAGGAGGGGTCCTCTGAATCATCACACAGCCTCCAAGTAGCATCATATGAAGCACATGTCAAAGGGAAACCGATTTTATTAAAAAGATCCATGGGGTGGGAGGATGGGGTCATGTTAGAGTTCGTTTGCTGAGAGAAAATTTTTCCTTAGAACTCTACAAAATCTGGGGCGCCTGGGTGGCTCAGTGGGTTAAAGCCTCTGCTTTTGGCTCAGGTCATGATCTCAGGGTCCTGGGATCGAGCCCCACATCGGGAGCCTACTTCCCCCTCTCTCTCTGCCTCCCTCTCTGCCTACTTGTGATCTCTGTCAAATAAATAAATAAAATCTTTAAAAAAAAACTCTACAAAATCTGTGTTGTTACCAATGAAACATTTTTTTCATTTTTCTGCTCTCATCGGAGGCAACTATGGTTATGGATCCTTGTCTTCTTGTGAAAATGATTCCACCACCACCAGCAATCAGAACGACAGCTACGATTTATTGAGCACTGACTTATGTGGCCCTTTACAGGTGTTACTGCCTTTGGTCTCACACTTTATTATCTTCATTTTAAGAATGAGAAGGCTGGGGCACCTGGTGGCTCAGTAGGTTGACCCTCTGCCTTCGGCTTGGGTCATGATCTCAGGGTCCTGGGATCGAGCCTCGCATTGGGCTCTCTGCTCAGCAGGGAGCCTGCTTCCCCCTCTCTCTCTGCCTGCCTCTCTGCCTACTTGTGATCTCTCTCTCTGTCAAATAAATAAATAAAACCTTTAAAAAAAAAAAAAAGAATGAGAAGGCTGATGTGTTAAGAAATTCAACCCTTGCTGTGTGTGTGTTTTTAATTTTAAACTTTATTTTGAATGAATTATAGATTCACAGGAAGTTGCAAAGGGAGTACAGAGCATGACTGTAGTTCAGCATCAAAGCCAGGGATCTGACAATGTATGTGTGTTTGTGTGCGAGTGTGAAATTCCATGTCGTATGTGTAGATCTGTGTAACTACCAGTACACTCAAGACACAGAATTCCTCTATCGCCACAAAGATGTTCCTCCTACTAACCACTTTATAGTCAAAATCATTCCCCTTTCTCCCATGGCAACCCATGGCAACCCCTAATCTGTCATTTTAAGAATCTTACATAAATGGAATCCTAAGTAGATAACCTTTTGAGGTTGGCTTTTTTCACTCAGGATAATGCTCCTAAGATTCATTCAAATTATTGCAAGAATCAAGTCATTCCTTTTCCTTGTTCAGTAGTAACCTGTGGTATGGTTGTGCCATGATTTGTTTAACCATGAGAGATATTTTGGTCGGTTCCTGTTTTGTCCACCACAAGTAAAGTGTCTATGAACAACTGTGTTTGGGTTTTCTTCTTTTTGTAAGTTTCTGTTTCTTTGGGATAAATGCAATTACTAGGTTTTATGTTTAGTTTTATGTTTTGTTTTGAGAAACTCTCACACTGTTTTCAGGAGTGGCTGTACCGTTTTACATTCCCACCAGTACGTATGAGAAATCCACTTGAATTTATTATTTTCCAATCTGTATGCCCTTTATTTCCTTGCCTTGCTTTTTGCACTGGCTAGAACTTTTAGTACTAGGTTGAATAGCATCAGTGAAAGTGAATACCCTTGCCTTGTCCAGTTTTAGAGGGAAAGTGTTTGGTCTTTCACTATTAGCTATACCGACAGCTGTGGGTTTTTCATAGTTGCTGTTTTTCAGGTTGAGAAAGTTCCTTTTTATTCCTAGTCTGTTGAATGTTTTTTTTTTTCATTAATGGGTGTTTGATTTTGTCAAAAGCTTTTTCTGTACTGAGTGATATGATCATATGTTTTATTTTCTTCATTAATCTCTTAATATCATGGATTGCTTTGATTGATTTTTCAAATACTGAAACAGCCTTGCACTCCTGGAAAAAACTTCACTTTGTTATGGTGCATAATTCTTTTCACATACTGCTTAGTTCTGATTGCTAGTATTTTACCAAGAAGTTTGCCTCTATATTAATGAGGAATGCTGATCTATAGGAGTCTTTGTTTCTTTCCTCTCTTTCTTTTTTCTTTTGGTATTGGCTCTGTCTGGTTTTGGTATCAGGGTAATACAGATTGACCTCATAGAACGAGTTAGGAAGTGTTCCCTCCTCTTCTAATTTCTGGAAGAGATTTGTAGAACTGATAGTACTTCTTCTTTAAATGTTTGGTATGATTCTCCAACTATCGGGGCCTGGATATTTCATCTTTGGCAGGCTTTTGATGATTTCTTTAATAGTTCAAATTCTATTGTACTTTTCCCTTTCCTACAGGCAAGTTGTGATAGTTTGTACTTTTAAGGGAATTGTCCCATTTTATCTAAGTTGTCAAATTTATGTGTTTAAGTTGTTTTAGTACTCCCTTATTACCTTTCTGATGTCTGTGGGTCTGTAGTGATAACACCCTTTCATTACTCATATTAGTCATTTGTGTCTTCCCTCTTTTTTGTCAGTCTTCCTAGAGGTTTATCAATTTTATCTTTTGAAAGACCCAGCTTTTTGTTTCATTAATTTTGTTTTATTCCATTGATTTCTGCTGCCCTTATTATTTTCTTCTGTTTGTTTTGGTCTTTTTTCCCTAATTTATTTTTAGCTTGTTTGAGACTGTTCTCTTTTCTCTGTAACCAAATTTCCCTCTCAGAACCACCTTAGCTGTGTCCCGCAGGTTTTGATATATTGTATTCTCATTTTCATTTGGTTAAACGTATTTTTTTTTCAAAGATTTTATTTATTTGTCAGAGAGAAAGAGGGAGAGCGTACAAGCAGGGCGAGCAGCAGGCAGAACAGGCAGAGGGAGAAGCAGGCTCCCTGCTAAGTAAGGAGCCCCATGATGAACTTGATCCCAGGACCTCAGGATCATGACCTGAGCTGAAGGCAGACACTTAACTGAGTCACCCAGGCGTCCCAGGTTCAATGTATTTTTAAAAAATTTCTCGAGGGGCCCCTGAGTGGCTCAGCGGGTTGGGCCTCTGCTTTTGGCTCCGGTCGTGATGCCGGGGTCCTGGGATCAAGCCCTACATTGGGCTCTCTACTCAGCGGGGAGCCTGCTTCCATCTCTCTCTGCCTGCCTCTCTCTGCCTACTTGTGATCTCTTTCTGTCAAATGGGTAAATAAAATCTTTAAAAATAAAAATAAAAAATTCCTCGAGATTACCTTTTTGACCTATGGTTTATTTAAAAGTGTTTAGCTTCCAAGTTTTGGGAGGTTTTCCTGTCATTATTCTCTTGATATTTAGCTTCATCCCATTGTAATTGGTACACACTCTATACAAATTCCACTTCTTTTAAACTCGTTGAGGTTAGTTCTTTATGGCCCAGAATATGGTCTATTTTGATATGTGTTCTGTGAGTGCTTAAAAATAATGTGTTTTCTGTTGTTGCTGGGGGTGTCCCACAAATGTTAATTTCTGTTGGTTGATGGAATTGTTGAGCTACTCTATGAATGTAGGGTGGAAGGTGGCCCTGTTGCTGCTGAGTGGTGGTAAAGGTCCTGACTCTTCATTTAGTTCCTCTAACACCACCTTTTTACCATTAAGTATGGGTGGAAATCCAGGTTTCCCACACAGTTTCCACTAACACCATATTGGGTGAGAGCCTTCTGTCCAATGGGAATGAAAGTCCATGCTCTCTACTTGGCCTTCTCTGACATGACATTATATCAGGAGAGGGAAGAAGAGGGTAGCTGGGTCCCTCTATAGCTTGGCTTGAGGGGAAGTCTAAGCTTTCTGCTTAGCTTTTGCTGGCGGGGGCTGGGGGGTACAGGGCTAGAGTATGTTTTGGGAGTTTTGGCTGGAGTAAAGCCATTGTTTAAGTTTTCTGTCTTCCAAGTCTACCCTTTTCCTTGTCTGTATAGTTAGAGAGAGCAGCCAGCTTTTGGGGGGAGTTTTGTGCATGTGGGCATTTCTAGTTTGCCTGCCCCTCTAGTATCCAGTTTGGAATAATGAGGCAAAGAACCAAAACCAAAACCAAAACCACCACCATGTTGTTCCTTCAGTTCCAAGGTCCCTAGCCAGTGTGCCCTCCCTCTACCTTTCAGATACTTCTTATGCTTTTTAAATATATATTGTCCAGGATTTTTAGTTGTATTTAGCAAGAGGAATAGCATGTCTATTTTTTTAAGATTTTATCTATTTATTTGACAGAGAAAGAGATCACAAGTAAGCAGAGAAAGAGGGGGAAGTAGGCTCCCTGGGAACTCTCCCAGGGAACCTACTTCCCCCTCTTTCTCTGCTTGATCCCAGAACCCTGGGATCAGGACCTGAGTCCAAGGCAGAGGCTTAACCCACTGAGCCACCCAGGTGCCCCTATTCTGTCTTCTTAGCAATTCCCTTGTCACTTTTTCATTGAAAGTCATGGTGTCTATTTGTATAATATCTTGGCTGGGAAGTTAGAGTTCTTGTACTTGCATTTGACAGAAGATCCAATTCAAATTGGTTATAAAAACATTGGAATTTATTCTTGCTTACAGAATGACTCCAAGTAGGACTGAAGCTTATGTTGGCTAAAGTGATGATAGGCTTAGAAAATTAACCCTAGGGAACTGGCTCAGTCTTGCAGCAAGGACTCAGGATCATATTGGGTTTGTTAGTGGGATAGTTCCGCTTTGGGAACTAGCAAGCAGGAGTCTAGAGTTTCAGGATGCCTGGGTGGCTCAGTTGGTTACATGTCTGTCTTCAGCTTGGGTCATGATGTCAGGGTCCTGGGATTGAGCCCTGCAACAGGCTTCTGGCTCAGTGGGGAGTCACCTTGTCCCGTTCTCTCTGCCTCGCTGCTGCTCTCTCTCTCTCAAAATATATGAAATCTTAAAAAAAAAAAAAAAAAAGTCTGTAGTTTCCAGAACAGTGGAGGGTATACAAACTCCTGTGAAAATGTCTAAGGAAAACATGTTAAACATATTATTTGAAAAGATAACTAACATTTAGTTAGAAATACAATTTCCTGTTTCTAGATTTTGTGAGTACTTGTGAGGATTTCCATGAACTATTAAATGACTAAAGTGAATAAAAGCTACGTACAGAGCAGTTTTACAGTTTCCTGTTGGTAAAACAAGGGACAATGGGGAGAATGCTGAATGTACACAGAATTGCTGGATTATGCATAAGATGGCTCTGGAAAGACAAGCATAGCTAATAGCATTGTTATCTACTGGGAAGAGAACTGGGTACCTGGAGAACAGAAAGGGAGATTTTTCAACTTACTCCCTTTTGGCATCTCTTGAATTTTGAACTATGAGAATTCTCCTCAGTTACTCTTTCAATATCTTCTTCCCGTGGTTCCCCTTCAACCACTTCAGATCTTTTTTTAAAATTTACTTGCAAGAGATCTTATATATCCTGATATGTATTGCATATATCTATTCGGTTCTATTCCTTGCATGGTACTCTCTTCTCTCTTTCCATGTCTTAAATTTAAGGACGCCCAATTTATCAACATTTGTCTTTAGGGCTGCTACTTTCCGTGTCCTGGTAAAAAGTATTTCCTTAACCCGTGGTCACAATACTGTGGTGTTATTTTCTACAGCTGTACGTTTCACATTTAGCTCTACTTTTGAATTGATTTTTTTGTGTGAGGTAGGAGTCGAGGCTCATTACCCACCCCCACCCCATATCGGCATTCAATTGATTTAGCTCTGTTTACTGAAAATAACTTTCCTACTGCTTTATGGTGGCTCCTTTGTGGGGAAAAACATGACTACATGCCTGTGAGTTGTTTCTAGCCTCTTCTTTTCCACTGATCTTATATATTGCTGTTTTAATGATGTCTTTATGATTTATAGTAAGTCCTAACATTCTCCAGTGTACCGACCACTCCCCCTCACCCCAACAAGCCACCGAGAGAGTGCACGAAACCCAAACGGGCCTCCTTCTGAATTTTCCTCCGAAAGATGGAAGAAAGGCACTTAGGTAGGAGTTCGCATTTCAGACCTCGGGGTGCAGCGCCTCCTTCCGGCACCTCGAGGAATGCACGCCCGACACGCACGCGCAGCCTAAAGGCCGGGATTGGACGGAGCCTCGCGGGCGGGGCGAACGAAGTCTCGCGTCACTTCCGAGGCGGGAGGATGAAGTTGATTGACCATGGTCACGGAGGCCGCCAGGTAGGGGTTGGGGAGGAAGCGACCTCGGTGGCGAGGGGCGGAGGGACCGTCCCGGAACTGAGGCGGGCGGGTGTATCCCGACTCGAGTGCATTCCCGGCCCCGGCAAAGGGAGGCAAGAGGGTGTCGAGGCCGAGCAGAGGCCGCGGACCCCGAGCTGGCCTCTGCCCACCGCCGCTCCCCGCAGCTCTGAGAAAAGACTCCACTCTCGCGCTTACACTCGAGGCTCGCCTCTGGCGCTTTCTCTTGGGGCGGCCGACGCCTTCGCTGAGGTCCCGGTGATGGTGTGTGCGGCTGGGAGGGCCTGAAATGAGACGGCGGACCCGCACAGGCTAGGGCCTGTCCCTTTCCCCGATTCCGCACCCATCGACATGAAGCCCCCGGTGGCGGGCGTCACCCACGCTCGAGCGCTAGAGGCTGGTGGCGCTGGAGCCTGGCATTAGAGACCTAGGATTAGTAAGAGATCCCGTTTGTCACACGGCAGCGGAGAGGGTTGTCTGTGGAGCCCCCGCGGGAAGGGCTTGTTTCAGATCTCTTACTCCCCTAGTCCTTGCTCCGCCGCTTTCTGCCTGTGCGGCTTTGGCCAAATGTCTTAAATTCTTGGCGCCTGGGTACTCGGCAGTAATTTGGGGAATAAGGCGGCCATATTCGTGAGGTGGTTGTGAAACGTCAATGAGATTGCCAGTAGAATGCACCCCGCCTAGTGTTTTGCCACACAGTAGTTAGTTAATAAGTGGTACCCATAGAACTCTCTTTTAATTTCCCTTGGTATAGTGATCTGCGAGTTAGGAAGTTACTTCTGGGCGCCATAGACACCTATGTTTAGTGAGCTAATACTTGATTCTTGTAGTGGAATTGCCAGGAAGTGCTTTTCGCGTCTTCCAACCGGTATGGAGGTGGGGCTTTCTAAGGGAGTGGCAGGTGGAACAAGGGCTCCTTAGCCTGGTGATCCAGATACAAGTAGTAAAAATGATCTAATTCTTCAGAAGGGTAGGGAGGGGAACTAACTTATGACTCTTGTCTCTTGTAGATACTTTTCTTACTCTTCACCACAAAAGAGTAAAGTGAGTGGTATTATATACTTTCAGCGGAGTTACAAAAGCTGAGATTACACACAAAAAATAATGTGGGGGAGGCAGGCTTTTAGAACATACAGAAGTCTCTCAACTTTTTCCTAAGGTAATGATGCTTTTTATTTCTCCTGAGGCTTAGGATGGGAAGGAGCCGAGATGGGAGGAAGAAGTAGGGTCATGACTGGGCCTTGGTCAGGAGTGACCAGTAAGGCTGAGTGCTTCTTCTCACTGGGATTTTCTGGGCTGACCTTCTGTTATCCCCAAAGACAGTGTGGTGAAGATTCCAGATTAACAGCTGATGGTAGTTTATGTAGTCCCAATAGGGCTCGCCTTAAAAGGAGGCATTATAAAGATGTGTATGCATAAATTATGTTTTGCTGAATTGATCTTTTTCAGGAGACAGAGAAGACCACCTAATTTGTTCTATTATTTTTCTTTACAACATTTGAAGCTTCTTTAGGATCATTCCCTTTATCCCTGTATGGAGGGTTTCTTTTATTGTAGAAAACACAGACTTTGGAGAAGACAAAACAAAACAAAAATTTGTATCATTGGAAAGGATCTTTGTTGTAAATTTTTTCCTGGATTGTAGATTGATTAGGGATCTGGTACAAACACTAAAACAGTAGTTACCATGTTTTAATTTTATGGCATATACTGAGCCATTTGCCCAAGACGGAAGTACTATCTTATCCTAATTATTTTTTAAGGACTTATTTATTTGTTTCAGACACCCCTGGGGAGGGGTGGAACAGAGGGAAAGTGAGAAGGAGAATATTCAGCAGACTCCTTCCTGAGTGTGACACAGGGCTCTCTATTCCTCAACCCTGAGATCATGATCTGAGCCAAAATCAAGAGTCAGATGCTTAACTGACTGAGCCACCCATGTGCCAGGAGAAGTACTATTTTAGTTCTATTTTTTACAGATGAAGAAATTGAGGCTCAGAGAGGTTGAATGATGTGTCTAAATTTGGAGAATCTAAGAGAGAACAGAAACAATTTTAAAGGGGATTATCTTGGGGAATGTAGAATATACCAGAAGGGAGAGAAAGGTTACCCTTAGATGCTGGAGAACTCTGGAATGAAGGGACATTTTCTCATTAAGTCTTGGAGTCTCCTGCTGGGAGGGAAGGGCACTTAAAGGCAAAAGCCTGTTGTTTTATCTGCATATCCTGGGCCAAGGTCAGCACAGCTGGACTGAGGTTCTCTAGGTTTTGAAGTGCAGGTTTGGAACCCTGCTGCCCTGCTCTAATGGGTTGATGATGTACTTTGCTTTTTAAGAACCCGACACTGTATACAAGAGTGTGCAAGCCACATAAATGCATGATCAGTTCACATCCAGAAAGAGTCTTGGCTTTATAAACATCTTTTTGAAGGTTCTTTTAATTTTTATTTAAATTTTTTTTTATTTTTTAATATTTTAATTCCAGTGTAGTTAATACAGTGTTATATTAGCTTCATGTGTACAATATAGTGATTTAGAAATTCTGTATATTACTCAGTGCTCATCAAGATTAAGTGTTCTTGGGGTACCTGGGTGGCTCAGTGGGTTAAAGCCTCTGCCTTAGCTCAAGTCATGATCCCAGGGTCCTGGGATTGATCCCGGAATCGGGCTCTCTGCTTAGCAGGGAGCCTGCTTCCCTTCCTCTCGCAACCTGCCTCTCTGCCTACTTGTGATCTCTGTCTGTCAAATAAATAAATAAAATCTTTAAAATCAAAAAAAGATTAAGTGTTCTCTTCCTAGATGTCCATCAACAGATGAGTGGATAAAGAAGATGTGGTATGTATGTAGATATATATATCTCACACAATGGAATACTATGGAATACCATATATATTTAGTATTATATATATACATATATGTATTTATATATATGTATAAGCACAATGGAATACTATGCAGCCATCAAAAGAAATGAAATCTTGCCATTTGCAATGATGTGGATGGAACTAGAGGGTATTATGCTGAGTGAAGTAAGTCAATCAGAGAAGGACAATTATCATATGATCTCCTTGATATGAGGAATTTGAGAGGCAAAGTCGGGGGTTTGGGAGTAGGGAAGGGAAAAAATGAAACAAGATGGCATCGGGAGGGAGACAAACTATAAAAGACTCTTAATCTCACAAAACAAACAGGGTTGCCAGGGGGAGTGGGGTAGGGAGAGGGTGGTTGGGTTATGGACATTGGGGAGGGCATGTGCTATGGTGAGTACTGGGAAGTGTGTAAGCCTGATGATTCACAGACCCCTGGGGCTAATAATACATTATATGTTAATTTAAAAAAAAAGATTAAGTGTTTTCTTAATCCCCTTCACCTATTTCACCCATCCCCCCACCCACCTCCCTCTGGTAACCATCAGTTTGTTCTCTATAGTTACGACTCTGTTTTTTGGTTTGTCTTTTTTTTTTTCCTTTGTTCATTTGTTTTGTTTCTTAAATTAGGCATGAGTGAAAACATAGTATTTGTCTTTCTCTGACTTAATTTGTTTGGCATTATATTCTTTAGCTCCATCCATGTTGTTGCAAATGGCAAGATTTCATTCTTATTTATGGCTGAATTACAAGTATGTATGTACATAGATGTATATATACACACATATATACAATATATATAATAAGAATACTATACAATATACATACATTTACTTATCATACAATATATGTATGCATTATACACATATTATACAATATACATGTACCTTGTATATATATACACAGGGAATATATCATATGTGTAGGTATATACACACACACAGTGCATTGTATATATATACCACATCTTTATCCATTCATCTTTTGATGGACACTTTGGGCTGCTTCCATAATTTGGCTATTGTAAATAATGCTGCAGTAAACATTGGGGTACATATATCCTTTTGAATTAATGTTTTCTCTCTTTTTTTAAGATTTTATTTATTTATTTGATATAGGAGAGTGAGAGAGAGAGAACACACAAGCATGGGGAGTAGCAGGCAGAGGGAGAGGCAGACTCCCTGCCCATCAGGGAGCCCCATATGGGACTCCATCCCAGATCTCCAGGATCATGACCTGAGCCTAAGGCAGATGCTTAACTGACTGAGCCACTCAGGCACCCCTCAAATTAATATTTTCATATTCTTTGGGTAAATACCCAGTATTGTGATTCCTGGGTCATAGGGTAGTTCTGTTTTTAATATTTGAGGAAACTCCATACTGTTTTCCACAGTGACTACACCAGTTTCATTTCCACCAAGAGTGCAAGAGGGTTCCTTGCTCTTCACATCCTCGCCAACAGTTGTTTCTTGTGTTTTTGGTTTTAGCTATTATGAAAGTTGTGAGGTGATTAGCTCATTGAAGTTTTGATATGCATTTCCCTGATGATGAGTGATGTTGAGCATCTTTTCATGTGTCTGTTGGCCATCTGGATGTCTTTGGAAAATGTCTGTTCATGTCTTCTGCCCATTTTTTAATTGGGTTATTTTGGGGGGGGTGAGTTTTATAAGTTCTTCATATATTTTGGATACTAGCCTTTTATTGGCTATGTCATTTGCAAATATCTTCTCCCATTCAGTAGGTTGTCTTTTTAGGTTTTTTTAAATATTTTATTTATTTATTTGACACCGAGAGATCACAAGTAGGCAGAAAGGCAGGCAGAGAGAGAGAGAGAGAGGAGGAAGCAGGCTCCCTGCCAAGCAGAGAGCCCGATGCAGGACTCGATCTCAGAACCCTGAGATCATGACCTGAGCCAAAGGCTGAGCTTTAACCCACTGAGCCACCCAGGCACCCAGTTTTGATTGTTTCCTTCACTCTGCGGAAGCTTTTCATTTTGATGTAGTCCCAATAGTTTATTTTTGCTTTTGTTTCCCTTGCTTTAGGACACGTATCTTTTTTTTCTTTTTAAGATTTTATTTATTTGCGAGAGAGAAAGAGAGCATGAACAGGAGTGAGGGATAGAGGAAGAGGGAGAAGCAGGTTCCCTGCTCATCAGGGAGCCTGATGCGTGGGACTCAGTCCCAGAACCCTCGGATCATGATCTGAGTCAAAGGCAAATGCTTAACTGACTGAGCCACCCAGGTGCCCCATAGCACACATATCTTGAAAGAGTGGTGTAATAGCTGATGTGAAAAATTACTGCTTGTGACCTCTTCTTCAGGGTTCAAAATTTTAGATAATACATTCCTATGGTGTACTTAAAATATTTTATTCAGATTTGCAACTGTAGTTTGTATAAAGGGAGCCATGTTTGTGTTCTAGTCAAGAGCATGGAATGTGTCTTCCCTAACATACTTTCCTCTTTTTCTCCATAATTATAACAGTGAACATTCATTGAATGTTGTGTGCCCAACTTTATGCTAAATATTTTAGTGGATTATTCAATTCTCACAATAACTCTGTAAAGTAGGAATAGTTATTTTTAGAGGAAGAAATGGGCTCAGAGATGGGAAGAAATTTATCCAAAGGCAAAGAGCTAGTAAGGGCAGAACCAGTTCTACATACTCCAAAAGCTGGTGCTTATCTGTGTACTTCAGTCATTCCTTCATTTAGCAGAACACACCTACTCTCTACCAGCAATATGCTAGGTGTCGGGGATACAGTGATGGCCAAAACAGACAAAATCACTGTTGTCAGGTTGCTTCTAAGTCTAACAATGGTGATAGGCAGGTAAAGAATTACAAACTAATTATTAATTATGGTTGTGGTGCATGCTATGGAGGACGGTAGAGGGCGCTATGAGAATGTATAATGCAGCCATTTGGCCCCAGGAGGGAGTGAGGAGAGACAGGGAGGCTCTGTTGAGGAAATATTTAGCTGAGACTTTTAAGTATTGAGTTGGAGTTAAATTGGGCAAAGAGAAGGGTGAACCAGGGGGAGGGAAGGGCACGTGTGAAGCCTTGAGAATAGGAGGAGCTTGTCTTAGTTACTGTGTGGCAAATGTTGCCCAAGTCTAACACAAAATGTAGGTGGGGGTCAGTATCACTCCCCAGTATCACTCTTGGTTTGTTTGCTTCTCAGAATTTATAATGAATTCCACAAACCATATCTATTTTCCAGCTCTGATTGGGAGTCCAGCCTCCTTCTTCAAATATGTGATTAGACCTCTGGTTGCCCACAGAATGGGGTTTGGGGATGAGAGGAGGGATAAATACCTAAATGGGAGACTTAATTGGCATTGGTAATTTCTACTACAAAGCTAAATAGACACTGAGTGTCAATATTTTGTTTCATCATATTGTCTCTCTTTTGCTAAATGATTTAACAAATGTTTTATAGCTGCACTGTGGTCCACACCCTATGTTAGCCACCTAGGATACAAACTTATAAGGACATTCTTTTTCTTTGCCATGCATAATTTAATGTTTTCTTTGCCTTCCATTTAAGATGCTGCAGGTTTTTAAAGAAAGATTTTATTTATTTGAGAGAGAGAGAACGAGAGCAGGGGGAGGAGCAGAGAGAGAGACAAGCAGCCTCTCTGCTGAACGTGAAGCCCAACATGGGGTTAGATCCCATGACCCTGAGACCGCGACCTGAGCCAGAATCAAGAGTCGGACGCCCAACTGACAGTGCCACCCCGGTGCCCCTAAGGTGCTACAGTTTTATCAGCATTATTCTTCAACAATTATTTATTTAGTGTTTGTTATGTGCTAGGCACCGGGCTAGGGATACAGCATGAGAAATAGTCGTGGTCTCAGTCCTCATGGAGCCTAAGCTCCCATCTGGGGCTGGAAGGCAGAGAGGGAGGGAGAGAGTCAGGGAGATGAGGTTGAAGAGATAGGCTGGGGTCAGACCACACAGGCCTCATAGGTCGTGCCAAGGATTTAAGGCTTATCCTAAGAATGGTGGGAAGCTGTTGAAGAATTTCAGTCACGAGAGTATCATCAGCGGACTGTGTTAGTAAAAGGTCACTTTGGCTCCTCAGAGGAGGCAAAAGCCAATGGATTTGAGGACTGGCTAGGAGGTAGGATCAATAGGGCTTGTTCATATTTTCACTCTGGGATGAGAAGGGAAGGGGGGGTGTCAGAGCCGATTCTTCATTTTCCAGCTTGTGCTTCTGTGATAGGAACCCCTGGAGGAAGAACGTGAGTTCAGTTTTGAAAAAGATGTCTTTGAAATAATCCAAGTGGAGATGTCACAAAGGCAATGGTATGGGAGGATCTGGCTCTCAGATGACAGTAATGGGCTAGTCCCTAGGAAAAAAAAACTCTTGTTGGGTTTTTTGGTTTTTTTTTTCCTTGTATTGAGAGAGCCATCAGAGTTGGGAAAGCAGGGAATAAAATTTCTCCACGTTTATGTTGGGGAAAAGTTAAGATCTGCCCACCTAAGAAATGGTCTCCACAAATGTGGAATGAAAGAAGCTAGTTCTGTTATTGAATAAGCATTAACCGGGACTGGGGTACATCGCAAGTACTCTGCTAATGAGATTACAAAAACAAAAAAGAAACTCTACCATTTATAATTCATTACAAACACAGTCTCAAGATTAATGGTAATCTTGTAAGAAGACTTGACAGCACCATTTGATATATATGCTTTCGTAGTTCCTCCTAAATTCACCTGGTAATTGGGGTGGCCATCTGTACCAATTAATTGCCTTTATCTAAAGGAAAAGTAAAACCTCTTTAATCTCCGTGTGCAGGGAATAGAGATGTGTATGCTAAACTCCCACGGTGACTGAGAGAGGGGGCGCTTTCTTCCTGGGTATTAACATTTAAAAGAGATGGCTTTTAGGACCTTCGGAAAAACATTCCTGAGTTCTGCAGCTAGCTTATTTAACCTTTAAAAAGATTTGCATACATATCAAAGGACAGAGGAAAGTTTTATATAAATACTAGGTTATTGAAAGAAATGCTCTAAGAAAAAGGAGGGAGGAAAAAAGATCTCTTTCCCTTTGGAAACAGAGAAAGTCAATTTTAAAAATTTACTTAAACTTACAGTGCAATAAGATGTTGGACTAGAGCACACACAGAATGGGGATTATTCCGAAGAGGACTTTTAAGTGAGTTCCATGTAGTTTTGCACAGTTAGGATACCCTCAAATGGTCAAATGTAGCCCATAATTTCTTGTACCTTGATTCAAAGAAAAATGTATATTGGTCCTCCTGGTAGTTTCCAGCCAAAACTCTTGTCTCCCGTAGTTAACTCTTCCAGGGCTTGTCTAGTCCTCCTTAATGTCAATAATGTCATTTCTTAGTTTGACCCAGTGTTAAAAAACAAAATTCAAATAAGTGAAATTCAAATATTGTATTAGCTTTATTCAGTGATTCATGAATCAGGCAGCATCCCATCTAGCAGACAGAAAGGCGCTCCAAGGAGCTATACAAAATGAAGGACTTTTATAAGCAAAAGAGAGTGGGAACAAGGAAGCCATACTAGCAAAATGTGGATTGGTTTTGGCAACGTCACTTTCCTTTAGGAGATGGTGGGGGTCTATCAGACAGATTACCTCACTAATGCTGACCAGGTGATTCCTGATTGGCTGGTTTAAGATTCCACTTCTGGAAGAGTCTGAGACTGTAACTAAGTTAAGACTTGGTTTGGTGATGTGGGGCTTACCAAACATGACTGTTTTGGGTCTTTTGTCTTGTTTCTAACCCCATTTATAGACATATGAGACCTTTCTTTGGTAGGTAAAGTTAAGGTTTTAAAGCAGAAATGAACTCTCCATTAATCTGTTCTGGAAAGCTATAAACCAGACGCTGGAAATTGAGGTTGAATGGCAAATAAATTTAGCTTGGAAGCTACTTGCCACCCACTAAGGTAGGAAATTGAATAAATGCTTTTGGATTCTGCCTGGGCTCTCCCTCCCATGCCCTTACGGTAACCTGACACTTGTCTACTCATCTACTTTGTGGAGGGAGTGGTCTGCTGATAGCTGCTGATTTAATGGAATGTTGCTTACCAGTAGTTTGAACTTGTTTGCTGTAGCTAGAGCTTTCTTTTATCACGTAAAGTCATGTTTGCACTAGGAGCACTATGTTTTGAAGGGAGATGTAAGATTTTCTAGGTTTATATGAGTAGTACCTAGCAGTTTTAAATTGGAAAGTATATTAGGAAACTACTGTTACTTCAAAATTCTCTGTGAGTATGTATGGTATTACAGTCCAGATTGGCTTAAAACATTAGCTAAACTGGGGGCACCTGGGTGGCCCAGTGGGTTAAAGCCTCTGCCTTTGGCTCATGTCATGATCCTGGGGTCCTGGAATTGAGCCCCGCATTGGGCTCTCAGCTCAGCGAGGAACCTGCTTCCCTTCCTCTCTCTCTGCCTGCCTCTCTGCCTACTTATGATCTCTGTCTGTTAAATAAAGAAATAAAATCTTTAAAAAAAAAAAAACAGCTACACTGAATCAAGGAAATTGTACTGAGTTTCTGTTAAGCAATTAGCTTGTTTATATTCAATTCTTGCATAAAAGCCTTTGTATTTTGTTTGGGTGATTGCAGCTGAATATGGGGATCTGTTCATCTAGACAGTATTAAAATTCTTCCTTTTTAAGGCTCCAACTAAAGGATTACTAATATTATTATTATTTACCCCCTATTTATTGCACTTAATGTGGACTTTAGAGTCTGAAAACCTGGTTCAGATCTCTATTCTGCCACTTGCTAGCTATGTGACTTCAGTCACATAGCTTTTCTCATTTAGCAGATGGAAATCACTATCATACCTACCTCATAGGATTGCTATGAGGAGGAAATGAGATCACGGGTATGGAATATGTAGCCCAGTAAGTTGCAAACGCTAAAAAAAGTAATTGTTATTGGTATTTGTCTTTACACAGTAGCCATATATGGTAACAGGCTAAAAGTTACTCTTTTAAAGTACAGTTTGGACTTTTGTTTACTGTTATTGTTTCACTCCATTAAAGTCCTCCTGTGTGTTAAAAAACTATCACAGAATAGGTAAAAGATGAATTATATTAGAAATAGAAATGCACTTCTGGTTTCAGGAGTTGGGATATCTAGTAATTTCTGCTACATTTTCAAGAGATTGAAGGATTGTGACATTATATCTTGTAGGATTCTGTAATTTATAAAAAGCATCTGAAAGCATCATTGTCCTTCTTTTCCTATCAGTTGACAGGTCTTTACAAAGGGCAAGCTTTTTTCTCTCTTCTTAACCTGGAGATTTACAAATTGTGACAAATGGTGGTTCTTACATACTGTGCATGCACCTCCCAAGGGTCCAATCCAGTAGGTTGTACAAAAGTGTAGGAGCTTTTGCTCTCCACTCTTTGGGATAGCTATTGGGGCCTGAAGTTCCAGCTCCTGAAAACTAGGAGATAGGAGTACCTCGAGGGAGCCCAAGGCGCTACAGTGTTCAGTTTGCTCATTTCACATATGCTGCCCATTTGTTTGTCATTGATTCAACAATATTTGTTGAACATACACTTTGTGTCTGGCACAGGAAACAGAATAGGGGCTTAAACCTCCAGAGAGAGTCCACATGCGGACAGATCAAGTACAGCCAGGTGTTCCAGGAGCTCTGGCATTGAGGCATCAAACAGTCTGGGCTTTCTTCTTGATCTGATTTTCAGGTTGAGAAACACTCACATGAGACATAGCAAGGAAGATAAATTTATCCATTTTCTTTGTTCCTTTTTTTTAAAGATTTTATTTATTTATTTGTCAGAGAAAAAGAGGGCATAAGCAGGGGGAATGTCAGGCAGAGGGAGAAGCAGGCTCCCCACTGAGCAAGGAGCCTGATGTGGGACTAAATCCCAGGACCCCGGGATCATGACCTAAGCAGACGCTTAACTGAGCCACCAAGGCATCCCTTCTTTGTTCTTTCTTTTCACCCTTTCTGATATTACCTACCGAATTTCTAAGTAGATAACCCAGTAATCGTAGAGATAATTGGTATAATTTTAATCCTTCCTGCAACTATGTGAGGCAGGTATTAGACATATTTTGCAGATAAGGAAACTGGCTGAAATATTAAGTAGCTTGTCTAGAGATACTTACCTGGTTAGTCCGATTATTGGTATTTGAACCTAGGTCTGGCTGGATCCAAAGACAGTTTGCTGTATCATATCAGTAATTTGAAATGATGATACCTGTCACTTAAATCTCAATAGAAAAATGGTAGCTGGAAAGTTGATCTTAGGTAAAGATCAAGAGAAATTTAAAAAGAAATTATTTATTGGGAAAAAAACTACTGAATTGTAAGAAACAAAGTTTGGTTCTGCATTTTATCAGAAGAAAGGTATGATTAGACACCTGTAGCAACTGACACCAGGCCAGGGATACTGGATAAAGTGAGAAAGTGTAAATTCTTACAACAAGAAGCAAATTTCACAGCGATCTAGTATCTTGGTTTTTTTTTGTTTGTTTGTTTGTTTGTTTGTTTTTTGTTTTTGCTTCTCATAAACTTGAAAATAAAATTAACTGCTTCCCCCACCCCCAACATTTTAAAATTTAACTCGACCACACATCATATCTGAGAAGCCATCTCTTTTGAAAGTTTCTAGTTGACATGCAGTATTTGATTATGAAGACATTCAGATTGGATGAATTGAGAGACAGAATTTCCATTTGATTAGGTTTGCGTTATGATCATCAGTTTCATTTCTAGTAGTAGGAAAAAGTCCATTAAGTCCTTGGGATGAGGTGAGAAGACTTCTGGTATGATAAAGAGGTTGCAAATTTCCCCCCAAAACCAACTATAAAACAGGACATATGTCAGAAACAACCATTTCAGAGGTCCAGAAATCAACCAAAGACACAACAAATTTGAGAAGCATTTCTTCATGAAAACGCATCAAACACTAGGTGAGACCAGTGGGAATCTGTGGTGTTCCTGCCAGAGCTCCTCCCATCCCATCCCATCCCCCCAGCTCAGTTAGTGTAGTAGTTCAACCAGATGAATAGCTATTTCACTGTTGGGGCTACCTATTTAGAACAGAGAGAAAACAAAAAACCATGCCCAGAAGCTTTCTTATTCTTATGTTGTGGCCCTGGTTGGGCAAGCAGTGAATCAGTAGACGAGCTGGAAATTTGACAGGACCACGTACTCTGGATGACTGGAAAGCTACATGTATGAGCATAGTTTGCTAAAAAGGCCCCAGGCTATCCACACATCCCTGGATAGTGTGCAACTACAGAAGAGTTAGTCATGAGAAAACCTGATGAAAAGTAAAAGCTGTTGAAGACTTGAAAATTGCTTGAATTTTGAAATTACTTCCCATACCACACATAGATCCATCTGCAAAGGTTAGAAGCTATACTTGTCCAAGGTGTTTGGCATAGATACTGACATACAGTGGTTGACCATTAAGATATTCAGATAACCACCAGTAGGAATCCAAGCATAAAAATAAAAATAAGAAGAAAAGAAAAACTGAGCAGAGACATCACTGGCCACATACTGTGGGTGAAACAAAATCCTTAAGTTTAGTACAGTCAAGTTATTAAACAAATTTTAAAAGTCAGCTACTCTGTAGTCTCCAGAGGACAAAATGAGAATCTGAAGTTGCTATAAGGTAATATCTAAAATAACCAGTTTTCAACAAAAAATTTTATAAGACATGTTGAAAAAACAGGAAACTGTGACTCATACCTAGGGGAAAATAGCAAAAAGAACAAAGGTTGAAGACAGAGCTTCAGATATCCTTGGTACAATATGAAGTATACTATCATTTGGGAGTTCTAGAAGAAGAGAGTATGGGGCAGAAAAGTATTTAAAGAAGTAATGTCCCAGGGCACCTGGATGGCTCAGTTGTTAAGTGACTGCCTTTGGCTTAGGTCATGATCCTAGGGTCCTGGAATGGAGCCCTGCATTGGGCTCTCTGCTCAACAGGGAACCTGCTTCTTCCTTTCCCTTTGCCTCTCCACTCCCTACTCCCCCCAACCTCTGCTCATGCCCTTTCTCTCTCTCTCTGAAATGAATAAATAAATAACAAAAAAATGTCCCCAAATTTGGTGAAGAACATTGTATTTATTTCCTATTGTTGCTATAATAAGTTACCACAGATGTAATAGCTTAAAACTCCATAAATTTATTACCTTGTAGTTCTTGAGGTCAGAAGTTCTATAATCAAGGTGTCAGCAAGGTTGTGTTCCTGCTGGAGGCTCTAGAGGGAATCTATTTACTTGCCTTTTCCAGCTTCTGTAGGCCATCAGCATTTATTAGCTCAGGGCCCCTTCCTTATATTACTCTAATTTCTACTCCTGTTGTCACACCTACTCTGTGATTCATCCCTCTTGCCTCCCTCTTATGAGGACTCTTATGATTGTATTGGGCCTGCCCAGATAATGCAGGATAATCTCCCCATCTTGAAGTCCTTAATTAATCATATCTGTAAAGTTACTTTAACCATATAAATAAAGTAATATACTCTTACGTTCCAGGGAATAGGATGTGAACATCTTTGGGGATTTTATTCAGGCTACTGTAAACATCGGTATATATATCCAGGAAACTCAGTGAACCCCAGGTTGGGTAAACCCAAAGATTCTCACCTAGATACATCATAGTAAAACTGTTGAAAGCCAATGATCAAAGTTAAAAGCAATAAGTGAAAAATTACTCCTCATATACAGGGAACAACCATATATGATTAATGGCTTAACTTCTCGTCTTAAAGAATGGTGTTGGACCTTCTGGTTTCTTATTCAACATGTAAGGTGCTTAGAAGTTGCCCTTCCACCCTAACAAGTAAAAAGCAAAACAAGTGGAAAAATCAGCCAACTCTTAGATCCATGAGAGTTGTGAGATTACAAAGCAAACTGCTGCCACCAAAATTGGCAAGACGGGTGGATACAGACAATCATACTTATTCGTGCAGTACTGCTGTAGGAAAACTTGAACTGTAATTGAAAATTGCTGGAGGCTTAATGTGGAAAAGTCTGAGAGTTAAAAACTCTGGAACTCTGGAGGGACCCAGTCTAAAGGGGGCCTCATAGTTTTGTGAGTTTTGACTGCAGGACTTCCACCAGGCCCTCACAGTGAATATTGGGAGAAAATTCCCTTGTGCTTCTGTTACGGGGAGGGAAAGTAACTGTTTTGAAATATGGCAGAGTGTTTTGTTCTTAACAAAACCTGCCCTCAGGAGAAACTCTTTTATTTAGGGAACTTACTTAGGGAAAGGGAAAATAAGTTTATTTAGAGAACTTAGTTAGGGAAATACTCAATTCCAGGTCGGTCTGGTCATTCTGTCCTATCTAAGGAGGGGGATAAAACCCCAAGAACCACTGATAAAGTTCTCAGTTCAGAGGAAAGGCTCACCACAAGACTAGATCTAATCATTGAACCATAGCATGCTTCCACTGCCTCTACATTTCTCAAGGCATATTACTACAGTTCCTTTAAACCAGCACATCATTTCTGCCTTTATTTTATTTTTTTAGTTTTATTTATTTATTTATTTGTCAAAGAGAGAGAACACAAGCAGGGGGAGCAGGAGGCAGAGGGAGAAGTAGGCTCCCCACTGAGCAAGGAGCTGATATGGAACTTGATCCCAGTACCCTGGGGTCATGGCCTGAGATGAAAGCAAATGCTTAACCAACTGAGCCTTCTGATTTCTGCCTTTTAAGAAAACAGTACCAGGCATACTGAAAGATGAAAAACACAGTTTGGAGAGACTGAACAGCATTAGAACCAGAGTCAGATATAGCAAGAAAGTTGGAGTTTCAGACTGATAATTTGAAAACTATGATTAATATGCTAAGGAGTTTAAAAGGAAAAAAAAGACAACATGAAAGAACAGATGGATAATATAAGCAGAGAGATAGAAAATCTAGGAAAGAATAAAAAAAGAAATGCTAGAGTTAGAAAACACCAGGAGAAATGAAGAATGTCTCTGATGGGCATGACTGAGGAAAGAATCCCTGAGCTTGAGCATATGACAATAGGAACTTTCTCTTCTATTCCTTTCTGTTCCTTGCTATTCCTTTCTGGTCCTCTCTTCCCAAAACTGAAAAGCAAAAAGACAGATACATATAAGAACTGTGAAACAACTACAAAAGATGTAATATATGCATAATGGGAATATCAGAAGGAAAAGAAAAAGAATCAAACAATATTTGAAGCAATAATGATAGAGAATGTTCCCAAATTAATTGGAGACACCAAACCACAGATCCAGGAAGCTCAGGGAATACCAAGCAAGATAATTTCAAGAAAATCTCAGAACAACTAGGCATACTATTGTTAAACTTCAGAAAATCAAAGATTAAAAAAAAACATGAAAGAAATAAAAACTACACCCCCTACAAAACAAACAAACAAACAAACAGAAACCTTACCCATAGTGGAACAAAGATAAATACATCTGATTTCTCCTCAGAAACCATAAGCAAAAACAGAATGGCATGAAATTTCCAAAATGTTAAGAGAAAAAAAGCCTAGAAATTGTAAACAAAATTTCTAAATATTTATGTTTTAGGTAATGTCTACAGCCAACATAGGTCTCAGACTCACAACCTGGAGATCAAGAGTTACTTGCTCCACTGACTGAGCCAGCTAGGTGCCCCAAAAGCCTAGAATTCTATACCCTGGAAAGTTAATCTTTCAAAAGTGAAGGAGAAATAGTCTTCTCAGACAAACAAAAATTGAGGGAGTTTTAACTTGACTTGCAATAACTGTTAAAAGAAGTTCTTCAGAGAAGGAAAATGGTATAGATCAGAAAGTCAGATATATGTCCGAGAAGAAAGAACATTGGTAAAATAAAAACTTTAATTTTAGTCTTTTTTTTCCAATTTATTTATTTTCAGAAAAACAGTATTCATTATTTTTTCACCACACCCAGTGCTCCATGCAAGCTGTGCCCTCTATAATACCCACCACCTGGTACCCCAACCTCCCACCCCCCCACCACTTCAAACACCTCAGATTGTTTTTCAGAGTCCATAATCTCTCATGGTTCATCTCCCCTTCCAATTAATTTTAGTCTTCTTGATTGGCCTAACAGTTTGTTTAGAATAATAATAGGAAAAATGTATCAGTTTGTATATGCTTATATATAAGTGAAATGAATGACAGCACTGATTTAAGAGTTGGAAGAAAGGAATTAGTGTTTTGTCACTTGCATTATCTGTGAAGTGGTATAGTGTTAATTAAAAGTGGGCTTGGGTTAGTTATAAATATATGCTGCATTCTGTAAGGCAAACACTGAAAAAAGTTCAAAAGATGTCTAACTGATATTCTAAAAAAGAGAAAATGGAATCATATAAATGCTACCAAAAAGTAGAAAAAGTGTGGAAGACAAAAATAGGAGCAGAGAATGATGACAACAAAGAGCAAACAGTAACAACTATGGTACATATTAATCTAACTATATAAATAGTCACTCTAAAGTTCAGTGGTCTATATATACCAATCAAAAGAAAGAAATTTTGAGAGTGGATCAAAAAGAAGACCTAAAAATATGTTGTCTACAAGAAACCTGTTTTAAGTATTAAAGACATAGAGATTAAAGTATAGGGATGGAGAAATATTATGCTAAAACTAATGAAAAGAAAGCAGGACTAGCTATATTAATTTTAGAGCAGACTTCAGGGTAAGGAAAGTGATCTGGAATAAAGAGGGGCATTACATAATGATAAAGGGAGTAAAAAATACTCCCAAAAGACATAACATTCCTTAACTATGTATGCACCCAACTATAGTGTGTCAAGGTACGTGTGGTTAAAAACTGATAGAATTACAAAGACAGATAGACAAATCCACTATTGTAATTGGAGACTTAATACCTGTCTATAAGAAATGAACATAATTCACCAGACAGAAAATCAGTAAGAACATATTTAGAGTTAACAGCACCATCAGTCAACTGGATAATGAACATCTATAGAATATTTCATCCAACAACAACAGATTACAAATTATTCTCAAGTTCACATGGAAAATTTGCCAAGATAGATCACATTCTGGGCCATAAAACACAACAAATTTTAAAGAATAGAAATCATATATTGTCTGCTTTCGGGTCACATTGGAATTAAAGTAGAAGTCAATAACAGAAAAGTAGATGGAAAATGCCCCAAAGTATGTGGAAAACTGTACAACACACTTCTAAATAACATGTGGGTCAAAGAAGGAATCTGAAATTTTAAAATATTTTGAACTAAATGGAAATGAAACTCCAATTTATCAAAATTATGGAATGTAGTGGAAACTATGCTTAGGAATTTATAGCATTGAATGCATATATTAGAAAAAAAAGAAAAATCCAAAATTAGTAGTTAATCTTCTACCTTAGGAAAAAGAACAAATTAAATCTAAAGTAAGCAGAATAATAATGATAATGGGAGTAGAAATCAGTGAAATTGAAAAATAGGAAATCGGTAAAGAAAATCAAAACCGAAAGCTGATTTTTAAAAAAGATTTTATTTATCTTTTATTTATCTTTTATTATCTCTGTCAAAACAGACAGAGATCACAAGTAGGCAGAGAGACAGGCAGAGAGGGGGGGGGAAGCAGGCTCCCCGCTGAGCAGAGAGCCCAACGCCGGGGCTTGATGTCAGGACCCTGGGATCATGACCCTGGGATCATGACCTGAGCCAAAGGCAGAGGCTTTAACCCACTGAACCACCCAGGCACCCCAACTGAAAGCCGATTTTTTGAAGAGACCAGTAAAACTGATAAGCCTCTAGCCAGGCTGATAAGGAAGGCGGAGGGAACATTGCTAATATCAGAAGAGAAAGAGGAAACATCACTACAGATCCCATGGACATGATACTAAGGGAATATGAACAAATCTGTGCCCACAAATTTGATAACTGAGATGAAATTGACCAATTCTTTGGAAGACAATGTGTGACACTCATGCAAGAGGAAATAGACAATCTGAATAGGCCTATATCTGTGAAAGAAATGGGATTAATAATTAATATTCCAAAGTAGAAAGCCAGCACCAGACCTGAATGAGTTCACTGGTGAATTCTCCTAAACGTTTAAGTAAGAAATTATGCCAATTCTCTACAGTCTCTTCCAGAAGACAGAAGTAGAGGGAATACTTCCTAACTCTGTGAGGCCATTATTACCCTGATACCAAAACTGGACAAAGAGATTACAAGAAAATAAAAGTACAGACCAATATCTCTTACAAACATAGTGGCAAAAATCCTCAACAAAATATTACCAAATCGAATCAAGCATTGTATAAAAGGAATTATACGCCATGACTAAGTGGAATGCATCTCAGCATGTAAGACTGGTTGAACATTCAGAAATCAATTAATATAACCCATCACATTAACATACTGAAGAAGAAAAATTATTTTACATATCAATGGATGCTGAAAAGGCATTTGACAAAATCCAATACCCATTCATGATTTAAAAAAAAAAAAATACGTCTCAACTGTCAGCAAACTGGTAATAGAAGAGAACTTCCTCAAATGGCAAAGAACACTTACAGCCAACATCAACCTACTTAATAGTGAGAGGCTCAAAGCTTCCCTACTGGGATTAGGAACGAGACCATGCTCTTCACAGCACTGCTTTTCAGCATAGTACTGGAAGTCCTAATGCAATAAGATGAGGAAGGGAAGTAAAAAGTATACTGTTTGGGAAGGAAGATAAAACGGTTTGTTTGTTTGTTTGTTTGTTTTGCAGATGACATGATTGTCTCTATAGAAAACCCAAAGAATCAGTAAAAACAAAACAACAACAACAACAACAAAAACAACTCCTGGAATTAATAAGCAATTATAGCTAGAGTATAGGATACAAAGTTAATCTATAAAAGTCGATCACTTTCCTATATGCCAGCAATGAACAAATGGAATTTGAAGTTAAAGATAATAACATTTCTGTTAGCTTCCCCCCTCCACAAAAATGAGGTACTTATGTCTAACAAAATATGTGCAAGATGTGTGAGGAAAGCTTCAAAACTCTGATATATGAAATAAAAGATCTAAATAGTGAGATTTTCCATGTTCACAGGTAGAATGACCCCATATTGTCCAGATGTCATTTCTCAGCTTGTCTATGATTTCAGCATAATCTCAATAAAAATCCCAGCAAGTTATTTTGTGGATATTGACAAACTGATTCCAAAATCTATATGGAGAGGCAAAAGACCCAGAATGGCTGACTTGGAAGTTGGAGGATGACACCATGCAACTTCAAGACTGCAAAGCTATACTAATCAAAACAGTACGGAATTGTTGAAAGAACAAACAGATCGGGACGCCTGGGTGGCTCAGTGGGTTGAGCCGCTGCCTTCGGCTCAGGTCATGATCTCAGGGTCCTGGGATCGAGTCCCACATCGAGCTCTCTGCTTGGCAGGGAGCCTGCTTCCCTCTCTCTCTCTCTCTCTGCCTGCCTGTCTACTTGTGATCTCTCTCTGTCAAATAAATAAATAAAATATTTTAAAAAAAAAGAACAAACAGATCAATGGAACCGAACAGAGAGCCCAGAAATAGACCCGCAAAGCTATACTCAGTGGAGCATTGACAAAGGAGTGAAGGTAATACAATGGAGCAAAGAGAGTTTTTTCAACAATGATGCTGGAACAACTGCGTACCTACCCCCACAAAAATGAAGCTAGACACAGATCTTCTACCCTTTACAGAAATTAACTCAGACTGGATCACAGACCTAAATGTAAAACACAACGCTATAAAACTAGAATATAATGTAGGAGAAAACCTTGATAATCTGGGGTATACTGATGCCTTTTTAGATGTAACACCAAAGACATGAGCCATGAAAGAAATACTTGATAACCTAAACTTCATTAGAATTAAAAACTTCTGCTCTGGAAAAAATAGTGTCAAGAAAATGAGAAGACAAGCCAGATTGGGAGAAAATATTTGTAAAAGACCTATCTGATCAAGCACTGCTATCTAAAGTATACAAAGAACTCTTAAGACTCAATAGGGCACCTGGGTGGCTCACTGGGTTACAGCCTCTGCCTTCCACTCAGGTCATGATCCCAGCATAACCCCATATTGGGCTCTCTGCTCGGTGGGGAGCCTGCTTCTCCCTCTCTCTCTGCCTACTTGTGATTTCTGTCAAATAAATTTAAAAAAATTTTTTAACTCAATAGTAAGAAAATGAAGAGCTGAAAATTGGAGCAAAAGACTGACAGACGCCTTAGCAAAGAAGATATGCAGATGGCAAGTAAACATGAAAAAGATGTGCAAATTGTATGTCGCTGGAGAATTGCAAATTAAAACAGCAGTGAGATATCAATACACACGTATTAGAATGGCCAACATCCAAAACACTGACACCACCAAATGCTGGCAAGGATGTGTAGCAACAGGAACTCTCATTTATTGCTGGTAGGAATGCAAAATGTCACAGCCACTTTGGAAGACAGTTAGGCAGTTTCTCACAGAATTAAACATACTCTTACCGTATGACCCAGGACTTATACTTCTTGTATTTACCCAAATAAATTGAAAACTTACATCTACACAAAAACCTGCAAACAGATGTTTTTAGCATATTTATTCATAATTACCGCAACCTGCAAGCAACCAAGATGCCCTTCAGTAGCGGGATAAACTGGTACATCCAGAAATATTACATGTATTTTTTGTGATACAAGAAAATGTTAGTGTGAAAAGGAAATGAGCTATCAAACCATGAGGAGACATGGAGGAACCTTAAATGCATACTACTAAGTGAAAGAAGCCACTCTGAAAAGGTTGCATACTGTATGATTCCAATTATCTAACATTCTGGAAAAGGCAAAACTATGGAGACAGTAGAAATATCTGTGATTGCCAGGAGTTAGGGTGCGGGAAGAAGGGATGAATCAGTGGGCACAGAGAATATTTAAGGCAGAGATACTATTCTATATAATACTACAGTGGTGGGCACATGTCATTATACAGTTTTCAAAACCCATAGAATGTGCACCAACTGTAAACCTAATATAAACTATGGACTTTGGTTGGTAATGATGTGTCACTGTGGGTTCATTAGTTGTAACATTTACCATCGCGATGGGGGATGGTGGTAGTGTGGGAGGTTGTGTACCAGTGAGAAGAAGGGGTATAAGGGAACTGTACTTGATGCTCAATTTTGCTGTGAACCTAAAGTAGCTCTAAAAAAATAAAGTGTAGCAATAATTGGAAAAAGAATGCTTGTCACACAACAGTGGAGTTCCAGCATTCAACAAAAAAACTGTCAACACCAAATCCTATATTAAATTTTGTATCTAAAACTATCCTTCAAAAGTGAAAGTAAAATATAGTCTCCTGTGAACAAAGATGAGGTAATCTATTGATTACAGACTTATCTTTCAAGAAATACTGAGGGATCCTCTAGGCCAAAAGGAAATGACTCCAGACTGTAAGTTGTTTCTGCAGGTAGAAGTAAAGAGCCCTGGAAATGATTAACTTGTGGGTAGCTATAATAGACTGTAAATATGTTTTCTCTTAATTTTTGTAAAAGTTGTAAGATCGTATTAAAGCAGTAATCATTATTAACACTGTTGGGTCGATAAGATGTTTAGATGTAATCTGTGTGATAATAAATTCAGGAAGGCAATAGCCAGAATGGGGTGTAGGATGTGAAGATTGTATAGGGAGGCTGTTTGACTATGGGAGTGGCTGAAGTAGTGTGGAGGAGTGGTCACAGAACTAAGGCACAGGAAGGGGTACCCATTTGTAGGTAAAATCTCCAAGAATTCTGGTGACAGGAAATGTGCTGGAGAGAGTTAACAGTGAGTAGCTAAAAATCTTTTGTAAGTAATGCAGGGGTGTGGGGGATGGTGGTGGCCAAGAGGAAGGCAGGTGATTATAAGGAGGGGCAGTGTCTGACATAGTCTGACAAGGAAGAGGCACAGTTTCAGGAGAAAGGGAGTTGTAGGGAGAAAGTTTAGGGCAGTTTTAGGGAGAAAGGGAGGAATAGTGAGGAGCAAAGATGGCCCCACCGTACCTTCGAGCGAGTTTGTGAGGGGTATGAGGGAGAAGACAGCCACCACTGCAGAGGTCTGCAGGGGAGTCTGTCCTCAGGGGGAGCCAGACATTGTTAGAACAGGAAGGTGAAGGGGCTGTTCAGAGTAGAAGATGTGAGTTAAGATGCAAGTGATTTCAATGATGACTGACTAAGAGAACCATGGGTTAATATGGGGAAGGGTGGGAGGTGGGGTCAGAAAAGGGAGTGCACAGAAGGGTTTGGAAGCCTGGGGATGTCTCGAGAGACCTGGACTTCCTCTGCTGACTGATGTAAACATCTATAAAAATTATGATGAGATTGGTCCCAGTGGTTCCAGGCATATGGGGGTGGCAGGGTTGGTTATTGCGGTGGGGGTGGAGGGCCTTGCTGGAAGCCTCTTCTGGGCTTCTGTTGATGGAATCTAGAAAAAAGGCAGTTACCCCACCCTGTGAATGGAGGTTGGCAGATAGCCCTTGTTACCCTCAGAGTGGCACATCTCTCTGGTGGTGGACAATTAAGGAGATCTTCAGGGGCTTCTAACGTTAATATCTATTAAAATCATCGGAGGAGGGCATCAAGAGTCCAGATTCCCACCCAAGTCCACCTTTTCTGGTATTACTGATGTCAAAGGTCTTTAATGGGTAGGGCCCTGGAGCTGGATTTCAACAGGTGCTTCTAATGTAGATAGGGATTAGGAGAAGATGAGTAATGTAGCTTGGAGCAAGCTACTTTGGAAAATACAGCAGGAGGGGGAAGCCTGGAAAAGTCTGGTGATTTACTCTGTAGTCACCTGGTCTCCAGTCCCAGGAAAGGTCCAAATCAAGACCCCACCTGCCATGCTGCCCCAGATAGATGGCACTGTAACTTAACATTGGTTAGTTTATCCCCTACGGTGTTCTACTTAGGGTATTTCTTAGCTAATTTTATTTTGCAAAGTTGGTACTTCCAGTGTAGCTAATTGTTCACTTTAGCAAAGTTGAGAGTGAAGTAGAAGTTATGGAAATGCTCAAAGATACACAAAACTAGAAGAATACAGTGAACTCCCATATACCCTGTACCCAACCTCAACAACCATCAACATTTTGCCATGGAAGGAAAAAGACAATTATTTCATTTCTTGGCTCCTAAAATTGGCTTTAAAATTTATTTGCTTTTACTTCATTCTTTGGCTAAGCTTGTTAAGCTTGTTGAAAAAAAAAGAAAGCTTCATTATTTAACTGTATATTTTAATGCAGTTTAAAAGGTAGCCCTTATACTGTTACACGCTCAGAGCAAATACAGTGAATGTAGAAAAGATGTTTTCAATTGCAGGTGTTTTTCTTTTAATATATATTATGGAATTTGCCAAATATATATATTTAAAGCCTGAAGAGGCTCAGAGAGAAGAGGAAAAATGTGTGTGGGGAAGAGTGGGAAATCCAGGAGTGGTTGAAATAAAGTTTATTGACTCCCTACCATGGGCCTGCCCTGAGGAGACATAGCTATGTCTCAGGGAGCAGTTTGCTAGGATGCTGAAAATAAAGGGATCAGGCACTCACTAGGCTATTTTTAAATGAAAGCTTAGAAGTTGGCTATGGAAAACCCCTCTCAGGTTATTATGCTTTTTTTCTCCTTTTGCCCTTTTAGTTTGTGAAATTCCTTCCTTTATGTTTTCTAGCATAAAAGTCAGTGCACTACAAGTTTTAAGTAGAAGCATTGTAAAAACTGCTTCAGAGTAAAGGTCATTTCCTAGTCAAATTTCACAATAATGTTTTTCAGTTCTAAAAATAACTTGGAATTCAGGATGAAGCATCATCCTAAATGAATTACAGTAAGGGAGATTGTCTAAGATAGAAGTGGACAGGGACAGATGATTTATCTAAATCCATGAGGAAACTAAGACATTTCTTAGAATTAAAGATAATCTGATTTCAACCACGAGCCTACTTGAAATTGGGCAGCATTTAGTGTTTAATCCTTTGTGGATGACATACTTATTTTTTTCTTTTTTATTGTGATACAATACAATAAAGTTTACCATCTTTATTTAAAGATTTTATTTATTTATTTATTTATTTTTGAGATTTTATTTTTTTATCTGACAGAGTGCGAAAGAGAGGGAACACAAACTGGGGGAGTGAGAGAGGGAGAAGCAGGCTTCCCGTGGAGCAGGGAGCCCAATGCGGGGCTTGATCCTAGGAACCCAGGATCCTGATCTGAGCTGAAGGCAGATGCTTAACGACTGAGCCACCCAGGCGCCCCAATTACTGTAGCTTTTTAGTAAGTTTCCCAAAATCGGGAAATAGGACTCTTCCAATTTTGTTCTTTTCAAGATTGTTTTGACTCTTTGGAGACATTTGACATTCTATATGAATTTTAGGATGAGTTTTTCTGTTTTACAGAATGTCTCTGGGATTTTGATAGGGATTGCATTCCTCTGTAGAGCACTTTGGGTATTATTGACATTTTGTAATATTTAGTGTTCCACTCCATGAATGTGGGATGTGTTTCCATTTACTTATATCTTATTTAATTTCCTTCAGGACTTTTTCATAGTTGTCACTTTACAAGTCTTCACCTCCTTGATTAAGTTAATAAGTATTTAATTTTTTCAGCTATATTGTAAGGGGAGTTGTTTTTGTAATTTCCTTCTCAGATTAGTCATTGTACATAGAAATACCAACTGATTTTGTATGTGAACTTTGTATTTTGCTACTTTGCTGTATTTATTTATTCTCACACCTTTTTGTATAATCTTTAGGGTTTCCTATGTATAAGATCATATCATCTACAAATGGAGATAAGTTTACTTCCTCCTTTCCAATTTAGATGCCTTTTATTTCTTGCCTCATTCCAGTACTTTGTGGTGAAGTGGGTATCCATGCTTTGTTCTTGATCCTAGAGGAAAAGCTTTCATAGTCTTTTACCATTGAATATGATGTTCACTGTGGGGTTTTCATATATAGTGTTTATTAATATGAGGTAGTTTTCTTCTGTTCCTGTTTTGTTGAGTGTATTTATCATGAAAGGGTGTTAGATTTTGTCAGGTGCTTTTTGTTGCGTCAGTTGAGATGGTCATGTGGTTGTATTCCTCTAGTTGGTGTGGCGTATTACATTGATCAATTCTCATATGTTGAATCATTCTTACATTTCAGGGATATATCCCATTTGATCATGATGTATAAATTTTTTTAATATGCTGCTGAGTTCGGTTTGTTAATATTTTGTTGAGGATTTTTGCATCAGTTTTCAAAGGGGATGCTGGGCTGTAGTTTTCTTTTTTTCTTTGTAGTGTTTTTTTCTAGGTATCAGGGTAGTATTGATCTCATTGAATGAGTTAGGAAGTATTCTCTTTAATTTTTTAGGAAAGTTTAAGAAGGAGTGATATTAGTTCTCCTTTAAATGTTTGGTTGGATTCACCAGTAAAGCCATTGGATCTGAGACTTTTTTCTTTTTCTTTTTCTTTTCTTGGAGAGAGAGGGCATATGCAAGCAGCAGGGAAGAGTGAAGGGAGAGAGAGAGAATCTTGAGCAGGCCCCACACTGAACGTGGAACCTGACATGGGGCTCGATTTCATGACCCTGAGATCATGAGCCAAAATCAAAAGTTAGATGCTTAACTGACTGAGCCACCCAAGCGCCCCCAGGATTTTTCTTTGTTGACTTTTTTTTTTTATTATAGATTCAGTCTCTTTAATAGTTATTGGCCTATTCAGATGTTCTGTTTCTTAGTGATTAAGTTTTGGTAGGTTTTGGATTTTAAGAATGTGTCCATGTCATCTAGGTTATCTAGTTTGTTGGTGTATAATGTTCATAAGTACTCTCGTAGTTCTTTTTATTTCTGTAAAATCAGTAGTAATGTCCTCACTCTCTTTTCTGATCTTAGTAATTTGAGTCTTTTCTTTTTCTTTCTTTTTTAGTCCATTTAGCTAAAGGTTTATCAATTTTGTTGACCTTTTGAAAGCATAACTTTTGGTTTCACTGATTTCTATTTTCTATTCTGTTTTATTTATCTCTGCTCTAATCCTTTATTTTTATTTATTTTTTTTATTTATTTGACAGGCAGAGATCACAAGTAGGCAGAGAGCCAGGCAGAGAGAGGGGAGGAAGCAGGATCCCTGCTGAGCAGAGAGCCCGATGCAGGGCTCAATCCCAGGACCCTGGGATCATGACCTGAGCTGAAGGCAGAGGCTTTAACCCACTGAGCCACCTAGGTACCCCATATATTTTATTTATTTGCCAGAAAGAGAGAGAGAGACCAAGCATGCACAAGTGGAGGGAGCAGCAGGTAGAGGGAGAAGCAGGCTCCCTGTCAATCAAGGAGCCTGATGTGGGACTTGATCCCAGTACCCTGGGATCATGATCTGAGCTAACCATCTGAGCCACCCAGACATCCTTATGTTCTAATCTTTGTTATTTCCTTTCTTCTACTAGCTTTGTCTTTAGTTCTTTTCCTAGTTTTGTTTTGTTTTGTTTTAAATTGTGGAGTTAGGTCATTGAGATCTTTCTTGTTTTATAATGTACATATTTATAGCTATGAATTTCCTCCTTAGCACTCTTTTTGTTGTATACCATAAGTTTGGTATATTTTTGTTTTTGTTTATCTCTTAAGTATTTTCTGTTATCTCTTGTTACTGATTTTCAGCTTTACCCTGTTGTGGTCACAGAAGATACTTTAGGGGCGCCTGTGTGGCTCAGTGGGTTAGGCCTCTGTCTTCAGCTCAGGTCATGATCTCAGGGTCCTGGGATCGAGCCTGGCATCAGGCTCTTTGCTCAGCAGGGAGCCTGCTTCCTCCAGTCCCTCTGTCTGCTTCTCCTCCTATTTATGGTCTCTCTCTGTCAAATAAATAAAATCTTTTTTTTAAAGATATCATAAAAAGTATCTTTTTAAAAAAATATTTTATTTATTTATTTGCTAGAGAGAGAGAGAGAGAGAGAGATATTTCACAAGTGGGGCAGTGGGAGAGGGAGAAGCAGCGATGCTGGACTGGATCCCAGGACACTGGGATAATGACCTGAGCTGAAGGCAGACGCTTAATTGACTAAGCCATCCAGGTGCCCTGATATCTGTCTTTTAAATATTGAGACTAATTTGAGAATCTGTGGCCTAACATATGTATGTCCTGGAAATTGTCCCATGTGTACTTGAGAACAATGTATATGCTGTAATTGTTGGATAGTGTTTTATATGCCTGTTAGACCTAGTTGGTTTATTGTGTTAAGGGCTTTATTTCCTTATTTTGATTGTTCTTTCCATCATTATGAGAGGGATATTGAAGTCCCCAACTACTCTTTTATTTATTTTTTAGATTTTATTTATTTATTTGACACAGAGAGAGAACACAAGCAGGCAGAGTGGCAGACAGAGGGAGAGGGAGGAGGGCCTCGATCCCAGGACCCCTGGATCATGACCTGAGCTGAAGGCAAATGCTCAACCTACTGAGCCACCCAGGAGCCCTCCAAGTACTCTTATAGGACTGTTTTACCTTCATATACCTTCAAAGGTTTTACTTCATATATTTAAAGTCCATTTTTATATGACACTAGTGTAGCTACCCCTACTCTCTTAATGTTTGCATGGAGTATCTTTTTCTATCCTTTCACTTTCAACCTCTTTGTGTCTTTAGATCTCAAGTTAGTCTCTTGTAGGTAGCATATAGTTGAATCATGTGATTTTATCTGTTCTGCCAAATTTGTCCTTTGCAGAGTTTAATCCATCTACATGTAAAGTAATTACAGGTAAGGAAGGACTTACTTCTACAGTTGCACTGTTTGTTCTCTGCTTTTCCTCCCTCGTTTCCTTTATTATTGTCTTTTTTTATATTTAGTGGATTTTTTTTTGCAGTGAAATGTTTTGATTCTTTTTTCATCTCATTTTGCGTTTGTTCTATAGTTATTTTCTTTGTGGCTGCCATCAGGATTATGTGTAACATCCTAATGTTGTAACATTGGAATTTGACTTTATACCAGCTTAACTTCAATAACAAACAGAAATTCTCCTTTTACAGCTCTCTCTCCATCCCTTTTGTTGTTGATGTCACAAAATTATATCTTTATACATTGTGTGCCCCAAAGACTAAAGTAGTAATAATTTTAAATGCATTAGCCTCCTAAATTATGTAGGAAATGGGGCGCCTGGGTGGCTTAGTTGGTTAAGCATCTGCCTCCAGATCAGATTGAGCCCCATGTTGGACTCCCTGCTCAGTAGGGAGCCTGCTTCTCCCCCTGCCCCTCCCACCTCACTTGTGTGCTCATGTCTCAAATAAATAAATAAAATTTTAAAAATTTTTGTTGGAAACAAGATTTGGAGTTACAGACCAAAGTTTTAATAATATTAGCTTTTAAACTAAAAATTGTTTTTAAAAAATGTATTAGTTGGGGCACCTGGGTGGCTCAGTGGGTTGGGCCTCTGCCTTTGGCTTGGGTCATGATCTCAGGGTCCTGGGATTGAGTCCCATGTTGGGTTCTGTGCTCAGCAGAGAGCCTGCTCCCCCCTGCCTCTCTGCCTGCTTGTGATCTCTCTCTCTGTGTCAATAAATAAATAAATAAAATAGAATAAAATAAATAAATAATGTATTACTCTTTTAAATCATGTCGAAAACAGAAAGTGGAGTTATGAACTATCATAATTATTCTAATATTTATATTTTTGCATGTATTTACCTTTACTGAAATCTTTATTTCTCCACATGGTTTTGAAGTGCTGTCTAGTGTCTTTTCATTTCATCTTGTAGGACTCCTGTGACAATTCTTGTAGAGCAGACGTAGTGATAAACTATCTCATTTTTTGTTTATCTGGGAATGGCTTAATTTTTCCCTCACTTTTGAAGGACAACTTTGCCAGATGCAGGATTTTTGGTTGACAGTTTTTTCTTTTAGCACTTTGAATACATTGCCCACTGCCTTCTGTGTGATGAGAAATGTGTTGATCATCTTATTGAGGATCTCTTGTTTGTGACAAATTACTGTTCTAGCTTTCAAGGTTCTCTGTCTTTGCCTTTAGAAAGTTTGATTATAATATGTCTTGGTATGGATCTTTTTGAGTTCATGTTACCTGGAGTTCTTTGAGTTTTTGGGGTGTTTATAGTCATGTCTTTCAGCAAAGGTGGGAAGAGTTCAGCCACTAATTCTTCAATATTCTCTCTGCCCCTCTCTCTCCTGTTTTTGAAGCTTCTACAATATATATGCTGGTCAGCTTGATGTGTCTTGTGGGTCCCTTAATATTCTGCTCACTTTCATACAGTCTTTCCCCCTCATTTCTTAGATTTAATACTTTCCATTGCCCTGTCTTCAAGTTTGCTGATTCTATCAGCTTTGTACTCACATCTGCCTTTGAACTGCCCTAATGAATTTGTTATTTCTGTAATTCTTTTCAAGTCCAGTGTTTTCTTTTGCTCTCTTTTTAGGTTTTCTGCCTCATTATTGATATTTCCATTCTTTTTACACGTTATTTGCTTGATTTTCTCTAGGTCTTTCTTTAGTTCTTTGAGCAGCTTGAGATAGTTTTAATATCTTCACCAGGTTAATCTATAGTCTTTCACTGGGACAGTTTCTTTGAATGGGCCATAGTTCCCTATTTCTTTGTATGCCTTTTGAATTTTTTGTTGAAAACTGGACATTTTAATCTAATAATTTGGTAACTCTGGACTCAGATTTTCTCCAGTCCCTAGTGTTTGCTTTTTTTTTATAATTAACTAATTGGCACATTTATTTTTGTGGGCTGTCTTTGTGCCTAGGATCAGTCTAATCTATGAACCTAAGGTCTTCCAGGTCTTTTCGGTGGCTTTTCCTGGACATTCATGGTCACTTTCTAATTTTCCCCATGTATTCAATTGCTTTTGTATGTCCTGCTCTTCAATTACTGACTCCTAAAAAGAGGAAAGGAGGAAAATGAAGGGAGGATAGATTGCTGCTGGCCCTGTAAATTCCCTGGCAGCCCCCTCATCCGGAGGTGGAGAGGCTTGTTACTATGGAGGGAGGTGCAGCCACACTGGCTGTCCACCTCTGTCTGCATCTCTCTGATTGGAAGCAGCAACCCACATTCAGGCACAAATCCCTGATATTTAGAGGACAGGGTCTTTTTTGCCCATCCTCATTCAAGGTGCTCCAGAACCTGGTGCACAGCTGCCAGCCCTGCTCCTGGGGTGGAGGTTGTGTAGCTGCTACTGTGTTTGCAGCTGAAATTGATTGAAATTAACCACAGCTTGCCAGTTAGGCCTTAGCAGGGAACTTGCAAGCCTTCAGTAGACTGGAGTTCTAAAATACATGGTTCCACTTGACAGATTCTGCTGGTGCAGTCATTGAATAGGTGGGGAGATTGATTCCTAGTGCTTCCCATTCCACTATTGTCTTAGAATCCTTTCAGTGTACACTTTAATTGCCTATGTTTTTATTGTTTGTCTTTGCCATTGATATGTCCTCTCCAAGAGGATAACAATTTACTTTCCGTTTGCTCATTGTACCACAGAGCCTGGAAAAATGGACATACAGTAGGTGCTCAGTAAATGTTTGTGGAATGAATTTATACTATAGCAGATATAGTGATAATTGTGCCCAAGTTTTAGTACAGTATTGTTGACTGTGTTTTCTTCTTCTTTCTGAAGCTGATACCCATGCACAGTTCCTAGTAGATACTCAGGCGTTGGCCCTACCAGGTTCTTTTAAACACACTGGATTCTTGGAGTACGTGGGTGGTGCAGTTGGTTAAGTGTCTGACTCTTGGTATCAACTTGGATTGTGATCTCAGGGTGGTGAGATCGAGCCCCACTTTAGGCTCTGTGCTCAGTGTGGAGTCTGCTTGGGATTCTCTCCCTCTTTCTCTGTCCCTCCTGCTCGTGCTTTCTCTCTCTATATATATATAGAATAAATAAATCTTAAAAAAATTATAAACACACCAGATTCCTGACTTTATATTTACATGGGCACCTTGTCTGTCATAGTCATTATTATTTGTAATTTCGTAAGGTGATAATCTAAAACTCGGGAGTCAGAAACAAGCAGCTGCTCTGCGCCAGGTTGTGTGTTGTGTGGCCAGCATAGTGGTTTGAATTGTTTTGACTTTGAATTAAAGCTTCAGGAGAGGCTTGTCCTTTAGACAGGCCACCACTATGTGGTTTTACAGTGATTGTTTCTTTTATTATCACAACTCTAATAATTTAATTTTTGTGTTTCTTTGTTTATTGTCAGTCTTCTCATCTAGGCTATGAAGTCCATGAGGTCAGAAACCATGTCTACTTCATTCATCGCCCTACATCCCAGTCTTAGCTGAATCTGGTACTAGATGGTACTTGCTATATGAGGTTTGGGTATAAAGTCATACATTTGCTCTTTTTACCAAATGTACTTAAACATGACTACCCTTAATGCCACCTGCCTGGCTGCCATGTTGAGTTCCTGCCCCAGCTCCTCTGTGGGGACTGCCTTTCCTCCATGAGTTTAGGAGGCAGGAGCATGTTTGTGTAGGACGTTAACATGTACAAGGTGTTTCCTATGTGTCTTCTTATTGGAATAATCATCCGCATTTTGAAATTAGGATACATACTTACAGATGACGAATACGTTTGTCCATGTTATACAGCAAGTACATGACGTGGTGGACTTGAATCCAGCCCCCCGAGTGCCACCTTGGTGTTTTTCTGTCTGACTCCCACAGTGGGTGTACTGTCTGTTTTCTGTTAGGGCCTCTTGTGTGTTTTCTAGGAAGGAGGGTGAGATCACCCCTGCATCCTCCAGTGATACTTAATTCATTTTATAAAGCACGTTAGACACCAAAATTGGTTTTCTGTGGCAGGGTGCTAGGTAGACATCGTGAGCACTGTCGTTAGAAGCAGATATAAGGCTCTGGCTGTGGGGTCCCACTCCTGTGTAGGGAGCCTGCACGGCAGGGCCTGGAGCTGTGCTGGCACCTCTCTTCGCGCCCTCCCTGGCTGGCTCTGGCAGTGTGTGCTCAGCGTCTCACCGGAGAGCGGGGTTTGCTTCCGCGTGGTTCCTTTTCCCAGTAATGGACACTCAGGAGCCGGGTCTGAAATCGTCTCAGGCCTTCCTTTTGGTGTAGCTTTACTGCTGCCAGCCTGCATTCCTTTAAACTGGGGGCCCTGAGATTGGCATCCCAAAATACACCCTCCAGGCTACTCGTTGCTGGCTTGTTCCGGCGCTCCAGGGAGGGCTTGCTGACCCGAAGGTGTCTTCTGGTCTCTAGTCTTAGGCACACTGCCCCAGGTCAAGGGACCAGAGAAGACGCTGGCACTGGGACCCGCCACTGGCAAAGTAGCTTGCATCTGAGGTAGGACATTGTTCTTTCTTTCCAGTCAGAGACGGCCTTAGCTGCTGCTTCTCCTAAGCTTGAGACCAAAGAAGAGCAGCTTCATTCTGCTTTTACTTTCTGAAAATAGATGAGTATTTTCAGATATGGGTCATAGCATGACCCATAGCTTATGTCACCTTTAACAGACTAGCTGTTTAATGCTGGTCGTCAGTTAGGAAATACAAGAGTGGTGTAGGTTTGTGAGAATGGAATCCTGACTGCTTTGGGTGATACTAAGCCACTCTGTGCTGCATGATTTCAGTGACCTGCCTCCCAGTTGGAACTCCTCTCTGCCCTTTAGCCTGATTTTCTTGTGCATAACATGACAGATTATTTCATGACTCATCCTTCTTTCGGACCTGAAATCATTTTTTATTCTTTAAATGTGGAGGGCTTTCAGATACCCTCTGTTGATTTTTGGGTGTGGCTGTTAATAGTTTAATTTCTGTGTGTGGTTCTGAGTAGCTTCCCAATAACCTGTTTTTTTTTTTCTTTTTAAAGTTTTATTTATCTGACAGAGAGAGCTCACAAGTAGGCAGAGAGGCAGGCAGAGACAGGAAGGGAAGCAGGCTCCCTGCTGAGCAGAGCCAAGTTCGGGACTCGATCCCAGGACTCTGGGATCATGACCTGAGCTGAAGGCAGAGGCTTTAACCCACTGAGCCACCAAGGCGCCCCCCAACAACCTGTTTTTATGGATGGTTCCGTTTACTTTATTTTTTATAACTGGTTGAGAGAAGAAAGGAATCTTAGGAACAGATTCCATCTGTGAAATGCAGTGTAAAATTTTGGCTAAAGGATGAGGAATGAAATAACATTAAAGTGACATTTCTGCTCAGAGTTGAGTTCTTGGAGAGAGTCTTGTTTCCAGTTTGAGGTTCCAGAAGCCCCTTTGAAGAGCTTCTCAGCGGAATAAGGGAACAGCTGAATTTCAAAGTCACAGTGACAACCGTGAACTTTCTAGCTGCCCAGGCCCAAGTAACACTCACCCATGAAAGGACTTTTCTACCATTTACTGTCTTTTAACTTAGGTCTAGAGCTCTGTAGTCTGTGGGATATGAAAATACAAGCAGATGAGCTTAGTGTGTGAACGCCCGAACTGTGTAACTTCTTCCCGCCAGCTGATGTGCCTTATTAGCGTAAGGTCTGCTTCAGGTCACTTCCCTGTCAATTAAGAGAGTAGACAGGATTGTGAGCGCCTCCTTTTCTGTTAGGCCATGCACTCGCACTTCTGGACCTCGTGTGATCTGTGGTTTCTGTTTGAGGGGGGCTATCTCACCTTCTTCCTTTTCTGACCTCCCTCTCTCTCTGAGACTTGTCCTACTTTCTGCTGTAGCTCACAGTGATGCTGGGCTGTCCCTTTTATGTATGAGCTGATCTCCAAGAGCTGGAAATCGTGGGATAGATTCTTTTTCCCACTCCCTTTTAATACCATCAGTCTTGCCTTCCCAGTTCTATCTGAAACTAGCAGTTAAGCATTTTGGTATAAAATGCAAAATTTGTAAACATATTAAAGTTCTTCTATGCCAGCTTCAAAGAAAACTGACCCCCTCTAACCTTGTTTTACATAGGAGTTGTATTTCCTACTCTGGAAATGGGGCCAGTCAGGACACAGTTCCTTCCTTCCACTTAGAAGCTGTGCCTCTGCTTGGAGAATGCCCCCGGACACCACAGCAAGGCAGGAGGGCCGAGTTACCTCCATGTCTTGCTCTCTTGGCCATCCTCACTGCCGATGGTGAAAAACGGAGGAGCTGGCCCAGCCAGCATTCAGAGACCAGAGAGTCCTGGCGGTCCAGGGGCCTGGCAGTATGGCCCTGTGCACTGCAGAGTGGAGTGAGGGGGAAGGTCTTTAAGAATTTTGAGAAACTCCCAGAAAGTTGGGATTTGTCTGTATGACCAGCTTCACCTGGTCAGGAAAGTGACCTGAATACCTACCTACCCTGATACTGAGTGTAATGCTCTCAAATAAATGGCTTGCTCTGGAATGTCTTTTCCCACCATCATCCTCCTGAGTTAGCTGGGCACAATTGGTGCTGATTTCTAATTTACTTTGCATTCTGATTCTGTTAAATGACTTGTCAGACTGAATGCAGATGTGCACTCTCCCCACAGAAGCCGGCCCGTGGGCCGAGGATGGATCCCATTAACCTGTTGCCATATTTGCCTCAGGCAAAGTGGTCCCCAGGGCCAGGAGACCAAGGCTGGCATGCGATGTTGTGTCAGGTGCTCAAGGAATCCCAGAAGTGTACAAGACGGTGTGTAGTTCTCTCTCTTTTCTTCGTGTCCTGGATTGCTGGCTTGGGTTGTAAAAAGGTGCATGGAAATGCAGCTTGTTGGCAGCTATTGTTGTCTTCACAGGGTGGGGGCAACCTCCGGTTTGTTTTCATCCTGCTTCTCCCTGGGTGTGAAAAAAGGGGAGCAAGGGACACTTGGGCACTTGTCTGCTCTCACTTGGCTGTACTGGCCTCAGTGCCTGTTAGGGTGGCCACATTTTTGATATGCACCTCGGCATATGGGATCTTGACTTCTTCTGATAAAGTCGGGGTTTCTTTTTTCTTATACGTTAATGTCACTAAACCAAAGGGTTTATGAAGGTATAAAATTTAAACTCCAGCAAGCTCTATGTTTAATGACTTTCCTTCATTTTGAAGAAACCAGTTTTCATAAACTGGGGACTCTTCCAGACAGCCTTGGAAATCTGACTGCCATGAAACTAATTCCTGGCCTAGGAGCTTTCAGTTAGTTCTGGGTCATGATGATGCCAATGGCAACTGCATTTACTGAGCACTTAACACTTTTCTAGGGACTTGCACACATTTCCATGTATTAATTCAGCTAACCACATAACAGACCTGTGAGGTGGACACTCAGATACCCTCATTTTACAGATGGGGAGATTGAGGCCTGGAGTGGGGAGGTCCTTTACCCAGGCTGGTAAGTAAGTGGCTGAGCCAGGATGTGAATCCAGCCAGGCTGGCTCGAGGGGTCATCCTTGTAACCCCTGCACTGCTGTCACTTTGCTGCAATTAGTGTTTTCCACATGGCCTCTGCAACCTCTGAATTTTGAGGAGCAACAGGCTGCATATTGGTACATGACACCCCTGTAGCCTTCGGCTGGAGTTCTTCGGTGGAGACCTTCCAGACTGAAGGTCTGAACCAGGCAGGCTCCACAAGGCTCTGGTCTCCAGGAGCCTATGGAGGAATGTGCAGAGCTATTTCCACCCAGCTGACTTAATGGAGCTCCGCGCCTCCACCAAGGGGCTGAGGCCTGTTGTCTCTTCATGAGTCCCTTCTTCAACTCCCTGGTCACTTTGGGCACTGGCCAGGCCCCATGTAATTCTGGGTGAAGCAGGGTGGTCCGCCTTGGGACCTGACTGGTAAGGATCTGGGATGGTGGTGGGATAGAGCTCTTCCTAGACAGCCATCCTGCTGGGTCGAAAGCTCCCTACCCCCAAGTTCCTTACATGAAAGTTCTGAGCTATGATTACCTTGGAGCCTACCTGTGTTTTCTGTCAATTGCTGTAATTTTCCGGTAAAGCTGCACTAACAAACTGGTAATCATTCCTGCCCCCCAGAATTCACCCCTCCCCCCCGGGAAGTACTCCTGCACCCTCTGGTCTTCAGGGGCTGCCCTGTGAAGGCCCCCAGGCGGTACCTGCAGACCCACAGAACTTGCAGAGGTGCCAGTCGCTGTTCTACACCGTTCTCAGTCCCTCCAGGTGCCAGACAAAGGGTCCCTGGGCTCCAGCATTTCCCCTGGGACTTGGCCTCAGCTTCCTGCTGTGGGCAGGGGGTGGTGCCAGTGGTACCCAGTAAAGAGCTTGGCACTTGATAGACCACTTTAATTGCTGGTTCATCCGATGGAGGCTTGGCACAATGGAGGGTGAGAAGGAAATGTAACCACTTAGCAGATAGTCGCTGGGGACTTTTCAGAAGTGGATTAAGTGGAGCTTGATGGGAAGCAGTCATTTTTACAGATGTTTGTGTAAGAACGTTAATTATTTATGGTGATCAAGAAATTGGATATATTTAGAAAGGCAGATGAAAAACCAAACTGAGGGGGCGCCTGGGTGGCTCAGTGGGTTAAGCCGCTGCCTTCGGCTCAGGTCATGATCTCGGGGTCCTGGGATCGAGTCCCGCATCAGGCTCTCTGCTCAGCAGGGAGCCTGCTTCCCTCTCTCTCTCTCTGCCTGCCTCTCTGTCTACTTGTGATTTCTCTCTGTCAAATAAATAAAATAAAATAAAAAAAAACCAAACTGAATACTGAACTTGTTGAGTTGGCAGTTCAAATGCGAGCAGAACCCTTTTGCAGTCAAGCAGTTTAAACTAGATCAGGACAGCTCACCCGATGCTGAGGTTCATGATCAAAGCAGCTCAGCATGTAAACGGATCTGTGTTGGGCTTCAGTGGGTTCCTGGCTCCGTGGCGCCCACAGAGTTGATGTTGTCTTGGTAATGGAAGCAGAAAATTTTTTTTAAATATATGGAGTTGAGGACATGGGACATTCAGCAGGCTACTGAGGGTTTTACTTAGTTACTCCCAATTTGATGAGGAATTGAAAACTTTAGGCTGGTTTGCAGCTCTACCCTTGGTTTCCAGCCTCTTCCTGAACAGGATTACTGTGCTTATAATATCCTAGTCCTGGAGGAGGACTGTGGGTGGTGGGCCTTTTGTGTAATAGACTCAGCCCACTTGTCAAATAGCCTTACAGGGCATTTCTTCCAAAGTGGCAGACATGGTGTTGTTCATCACTGGCTCATCCTTGACCTTCCTTTCATCCTGGGTCTCCCTCCTCTCCTAGCTTGCTTCGGGCATGGGGGCATGGGTGAGTGACAAGGAATCAGGGAAGCTTGGAGGAATCAGGAGATTTGGGCAGCCGTGGAAGGGACGGATCCTAGGAATTGACTGCCGCTGTTGCACAGATGTTCCTGTGCCCTGACTTCACCTGGCTGACTGTGGCTCCCCAGGGAATGCTAAGTGAGAACACGCCACAGCGCATGGCAGGGGACCCCACCTCCCAGCCTGAATCTGGGGCAGAGGGCAGCTCCCCGCTGCACAGAATTCCCTCTGGGTGTCTGTGAGGCCTGTGGCCAGGAGGACATTTATGGGCCATCGTGGACATAGTCCAGGGCACACCCCACCCAGAAACATCCATCTGCTTAGGGAGGAGTAGAAGGATTGGTATGGTGTTCTTTTTCCTTTTTTAAAAAAATGTTTTTTAAATCCACATATATGGGTTGAAAAGATAATGGGCATACTTCAGTCCCCCTCAGTAGGTTCCTGAAGGAGAATCAGGAGAGTGTGGATATGCCAGAGCCTCCTGTCACACTCATGGGTAACTGGGTCCTGCGCTGAATGACTCTTTCAGCTTGTTCTGGGGTCACTGTGTGCCTCTGAGCGGCTTCACGAGGTCAGTGGCTTTGCTGTCTGCTCATGTCAGTCAGAGGGAGAGAATGCATATTCCACCAAGCCGAGGGCCTCAGCAAGATAGTTGCTGGGCTCAGGGCTAAAGTCCCCATGAGAGAGATCTGGGCTCTTTATCAGTCTAGCAGGGCAGGAGCTGGCAAGTCCCTTGAGTTTACTTGTTGTGTCCCAAATGCATTTGGTTTGGGTTCCTTTAGGAAGAGTCTGCTCAAGGTGAAGATCATGGACTTCATTACGTCTATGGCCATCCTGCCCCTGCTGTTTGGCTGTGTGGGAGTCTTCGGCCTCTTCAAGCTGCTGCAGCGGGTGCGCATGAAGGCCTACCTCCGGAACGCTGTGGTGGTCATTACCGGCGCTACCTCGGGCCTGGGGCGAGGTGGGTCCTGGGGGCAGTGCTGTCGGGGGGACGGGGGTGGGGGAAGGCAGGGAACTTGATGCATACAAGAGGAGCAGCTCCTCCACTGCACGCATGCAAATAAAGGAAGTGGGCTAGGTGACTTGGGAACAAGAGCATGTCACCGTCCCTGGTCCGCTTGGAAAAGGCGAGAGCCTAATTGTGATGAGAAATGGCCCCTGGCTTTCATCCACATCGGTGTTGGGAGGCGAAAGCCACAAGGAAGACTGGCAAACTGGAGACATCGTTTCTCCTCCAAGGGGGCCCCCTCACTTCACTCCAGCTAGTTGTGGAAATTGGGGGTTTTATGTGAAGACGCCCAATTGTCAAATACAGCAACTAACTTAGAAAACATTTTTACCTCTGTGAGAGCCAAACAAAGCATGCGGTTTCCTGGATTCAGCAAGCATCCCCAATTCATGGCCTTGGTGTCCCCTTCCCCTCACCTTCTTCTCCCTGGGGCTGTGCCTACAGCTGCACCTTGAGTGTGGCCTTGGTGGGGTTGGGAACAGAATAAGTGATACTTCAGATACTCGGTTTTTCATGTGAGTTCCATCTGATTTGGTGAACACATTGAGGCTCTGGGTTCCAGGGGTTTTATGCTGGGACACAGGCCCAGAGTCACTCACCACCCGTGGCCTCATACAGATGAGTCTGTAGAGCTGCCGTCATTTCCCTTCCAAACACGTGCACTGCCTCTGGCCGAGTGCAAGCAGCAAATGCAGGCATGTCGTGTGTTGCTTCCTCCTCCTCAGCATCTGCACACATACCACCCACACCAGCACATCGTCCACGCCAGCGCTCAGTGCCCGGGAGAAGGCTGTGAGGCACCCGGAACTGTGGCAAACCTATCCCTGCTGCATCCTTTGGTTGGGGTCAGCACAACACAGATCGAGCATCTCCCAATTGGGAGGCTTGGACAAGGTGCTGGGACAAACCAAGGAAAGACAGGGTCCCTTTCCTCAGGGAGTTCACAGTCTGGTGGAGAGTGGCCAGGGCTTACCTCAGGGCATTGACATTTCAGTAATGGGTGTTCCCACCCAGGCCCAGTAGGTGGATTAGAGGGATGTGCCGGCTTGCACTTTAGCTCATCAAATGCTCACAGAAGATGCAGAGACTTGCCCTAGGAATTCTAGATTCAAACCCCAGTCTGATGTCAGGACTCAGTCTTATCTCTCCTGCAGGGGAGATGGCCAGGGAAAGGAAAGCATGGGCTAGCAAGGAGGGCATTGCGCACAAGCCCAGGGCAGGGAGCAGCATGGTCATGCCGGGCTGGGAAGCACTTGGGTGTTGCAGAAACATAATGGAGCAGACGGGGCCTTGTCTGCAGAGGAAGTGGCTAGCGGTCACAGGGGAGCCTGGGAAAGCATGGATTCATTTGTACACCACTCTGATGTTTTTGGTGAGGTCTCTGCGGGTGAACCCTGGGCCTGTCATTAGATACCCAGACCCGCATAGGGACAGCTGCCTCCAGGCCTTTTGCCACGGTCAGTCCTCTGACCTTACTCAGCTACTATATATAGGGTAGTCAGCAGCCACTTCTCTTGATCTCAGAGAAGCTTTTTTTTTTTAAGTCCTTGAAGAGTATTTGAGAGCTGGCTGGGATGGTGACTTACAGGTGCTCCTGTATGTGAATGCTGAAGAAAGACAGTGTCCTCTTGGTCATTCCACACTTCTTCTTCTGGAAACCAAGACTGAAAGGAATAGACAATATAATTGAAAGAAAAACAAAACCTGTGTGTGTGTGTGTGTGTGTGTGTGTGTATTTCTATCATATATTAGGTCAGCCATTTCCCAGATTCCAAATCAGTCTGTTTATATGCTGCCCCATTTCACATCTGAAGGACAAGAGCCCATGGACCGCTTTCCCCTCTGGCCAGATAAAATAGGAACAGATTCCTCACCAGCCGTGTCAAGGACAGATGCCGCTGTGGGAGACCACCAAGGAGGCGCTACTGCACCTCAGCTTTCGGAGGAGGAAGACAGAGTTGCCCTCAGTGGCTCGGCTCTGCCTGCCCTGTCAGCCGCTCTGAAAGCCTGGATTCTCTGATAAGTCTTCAGACAGCTTTCTGTGTTTCTCCTGTTTTGTCTTCTATTTTGTATATTTAAGCTACATGAGCTTATTCTTATAAAACAGTAAGACCATTGACTAGAGGAACAGAATGTTCTGGATACCCACTGTAGCCAGCTTAAGCCCTGAGGTCGTGAATAACTCTCTTGATTGAACAGGCCAGGAGTGCTGGCTGCGCTGGATAACCCTCTGGCAGCCCTCGCTAGATAAATGGTACTTTGGGACTGTTTTCCTTTTTCCCTTGACCCTCCTGCCTCCCTGTGTCAGCTTTTTCAAGAAAGGAAAATGGAATCCCTGCAATCTGTTGTTTTCATTTCTGTCACTCCCTACATGGACTTTAATTTCCTCCGTGTTTGGCTGTGCTAGGAAACAGAGCTTAAGTAGCATGTACGTGACCGTTTTCCAGAAGCCATTTAGATGTGAGAGTGCCTCCCCCCACCTTTGGTTGTGCGTGTCTGCACTCTGGTGACACCTCACAAAACATCCGTTGTGTCAGCCACGTCAGGATGAAAGGGGGTGAGGAAGCCAACCATGCCTGAGATTCCTCCTCTTTGGGAATGATTTAGTAAACCCCATGAGCAGCTCTGGCCTCAGGAATGCTGGTGTCTGGCTTTGAGCGTAGCCACTGCCCCCATCCCTGCGAGGGATGCCCTGCTGAGGAAGCACAGCCAGGCGGGCTGCGCAGAGGCTGAGACCCCAACCGGACCATCCAGGGACAGGTTGAGTGGGGGCTGCGGCTCTGTCTGGGTTTGTGCCCTTTGTCAGGATGAGCTGGAGAACAAATCAGCCACATCTTCAAGGAAGGTGATTCACCACACTTGAAAAGGTCTTGATTTAGTCTGCTTAGCACTTCCTTCCAGAAAACTCCATCTAGAGACACACCCGGAAGTGCTGGTCTGGGGATGGTACGTGAAAGCTATAAGAGGAGCTAAAGGAGGAGCCATAGAGTGAAGAGAGAGGGCTTTGCACCATGAGACAATCCAGACACCAGAGAACTTTCTCTCTGTTTTCCTGAAGGATGCTGGAGTTTGCTCTCCCCTACTGTTTTGAACCCTTCAAGCTTTTGGCTCTTTTGTGGGGAAAGGGCTGTCAGAGCAGTACACCCTGCCTGGATCGTACAACAAGGTCCTCTGCTCCTAGCCAGGAGGTGACAGGCTTGATCCCTCAACCGCTTGCCACACAGCTCCCAGAGCAGGCCTGTCTTTTCTCTGAGTCGGGGTACCAGACACCAAGACTGCCTGAGCCTCTCAGATTCGACCCAGGACATGGTGGTGGTGCACTGGCTCCTTGGTCAGCTGCCTGGGAAGGGTCCGAGCAGACCTGTCCATGGGTGTTTGAGAGAGACCAGCCCGCAGGCATGGACAGGCAGTGCTTCTTTAAACCCTTGGGTTTCAGTTTTCACCGATAGTCAGTTTTTAGAATGTTTTAAAAAGGCAGCTTAGAAATGTGAAAACAATGAACACTTCTGTGCTGCTTTTTTCTATAGTGCTTTTCTCTATAGAGAAAAATATGTATGTCCACTTTTTCTCATGCAGTCCCAGTGCTGTTTTTACCTGTACTGTGTAGAAGAGGAAAGTTAGAAACATAGAGGTTATAACTTACCAAGATCACAGAACCAAGAAGTGACCAAGATCGGCGTTGGACATGGGCAGTTGAGGTCCAGTCCAGTCCCTTGACCATTGGGCTGCACTGCTTTTCACAAGCTGTATGTTTTCAGGGCCCCAAACATTCAGTCAGGCCGTGTCTGGGCTCAGAGCAAGCAAGAAGCAAGAGGCCTTCACCCTCCCTCTCCCCTACAGGTTAACCCAGATTCTGGAGGTTTCCTCTTCCTGCCCTTCCCCCTGGGCCTCAGGGGATTTGCCTGTGAGCCTTGCTGGCCTTGTCCTCGAGATGCTGCCCCACACTTCGTGGGATTTCAGCAGCAGAGCTTGCCTAAGTCAGAGACCCCTGTGCTGTCTGGCGGGGGTGCTGTGTTGGTGTGACTCAGAGTGGCCTGCAGCCCCGTTCTCATCTTGGAGGGAAGCCAGGCCAGGGAGGCAAAGTGGAGAAAAGGCCCTGCCAGCACTGAGAGAGTGTGGTTCCTGCCACCAGTGGCCCTGGGTGGCCGCTACTGCTGTCCCTCCCAAGCCTTGGCCACTCAGCTCTTTTCTCTTAATTCTGGAGCTATCCCAGCATCCTCCTAATCAATCTCTTTTTGCTTTGCTCCGGTGGGATTTGGGTCTCGTCTCTTGCCACCAAGAGAACACTGGCTAATAGAGGTACCCTGTTCTCAGCTGATGTCACCTGGAATGTTGCAGTGGGTTCAGCAGAGCCTGATCTCCACCAGTCCTCTCTCCCGGTGGGAGGGAGACTTTCAAACTGCAGCCTCCCTTACTGGGCCTTTGCTGTTGTAGGCGCTCCATGTGCTGCAGTTGTTCACCTTTGTCATTTCCCAGCCTGGCAAGACTGTCAGATGCTCCACTTTCTGTCCCAGTTGTATCTGCGTGTGGCCCCTTGGGTGCTTTGCAAACGCTTCTTCTTTAGCCTTGAGCACTTTCCAGAGAAACAGCCCCTCACACGCCCCATCCCTTCGCAACAGAGTCCCGTGCCCCTGTGCTTGTACAAACCACGGAAGCACGCTCCGTAGATCTGTACCTGGTGCACTGAAGTGACTTGGGAAACAGCCTAGGTTGTGCCAGAACGCAGGCCTCGGCACACCACGGCCTCACAATGGCTGGCATTGCCTGATCACTGAGCACATTGCATGACCTGAGCGTCCTCAGTTGTGAGAAAGGGGGTAATGCCCGCAGGGTTGTTCGGAGCTAAAGATCATTGTGGAAAGTTCTGAGCATGGTACCTAACAGATCTGTCCACCAGTTCCGGCCTTCCTCCTGCCTTGGTGTCTGCCATATGCCTGATGTGAGCTCTCCTAGGGCAGCAGCGGGCCTCATTTGTCACTGGGGTCTTAACTCCCAACTCTACGCTTGGTCCACAGCAGGGGCCAATAAACGTGTGTAGTGCGTGAAGAAACAAATTCATACTTTGAGACTTGGAGTGAGTTTGGATTGACCTGCACTGGGGAAGAAAGGCATTGAATTTCCTCAGCTGTCAAGGTTCTTTCTCCTTTCCTTAGAATGTGCCAGAGTCTTCTATGCTGCGGGTGCTAAGCTGGTGCTCTGCGGCCGAAACCAGGAGGCCCTCGAGGAGCTCACCAAAGAACTTTCTGCTTCTCTGGCCACCCAGGTGAGTCCAAGGGTGTGTTTTCCGTGGGCCAGGGGTGCGGTGCATCGTCTGCAGGTGTCTAAGGAGATGGCGGCCATTCCTGGGCTGCCGCACATTCCATGTGCTTGCTCTGGACCAGCGAAGGCAGCAGGTCTCCATTGCTGGAGGAGGCAGGACTGTTGCAGGCTTTAGATCCCAACTCTGCCGCTTACTGGCACTGATTTAGGCAGTTCTCTCCATGAATGCTTCTGCTCCCCCTTTTCCTGGCTAATATCTAGTCATCTCTCTATGGTGGGGAAGTGGGGGGGGGGAGGTTGGCCATGACTTCTAAAATTTTAATTGTGAAAAAATATATGTGACATAGTACTTACATACATATAAGGATACACATACAAATAAAATGTACATGACAAAGTGCTAATCATTTTAACCATTTATAGGTATACAACTCCATGGCATTAAACACATTCAGAGTGTGTATAACTCTCACCACTTTCTGTGTTTATCATCCCCAACAAAAATTCTATACCTGTTAACAATAACTCAGTCTTTCTCCTGTCTCTCTAGTGCTTAGAAACCTCTGTTCTACTTTCTTTCTATGTATTTGCCTATTCTAGATTCCTTGTATAAGTGGAAAATACAATATTTGTCCTATGTCTGGCTATTTCACTGAACGTTGTGTCTTCAGGTTCATCCGTATTGTAGCATGAATCAAACTTTCATGCCATTTGATGGCGAAGTATTATTCCAGTGTACGTATATACCATATTTTGTTTATCCGTGACTTTGTTGATGTACACTGGAGTTTTCACCTTTTGGCTATCGTGAATAATGCTGCAGTGAACATAGTTGTACCTATTATGTTTGAGTCCCCGGTTTCGGTTTCTGTGAACATACACCTAGAACTGGAATGGGTGGGTCATAGGGTAGTTTTATGTTTAACCTGTTGAAGAACTGTCATCTGTTTTCCACAGCAGCTATACCGTTTTACATTCCCACTAGCTATGCACAAGGGTCTTGCTTTCTCCACATTCTTGCCAATGCTTGGTTCTTTTCTGTGTGTTTTTTAATTGTACCCATCCTAGGAGATATGAAATGGTTTTGAGTTTCCCTAGTTACAGATGAGGTTGAGCATCTCTTCCTGTGCTCACTGACCATTTATATGTCTTCTTGGGAGAAATGTCGTTTCAAGTCCTTCTCCTATCTTATGTTTGTTTTTGTTGTTGAGTTTAGTTCTCTATATATTCTGGATAGTAATCCCTTATCAGATCTGTGAATTGCAAATATTTTTTCTCATTCAGCAGATTTTTTTTCACTTCCTTGACAGTGAATCTGTATCCTTTGATGCAGAGAAGTTTTATTTTTTTTAAAGATTTTATTTGAGAGACACAGAGAGCATGCACACACGAGCGGGTGGAGTGGCAGAGGGAGAGGGAGAGAAAGAATCTCTAGCAGACTCGGTGCTGAGTGCAGAGCCTGATGCGGGGACTCAACCTCACAACGCAGAGATCATGACTTGAGCCAAAATCAAGAGTCAGTTGCTCAACCAGCTGAGCCACCAAAAAGTTTTTAATTTTGATGAATCCCAGTTTATTTTTTCTTTTGTTGACTGTACTTGTGGTGCCACATCCTTGAGGTCATTGCCACACCTAACATTATGAAGATTTTCCCCCGTGTTGGTTTTTTTTTTTAAAGATTTTATTAATTTATTTGACAGAGAGAGATCACAAGTAGGCAGAGAGGCAGGCAGAGGGAGGCGGGGAAGCAGGCTCCGGGCCAAGCAGGGCTCAATCTCAGGACCCTGAGATCATGACCTGAGCCGAAGGCAGAGGCTTAACTCACCGAGCCACCCAGGCGCCCCTTCCCCCATGTTTTATTCTGTAATTTTAACTCCCAACATTTAGGTCTCTGATCCACTTGATTTAATTTTTGTATACGGTGTTAGGTGAGGTTTCACTTGCATGCTTTTGCATGTATATATCCAGGTTTCCTAGTCCCAGTTGTTGAAAAGATTGTTCTTTCCTCCTTGAATGGTCTTGGCACCCCTGTCACAGTCATTTGGCCACATACGTGAGGGTTTATTTCGGAGCTGCCCTTACTGTTTCATTTGTCTGTGTCTGTATTTATGCCAGTCCCGCACTGTTTGCTGTAGCTTTGCAGTAAGATTAAATCAGAAAGTGTGGCTCTTCCAGCTGTGTTCCTTTTTTTTTCAATGTTGTTTTGGTTGTGCACAGACCTTTGAGATTCCATGTGGATTTTAGGATTTTTTCTTTCCTATTTCCTCCAAAACATGCACGTATTTTGATAGGGATAGCATTGACTCTTGGATCACTTTGGGTAGTATTGACTACTTAACAGTGTCAAGTTTTCCAGTCCATGAACATGAGACGTCTTCCCATGTATTTAGGTTTTCTTTCACTTGTATCAGCAGTGTTTTGTAGTGTTTAGCATATAAATCGCTGACCTCTTCAGTTTGATTTATTCCTATATATTTAATTCTTTTAGTTGCTATTATAAATGGATTGCTTTCATAATTTCCTTTTCAGATTACTCATTGCTGGTATATGGACATCGAGCTGGTGTGTGTATGTTGATCTGGTACCTTGCAACTCTGCTGAGCTTACGTTAGCTCTAATAGCATTCTCTGGATTCTTCGGGACCTCCTATGTATGGAATTGTGTCATCTGTGAGCAGTTGTACCTTTTCCTGTCCAATGTGGGTGCCTTTTATTTCTTGTTCTTGTATAAGTGCTCTGCTTAGAACCTAGTACTGTGTTGAATAGCTACAGTGAGAGCAGGCATCCTTGTCTGGTTCTTGGTCATAGGGGAACACTTCCTGTCCTATACCATTGAACATACATTAGGTGTAGGTTTTTCATAAATGTCCTTTACAATGTTGAGGACTTTCCCCTCCATTCCTGGTTTGCTGGGGTTTTATCATTAAAGGGTGTTGGAATTTCTCAAATCTATTTTTTGCGTCAGTTGAGATGACAATGATGTAGTTTTTTCCTTTGTTCTGTCAACGTGATATATTGGTTGATTTTGTTATATTGGACGAGCTGGCATTCCTAGGATAAATCTCACTTGTTCATGGTAAGCATCTTCCAGTACACTGTTGGATTTGAGTTGCTGGTATTGGGTGGAGGATTTTAGCATCTGTATTCATGAAGGATACTGGTCTGTAATTTTCTTGTGCTTTCTTTATCTGGACTTGGTATCAGAGTAATGCTAGCCTTACAGAATGAATTAAGAAGTGTTCTGTCATTCTTCAGTTTTTTGGAAGAGGATGACAAGTGTTGATGTTAATTCCTTTTCAAAGTTTGGTGAAATTCACCAGTGAAGCCATCTGGTTCCTGACATTTCTCTGTCGAGAGGTTTTAGGATATCGCTTCAGTCTTTCTACCTCCTCTGTGTCTGCTGAGATTTTTCAATTTCTTCTTGAGTCAGGGAATTTGTGTATTTCGAGGAATCTGTTCAGTTCTTCTAGGTTATGTCATTTATGGGCATACAGTTGTCAATTGTATTATAACCTTTTTAAACTATTTTTTAAATATTTTATTTTTATTTTTATTTTATTATTTTTTTTTGACCGAGAGAGACACAGCAAGAGAGGGAACACAAGCAGGGGGAGTGGGAGAGAGAGAAGCAGGCTTTCCGCTGAGCAGGATGCCCAATGCGATGGGGGCGTGGTGGGGTGGTGGTGATCCCAGGCGCCTGAGATCATGACCTGAGCCTATGGCAGATCCTTAATTACTGAGCCACCCAGGTGCCCCTATAACCTTTTACCTAGGTAGGGACCTACTCCATCCTTTCTTTCTTTGTCTAGCTCATGGTTTCTCAATTTTGTTGAACTTTTCAATGAACCAACTTTTGATTTCATGATTTTCTTTATTTCTACTCTCTATTTTATCTCCTCTCTAACCTTTATTTCCTTTCTCTGCTAGCTTTTGGGTTAGTTTACTCTGTTCTAGTTCCCTAAGGTGTAAAGTTGTATTATTGATTTGAGAACTTTTTTTTTTTTTTAATATAGGCACTTATAGGTACAAATTTCCCTCTTACCACTGCTTTCACTGCATCCCATAAGTTTGGGTGTTTTATGTATTCATTTTCATTTGTGTCTAAATAGTTTCTAATTTCTCTTGTTATTTCTTTTATGAGTCAGTGCTTCTTTAAGAGTGTGTTGTTTAATTTCCACTGGTTTTTCAGTTTACCTTCTGTTACTGATTTCTAGCTTTATCACACTGTGGTTGAAGAAGACAGTTTAAATGTTATCTTTTTCAATTTGTTAACATTTGTTTTGTGGCCTAACATGTGGTCCGTCCTGGAGAATGTTCCGTATGTGGTTGAGAAGAATGGGCGTGGTGCTGTTGTTGGGTGGGATGTTCTATATATCTGTTCAGTTCTATTGGTTTATAGTATTCGGGTCATCTATTTTATAATTGATCTTCTGATTGCTTGTTCTCTTTCTTTAAAATGGAGTATTGAAATACCACATTATTATAGAACTGTTTGTTTCTCCCTTCAGTTCTGTTGATTTTTGCTTCATATTTGAAGGTCTATTATTAGGTAATAAATATTTATAACTATTACCTTTTTTTCTCTCTAATGAATGCCTTTCTATTTTCACGGGCTTACCTTATTTTATTGTGCTTCCCTTTATTGTGCTTTGCCGATGGGGTGTATTTTACATATTGAAGGTTTTGTGACAAGCGTGTATTGATCTAGTCTATCAGTGCCATTTTTCTAACAGCATTTGCCCACTTCACATCTCTATGTCCTGTCTCTGTGTCACATTTTGGTAATTCTCACAATATTTCAAACTTTACCATTATCAACTTGTTATGGTAATCTGTGATCAGTGACTACAACTCACTGAAAGTTCAGAGGATGGTTCACACTTTTTTAGCAATATTTTTATTTTTATTTTTTTAATATTTTTAAATTAAGATATGTATGTTGTTTTGTTAGCCATAATGCTGTTACATGCTAATAGACTACAATGTAGTATAAACAGAACTTCTTTATCTACTGGGAAACCAAAAATTAGTTTGGCTGGCTTAAATGAGATATTTGCTATACTGTGGTGTTGTGAAACCAAACCTGCAGTGTCTCTGAGGTATGCCTGCATGTAATGTCCTTTTTTGTCTCTTATAACCTTTTCTGATTTAAAGCCTACTTTGTATGATACTAATACAGCCACTCCAGCTCTCTTTTGGTTATTATTTACATGGAATAACCTTTTGTCATCCTTTCACTTTCAACCCAATTGTATCTTTGGATCTAAAGTGAGTCTCTTAAAGACAGCATATAGTTGGATTTTTTTAAAAATAATTCTAGCTATCGGGGTGCCTGGGTGGCTCAGTGGGTTAAAGCCTCTGCCTTTGGCTCAGGTCATGATCCCGGGGTCCTGGGATCGAGCCTCGCATGGGGCTCTCTGCTCAGCGGGGAGCCTGCTTCCTCCTCTCTCTCTGTCTGCCTCTCTGCCTACTTGTGTTCTCTCTCTGTCAAATAAATAAATAAAATCTTTAAAAAAAATTCTAGCTATCAAGTGGTGTTCTGATGAGAAAGTTTAAATTGTTTATATTTAAAATAATTACTAGTAAGGAGGAACTTCTTCCATTTTGCTATTTGTTTTCTGTATGCTTTATAGCTTTTTTGGGATCCTCAATTCCTGCATTACTGTCTTGTGTGCTTAATTGATTTTTTTTTAAATGATTTTATTTATTTATTTGACAGAGATCACAAGTAGGCAGAGAGAGAGGAAGGGAAGCAGGCTCCTGCTGAGCAGAGAGCCCGGTGGGAGGCTCGATCCCAGGACCCCGGGATCATGACCTGAGCCAAAGGCAGAGGCTTTAACCCACTGAGCCACCCAGGCGGCCCACTGTGTTAGAGTAGATCTCTCTTGATGTTTTCAGGATTCTCTCTCTCTCTCTTATCTTTTGAGAGTTTTATTACAACATGTCTTCATGTGGGCATCTGAATTTATCCAACTTGGTGTTAAGCTTCTTAGATGTGTAGATTCATGTATTTCATAAAGTTGAGACGTTTTCAGCAATTATTTCTTCAGATATTCTTTCCACCCATCTCTCTTTCTCTTCTCCTTCTCAGATTCCCACAGTGTGTTTATTGATCCGCTCGATGGGGGCGGTCCCCACAGGTCCCGTAGGCTCTGTTTGCTTTTCCTCATTCTTTTTTCTTGTTCTCAGACTCAGTAACTTCAGGCATCCACTCTTCTGTTCCACTGATTTGCTCTTCTGCTTGCTCAAATGTGGTTTGGGGAACCAAATGCTTGGGGCTGAGGCGGGATCCACGGTGGGCTGAGTTGAGGACGGGCATCAGTCGGCACTTTGGACTCCAGAAAAAAACAAAATACAAAGAGGTTTAAAAGATAGTGGATGGTCAGAAAGGTGAACACTTCTAAGAAGTAAAGGTAAATGAAGAATGAGAACTTTGCTGGGCGCAGAGCAGCATTTTCCATTTCAGAAGTTGTACTTTGAGCTCCAGAATTTTTTTTTAAGATTTTATTTATTTATGTATTTGACAGAGAAGGAGAGGGAGAGAAAGAGATCATAAGTAGGCAGAGAGGCAGGCAGACAGAGAGGGAGAAACAGGCTCCCTGCTGAGCAGAGAGCCCGATGTGGGGCTTGATCCGAGGACCCTGGGATCATGACCTGAGCTAAAGGCAGAGGCTTGACCCACTGAGCCACCCAGGTGCCCCTCCAGAATTTTTTTATAATTTCAATTTATTTGATGGCATTTCTTTAATGATACTCATTTTGTTTATACATGAATTTTCTGCCTTTCTCCGTGTCTTCCTTTAGCACTTGGAGGATCTTTTAAGACAATTTTTTTTTTTAAATCTTTGTCTTGGGATGCCTGGGTGGCTCAGTTGGTTAAGCAGCTGCCTTCGGCTCAGGTCATGATTCCAGCGTCCTGGGATCGAGTCCCACATCGGGCTCCTTGCTCGGCAGGGAGCCTGCTTCTCCCTCTGCCTCTGCCTGCCTCTCTGTCTGCCTGTGCTCGCTCTCTCTCCCTCTCTCTCTGACAAATAAATAAATAAAATCTTTAAAAAAAAAATCTTTGTCTTATAAGTCCATTGTCTGGGCTTCCTCAGGTATGTTTTCTGAGGATTTATTTATATTTTTGAATATCAAAACAACATGTGTTAACTCTTATAAATCTACTGGAAACCATTTTAGCCAGCGGTGATTAAAATAATGCAACCTGCCTCCATGCCCCACCTCAGTGATCCACCACCAGAATACAAACCTGGTTTTTAGAAGACAAGGCCTTTATTGCCTACTTTTGCTCCCTCCTGTGCCCCAAGAAGTGTGGCTTGTCATTCCTACAGCTGCCTACCACAGGGTTGTAGGGATGGAGGATGGAAACCTACCACCAAGGCGATGGCTAGAATTGACCAAAATTATTTATAATTTGCCAACCAGGCACTGCTTTAGAAGCTGCAAGGATTCAGATAGACTCCAGAGTTCCAGAATTCTCTCTTCAGAGAGTTTCTGCCAGTACAACGTCCAGGTGGAAAGAGATTCTTGGCACTTCCTACTCTGCCATCTTCTCTGATTTCACATCCCCACCCCTCCTTTTAATCTCTTATTAAACTCACATCCATTGGGAAGCCCTCTAAGTTAGATGGCTCAGTTATTCATTTCTCTGGCGTCTTATACTTCTTCATGATATGCTTCACAGCTATAGAACTTGTCTTCCTCACTAGACAGGATGCTTCTGGAAGACAGGAACGGTGTTTGTCTTGCTTTCTGCCCTGTCCCCAGTCCCTGGCACATAGGAGATATATAACAAAATGTTTCATGAACAAATGAACAAAAAGGACAGTCTGAGAAGGACGGCTCCCATCAGGAAGGGCACTGTTTAATGTCATGATGATATACAGCACGGTGCTGGCACAAGGCATTGAGGGGAGCCTGGCTCTAGTAGTCATTTTCAGTTCGGGGGAGAAGTTGCCCGGGTGAGGTGTGAGTACCAGAGGCAGGAACCTCCAGGCCACATTTCTTTGGAGGAAGAGGTACTAGAGCCCGTGCCGTGCCGTGCCCAGGCCACTTCCAGCACTCTGAGAAGCAGGGACATGTGGCTCACATGCCTGTCACTCTGAAGGTGCATTAGGTTTCTGTCATTTTTGACCAGGTGCAGACACACAAGCCTTACACAGTGACCTTTGACCTCACGGACCCTGGGGCCATCGTCGCTGCGACAGCTGAGATCCTGCAGTGCTTTGGCCACGTGGACGTGCTCATCAACAATGCAGGCATCAGCTACAGAGGCACCATCGTGGACACTACCACGGACGTGGATAAGAAAGTCATGGAGACAAACTACTTTGGCCCAATTGCTCTAACGAAGGGTAACAGTCCTTATTCAAAGGGAAAAGAGCACTGCATGTTGGCACTCTTTTTACTTTACTTGATTTCTTTTTAGCTAAATGTTGCCTAACTCCATCTATTTTACCCTGGAATGGGTGTTGTCATTACAGCTTGGGTGTTTGTTTTCTCCAGGCTTTCGTTTGCATTTGCTTGATCTGCTTTCCAGCCTTAATTCAAGATGTTCTCCTCAGGGACAGCTTATTTGTACAGCATCACATCCATTTCCTTTTCATGGTGTTTGGAAGCCCAGGCAGAGTGGGGACATTTTTGTGCCGGGTCACAGATACCACTCACGGGGAGAGGCTCTCCCTAGAAAGGGGGACTGAGCAGACCATTCCTAGTGACCAGGTGTCTTCCTGCCTGCCTCCTTGCCCCCTTCCTGCTCCTTCCCCCTGGCGATCTGCTGGGTGCCAGAGGCCTGAGAGTTCCCACCGGTGTGCCGCTCCCCGTGAGAAGCTTTTCCTGTTCACCTCCCTGGCTCTGACTGCATATGATAAGTAAGGTCGCCTCTTGTCCCCGTTAGCTGCAGTGACCAAAAGGGTCCTCCGCTAAAATCTCTGCTGTCTGTCTTTAGCACTCCTGCCCTCCATGATCAAAAGGCGACAAGGCCATGTTGTGGCGATCAGCAGCATCCAGGGCAAAATCAGCATTCCTTTCCGATCAGCATGTGAGTACTCTCTTCTCCTCCCCCAACTGTTTTTCCTTATTGTCTTCTCATGATTATAAAGATAGCACATATAGTATGCAGAATTCAGACATGTAAGAAATGCTCAACGCAGAGTGTGAGGGGGCTTGATCACAATGTGTTCTGCTGAGCGGAATGTCTGGGTTCCAGCTCTGCTCCTTACCCGCTCTATGTGACCTTGTGCAAAGGTGCCCACTTCTCTGTACCCCAGTCTTTATCTGTAAAAGGAGGCCGGAGCAGTCCCAGCCTCAGAGGGCCACTGGGAGATTGTGGCAGTCTGCGAGGGTCGTGCGTGCAGGGCTGGAGTGCACCCACATGTACGCGCCATGCATGTGTCAGCCACTAGCCCATTACTGGGTTTCGCCGTGGACACACAGCATGTCCATGTGATCACTCTGCAGCAGATGCCTCACAGCTTCGCTCCTGTGATCAAATACTCAGACACGGAATTACAGTATACATACTTTTCGTGCCTTGCTTATTCCACTCGCTGATACAACTTTCCACATCAACATATGCAATTCACTTGATCCTTTCAAGTGGGTCTGTAGTAGTGCATTGAATAGATGTGACGTGAGTCATTTAGACATTTTCCTGGACACAGGAAGATTGCTTTTCCTTCAGTTCTTGACCAGTAGCAATGATGTGCTACCTAGGATATCCTTAAATATTTCCACCTCTGGCCACTCATGGAAGGATCTCCAAAAAGTGGAAATAGTAAGTAGGACCAAAAAAATGAAACTGCTGCATTGACTTCCAGTTCCCAATCTCACCTCTGTGTGCTTGTGACTGCGCCAGAAGTTTGAGATCTCATTTCTCCCATCTGCCTGCCATCATATTGTGCCAGCAAGCAGACGGAGCCTGGGCTTGTGTTGACAGATTTTAAAGGCGATTTCCCAGACTGCCCCAGTCGCTCTGTTCTTTGCTCCGCCCTCTGCTAGACTGACCTGTGGCAGCCTCCTCTGCTCTCACTGCCTCCAAGCGCCGGCCTCACCCAAAGGCAGCTGCAGAATTGGCAGCGAGGGAAGAGAGAGCAGAGCTGGGTCAGCATTTTGGAAGGACGGTAGCAGACATCCAGCTGGACGACATGGCGTGGCTGATCTGGAACTGTCACAAAGACCTCTTCCTCTCCAGAAAGGACCCCCTGCTGTGCCTCGTGGTTCTAGTTGCATGTCCTTGGGCGAGTAGCTTAACTCCTCTGACCCCCGTTTCCTTGCTTGCGAAGAGACCAATGGCTCCCACACACGTTCCACAGAGCAGCATTAAAGGTGAAATGAGACATCTGGAGATGGAAAGTCCTTTATGAATCAGGAAGCACTCTGGCCATATTTGTTCCTGTGGTGGTGATTTCCCTGTTTCCCAGCATTCTGTTTCAGCTCTGACAGCACAGGACAGCTATTGAAGGCAGCTCAGCGGTTCAGGAATAAACAGAATCACCAGTGATAAAGCAAGTGAGGTGAAATGTTAGTAATAGATAAATCAGGGTGAAGGCTATACAAGTGCTCTTTGTACGAAATTACTTCCACCTTAACTTTGATTTATCTCTGATCCGGGTACTTGGTACCAAGCAGACTTGAGTATGGCAGTGCACCTGGGCATGTTGGTTAATCCTGGCGAGCAGCAGTCTTCTCATCTGTGAAATGGGAGAGCAGCTCACCCCGCCTCCCACTATTGTTGTGAGGACCAAAGAAGATGACCCAGGTGGCACTTTGAGCCCCATGCCCTGCAGTTCAGTAGAGCTCCCTGTTGCCGGCCATGGTGACAGTGTAGGTTGCTCAGCCTGCCTGAGGACCTACAGCCTGAGACTCCATGAGACCTGGCATCAAGGTGCAGCCTTCTATTTTGGGGGGGCCCCCAGGATGACTCTTGTCTGTCCTCAGGCCCTGGCCTGTACCCCTGGGATCACAGCTGATAGGAGACGCTCTTTTTACCTGCCTACCCACAAACTACACTCCCAGCCCCCAGCAGCCTGGCCCAGAGCGAACCTGCTGGCCCCCAGAAGGTGCTGCAGTGAGCTCCAACTCTGGAATTTCTCATGGGACTCGCTGGGACACTTCCTTGCTTCTTCCCTGTTTTCTCGGCTGATGGATTGCCCCTTTCCTAACACTAGAATGTTTAGAAGTCTGAATTGGAGGAAACTGATTTTCAGTGGAGATGCTGTATGTTTTCCAAGAATGTCATTGTCGGGTCACTGTGTCCCCACCCAGAGTGCTGTCAGCATGTTTGGAGCCGTGGCTCCCAGGGAGCAAGCTCAGTAGCTCTTCCTGACAGAGAGCCACTCCACGGAAGCTCATCAAACAAAATACATAAGAAAGTGGGACATGGATTTCAGACACACACTCCTTTGCCTGCAGGGATGCTCCCTGGTAGCGCTGCTTCAGTGACAAAACCTGGAAACCACCCACGCAGTCCCGCGGCCGGGGCAGCTTCTGTGGTCCTGGACCCGTGGAAACGTGGCGGGCCTGCGTGGGGGGCGCAGAGACCAATTGCTCTGCGCCACTGCATGAAGAGAGCTACTTGCAGGAATAATGTAGACAATGTGAGCTCAAAAAAATTCTTTAAGTGTCAAATCACATATATGTATATAGGATATGTAGAAGATAAGTCCTGCGACACCAATAGCACAGGTGACCTCTGGAGAATGGAACTGGAGGACAGAAGGAAGACCTTCACTTTTTACTTCGTGTCCTCTGTCCTGTGTGAATGTTTTACCTATTAGGCATTAAGATTTTTTTTTTGTTTTTTGTTTCTTTTAACTCTTAACATTAGAATAATTGCAGATTTCAGGGCGCCTAGGTGACTCAGTCGGTTGAATGTCTGACTTGTGTTTTCTGCTCACGTTGTGATCTCAGGGGACGTGAGGTCAAGCCCTATGTTGGGCTCCGTGCTCAGCGGGGAGTCTGCTTGAAATTCTCTCCCTCGCCTTCTGCCCTGCCCTCCCACTCACACTCTCGCACTCTCTCTAAAATAAATAAATACATCTTTAAAAAAAAAAAAAAAGGATTTCAGATTTAAGAAAAGTGTCAGGAACAGTACAAAAAACTCCCGTGTTCCCTTCACACAGATTCCCTAGTTGTTAACATTTGACCATATTTGCTTTGTCCTAGTTTGCGTGTGTTGTGTGTGTATGCACATACATGTGTATATAAAATTTCCAATTTTTTTCCCTAGACCTCTTGAAAGAAGGCTGGAGACATGACACAGTTCAGGGTATTTCCTGAGAACAAGAATACAATGTGCTTCCCTAACTCAGGAAATGTGCACTGCTACAATACTATAATCTAAAATTGTAATATCAGTTTTTAAGGAAAAGAGAATGAATGGGAATGAGTCTGTGGGCCTGTTCCAGGCCCTCTCCCTCACCTGCGTGTCTGGCCATGAACCTTTGCAGATGCGGCTTCCAAACATGCAACCCAGGCCTTCTTTGACTGTCTTCGTGCCGAGATGGAGCAGTATGAGATCGAGGTGACGGTCATCAGCCCTGGCTACATCCACACCAACCTGTCTCTCAATGCTGTCACTGCTGATGGGTCCACATATGGAGGTGAGGCCCTACTTTCATGTTCTTCCATGAAAAGCTGTTGGTTGGCCACAGTGAGATGTGCTGCTTTTTTTCCATTTGGGATGTAATTTTTAAAACCCCAGACCTTGCTGTGTGGGTATTGGTTATGCATACCGCTGCTCAGTGGTCACTAGCATGGGCCGTCTGCAGCCTGAGCTTACCGTTGCAGCTGTCGGAACAGGGTGCCTGGTGGCCAGGACTTTGAGTCCTTTGAAGGTCTTAGAAGCCCAAGCTTCCAAATTAAAGTCAACACAAGTAAAAGTAAAGTGGATTAACTTCATGGAAAGTATGGCTTGCTCGACCCAAAAGATTCCCCACCCAGTGTGCTTGAGAAATGACTGATTTCAGGGTGCTCAAAGGAAAGAGTGCAGCTTTCTGGGGTGAGGCTGGGTGCGCCGGTTTCAGTCCCCGTCTTGCTTCAGCCGGAGACACGGTGAGCTGACACGCAGTCAGCACCAGTGGGCTGGACAGCCTGTCCCCAGCACGCGGGCTCCGGCGGCCTCCCCAGCCCACTGACCCACCCGTGCTGTTGATGCGGGGGTCAGCTCTGCTCCCTCTTGCTTGCATGGCCCCACCTCTTGAGAAGTGACCTGCCGTGTCCTGCCTCTGTGGAGGTGCCCTCTTGGGCCTGTGCTCTGGTGTTCAGCAGGGGCCTGCAGGTTGTGTACCACCCCCGGCCAGACTGGAACCAGACTGGATAGTGGCTCTCTCAGCAAGTCAGCAGGAGCCAAACAGAAGCACCAAGCCAGAGAGGTTCATACTTACTTATACTTGGGAGAATTTTTTTTTAAACAATTCCCTCTGTGGCATTTAAAAGTAAATAACCATCAGAAACCTGGTCTGTGTTAACGGAAACACAGGGAGAGCAGATACTGGGGAGGAAGCTCATGCAGTTTAGACGGCTCACTGATGGTTGCAAATGGCCTGTGCTGGTGGCCTTTCCTCTCCACCTGCCAGCTGGTTCAGATTATAAGGATTGTCAGATTATAAGTAAAGGAGGAACATTAGTTGGTGTTAACCAGCCTCACACCTCACAAACCCTGCACCTCTCTGTTACCACCTCAAACAAACCAAGGCTTTCTTCCTGGTCCTTGTCCAGGTAACATAAGACGTGGGGAACTGTGACATCTGTTCCTGAGTCACTTCATTCTCACTGTGGGGGGAGGGGTAGTATAGTCTTCTCCCATCCCCCACCTGGCAGACCTCAAGCCAAGCCACTCAAGACCTACTCAGGGCCACACCAGCCCTCGTTGTCGGTTCCAATAGACAATTCCCAAGGTGGAATCAGTGTGTGTGAAGGCTCCCGGCTGGCCTTTGGTCTCTGTCACGTACCACCAGTTCCTAAGCACTGAGGAGGCCCGTTTACCTCATTCCACGTCTCACCCACACTCGGCCTCTCCCCGCTCACACACATGGAACTGCAGATGGCTTCGTCACTTCTGTGAGTACAGGACAGTCGTGGATGGAGGCGCCCCACCTGCCTCCCGGCAGACGGCGCAGGGAGCTTCATGGTGGGAAATTCAGCAAACCTAGCTGACACTGGTCATTGTCCACTCAAGTCCTTGGGAGAGGAACTTCTGCTTTGTAGTTCATGTCTTTTTTTTTGTTTTGTCTATTTTAGTCATGGACAAGAGCACGGCCCAGGGCCGAAGCCCTGCAGAGGTGGCCCGAGATGTTCTGGCTGCCGTGGGGAAGAAAAAGAAAGATGTGATCCTGGGCGACCTGTTGCCGTCCTTGGCCATTTATCTGCGAACTCTGGCTCCTGGGCTCTTCTTCAGCCTCATGGCTTCCAGGGCCAGAAAGGAGCGCAAGTCCAAGACCTCCTAGTCATGCATCTGAGCTGGGGAGGGAGGCGGGGGGAGCAGCACCTACCCGGGGCGGCGGCCTGCCTGGGCACAGCTGCATTTGTAGACACCTTCCTGGGTACTCGTCGTACGGGTGGGAAAGAGGGAACACACACTTCTCCTGAAGCTCCCTGGCTAGCCCCTGCCAATAGAATGAGAACCCAGAAGGACAGCCACCTGCTCAGGGCTGAGGGGTGCATCTGAAGGAACAAGTGTGGAGCTGGGTTTGGGCTAAGACTCTGAAATAAATGAACAGTTAAGGGCTGTAGTCCTCAAGGGCCGAAAGCACTGTACCTCCTTTGAATTCCAGCCTGAGCCAGCTCCTCGAGAGTGTTTCAGCCTTGAAGACGGAAGACACCTTGACATCACCTGACCCGCTTCTCTCATTTGACTGATCTGGATCACAAACTGATGGTTTTGGCAGAGTCCCCCACAGTACTCAAGGGAGCAGGCTGTGGTTTGAAGACGCCATTGTCTGTATCCATTTCCAGGGTCCTACAGGACATCGTCCAGCACAACAAACGGGCTTCTGTTCTGTCTTTCCATGTAGCCCAAGTGATGCTGACTTTAGTACCTAAAAGCCATTCCCCAGTTTCCCTGTGAACTCTCCCCGGAAGCCGTGTAGACCAGGCCCCACTCCAAGCAGAAGATGAATTTACTAAGGACATAGCAGCCAAAAGGGAGAGGAAACCCCGCATGGTCCCACAGATGCTCTAGGGAGTCAGACTCCGAAGCCCGGGTGGCTGAGGGGTTCTAAGGCTGCAGCCAGCCCCGGCGAGAGCAGCGCTTTGTTAGCTATGCCTGTTGAGAGCATAGCCAGAGGGGTGCCTACTTCCACCTGTCTGATTTATTAAAAATACGTGGTTGAGGTTGAGTAAATCCACTTCATAGCTGATGTTTAGGATGAAACTTTACCTATTATTGAGGCTGAAAATGGAAATGGTGGCTGTCCTGTATGGTTTCCCCAACTTGGAATAAAAATGTCCTAGCATGTCCTAGTGGCATCTTGCGCCATCTCCTAACTCTGACCCTGTTGTGCTTGTATTTTAAACAGCTGTCCCTGAAATTAAAACGGCCAAAGCCAGCCTATGATTAGTGTTTGAGGCTCTTCAGATTCCTGGGAGCAGGAGGACGAGGAGTGGAGCGTTAGATCTGGTGGTCGTCCCCAGTTCCCAGCACAGCCTGAACATTCCAGGGACCCATGGTTGGAATGTGGATAAGGACATACGGGTTGGCTCTTCATTTGCTACATAAACCATCTACCTCCCTCGTAACGTAGAGGAGAAGGACTTCACTGTTCACATCATGGGAGTGAGCGCCAGGGAAGAGCTGGCCCATGACAGCCATAGTGACTACTCTGAAGCCTACTCTGAGACTTGACTAAAACTGTCAAGTGCATAGCGGGTCCTCAGGAAGGGGCAGCGACAAGAGGCAACTGGGCCTCTAAATGGGGACGAGAGAAATCTGTCCTTGGACACAGTTGATGGGCACTTTCACTGGGGCCTGGATCCAGGTGCTGTCCTTTCTTGTTAAACAAAATGGGCAGCAACTGGAGACCGATGTGACCTGTCCTCTAAAGGACACATGCTGAGCAGCCACACGGTGCGTCATCAGAACATGGCACCAAGTCCGCTGCTGGGTGGCTGCCTTGGGGGCCACTGGGACAGCGGTGGAGTCCACCTAGCCCCAGGCCAGGCGCAGGTCAGTACGCAGAGCCTGGAGCAGACACAAGGGGTCTCTCAACCTACACACGACACCTGAGCCAGATCCCAAACCACTGAAGTTTATTTACCTTGCATTTTTTACAGACTCACACTCACTTTCTTAAACTTACTTTAGAAACTTTATCTTCTACCATGTAAGTAGCAAATGCAGCACAACCAACCATTAAAATCTGGCAACCTCCAGCTGGCTGGCAGAGGCTGGGTGTGAGGTCCAGCTGGTCCTGAGGAGGTTGGCACTATCAGAGAGGTATGAAAGATGCGCTTGCACCGCACAGATGCTTTTTAGCCTCAGAAACCAGGGAGACGGCTAATTAGGGCCGGTGACCTCAGTGCTCCTTAAAGTCCACGTGGCCATCTTGGGCCTCCTGTCACGCCGGGCAGGCAAAGGTGGGGCTTACTGGGCCTGCTGGAGTGGGAGCTTCCTGGACTGTGAGGGCAGCCGCAGCCCTTCCCTAAGGGCGAGCTTCCCCCTCTCCAACACTGTGCCCTGGCCAGGACCCACTCTTGCTTTCAAAGCAGTGTTTGGATACATCTGCCACCAGGGGCAGTGGTGGTTCTGCTGTTCCAGATTCTCTGTCCTGTCCTCAAGGGTTTATTTCCCCATTTCTCTCCTCCATGGAGTGGGGGTAGGTCAGAAAGCTGCACTCTGGATGGGTTCTGCCTGCAGATATAGTTCAAAGGCACCTTGTGCTTTGCTCTGTAGGCCTCCTTGGAGCTTTCCCCGGTCCCAGCACAGAAGCAGGCGCACTTGTGCTGTGAGCCCACACCCGAGTTGGGAAAGCACAGCCGAGTGAGTTTCCAGACAGCAGCGCTGCACATCTGGCCACTGCGGAGTGGCTCACAAGTGATTAGATGGACCAGTGAGCGCACAGCTGCCTGGGCACACTGCCCGGCACCCAGCAGGCTCCAAGGACACAGTTTCCCTTCCCTTCTTCACAGGGGACGAAAGCTGCAGAACCAGATGTGAACACTTTGGAGGGAGCTCATAGGCCAAGGGGAGAGACAGTCCATGTTTGCAGGGGTCTGCTCCTCTCCATTTCTCGATGAGCTAACCCTTCCAAAGGCTCTTTGCTCTTCTCTGAAATTGGGGCGAGAGTGGGCAATCAAACAAGACTGCTGTAATTGGGCTGGCATGATGCACTGACGGACGTGGGCGCACACAGGACTCATGTGTGGACCTCGCAGGCAAGGGCCCAGCTGACTTGGCCTTTGTTTCCCACTTGACAGTTCTTCGAGGCTCTTGCTTCGGGAACACTGTGGCCCATCACCGAGGAGCATAACCCACTTGTCTGTGACGTCTAAGTAGGAATGCGGCAGAAACAGAGCAGCCAGGGCCAAGAGGGGAAGGCCTTCCAGGCGCAGGAGGTGCCGTCCTCCCGTTCCCCTTCCTGACCAATTTGGGCGCGGGTCACGCAGAGAGGCCTACAACACCCAAGTCCTGAACTGCACTCCACGGCAGGCCTGAGTCCTCACCTTGGCCAGGGCCATGTAACAGGCGGCACCACAGAATCTGGGCTAGTCCACCGGACAAGAATCACTTTGTTTAGCACAGCTGGAGCCAGCCTGTTTGCACTTGGCTTCTATTTCTGGTGAGGACTTCAGCTCAGCTGACCCGACGAAGACGGCTACTTCTTGTCAGCTTCCAGCCACCTCCCCTGTGAAACCTGATTTGCAGGCAGAGAGCATGGGGCTCCCTTTCCAAATCTGCACCATTTATTACGGAGACACCTACCATTCATGGCAGCCAGCCTGGGAGCTGGCAGTCAAGACACCCACGGGCTTGTGGGCCCTGCACGTCGAGACCTGCTCTGTGTCTGGGATTACTACCAATCGACCACGGTTGCAGATGGCCAGGCTGCCGCGTCAACTGTAGTGTGCCCCCACCATCTTGCCACCCTGCCTTTAACTGAGTCATGAGTATTTCTAGGCCCCTGGAATTAAAGTTATTCCAACTCTTTGTGGACCAGAGTCCATTTTGAAGTCTTTTAAAAACTCTGGGTCTCCCCTTATAATAAACGGACCAGTCTCCACTTGAGCGCCTCAACACTTTCCCACATACCCTTTCATTATTCTCTGGTATCAGATCTTCCTGATGTGGCCTTTAAAACCAGTTTGCTTCTTAAAGACGGACCCTTCAGGAGGAAGTGCCACATAGCTCTTCAGGGAGGACTGAGGGCAGGTCTCAGGAAGGTTGCAGACAAGGCAGGGGACCTGACAGCTGTGTGGAAGAGAAGATCTTTCATTTATCCAACACCTCAGAGGGATGTGGACGATGGTGTGCGATAGGCCTTCTGCTGGGAGGAAGGGGCGTGGGACAGGCTCGTGTGGAAGGGGAGTGGCAGGAGGGACACTGGGCTTGAACTCAGGATCCACATCAGGAACAGGTTCAATGCTTTGAAAAAAATGCAGCTGTTCCCCTGTGGGGCCTTCTAAATCCAAATCTGCACAGGAGGTTCCAGGCCCAAGTCTTCCATGTGGCCCCACACAGAAACCCAGTGACCTCTAGGCCTCATCACGGGATCCTACCACGGCCCCAAACGGCATTTAGCAGCGCTGGCCTCGAAAACGAGGCCAGCGTGAGGTGAGACGTGAGACGTGAGACCGCTCGGGGTGGGGGGTGTCTGTACCGACCTCGCTCAAAGTCCTACTCCTGCTGCGGGCAGTCATGGAAAGAGAAGACACCTTAAGTTGAAATTCTCATAATTTTAATGGTCAATAGCTTGTGGTTGGCTCTGGATGGTACAATTAAACAACAGACTTAAAGACCTCCCCCCCAACCCCGCAAGCGCATTCATAACCCCTCCGTAGCGTTGCTGCCATCAACATTCCGCCGCCCGCTCAGACTCCCACAGCTCAGACCCCCACAGGTCAGACCCCCTGCGGGTTACGGGAATCCACATCTTAGTGTAACGAGCTGAAAACCCTTGGTACACCTGTGATCTGTGTTATTTTTTTTTTTTTTTAAATAACAACTATTAAACCAAACCCCTTCCCAGGCTCCGCCGCCTCACAGAGCAAAAACTGTTGCTGTGGCCATTTGACTCCTCGGGTCGTCTCTCGTGGGCTGGGTCGTTTGCTTCTCTCCCCGTCCTACTGCAATCATACGGCATAGAGTTCGTAAATCTTCTTTACACAGTACACCAGGGCGGCCAGTGCTATCGTGTTGTGCAGTCTCTTTCTGTGCAAGTCGTCCTTCCGGACCAGCACCACCGGGGTGGAGGAAGTGAGTGTGTGCAAGGGCAGACGGGACAGTTTGTAGGCGTCGTACTCCACCTGGTACTTGCAGCAGGGGTCAAACTGCCAGGAGATGCCGTAGAGGGTGCAGCAGGCCAGGCTGAGCACGCCGGCGGGCAGCGAGATGTAGTGGGAGTAATCCAAGGGCAGGGCCAACGGGGTGAAGAGGCAGGCGGTGCCCGCCAGCACAGTGGTCTTGTGCAGGCAGTTGCCCACAGTGATCCAGCGGGCCGTCTCGTCACCAATGCGCGTGGGCTCGATCACGATGTACTTGTACTGCGCTTCCAGTGCCTGCTCCAGCTCGTACTCGAACTGGTCTTGGGCGTTCTCCCCGTTGTAGATCTCGTGCACGATGTAACAGTCCGTGGCCGACAAGCTCACCCTTGGGGAAGGGGGGGAAAGAGGAGACAGTGAGACCGCTGAAAAGCATGTGCCCTACTTCCGTGCCAAGACACTGGGGACAAGTCCGTGGCCGCAGCCTGGGTGCCTGGCTCAGCAGACAGCCCGAGCTCTCGAGGCTACCACGTCTCGCTTATGGTCTTATTGTCCCTGGAACCCAATATACAAGGTAGTCACTGAAGAATTTTTTTTCTCCTGAGAGAAAATGGCAAAATGCAGAGACACAGGAGGAGGAGTATCCAGATCTCTAAGGGGATGACCGCCAGCGATGTGCATCAGGCCTGGCAGGCAGACCAACACAGTGGACTGAGTGGGCAGAGCTAAGTCTGCAAAGGAGCCACAAGGAAGAAAGTGTGTTTCGGCCCGGAATCACATCCACACAGAGGCCCAAGGTCGGCAGGATGAAATGTGCTCTTAGTTAACCAGAGCAATGGAGGGAGGAGGCTTCTTCGACGGAAACCAACAGACCTGAGGCCAATAGTGCCAAACACCCTGCCCTCTACAAGGGTCAAAAGCAGTCATCCCTGCCCCACAGAACAAAAGACCGATAGGGTCGTCTTCGCCTCGGATGACTGAGAACAAAACTCCTCTGGCCGTCACGGGAGGACAAGCTGCACAAAGCACCCCCAGCCAGCAGCCCCGAGAACACTGGAACACAGCTTAGAAAAAGCAGCCCTCTGATCTCATTAGGAAAAGACTAGGCCTCAAGAAAAGTGACAATGAAATTCAGTGTAAGGGGGACACACGAAGGACCCCCAGAGGTTCCTGGCCATTCTGACCTCTAGGCCTGTGCGTTCTGTGCGTTCAGGACTCTGTATTTATCGCCAGGAAACGCTCTTCCCACTCACATAAGAAATACTGTTCACGGGTCACCTGGGTGGCTCAGTGGGTTAAGCCTCTGCCTTCAGCTCAGGTCATGGCCTCAGGGTCCTGGGATCAAGCCCCACATCGGGCTCTCTGCTCAGTAGGGAGCCTGCTTCCCCCCCTCCTCTGCCTATTGGTGATCTCTCTGTCAAATAAATAAATAAAATCTTAAAAAAAGAAAAAGAAAGAAAGAAAGACTGTTCACAAAGACCCACTTCAAGTGGCTGAGCTGATCCAACATCTCCCCCTGGGACTAGGGAGGGGTGACCTGACCCTCACTGGCAGAAGACAAATCTGGAGGCTCAGGGATGGACGACTCAGCTGTAAATCAAGGCCAAAGAGCTGGCCCATGGGCCACGGGGGGCATGTGAGGCGGTTTCGGGATTCTGTTTGACGTCCCTCCAGTGCAAACTTTGCATCCAAAGCAGAATCTTTCCACACCCCTGATGGGCTAACCTAAATATAGACCTGTACACGCCTTGTCATTTCCATTTGGCTTGTTTCAGCCTGTCCAGATCTTTCTGAATTTCCATACCGCCTTCCAATGTATACCATTTCTCTTAGTTTTGTGTTCTCAGTTCATCCAGTAAAAAGCCTTCTTTATACCAGCCTCCGGGGGGACACTGGTAGATGCAGCTCTGGAAGCTGGATCAAGTCACTTAACCCTGTTACTAGGCAGCACAGAACACCTTTCACGTGCCTCAGTGAAAAGCAGCCCCTTGTCCCTGGGCTGGTCAGACCATCACGAACAAGAGAAGATCCAGGGACCCCCATCTGGCTCCTGGTGCCCCCACCCGAGCCCATGCCCATTCGAACTGGGGCTCTGGACCAGTGTACTCAGCCCATCCTCCTGAGCTCTGCTTGTCCAATGAGTCGCACAGCCCTACGTGCTCAAGGACACAAGGTCCACCGGCCCCCCCACATCCCGGAGCACACACGCAGCGGCCACTCTGAGGAAAGCAACAGGGGAGCCAGGCTCAGAGCGTCCTTGTCACGGACCAGGCACATTAAGAAGTGAAGGCTTTTAAGTCAAGGTCACCCCCAGAACCTCTAGGTCCCAGCCCTCCTTCAAAGATGACCTGCTAAGTGTGGTGAAAACTGGATTGTCGGGGGTACGCTTCGAGAAAAAAGGACAGGCGATGAGAGAGTGGGACCACTGAGCACTCCCTCCAGTTACTCCCAGGCAGGATTCAGCATAATAAAAACTATTTTTAGCCAACAAATAAGCAAACCTAAGAGGCAAAGAGTTTCACCCTGTTAGAAAAACAAGTGCTCAGTACTCTCCTGTGGTCACATCAGAAATGAAAAGTCACTGGTAATGGCCTGACCGCCCCCCGAGTGCAGGGGAAGGGGCATCCTCCAGGAGGGGCCTCCATTCCTAGGTGGGAACCACTCTAGCAAAAGGCACTGGCTGGGACTTGGGCAGAGGGAACTCTTTATTCTGAAAAAGTAACTGTAATTAAGTTGGGCTCAGGGGAGCCTCCTAATTAAATCACAGGCCCTAATTAAACGGTGTGCACTGGGGAGAAGTTGTGCACTGGGGGGGTCAGACGAGCAGCCTCCTAAACAGAGCCATCGCCGGAGCAGCTCACTGCGGTGAGCCAGTACTTGGGGCTGCCTCTCCGGGAGGAGTTAATGAGCTGTTTCCGGAAGAATCCACCGGAAGTAGGTGAGACGGGAAAAGGAGGGTTTCCCCGTTCAAGGCCTCCATTTGGTTTGAATTCAGGGAGGGGAGACGGAGTTCGTTTCAGTTCTTAATCCCAGGCAGGACTCCGCACTTTAGAAGTCACCTGGAGCAAACAAGCACACCTAAGAGGCAGAGTGTCTCACGCTGGCTGGAGATGCCCCAGCGGAAATGGAAGTCACTGGTCACAGGGTGACTGGCCCCGTGTGCACAGGACCCAGGAGAGGACTGGCTCCCAGGCAGCCCCGACTTCCCTTGTGTTCTCAAGCTGTTTAGAGGAGGCAGTTTAACTCACTGTGCGTCCCACAATCAAAGCAAGGCCGGGGATGCCTTTCTGGCCACAAAGTCCCTCCAGAACGTTTAAGGCAAAACCTGGGTGTCAAGGTTGGGACTACAGAATGTTCCTGCCCAAACCGCAAATCTACCTTAGCATATAGTGCCCTCTCTGCCCAGCAGACTGTAGCCATCCTGAACAAGCCAAGCACAGAACAGTGATCTAGTATGTGATCTTTAGTGTACTTTAAAAAAGGTATACGTTTGTTTTTAGGGTGTTTTATGTGGTTCAGCTGGTTAAGCATCTACCTTTGGCTCAGGTCATGATCCCAGGATGCTGGGATCCAGTCCTGCATTGGACCCCTGCTCAGTGGGGAGCCTACTTCTCCCTTTGCCTCTCACCCAACCTGTGTTCTCTCTCTAAAATAAATAAAACCTTAAAAAAAAAAAAAAAAAAAGGTGTATATTTACTTTTAAACATGCAGAACCTTTCTGGATACACAAAGACCTGGGATGTACGACCATCATTGGGGAGAGGAATGGAGTGGCTCCAGAGAGAAAAGAAGAGCCCTTTTACCAAATACAATTGTACTTCAGGTACAAGGTCGTGCTCCTAAACCCCCTGTGCCAGTGCTGACATCAATTTGCTCGGTGAGCTCTAAACTGGCCAGTGGAGTAGAGCATGAACCTGTCCAAGCTGGAGGGGCTGCTGTGGGTGCTGCTCCAGGGTCATGGGCCCTTGTGCCTGGGGCTCTCCTATCGGCCTCCCTCACTCTCCCTTTACCCAGAGTGGGCCTGAGACCCTTCCCTCTCCTCTTCTGAATCTGCCCTGGCAGTGGTGAAGACAGGGTCTTCAGCGGAGTTCCCAGAGAACACTGGCTTTCCAGTGAAAAGGGGGCCATAATGAAGAACCAGGCCACCGAACTCGCCTCCCCTGATGTGGGCACCCTCTTTGCACCTGGCAGCCTGCCCAGCATGCGGCCCCGAGGTCCCCTCAACCGTCGGGAAGCCAGTCTCAGGGGACTCCGTAATTACCAGAGTAGTCACATAGCCAGATCCCCAAAGTCTGGAGATACCTCCCCCAAAATCAGAGCTGTGCAAAAATATTCCAAGCAGCACCGTGTGGGGAGAGCAGCACTGCTACGAAGAGACCGCTAATCCGGCTGCTCCTCCCCCGGGCGGGGAACGTACAGCCGAATCCCTCACTGGGGAGAAAGCAGGGACACGTGCGGACGTTCGGAATGCACACAGAGCTGCCGGAGAAGCTGCCACTGAGGAGGGTCCTCATGTGTGCTAACTGCGAAGAAAAGCAAGGAAACGACGTCATGAGCGAGGGGGGGCTCTGCCTGCAGCAAGGGACACATGGGCCAGGGTGATGCTAGTTTTCTCCTTATGCTGAGCAGTGAGCACATGGGTTTACTGTCTCCAAATCATGGTGACACACACATAAAACGTACCGTCCTGACCATTTGTAAGTGCACAGTTCAGTAGCCTTCAATACCTTCCCGCTGTGGCGCAAACAAGCTCCAGGATGGTTTCCGCCTGTACAACTCTGCCCCCGCGAAACAACAGCTCCCACCCCTACCCCCACCCTTCGACTTTGTGTCCCTCAGAGCCGGACAACGTTGGGTACCACACGTAAGTCAAATCATACAGTATCTGTCCTTCTACAACCGGCTTACTCAACTTGATACCACATTTTCAAGGGTTACCCATGTTATACGCCATAAGTCAGGAGTTCCTTTCCCTTTAAGGATGAATAAAAGAATATTCCATCGTGTGTCTATACACCTGTTCATCCCCCGATCACGCCTGGACTACCTCCTCCACCTCCCCGCTATTGGGAATAATGCTTCTGTGAACACGGTATAAAACTATGTGCTCAAGTCTCCGTTTTTCATTCTTTTGGATCTATGCCTGGAGGCTGAATTGTTGGATCGTGTGGGAATTCTACTTTTCACTTCTTGAGGAACCGTTGCACTGTCCCCCACCACGGCTGCATCCCTTTGCGCTGTACCCAAAAGGGCATGAGGGGTCCAACTGCTCCACATCCTCACCAACGCTTACACCTGTCTGTTTTGTTTTTAACAGCAGGCATCCTGATCTGTGGTTTTGATTTGTACTTTTTAAATAACAGCTTTATTGAGACAGAAGTCACCCATTTGGGAATATACAATCCGTGACTTACTGCCTTCCCTGCGTCCTCCAACCCTCCCCAGCCCCTGGCAAGCACCAATCCACGCACTGACTGGATGGACTCACTTGTTCTGGACGTTCTGTATAAACGCCATCGTGCCTGTGGCCGCCTGGGCCTGCCTGCTTTTGTTTAGAACAATATTTTCAAGGGTCAGACATACGGTAGCAAGTTTATGACTTTCACATGTTAGAAACATACTTTTGACGTGTTTAACGTTCAGTTTTTAAAAATCCAAGACAAAAGATCTGGAGGGAAGTATGGAAGTTGAAAGATGCTGGACACGAAGAAAAGTCAACAAGGGTTTGGATGGTGGCTTACCAGATGACTGACATTTTATTTTCCTGCATAGGTTTCTGTACTTTTCAAAAATAGAAAACAAACACACATGTGCTTCTTTTATAATGCGGAAATGAATCGCCAGCTTTCTGTCAAAAAGAAAACTCTTGTTTGATAGTCCTGTATCCCTCGGGGTGACAAGACTGCATAGCCGAGACGAGCAAGAGGGAGCCCAGTCCCGACCCCAGCAGTGACTCTGTGTGGACGAAGGAGCGTGTGCTGCCGGAGAATGAGCCCACCACCATGGGTCTGGGCACAGGCATCATTTCATGGCTGGGGTATCCTGCTGGTCTCAGCCCTCTACAGTCCTGCCAGTGAGCAGGAGGAAAATTTCATTTCCGTCGCCTCAAGCAAGCACCGGCCAAGTCGCAGTGCAGGCCACCATCACTTTTTGGTCCTGGCAGAACAGGAAGAGGCTAATCTAACTGCAGCAGAAGCGCTTGCTTTGGGCTTACTTCCTGGGGCGGGCCCTGGGCTCCCAAGCGGGCCTGGGCTGTGAGCTCCGGTCTGAAAGACAAAGGATGTCAACTCGGAGCTCTGGGAGGCAGACTGTGTTTTCACCCGGCCTGAATTTGACAGGTCACCAACACATAGTAGTGGAAGCGCATTTGAAATGAGTGACAGGAGAAGAACAATTACAGTAATTAAGACAACGCTTGGGTGAAAAATTAAACTAGGTCCATATGTCAGGTTGCTTTCCACCCAGTAAGCATGTGGCCACTTCATTACCTGTGCTCTGGGAGGTGCTGGACTATACCTCGACCTCCAGATCTAGAACGCACTTCTGACTAACCAAAAAGTGCCTCCTGGGGAGCCAAAGAAAGCAGCAGGATTCTGTGTCGTGGCTTTAAAGGCCAATCCGGACAGCAAGGCACAGGCATGCAGCCCCGAATGTTGAGGATGATTCCAAACAGGCCGAGGAACTTGCACAGGCACCCGACATGTTCATGTGTTTCGGAGAGAGCCCCGCACACCGAGGGGTGGGCAGTGTCCGGAGACCTGGATTCTAGTTCCCACTCAGTAACTCGCTGGCTTTGTCGCCAAGGGCAAAAGCCCTTGCTGCTCTAAGCCACGTTGCCTGGGGTCAAACAGGGCAAAGGCTCTAGCTCTTCCCAACTGAGTGCCACAGCGAGGGTGGAACGGGGTGGGCTCTGCCAATCCAGGTGACAGCTGCAAAACACACCCCAGTGTAAGGCCCATGCAGCTGTTTGTAAATTTAAATTAACTAAAACTGTCAAGTACAAAATCCACTTCCTTAGACGCAGCGGCCATACCTCGAACCGTCTGTGGCCACCTGCAGCTAATGGCTACCCTAACGGACAGCACAGAGACAGGACGTTTCTGTTATGGCAGAAAAGTCTACGGATCAGCCCTGAGCTGAAGCACTCCTGTGACTCTACTAAGCTGACTGGCTCTCCCCAGAACTCTGTGGCCCATAACGCCGTTGCTGGCAGCAGGGACAGAACACAGAGGCAGCTGGGAGGTGCCCGAGGATTCGCTCTGTGGAGGACCTCCCACCTCCTCCCACTGCCTCCACTCACTGAGGCCCTGTACAGAGAAGCCCAGCTCCAGCCTGGCCTCGGCCTCCCCACCCATACAAGAGCATCCTGCCCTTCGCAAAGCTGGGCCCGAGCTGGAATGGGGCCTAAAGCACGGAATCCCCGAGGCGCAAGGTATCGCTGCTGGAACAAGACCGCTCCCGTCAATCCAGGAAGACAGAACATCGTGCCTGAGGAGGATGAATCCCAGCAGATGACTTTAACTTGCAGTATCCAATTTCCAGGATCAGAACCTGTGGCCGAGTGCGCCCACTCCACCTTCCGGTAGGCAGTTGGGGAGGACCCCCACACCCAGACTCGTGCGTGGATGGCTACCTGTGCGCCTCGGCCACGGCCAGGAGGAACAAACATTTTCACCACACACCAGAGCCACAGAGGCAGTTTTCCAAGACAAAAAAAAGTACCCCAGGCCACTAAGGGTCCTCAGCTCTAGAAGGAAAAGCTCAGATCAGAATGAGGAGAATGTCACTCCCAGAAAGTGAGCCACCTGCCTTCATGGCTTGTGGCGCATCTGTTCAACTGGACCGGGACTAAACCCTCCACCAGCCATCCAGGACTACAACTCTCCGACTCACATATTAAAGCCACGCTGTCAGAACAGCATGACCAAGTCCTGGGAAAGAAGGTATTTGGTACAGAAATAGGAAGACACAATCCCACAGACCTGGCTGCCTAAAAACACGGGCAGGCGGCCGCACAAGCCAGGGGTTCCCCCGAACACCTGAGCATCTATTCCAGTATGCCCGGCCCCCTGGACACCCCAGGTCTTTGAGCAGCACTGCTGCCTTGCATCACGAGGAGGATCAGATCAAGCACATGTTCACATGATGGGAAGAGCGGGAGCTGAGAGTACGTGGCTATACTCACATTCCAACCATCACGGAGAGCTCAGGGACACTCAGAGGCCCTGAGGGAGTGAAGACAAGCGGCCCAAGTAGGACAGGCAGGCCCGTCTAGGAGCTGGTCCGGGGCGGCACCCAAGTGGCAGAACACACAGATACCTGCACTGTGCCTTCCTAGATGGGCAAGTGTGTCTCAAAGACGCCGACAGGCCAAGTGGCAATCTGTTTCGTGTGCTCGCTGCCAGTGTGCTGAATTCTGGACAAGAATTCAGGTTACAGCTCAGAGTCTGATGTTCTTCATTACAAACACTGTTGAGTCCCTGGATTTAACGGAGTGGAGAGAAAAATCAACATGCGAGCAGCTAGCATTTTGCTATTTCCACCCCTTTCCACCTTTAGTCTAGACCAGCACTGTTGCATCACTAGAACTTTCTGCAGTGACGGAGGTGTTCTAAATCTGCCCTACCCAATGTGGTAGCCCCCCAAGCCCCATGTGGCTACTGAGCACTTGAAATGGGACTGACTCGTATGACTAAGAAGCTGAATTTTTTCATCTTATTTTTATTTAATTAATTTTTTAAGATTTTTTTTTTTTTAAGTAATCTCTACACCCAAGGTGGGGCTCAAACTCCCAACCCCAAGATCAAGAGTCACACGCTCTACTGACTGAGCCAGCCAGGCGCCCCTATTTTTAATTTAAATTTAAATTTAACTGCCACATGTGACTAGTGGCTACTAATGAACGCAGCTCTTGACTCAAGAACCCGGTAAAGAATTCACACATCGTGTATTCTGAAGCGGACCACCATTAATACACAGCTGATGTCAGAAATTGAGGTGGACGGTACAGTCCTGGGCAGGGCCTTTACGTACAAGTCATGCTTGGGAGTTTGCAGCCACTTGGCAAATCTGGAAAGTTTGCCCAAAGTGTTGCTCTGCTCCAGCTCCTGCCCCAAACCAGGCAAAGTGTTCTTTGCTTTCAGCATAAAGCAGACTCCAACTGGGTGTGTCAAGTAATTCTGGAAAGTGGTCTTCCAATGTGAAGCTGATATTTGGGTCAGCACAGATGTGACATGGAACAAACTCATTTAAGAGAGCCATAAACACCCTATTTCAGTCCTAAGAGCCAATAATATGCTTGGGCCTCTTAATCTACGGTGCTGGGCAATCAATTAATCCAGCCTGCCCCTCCCAAACAGTCTTTCCACCCACTGAGCAGGAATGGAGGTGTGCCCAGAAGTTAGCTAGCTGGCCCGGCAGCGGGTTATGTTTCCATCCCCTGCTCAGCATGGTAGGATCTTAGGGAAACTGGGCTCCGACGAATGACTCCTCCAACAGAGCTGAGTTAGGGCCTCCCCACAAAGGCAACTAGAAAGGTTCCCCAGCCACACACCATGATATCTGAAGGAAGAGAGATGGGGCCACCCGAACCATAAAATCTGCTGCCCCATTCCCGGGGCATCTGCATGTGCGAGCAGAGCCTTCGGCTCCAGGCCAAAGGTTGCAACCTGCACACCTAGGGAGACTAGGCAGGTAACTGCAGTGAGTCAAGCTGTCAGGTGAGTAATGAACTAGAGAGCACTTGCCCTGACCAAAAGCAGTCCGCCACCACTCAGCTTTTCAAGTAGAGTTTTACGTGAAATCTTCCAAGTTTTAAGTACTGGCAACTGATTTAAATTCTCTTTAAAACCTGAGGATCAGGGGCACCTGGGTGGCTCAGTGGTTAAGCCGCTGCCTTCGGCTCAGGTCATGATCTCAGGGTCCTGGGATTGAGCCCCGCATCAGGCTCTCTGCTCAGCAGGGAGCCTGCTTCCCCCTCTCTCTCTGCCTGCCTCTCTGCCTGCTTGTGATCTCTCTCTGTCAAATAAATAAATAAAATCTTTTAAAAAAAAAAAACAAAACCTGAGGATCGACAGTCAAGGGCTGGATTCAGCCTATGGGCTGCTAGTCTGCAAACTCAGTTTGGAATTAATGCCTGTCTCCAGCTAAGGAGATAATATCCCCAGTATCTGACTTCTTAGATCAATAAAAGCTTAACTTGTGCTAGCACAGCCCTTGTATGATGTCTGGGGCATTCCCATTTGGCCCTTTCAGCTGTTTTTATCCAGTAAGGAGAAATGCCTGTCTCTCAGCTACTCTGGCTTTTCTAAGCAGGATTAATGGTTGCATTTAAGATCCTGAAAACGTTTGCCAGGTTTAAAGGCCATCGAGGTCACTTCTTGAACTTCTTCCTATGGTCTGATCTAAGAAATACCACATGGGAGTTGGAAAAACAAAAATATCTGCTTGCCATTCACTGCTTTTCCACGGAAGAGGAAATGCAGAGCAGACAACGGCTGGGTAACTCTGAGCTTAAGATAGCTGGCCTACCACAACTACCAAACAGGAAGACTCTTCCCACCGAGAAAACCATCTGCAGGCAACAGCAAGGCATACGTGATGGAATCAAAGAAAAGGAATAATGAGGATAGTCGGGTGGGAGGGGATGGGGTGAGGAAGACACTGTTCTGTTTAATAAGCCTCTCCAAAGAGACAAAGCACACAAACACAAAACTTTCTTGCTAACCTCGGCTATACCAAGCAAGCCATAACAAAATGGACAGAGCAGCTGAATTCAGGCGACTCCACCAATACACATCCTTCCCCAAATTTCTAGCAGCTGAACAGCTTCTAGTGGCTTCTAGCTGAAACTGCTTTCTAACAATCTCATCTTCTAGAAATCAATTCTCCAAATCGAGATCCACCTCCGAAGAAACAAGCCCCTAGCTCCCTACCCACTCATCATTCATTAAGAAAGGTCACTTTAAAGGACTTCCACAGCAGGGGCGCTTGCAGAGAACCCTCGAAAAGTCGCAAGAATCCGAGGGTTCGAGGAAGCGGCCGGCTCTCGGCCCGGGAGACTCACTGGGGAAGGTTAAAGCTATCCTGATAAACGTGCAGACCGCACTACCCTCCCGCAGCTGGCCCACTCCGTGCAGGCTTCCTTTCCTTTTCCTTCCCCGGAGCCATCCCTCATCACGTCAGGAGTCGCGGCCGAAATGGCCACGCTAGTGGCCAGGCAGAACCGGAGCTTCGGACGCTGCCCGACCGCGGGATGCTAGGCGGGTCCCTTGGGCCTGCGCGGGGCTCCCGGTACTTCCCGCGTGGCCTGGCCCCGACCCCGGCCCTGTATGGCCGCGGCCCACCTCTCCCGGCCCCGCATCGTCACCTCCCCGGAGCCCTCCGCGGAGGCCGCTTCAGCCGGGCTAGAGCGGGTGCCGGATCCCACCCAGATCCTGGATCGGCCAGAGCAGGAACCCCGCGTGCCTCGCAGGAGTACGAGGAGGGCGGGTGGGCGAGAAAGGGGAGCCCGAGGACGAAGGCAGGGACAGCGGTGCAGCCCCAGGAGGCCTCACTGGCTTCCAGGCTCCCGACCCACTCGCCCTGGAAAAGCAACAGGCCCCCGGATCTCACCTCTCTCGGGCGCTGCCGCCACTGCTGCCCGGGCCAAGACGCCTCCTTCCCCAAGCGGCCATCTTGGAGACACTCCGCTCGCAAATGTCTCGCGCCAAGGCGGCCTCGGGATAGTGGGCGGACTGAAGGGAAATGTAGTCCGGGCCACAGCCCCGGACTGCACAGAAGGCGGAAATTGAGCTCTTCGGGACTACAATGTCCACAATACAACGCGCGCGCCGGAAGCCCCGCCTCTTTGAGGTTGCCTGGGAAGTGTAGTCCTTAAACCAGGCGGAGTGGAAGGAAGCACTCTGGGAAGAGTCCTATTCAGGGCACCTTTTTAGAATTTAAATACCCAGAGCTCACAGCTTAGGAGTCACAGGCGCCCGCCCTCTTGTATGGCCTTGGGCTTCAGGAGCAAAGAGCTGAAGGAGAATGGAAAGAAAGTGCCTACAACTCCCAGACCACCACGCGGGAGGCCTCGGGCCGTTGCCCGCTGCGATCGCCAAGGGGCGCCGCGCTTTCTGCGGGGCCTGCCCTCAGCTTCCCTGTCCTACCCGTGCTCCCTGCCCTCGTGCTCGCCCGGCTGCCGGCGTGTTCAGCCGGCACCTTCGTCTGGCCCTCTGCGAAGGCGGCCCGATGTGCCCTTCACAGCGGCCTCTGCCCCCAAAGGTCACCGAGAGGGCGGAGGCGCCAAGGGCCTTTCTCAGAGGCCCTTGCTACTCCCGCTCCATTCCCCCCAATTCCCTGGATTCAGCGGATGCTTTGGGGACCAGACAGAGGCGGTCCCTTCTGTCATGAAAGTTCCCGCTTACACCCTGTTGGAATCGAGATCTCAACGGAAAGAAGAGAAGAACTCCAACATGTGATCATTGCTATGAAAGAAACGGTCTTGTGTAGAGAAAAGCCTATTTTAGATGGGGCCCGTGAGACCCTTTAGTCTCCACCGCACAGCCCACTCCTGTCTTGGTGCAGGGACGTGAACGTAATCTCCTAATTCGATGTCTTTGAGAGTATATGGTGGGCAAATCGCCCCACCATCAGGAAACGGGACCCAGTGACTCCTAGTTGCTGCTCCCATGGACCTTTGAGCTATTTGGAGGAGGAGCGTTTCGCAGTGTTGGAACTTGTAGTCCCTCTCCTGCTTTCGGCAGACAACGATACAACACGTTAGTCGGTTCCATAAATATTTGAGCAACTCTTGTATGGCAAAATCGGCTCTAGATTCCCAGATAGGAAAAAGCACAGGGCCTGCTGTCAGCATCCAAGCCTGGTGGAACTCAGCACTCCCGGGCACAGGGCTGTCAGGTGTTGATGGCACTCTTAGCATCAAGGAGAGGATTCATCTGTATCTCCTTCCAGCTCACGGTCCACAATAGATTTAAATGCTTGAACTCCTCTCACGGTCCCTCATTACCTATATGATGAAATTCAAGCTCCTTAGCACAATCTAGAGGCCCCTCCGTGGTTTGGAGGTTGCCCAGCTTGCCAGCTTCAACTGCCTCTCCTTCCTGCCTGGAAACTGCCAGGCTAACGAATCCGGAGCAAATCCAGGCTTCCCCTAAGATATCTTTCTCTGCCAGCCAACTAGCCTTTGACTTTGGGCCTGACTGGTACCTCGGAAGTGCCCACTCAGGTCACACAACCCTGCCTCGTGGTGCCAGTGTGTATGCAACGTGTCGGTAGAGACTGCTGGACGAGTACCATGTTGCTTCTTCATTACCTACAGATGGGCCTGTTTTCTCTGGACCAGTGTGGGGATGCAGAGGGTCTCTCGGGATTTTAGAACAGCTGAGTGTGAAGCCTGGCGCCACACTTTGCTTCCAGGGCTACTTCTACATAACTTGCTCAGTTTCTTTGTTTGTCAAGTGGGGGTGATATTAGTGCCCTGCCTCACGGGACTGCTCTGAGCGTTACATATGATACACACATGGAACTTGTACATACATGTTACACCGGTACCAGTAACAACGGGTGGTGATGTCCCGCCAAGCCCTGCTGTAAACATGTTAAGTGATTTAACTATTAATCTTTACAACAACCCCGTGAAAGTGATGCTCTTATTATCAATGTTCTCATTGTGTAAATGAGGAAACTGAGTCGCAGAGGACCTGAGTGACTTTCCAAGGTCACCCTGTCGGTCAGGAATGGTGCCAGGAATTGAACCTGAGCTGTCTGGTTGCGGAGATTACACTGTGCTGTGGTGCCCCTCAGGAGGAGCTCTGGAAATGTCATTGTCTTTGTCAACAAGGACAGGTCGCACACCCATGTCAACCGCACAGAGGAGATATAAGGCCTCCAACAGCTGTTGCAGGCCGTTTGCTTCCAGTCTGCTGACTTAAGCTGAGACACAGCCCCCTCACCCGCCAGGGTTGCCTCTTGATCACTTTTAGTGCTCACACACATTCAGGAAGCTTCACAGTTCATAGGCAGGTTAGTTCCCTCGGCATGTAGTAACTGAGCATGCGCTGAGGGCACAGACTGAATGGTGGAAATCAGAATTCCTGTGGCAGTGGGCACCCCGGGCAGTGGGACCCCCGAAAGACTCCTGAGCGGCTAGCGGCCAGCCAGCCAGCGGGATGGCCCCGTCCTAGCTGGGCTCACAAGTAATCGAGCACCCTTTCTGTTCATTCATTCTTAGAGCAAATAAGTATGGCATGCACTCTGTGTCCCACTCTTGGCCCCAGAGACACAGCATTTAGTAAGACGAACACTGTGCCTGGCCTCGTGGGCTTTTCAGTCCTAGTGAGATAACAACCAAGTAAATGCTTGCGGAGGTTTTCTAAGAAGAAATGAAGCAGGATGATGTAGTAGAGTGACTTGGAGACTATGGGGGGGCTAGAGGAGATGTCTTTCCAGAGGGAGCGTTTGCATGGGCCCCGAGTGGAGAGTGTGCACAGGCAGAGCTGGACACAGATTGTTCTGCACAGAGAGAAGCCCTGTGAAGGCTCTGGAGTGTGCGTGAGCTCGAGTGTTCCCGAAATGGGACTGGGGTGACTAGCACATAGTGAGGGAGGAGAGGTGCTGGGTTTGCCTTTGGTTAAGTCACTTCCTTGCTCTGAGTTTCAATTCTCTCTGTAAAAGGTGGTAAGTTTCTCTGTGTGCTAGTTAGTGTCAGTTAGGGGGGGAAGCCTCCGTAGGTATTTCAAGCAGAAGGAATTTACTACAGAGCATTGTTGACAGAGGTGTTGGGAGGACAGGAGAGGCAAGGGGACAATAAGGACACCCACCCAATTCCCACTTGCTGGAGCAAGAGCTGAGCACCACACCCCTGGGGGTGCCTGCTGTCACCACTGCTGTCACCACTGCGGCCTGCAGTGCCACAGTACCCTGGCCTGGGATGGCTCCTCCCTCCTTCCTGTCTCCAGGACACCTGCCATGCCTCCTGTAGGCTCTGTCACCCGCCGGGGCGTCTGGGAAGTAAACTTTGCGGGCTTCCAGTCCTGGCTGCAGGGAAGAGACTAAAAAGGCACGTGTGGGATGGAATGAGCAGACGGCACTGACATGGCTACGGTGCACAGCTCCTGCGAGGAGGAGCGACAAGTGTGCATCCAGCATATTCGGCCAGCTCAGACCCCTCCCCACACATCGTAGGCATCCAGGATGCAAACAAAGACATCTTTGCATGTTTTCACAGGAAGGTTTGGACTTACGACTAAAAGCATCAAAAGTGAGCATCTTAAGGATAGAACTTTGATTCTGAATGGATAATATATTCACATGGCATCATGTTCAAGTTACAAAACAATGTGCAGAGACGGTGAGTTTCTCGCATCCTGGTCTTCCCATTACTTTGTCCTTAACACCTTCTAGAACAATCGCTTGCGCCTTTCTGCTGTGTCTTTTGTGGCAGACCCAGACATAGGCAAATGTCTCTATCTGCTAACAGCTGTGTCCTTTACCCCCACAGTGCATACTGGACACGGGCTGTGTGGCTTGTCAGTATCACTTCAGCGTATCCTGGGGGTCACTCTGGGCACGCTCGGGATTCCACAGGATGCCGCACGCCATGGTTACCTCTGCCCTGCTTTTCTTAGGCAGCCTCCGAGAAGTCTTTTTACTGTTTCGAAGAGGGCTGCAATCCGTGTGCTTGCATGACTTCCTGGTGTTGCACACCTTCCTGTGGGATAATTTCCTGAAGACAACTTGCGGGCTCAGAGGGCATGGGCACTTGCTGCATTGACAACTGTCAACCAAGCGTCCTCCACTCCCACCACCACCAGGGACTGTTTCCCCACAGCTTCACCAGCACAGTCTCTCGACATCCCCACTGAGGCACCACACATCGAGAGTGAGAGATAAGCCCTCCCTGCTGTGCCCCATCTAGACTCCTGACCCACGGTCTCCGTGAACAGCCAGAAATGCGCCTTGCTTTCCACGACCGTTTTTGGTGGTGGCTTATTTGACAGGCCTGGAACAAGCCCCTCCTGAAATCCTGTATTGGCAAACGCTTTCCAGTCGGTGGGACAAGGTTGACCTCCCAGTGCTCCGTGGCGCCCAAGCCCAGTCACGAGACCAGCCGCAAGCAGCCAGGTGTCCTTCCAGGATGTTCCTAGGGAACCTCAATCCTCCCTCCTGGCAGCACCTCACCTTGGACACGGAAAAGGCCCCGGTGTGTGCACAAACCACGTTCCCAGGGAACCCCAAGCTCAAGCCTGTGTGAAGATAAAGCAATTGGCCCAGTTTCACAGCATGAGTGTGGGTAGGGCACAGATTGCCCTGACGGATCTCCGTGTACTCCTTGCTAGAGACTGGCGGCCGTGGGCATGACAGCGAGGCCGCTCAGCGGTCGTGGAGCTTCAGAGGAGGGGTGTGATTCGGTCATGTGCCACCAAACCCTGCTCTGTGCCAGGGTGCGGGAAAGCCCGGTGACAGAGGAGGACATGGACAAGGCCGCTGCCTTCCGTTAGCCCTCCTGGCCAGCTCCTAAGTCAGGGCTGGGCCACACAGAGCCAGGGGCCTGGAGGGTGACACTGGAGTTCTGGTTTTAATACGAAGAGCTCCTGCCCAAACTGGGTCAGGACGGTTTGATGATAAAAGTGCCTTTTTATAGTTTGTGTTCAAGCAGGTGCCTCCCTTGGGAGCATCAAGTAGGTGAGACATCTACTCAGAGGCCGATTTCACGAACAGGGGCTGGGGGACCTTGGGGCCAGTGGGGCGCGCTTCTGCCATCACACACAAAGTGCTACAGACTGGGGGGCTGACACCACACACATTTTTTTCTTAAGGTGCTGAGGTTAGTTTTTTTTTTTTTTTTAAGATTTTATTTATTTATTTGACAGAGATTACAAGTAGGCAGAAAGGCAGGCGGAGAGAGAGGAAGGGAAGCAGGCTTCCTGCCGAGCAGAGAGCCTGATGCGGGGCTCAATCCCAGGAGCCTGGGATCATGATCTGAGCCAAAGGTAGAGGCTTTAACCCAGTGAGCCACCCAGGCACCCCACCACACACATTTTTATTTTCATGCCTCTGGGACCTAGAAGTTGGAGATGAAGAAACCAGGGCTGGTTTCTTCTGAGGCCTCTCTCCTCGGCTTGGAGCAGCCACATTCTCGGGGTGTCCTCACATATCTCCCCGTGCACGCACGCAAACACACACAAACACACACACACACACACACACACACAGGGTCTCCTTGTGTGTCCAGATTTCCTCTTCTTGTGAACTCACCAGTCAGATTCGATTGGGGCCCTCCCATCTGACCTCATTTCACCCTACTCACATTATTTATTTTTTTTAAGGTTTATTTATTTATCTGTCAGAGTGAGCAGAAGCAGAGGAGTGGCAGGCAGAGGGAGAAGCAGGCTCCCCGCCGAGCAGGGAGCCCGATGTGGGGCTCGAGCGCAGGACCTCTCTCTGCATCCAGGCCGGCAAACACAGGCTCCTTGTTCATAGGCCCACAACCTGCACACAGATGGGGCAGCTCCCCTGACTTCCTGGATTCTTCACACACAGGGTCCCAGGGACTCTCTGTGAAATGTCCAGGCCCTTGAGGTGAGCAGTCTGATTTGGAGTCCCAACTCTGGCAACAAGCTAGCTAGGGGACTCCAGTGTTCATTCATTCAACAAATATCCCTGTGTTTCTGGCACTGGGCCACAGCCGCGGACAAGCAAGGAACATGACGGGTGTAGTCCTGCTTTTTGGGCTTCTGTTTCAGGGGCAAGAGTGGATCAACCAGCAAGGAAACAAGTAAGAAAAGTCCAAGGAGTGATACAGGATCAGAATAAGATGGGGGAGTGAGGTAAAGAGCGCCTGGGGAAGCAACATTAGACGGGAAGGTCAGGAAAAGCAGCATCCACTTTTCCTCTTGCCTAGACTATGGCTGTGATACCTGGGGGTACAGGAGCCATTTTGTGACCATGAAGCAACAGCAGGAGGGGGAAAGCCAACAGGAGATGGAGAGGTGGATGAAACGAGCCTGGGCCTTCAGTGACATCATAGCACCACAGCACCAGCCCTGAGCCTTCATCCTCCAGACGTCGTAATACGTAGAATATAGGAAATGCGGCTGTGAGTTGGGTTTTCCTAGCAACTGAACACGTGTCTAATTAAAACAGATCTAAATGACAAGGAAGGTGAAATTATGGTAATGTTTGGAGGAAGACAACTTCAGGTAGAGGGAGCAGAAATGCAAAGGCCTTGAGGCAGGAACAAGCTTGAAGGATTGGGAGAACAGAAACAAGGTCAGTGCTAGTGAAGTGTGATGAAGTCGAGGGACACAGGTGCTGCTTCAGGTCCCTTGGATTAAACCCTCAGTTCAGTGGGAGGGCACTGGACATAGTCTGACCAAGGTTTTAGGCAGATTTTTCTGGCTGCTGTGTGGAGAGCAGCCCATAGGGTATAAGAGATTGGTTGGGAGATGAGAGGTCAGATGAGGGAGGGAAGTGGGGCCCTGGCCTGGGCTGGCTATAGTGGAGATGGTATCTGGGGGCCATGTTTACACACACACACACACACGCACACGCACACGCACATGCACACGCACATGCATACCCCTCAACTCACAGGGACATCTTCCACCCAGACAGACTCGGGGTTGTGTCCTGACCCCTGCCACTTGTCAGCTGTGGACTCGGGGACCCCTCAAACCTAACCCATTTCTCTATCTTACTCCCCTGTTGTGGTCCAGGACACTGAGGATCTGCCCTGACTTCCTAAGCTGCCTTCCTACCCCCAACCTTCACCTTGCAATCCTCTCTCCACACTCTAGCAGCCATAATTCCTTTAAAACCAATATGAACTTGGCACTTTCTTGCTTACAAGCCTTCAGTGAGTCCCCAGAAGCCTCAGCAGCAATCAAGATGCCTGACCAATCCTGTGTGTTTGTTAAGTTATTGTTGGTCTAACAAATAGACCGAGCAATGCTTCAGAGATCAGACGGAACGCTGGGCTCTCCCTCTCCAGGAGGCCACCACTTCCTGAAGAGGACAGAGAGATGGGAGGAGGGGAGGCACCACTTTCGGAAAACCTCTGTACACTTCTGCTGCCAATTAACAACCAGGGAGGCCAGGAGATGCCATCTGTCTGTCCAGGAAGGGCAGGACATGGAGTTTTGGTGACTTACTGAGTCCCTGCAACAATCTGTCCTCTGGCCCCCCAATCATAGTGCTCCTTTTTCTTCACTGGCACCCTCTGCCAGAGGGACCACCCACACCACACCCCATTTTGGTTTGAGGCCTCTTCTTTCTTAGAGAGGGAGAATGTTCTCCACCAGCCTGTGATCTAGTAGTAAAATCCAAGTTACTGCCCATTCCGAGCCAGGATGAGATGGTGGAATGGGGACAGGATCACCGCAGGTACAGCTCTCATCTGACACGGGGAGGGCAGGAGACAGCCCACCTCATGGCAGCACCAGGCCAGCGACAACGGGATCCTGAGGGGCAGGTGTCACAGGGTCCCCCTCCCTGGCTCGGGCCCAACTCTGTTCTCTGGAAGGACCATCCCCATCCTGTTTTCTCCGTGGCCGCCTCCGAGAAGGGGTCTGCAGGCTCTCTGCCACCTGCCCACATGGGTGTGGCCTCAGGGGCCAAGCTGCGGGCCCCTTCGTTGGCAGTATGGTTCCCTCCAAAACCGAGGGAGGACTGCGCCCATCACTATGTCCTAATGGAGCTTTCAAGAAGATCTATTTCATTGCTTTCTAATCACAGCGTCTGTCTCTGCCTCAGTTTACCAAAGCTGAACCTCTGGAGCAGCTCAGACCCTGAGCTGGCGGGCCCAAGGGACACTGCCCCTGATCTTGCAAGTGGCCGAAGCTTTGTCTACAGAAGCGGGGAAGCTGTGATGGGCCACTGCTGTCTCAGGCACGGTCAGGTCGAGTCCCTGCCGTTCGCAGCCAGTAGCAGTGGCCTTGTCCAATCCCACAGGCCTCTGGTCTTTCACCCACCTGCTTCCGTGGGCAGATGGTCATCTCGCACACACCTATTCCTCAGCTGGCACACACTATGGGCTTCATTTGCCTCAGTGCCCCCAAAAGCCCCGGGCCAGGTAGTGGTGGGTTCTGTCCTCCGGGGCCTGGCAGGAGTGGGGGTACCGAACATTCAGCACTTGTGCAATGTGAGTCTCCACCTTTCTGCTCTGCAGAGTCTGTGTCCGTGGCCCCACACCTGACTGCTAAGCCCTCACTCGCCGTGTCCTGTGTTCAGTAACGGAAGCACCCGGCTCCAGGTAGAGTTAGCATCCGGTCTGGTGTAACTTACACCCAGAGGCTGGATGCTGACAACCCTGCAGAGATGTATTTCTCGGTCATGGAGCAAGCCTAAAGGGGAGCTCACTCTTGGCAGGGGGCTTGTGCCCAGGCAGCAGCCTGGGGACCTGCGTTCTTTCCCAGGAGACTGACCAGCAGCATGGCCTTGCTGTCCCCAGCAGCAGTGGTGGAATGGGAAAGACAGAGCCTGGAAAGAGCCCCCTGCACTTCCCAACACAGTCTGTTGGCTGGAACTCAGACCCGGGGCACGTCAGCTACGGGGAGGCTGGCAGGAGCAGCTGCATGTCCCCACATTGTGAGCAAACTCTACCACGCCTCCTGGCTGTCCTTCACCCAGCTCCAGGCTCATTTCCTGCTGCCCTCACTTCCAGACATGGGCAACCTCCAAAGATGCCGTCAGCTCCCTCACTGCTGGGCCTTTGCTCATGCTGTTGAATCTACCCAGAGCTTTTGTTCCCTTTATTGCTCCATCTGTTCATCTATCTGTCCGTTGGTCCATCCATCCATCCAAGAAACACTGCTGAGCATGAAATCTGTGTTAGGCACCGCTCTGGTCTGGGGTTATCAAAATGAGCACAGTGGAACATAAACTACTGTCCTCATGGGACTTGTATCCTAGGAGTGCGACGCAGACAACAATAAACTAAAATAAACCAGTTTTATATAATGTAAGAAGAAAGTAATGATTGAAAAAACTAGAGCAGAGTAAGGGAATCAGGAGGGGTAGGTCACAACTTAAAGGCAGGGCAGGCTCTGAGAAAGGAGGCCTCCCTAAGAAGTGACAGCTGGGTACAGACATGAAGGAGGCCAGGTAGGGAAACACAAGGATGGCTGGGAAAAGAGCATTCTGTGCAGATGGAGCTGCATGTGCAAAGGCCCTGAGGTGGGAGTGACTTTGCAGGTCTGAGGAATAGCAGGGAGGCCTATGTGGCCGCAGCGTGGTAGGAGATGAGGGGAGGCCTGTGGGGGCCACTTCCTACGGGGCCTGTAAGCTGACCCCTTCACGATGCTCACATGTCTTTAGCTTTCCACCTAGATATTCCTTCCAGGGCCCTCTGCACTGGGGTAGGTGCCTTGTCTGTGAACGCCAGCAGCCCTGTCACAGTCTTCTTCCTGGGTGTGTGCTTTCCACTCCTGCCCTGCCCTGCCGGGTCCCCTGATGATGGACTCCCTCTGCCTTGCTCACCCTCACATCCTCACTGGACACATACTGGATACTCCACATGGGAATGGGATTGGCCTCCTGAACGCAGGGTCTCCACATGTAAAAGGAGGAAGGCTCTCCCTTCACAGGCAAATTCAGCTTGGGAGCTAGGAATGAAGGGAGGTGATTCTCTGACCTAGTTCATCCCTTTAGTTGGCCTTTTTGTCTTAACAGATAAAACACCCATAAATTCTTTTTTTCCCTGACTCTCCTTATTCTAGATTCCAGAATGACCATGCAGAGGCATATTCCTGTCCGGTCTCAGCATCTTTCCTCATCTGACCTATGACTTCATCATGAAGTGCCTTTATAAAGAAGCCTCTTTAAAAAAAAAAAAAAGATTTTATTTATTCATTTGACAGAGAGAGAGAGAGAGAGACCACAAGTAGGCAGAGAGGCAGGCAGAGAGAGAAGAGGAAGAAGGCTCCCTGCTAAGCAGAGAGCCCAGGATGGGGCTCGATCCCAGGACCCTGGGATCATGACCTGAGCTGAAGGCAGAGGCTTTACCCACTGAGCTACCCAGATGCCCCAGAAAGAAGCCTCTTGAAGAACCCTACCCTGACCTCATGCGTTCCACCCTCTCCTCTTCAGAGGATTGCTGGATCTCACCCATAGATCTCCCACCGAAACCCCTGATCCACGGCCTACAAGGGCCCTGTCACCTATGAGAAGTTTGTGACACGGCAGTCCATGATGCGCCTGCACCGTGATGACTGAGTGCCTCCAAACAGAGTGCCTCTGACAGCCATCTGGAGGCGGCCCGGCACTGGGAGCTGTCATTCTCCATCACGCCGTCTTCCACCATTGGCGTAGAGGGATCGGCATGGTATCAGATGCCCTGCCCCTCGCTGGCAAGAATATTCCATCCTGGCTACTCGTCCGAGGGCGTCCACATCCCTTCCTCCCCCGGATCGCACCTGCACCCACATGTCCCAGAGCCCTCGGCAGCAGGCAGCCTGTTCACTTCTGCCCAAAGGAGCACCAGCAGGAGCCTAGAGGATGGTGAAAGCAAGTTTCTGGACCTGGGGTGTTTTGGCAGTGGTGGGGGCAGCAGGCACAGGTAGGTACCCACTGCGAGATTTGGTTCAGGTAGCGGAGTCCTGGCAGTGGGCCAACGATTATGGCTTTCAGGGACAGCTTGTGCCCCAGCTCATGGCCCCGCAGCCTCCCACAGGTACTCACATCTGGGTCATCTTCTCACACTTGCTCCTCTCATCCTTTCGGCAGTGTCGTGGCCAGTCCCCTGCACTAAATCCCCTTGGTTTGCTGCACCTGAGGCGATCTCTGTTCTGACTACACGGACTGCTGTCATTCTTGGTCAGAACCTCGGCCTTTGAGGAACGGTCCCTTGAACACGGGAACCCAGGCTGGCTTGTATGACCTAACTGGGCTGGGGCACAGCCATGACCTCACTGCCCCTGGGGGGGAGGGGACCCCAGAAGGTGAAAACTGCCATTTGACATCTCTGCTAGTTTCAGGGAGGGGTGGAGGTGCCTCCTGAAGGCAGGGCCTGGAGACCTGCTGGCTGCTGTCCCCAGTCACGGTGACGGGTATGACTGTGACAAATGCTCCGGTGTGGGCTGGATGCTGGGGCTACAGCAGGGTCAGCAGAGACAAAGCTGTAGACTCAGCTCCAGGTGCGGGCACATGACTACAGAGTGTCCTCAGCAGCTGGGAGCATCCCGGCAGCTGCGGGATGAGACAAGGGACCATGGAGCCTGGAGCTCGATCTGCAGGGCGCAGGAGTGGGTGGACAATGAGCCTCCACACCCTCGCCAGCCTCCAATGGGGAACTTGGGCCACTGGTTTGGAAGGAGCAGCACCCTGAGAATAGCTAAGGGGACATTTGTGTGGACTTGAGCAAATCCGAGAAGCCAGCCCTGAGGAAGGAACGATGTGAGCGAATGAGTGGTTGCACGCTCCCTCCTAAGCCCTACCACGCCCCAGGTGCACGTGCGCAGTTATCGTCTCATGCCCAGTGCACCCCCCCCCCCGGCTCAGCTGTGTATCTTGTAGCTCAGGGCAGAACCCACCTAACCTTCCAAATGAGCAGAGAAGTTACCAGAAGAGTTATGTGTGTGTGTGTTTTTCTCGGAGACCATCTATCACGTAGGGTAGATAGTACGACCTAGGACCCTCCAGCCCGGCATCATATAGAAAGGGCAGGGACTGGGTGTGGATCCTGGTGCTCTTGCTGTCCAGCTCTGTGGGCTGTAGCCCAGTGACTCCCCCACTGTGGGCCTCAGTCTCCTCATCTGTAACACAGGCCAAAGAACTGGGATCTCATGGCATGGCCATGACAATCAAGCTAGACAAGATTCTGAAGGGCCTTCCTCTTCTTCAGAGTAGCCCTGTAACCTCGAGTGGGAACTAGGAAAACTCCCAATCAGGGATCCCTCCCTCCCTGGGCCATAGGGTGGGGGGCAGGGAGTGGGACAGACAGAAACGTGGCCACGTGGCCCTCGAGCGCAGCGCCTGGCTTCCCCCACGGGAGCCTGACTCCCTCCCTGGAACTAGAAACCCCAGGGGAAGGCTCTTCAGTGGGGAGAGGGGCATGTCTAAGAGCAGTAGCTGAGGAGACGTGACAGGACATCACAGCCTCTTCCCGGCAAACCCTGTCCAGCTGCTCCGCTGGCGCCGTGCTGAGCGCATGGCCGGGGCCTCAGGAGGCGGGAGCTGTGACGTGGGAAAGGATGGCAAAGTCCCCAGATCCTGACGCCACTGTGTTCTTGCTGAGAGACCTCAGCTAGGCCCCGAGTGCCTGTCAGAGCGTCACCTTCCCCACCAGAAAGTGGGGGCTTTGCTATTTAAATAAAAGGCTGAACACCAGGGACCGGGACAGAAGAACGGAGCACGCCTGCCAAGCCTGCCTTCTCCCCTCCTTCTCACACCCATGGCTCCTTAACCTGAACTTCTTTCCTCGTCACTAAAAGGTGGGGGGCAATGATCCGACTGGAGCAGGATGGTGGGGGGAGAAGAGTCGCCTCCCGCCCCGCCCCAAGAGCCCGCTGCACAGCTTCTAGATGCAGTCCTGGAGCCTGCACACTAGGTCACATCTTTTATTGAAATGTATGCCATGCAATCTGTTCAAGAGTTTGAAAAATAACAGAGGGAGCAGGTGTGGAGACCGGCCTCGGCCCAGACACCACCTGGAACAGGTCCTGAGTAGGAAAGGCACATGACTTACCACCTGGCTTGACTGGGCAAGAAAAAGAAAGCCCCCAAGCAAGACATGGCAGGAGAGCACAGGGCCCGTGGGGCAATCTGCTTGCAGGGGGGCCGGGTGGCATCCCCACGTGTCCCCCTGCCCCTGCGGGTGGAAGCGGCCTACGTGACCTGCCTGCCAAGGAAGAGCTCCTGGAGCACCCAGGTTGGGTGCGGGCGAGGTGGGACGCCAAGGAGTAGCACCGGGGGTGGGGGTGGGAGTTGGTATAGGCCAGTGGAGATGGGCTGGGGGCCCTAGGGTCTGTGTCTGCTGCAGACCAGGGTCCCAGCCTTGGAGAGCAGGCTCTGCTGAACACTGGGGCCAGGCAGGCCACTTCGGTGGGGGCGGTGGGACTTAAGGCAGCCAGAGGCGAGGAGGCTCCAGGTGGCTCTTGCAGGAACTGGGGACAAGCTGTTCCCGGACCCAGGGCTGAGCCATGTCCCCCAAGACCCTGCATGTCTCCTGGTTCAAGTACTGTTTTGTGTGCATGCTGGCCAGGTGTGGTATGTCACCTGTGGTTAAGAACACAGGTGCCGGCTGGGACCCACGGAGGACTGAGACAGGGCTGCTCTTTTGAAGCCAGCTGGCTGTCTGCTCTGGTTGGCCCTGCTTGCCCTAGGGGCTTCCCTGGGGTCCCGTGTGCTACTGCTGTGGGCACCCTCCTGTGGCCTGACCGGGAGTGCCCTAGGGTCAAGTGCCCTCCCGGAGCTGGTTTGTGTCACCCTATAGGCCATGGAAGGAAAAAGCACCAGTTTTCTCAGCTACTGGGCAGTTTTCATGACTGAGTCTATGTTTGGCCTTGGGAAGGCTTGTGTGGCTGGGGAGTGGGAGGGGAAGGGGCCCCATAAGCTCCCTGCCCCAGGAGTCAGGGGGAGAAGGCCCAGGGCCACTCTTGGGCCTACAACCCACTCTTTCCTTGAGCTGTGCCAGAGATGGGACACCCTCAGCCTTTTGGGGGGGACTCAGCAACTGAGTCCCAGAGTTCTTCCTGGCTGCCGGCTACCGGCACAGCAGAGGCCCAGGGGCCTTTGTGGCTCCTCACTGTAGCCCTGTGCAAACAGAATTGAGGAGCATGGTGGGCAAGGCAAGGCATGCCTTCAGCCCTTGGGGATGGGAATTCTTAGAGGCCAGAGTGGGGCTGGGAGTGAGCACACAGGAGGCCGTGAGGGTGCTGAGGATACTGCCTCTCCAGGGCTCAGGGACCCCTCGTGGGCAGGCTGCAGGCCTGATCCAGCTGTTCCTGCTACTGGGTGGGAAGGGCTCTGTGCAAATGTCTGCCGGGGGCCGCCGAGCTGCAGTGGTCACAGGGAGCTCGGTGCCGAGATTGGGAGTGAAGAGGTGAAAGCAATCAGAAAGGGAGGGGTCACTGTGGCAACCAGTTCCCCCCAGCACACACACTTTCCCAAGCCCGCCCCCAGCCAGAGGCCTGGAGAGGACACAGTACCTCTGGGGATGTGCTGTGAACCAATGTCTCAGCCCCTAAGGGACTCTGACCCCAGGGTCGCCCTCCAGCCCCACAGAGAGGCAGGCATGGATTGGAAGGAGGGCATGGGAAGTCAGGACCCTGAGCCCTCCCCAGGTCACAAAGCCCATGGAAGGAGGGGTGCTGGTGTGCACCTCCCAGGCCATGGCCAGGAGAGCTGTCTGGGAGGGACCCTGGGATCCTAGCCAGGCAACAGGACATGTCGGGCCAGAAGCTAACCATGAGAGAGAAAGGTGCTCCGATGTCCGATATCCCAAAAGGAAATCCCACCACATCACTGTTTCTTCCCCTTGGAGGTGAGGACGGTTTTGTTAGGACAGTGTGCCTCCCTCCCACCTGAGCTCCAAAGGGACCTCTGTGAGAAAGCCCACCCGCAGGGGACCAAGAGGCCGGTAAGAGGGGGGTCCCGGGGCTTGGTGCTCCAGTCATGCCTGGGGCTGGCTCCAGGTAGACGGGGCAAACAGGGATGGCGGCCACAGGGCATGGGGACCTTAGACTACCTGCACAGCTGACAGACAAGGGGGCAAGGAATTAAGGGAATAGGTACCAAGGAGAGAACACCCAGTGCTCCCTCCACCAGCCCCTCCACCGATGCAGAGACCTGCACAGTGTCCCGTGCATGTGCATGTGTGCGTGCACATGTGCTCGTGTGTGCACGGTCGGGCCACGAGGGTACGCAGTCCACCCATTCCAGGCTTTGCCCCTAAAGGAGGTTGCCCCTCACCTGGGCCCACCCCCCAGTGCCAGGGTGCAGGAGCTGGGGGAAGGGAAGGGGCTGGCGGCATCCCCTGGGAAGTTGGCACGCGAGGTTTCTTATTGCTCCTGTCCACTCAGGGAATCCCCTCCTTGCCGCACAAAGGACACAGCCCTAGGTGGTGGCAGAGGGGGCCCCAAATCAGCCCCCCTGCTGATCACAGAGCAGGGAACAGCAGGTAGGACCCAGACCGGCCACAGGGACAGCCCTGGCCACCCTCCGGTCCTGGCTGCTGGCCCCCGCTGGCCTGCCCACGAAAGGTGGGGATGGCCTCGTGAGAAGACAGCCAGTGTGTGCAGAGAGTATTCCTCCGGGATCTCGGCTGCCCGGCTTCCCCTTCACTGCGGTAGCTGGACCACTGCCCGTCGTCGGCTGGCAGCCTCTGGGGGCCACCGAGGAGCGTCCTTACAAAAATAACTCTGAGTCCATCCCCGGTGGGGAGCAGGTTTCCTGAGAGCACACAGAGGGCCGGGGTGAAGGCCGCGAGGAGAGGTCCGGCTTGGAGGGTCCTGCCCCGCGGGGCCGGGGCTACGGCTGGAGGCGCTCCAGGTACTGCGGCAGGGGGTTCTCCTTGACGTACTTCTGGATGTACCAGCACGTGAGATGCGCCTTCAGGTCCTCCTCCACTACAAAGTCCAGAGCAGCCTGGCAGCCGGGGCAGAGAGAGCAGCAGTCAGTGCCTGTAGCCTGCAGCCCGGCCCCACACACTCTCCCTGGTTCTCCTCTCCAAGGGCGGGAGCTGGCGCCTGCGGGCCGAGGGACATGCTGCCGCCACCCTCCTTTTGCAGTGGGGGAAACCAAGGCACAAAGCTGGGATACATTGCCCGTGGCCACACAGCACCGAAGTGGACCAGGGGCCCGGGGAGGGTAGTCTGCTCACAGGCAGCCCAGTGAACCCAGCAGCAGTGTGGGCTCTGTGCGTCTTGAAAGGCATCAAGCAGGCACTAAACCAAAGAAGCCCCAGCCCTGCGCCACATCTGGTCTGCCCTGCACCCCACCCACGAGGCCTGGCAGCCAGCACTCCTGTCCCGTCTGATCTCAGGGCCTCTGTGCTCACAAGGCCTACAATTCTGTTGCCCTCACTCTCCTGTAGCCACTCCTTCCATGCCTTGTCCTAGAACCTTACCCTCTGGCTGGGTCAGGGGTGCCCCAGGGCTCCCTGTACCTAGCAGAGGTCACACTTGGGTATGACAGGGCTCGCACAGCCGCTCAGGGGCGGGGGGCCGTGATGAGGATACCACCATGTGGCCTTCATCATACCTGTGGCTGTTCTCATCATAGACAGCGAGGGCAAGCTCGGGGTACCCCCTGCCCTGGTGTCTTGCAGGATGTCCTACACAGTTGGCGTTTAATAAGTGCTTGCTGAAACAAAGTGGAGGACGGCCTGGGTGGGGTTGGCTGGTCTGATGAGAGGGGAGCAGCATTTACTGAGCACCTACCGGGGACCCTGTGCTTACGTGCCAGCCAGTTTGAACCTCCAGCTCCACACGCCCGAGCAGGCCTTGTTGTGTCTCACCGTCCACACCCCATCTCAGGGCTCACAACCTGAGACCCTCGAAAGACAAGATTCCAGGCTATTCTCCCATTTCACAGAAGAAGAAACGGAAGGCCCCAGGAGGCAGCAGAGGCCACACGGTAAATACCTTTGTGCCCTGGCAAGCAGGACTCAGGGGAGACATGGATAGGGGTGCCTGGTAGATCCCACAGCTGGCCAAGGCTCCCCAGAGTCAGGGAGAGGTGCACCCAGCTTCACGGCCCACCTCCCCTCTCCCCAGGTCAGTAACTCTCAGAGTTTCCTGAGTTACAATCCCCAGAGAGCAGCACAGAGGCTGGAAGAGGACAGCTATGTCTGCCATACCCTGGCAGCCTGGGGGCGCAGCTACAGGAGGGCAGAGGGGAGAGGGTAGAGGAGGGATGAGGCCCGAGGTGGGGGTGGATGTGGGTAGAGCAGGCAGAGGGAAGAACAGGGGCCTGGAGCAGCCCTCAGTGCCATGCACAGAAGGCCATTCTCTGTCACCTTCCCCGCATTAAGCCCACACCTGCTCTCCCGCCAGCCTGGGTTTTGGGGATGGAGGGCTCAGGGGCGAGAAACGGGACGCAAGCCACTGTACTTGCACATTCCTTTATGAGGTCGTTCTATCGGGGTTTAATGAGCACCTATTACTCATGTGCCAAGCCCTGGCCAGTGAGCTCCTGACATCCAGGAGGTGTCTGCAGCTCTGGAGGCTTAGCCCTATGGAACCCAAGGCCTGGGCCCACACTGGCTGCCCCCTGCTGCGGAGGAGCAGGGGTGGGGAGGGCAGAGTGTGCCACCAGCAGCTGCCCATTCGCAGCTGTAACATGTGGCCAAGCTGGGACCATCGTCAGCATCCCAGCCATGACACAGACCCAGGTCAGCCCCCAGGGCCATGGTTTTGCCACATATGGGGGCAGCCCCCTCCCCCCAGCCTACCTTAGCCAGGTGCTTGGCGATGCCACGCCCGCGGTAGGCGTCAGGGACCTCAGTGTGCTGCAGGTCCACGATCCGCTTGCCCACATACTCGTAGAGCAGGACGGCCCGGTCATGACATCCTGCGGAGGGACGGTGGCAAACAGGTGAGGCCCAGCACATGCTCGGGGCTTAAGGCAGGCAAATAGAGGGACGGGTGTTTGGGGCCAGGCTGCCAGTGTTAGTCCTAGAATGACCTCTCTGTGCCTCAGTTTCCTCATCCATAAAGTGGGGGATATAATAACGCATCCCCTATTGTGTTTAGAACACTGAGGTCATCTCTGCACAATGTTAAGATTAGTGCCTAGAGCACGTTGGTCTTTGCTGTTGTAATTACCATCAGCACACATCATCCCCCCACCCGCTGTCCTATCTGTCCATCTGTCCCTTCACCCCTGTATCCAACCATTCCTTTCAACAGCTGTTTACGGAGCCTCAGGCACTGTTTCTGATACTGGGACTCAGAGGCAAACAAGCCAGACAAAGAGCCTTGCCCTCATGGAACTGACTAGAAGGGGAGATAGAGGACAAACAAGAAAAGCAAGTTAATGCGCAGTGTGGCAGGGGGTGGGGCAGGGGTGGAGGGAGTGCTGGCTAGAAACAGGAAGGAGCAGAGGGAGTTAGCCATGGGATGTCTGGAGGAACCCTGGTTTGTCAGGGGGAACAGCCAGTGCAAAGGCCCTGAGGCAGGAGTGGGTCAGATGTGTTTGAGAGACAGGGAAGAGGCTGGGTGGCTGGAGCAGTATGGGCAAAGGGGAAGGCGGGGGTGAGGAGGGCAGGGAGGTGACAGGAGCTGGTGCTGTAGAGATGGGAAGTCATTGTGAGCACGGAGCCAGAAGAGGGCCCTGGGCAGGGGAGGGACAGAAGGTGACTCAGGATTTCAAGGGATCCCTCTGGCCACCCTGAGGGCAGACCCAGGGCAGGCACAGGAAGACCCATGAGACAGCTGATACACTAGCCCAGGAGAGTGATGATGGGAACCCAGTCACAGGCAGAGGCACTGGGGTTCGGGCAGGTATCAGACTCGGATGGTGCTGTGACAGTGTAGCCGGCAGGATCTGCCGGGGACCTGGACATGGCAAGTGAGAAAGAGCTCAGGACAACTCCCCGGTTTATCACTGCAGGCCACTGTAAGTGTATGAAGGAAAAAGTAAAGTGGGTTGGGGGTGACACAGGGCCATTTAGCCAGAGGCAGTCCAGGGAGATCCCTCCAAGAAAACCTCGGGAGTTGGGGGGTGCCTGAGGGAGGGGCAGGCTGAGGACAGGGTTAGTAGAAAGGCCCTGAGGTTAGAAAACACAATTCATTGGCTCTAAAAGAAAACATGGCAATGCCAAGTGTCTTTAATTTTTAAATGCAAATAGTCTTTCACATGTTTTGACTTTAAAGCTTCCTAGAGTTTGCTCCTGAGTGCTGCCTGAGCTTCCAGCCTATGGCGAGCGTGGAAGGCTGACAGGCCAAGAGAGATCAATGACCAGACCAGGGCCTTACAGCAAATCGGACAGGGCAACAGGCTCCCATCCCATGTGGGAGGCTTTCTGTCTCTCCCCAAAGCTCGAGGAGCAGGCTACAATTCATCTTCCCATTTCCAGATGGGAAACTGAGCTCCAGAGATCCAAGGGCGACCATGAGTCCCAGGTGAAGCCGGCACCCAGGCCTCCTGACCCTCAGCCTGGTTCTCTTTCTGCCCCACCTCAACAAGCCTCCTCTCCCCTGCCTCCAGGCCTTTGCCTCCACGCTTCCTTCTGCCTGGAATGCCCTTTCCCCTTCTTGGCCCCAGTCCCGCCTCCTCCCCAGTGTCTCCTCCTGAGGTCCCCACTATGGCTCTGCATTGGCCTCTGCTGCTGCTACCTGCCCAGCTGTGTTGCATGGGACTTGGCTCCCGCATCTGTACCAGGGCACGAATTCAGCTCACCCAGCACAGGAGAGCAGAGATCAGGAGACTATTTTCAGCCTGAGCTGGTCACCAGTCCTGGAAGGAGCTGCTGCCTGACTGGCGTGGCCATTTAAGGACCCCCAAACCCAGGGAGGGCCTAATGGGTGGCAGGCAAGGTTCAGAGTGCTGTGCCTGCAGTCTGTGAAGAAAACGGCCTCCCCTTTCTTAATGGAGAAAGCCGGATAAACAATACCCTCCTAATAACAGAACTTTGAAGGTGTTAAGCTGGAATAGAGCAGAGAAGGCAAATCCCATCTTAAATGGAGTCTACAGGGAGGCCTCGTTTGAGAAAAGACCTGGAGGTGGTGAATGAGCCGATCTAAAAGGAGATTTGGGGATGACCTGTCCAGGTGCCAAGACAGCATGTGCGAAGGCCCTGAGGTGGAATGTTTGAGGATCAGTGAATCGGTGGGGCTGAACCCAAATGAGGGCGGGACGGCAGGAGGAATCCACACTGGGATCCTGGCTTTCCCGGGCTGGCCTGCGGGGAGATGACAGGCAGCTCACACCTGTGGGGCCCTGCCACACTGTCCTGTGCTCAGCTCTCTGAACACACTATTTCCACACCACAATCTTACAAAGTGGGTAAGATTCTTACAGCCCTGTTTACAGATGGGGAAACTGAGGCCCTACGAGGCAGTTGTACAGCCTGGCAGCATGTGCGGCTGAACTCACTTAGAGTTTTCTGGCTGAAAGAAATACAAAAAGGCATCCGGGGTCACTGGGATGGACGTGGGCTATGTGTGAGGGGAAAAGCTCTCTAGTGAACCCTGCCGGTGGCCAGGTCACAGCACTCTACATTGGGAGGAACCAGACCCTTAGTGGACTATCTTGATGCACCGGGCCTATGGCCCCACACCAATTTCAGCCTTAGAAGGGTAGCAAAGGTCCCCTCGCCCCAGTCACCAACACCTGACATGGCCCAATCCACCCCAACCCAAGTGCAAGGGGTCCGAGCCAGCACGGCTGGGAGGCACCGAGGGCAGAGCCTGGGGGTTTACCCAGGCAAGTCCATCCCCACATGGAGAGAGGTCCCTCACCGCACCATGCATCCTCTCCCACCCTCCCTTCTCAGGAACACTGCTCTAGGCGGGCATCATGTGGCACTGTGTGGTGGCGACATGGGGTCATGTAGGGGCCTCGTATCCCGGACTGGGATCTGAAAGCCACGAGACTGGTGCTTTGCTTTCAGTGCTGCTGCCTTTGGGGATGCCGAAGAAGGTCAGAAGTACCTACTAACTCTCTGGGGCCTCAGTTTTCCCATCTGCAACATGGGGGCAGGGAAGATGCAGAAAGCACCAGGACCCTAAGACCCCCAGATGACCCTCCTCCCTGCAGCATGTGGGAGAGTCAGCCCTGGCTGGGAAGGGAGAGGAAAGGCCAAGGAAGGGCTCTCCCAGGGATGGGGGCTTAATTCTGGCTTAGATGCCTCCTGGCTGTGTGCCCTGCTTTCCCCACCTATGACATTGTAAGGCACAAACTAGTGTTTTAGAATGTGGGTGTAGGCAACAGGCCTGGGCTCCAGCATCTCACACTCCACGTCAGTAAAAGCCATCCGCACTTCCTTCTCCATCTATTCAGGACCGGGACATTTCTCCCCAGCCCTGCTCAGGACGTCTGGACTAGTGCAATAGTTACCTCTCTGCTCTGTCTTGCCCCCACACAGTCTGCTCCCCTGGGAGCAGTCAGAAGGACCCTGGGACATCACCGTCCAGCCTCTGCTCAGGACGTTCCCAGGCACCCACCTCACTGGGAGCCAAAGCCAAGTCCTCACTACAGCTTTTGTGGCCCCTGTACCAGCGGCCCCCCGTGACCTCTTAACCTTATCTGCTGCGATCGTTCTATCCCCGCTTCTCCATTACTCCACTCTCTGTTGCTCTGGATACACACCAGGCAATGGAAGGCCTTTGGTCCCACTGCTTCTTCCTCGTGGCATGCGCTTCCCGCTGGAGCTCTCCCCTCCTTGCCTCTTTTAGGTCTTTACTTAACTGGCACCTTCCCAGAGTGACCCTCCCCGACACCTAATTCTAAATAGCAGCACTTTCCCGGCATGCCTTTCTGCTGCCCTGCTTTATTCTCACCAGGCCCTGGCTTTCTAGGACACTTTACACTTTATTTAGTGTCTGTCACCCCTCTGGACTGTCACTCCGAATATTCAGCACCAAGGGCAATGCTTGGCATGTAGTAGGTGCTTAGTAAGGACGGGTGGCATAAACCCCAGTTCTTCCACCTCCAAGGTACAAGACCCTGAGCAACTGGGTCACTTTCCTGTGTCTCGCTACCCTCATCTGTAGAACAGGAAGAGCAGTTTCCCCTCACCCCACCCCACCCACATGCCCACAGGCCGCCTGGAACACAAGGACTTCAACGTAGCTGCTCCAACCCTGCCCTCGCCCACAACCAGAACTTGCTGGAAGCTTATCAGCACAGTCCTTGCCGGGGGGATGCCCCGGGGTCCACCCTGGGAGTCTTTGGGCTGCTCTGGCTCTTAGCCGAAGCATTTACCTCTCTCCATGGATACAATGAGCCTGTCTTTAGGGCCTGCCCTGCGGTTTGGGAGACACTATGACACACTGTTCCCCTCTCCAGCTGAGGCAGGATGGGGCCCAGATACCGATGAGCTCCCCCAACTCCCCAAATACACATCCAGACCCCACCTTCCAGGCTGCAGAGAAGTTGGTGGCCTCCCACTCCTCCCTGGGCTTGGGTGGGGAATCCCCAGTCCATTTTATAGGTAGCCATTTGGGGAAGGGAAGGAGACAAGTTTAGAAACATGGCGAGACAAGTCCAGCCTTGGCCACAGCCAATTCTAGAGGGGGGCTGTCCTTTGGCTAAACTGATTCGCAAAAAAAAAAAAAAAGAAAAGAAAACCCCAAACATTCCCATTATCTTCTGTCTCTGTGAATGTATGGAGGAGCCTCTTGAGCCGCGAAGGGAAACAGAGGCCTCTCTGGAGCCTCAGAAAGTAAGATGGGAAAAACCACAAGGACCCTCCACACAAGAATGGCCAGTCCTGAGTGTCAAGGTCAGTAGGGCCACGGTGAGCACCATGGTGGTGGAGGGACTTGCGCTCACATGGAAGAACGCTGTGTAGGATCTGTTGGGCCCAGGTTTGAGCTCTGGCACTTTGTGATACAGGGCAGGTCACTCCTTCCCTCTGGTTCAAAACTCAGTTTGCTCATCTGTAATGGGGGGTGAAAATGCCCTCATCACAGGGATGTTTTAACAGGGAGGTGATGGGGCCTGAGAAACATCCGTGTCCCAACCTCAGCCCCTCCTGACTACGTCCAAGGGCAGGCTGGACAAGCCCAGTCCCAGGGGTCAGACCAGGGGGGATCCTGCCCCACCTCTGTCCTAACTCACTGCCTGACCTCCCCCAAGCCTTTCCCTTTCCTGAGGCTCTGCCCTCCCTTCTCAGAAATGGGCATGATGGCCTCTAAGGCGCCCGTCTGGCTTGGACAATGCCACTGGGGGCCCAGCTGGGAGGGAAGAAAAAGTTATTAATGTGAAGGGGGATGCACAGGGAGTTCTTGATCGTGGACTTTATAATTCTGTTTTTTTATCCCCCGGACCTCTTGGGGGAGGGGGCATGCATTAGTAAGTGCTGGAAACTTTCTTTACAGGAAATGAAGACTTGACTCTGCTTTCTGGTTTTAAAAACAACCACCGGTCAATGGTGAGTAGCACTTGTTGTGCGCCGCTGGCACTCTTCTAAGCCTTCTCTACTCTCACGACAGCATTTCATCGCTATAACTGGACAGGTGTGTACTACTCTCCCATTGCCAAGATGGAGAAACTGGGGCACACACAGATGAAGCAACTTGTCCAACGGGGCTGATGGGGACACCTTCCCCTCCACAGTGCCCACCCACTGAGGCAGACACCCTTCTCTCCTTCTGCCCCGGGTCTGCCCGGAAGATTCCCCCACCCAGCTCGGTGCAAAAAAGCCAAAGTTCCCAGAGACGGCAAAAAGCCATTTAGCACCCGGGGAAAGGGAGGAGGTCACCGTTTACCTACTCTCCAGGATCTCCAAGAACAGCCCTCAGGGGAGTGTCCAACACGGGAAAACTGCCCCGCTTGCGCAGGTGCGGGTCCCCTGTGGCTTGAAGCCGGGAGCTGGAGGCTGAGGACCCGAGCTGGACCCACTTCTTACTCCACCTTCCCCGGGGGTCCCCTGCCCGCCGGCCCGGGGTGCTCCGCGTGGGCGCGCCTCTCCCGGGCAGCCCGCTCCTCCCAGCCCCGCCAGTCGGCCGCGCCCCCTCCTAGCCCGCGAGCGCAGCCCGGGGCCTGCTCCCGGAGCACCGGGCAGAACAGCCGCGGAACCGCGGCCGCCGGAGGCCACCCCGCGGCGCGCTCTCGCGACGCCCCTCCCGGACTGCGGACCGGGGGCGCGCGCCCCAGCTAGGGGGCGGCCTCGGCGGGCCCCGCTCGCTCGCAGACAAAAGGCGGGGGCGGGCCGGACGCTGCGTTACCGTTGAGCCGGACGGTGAACTGGCGGCGCCGGCGGTCGTGCTCCACGCGGATGGGGCAGCCCTGCTCCAGCGCGCCCAGAGGCACGGCGGCCGCCGAGTGCGCCATCTGCGCGCCGGGCAGCGCCGGGCAGCGGCCGCTGGGACCCGCGGCCCGCGCCGGCTCAGCGGGGGCAGGGCGCGCGGAGAGGTGCGCGGGTCCGCGGCGGCGGCGGTGGCGGTGGCGGCGGCGGCGGCGGGAACGGGGGCGCGGGGCGGCCGGCAGCTGACTGCCGGGAGACCACAGGCGGCGGCGCAGAAACTGACACTCCGCGGCGGCCTCGGCGGCGGCAGCAACAAAAAAAGGAGGGGGGCCAGGAAATCAGCTGTGAGGTCACGTGCGGCGCGCAGCCAGTGGGCGCGCGACCTTTTTGTTTTGATACATTCCATTCGACTCTTAAAGGGGCCGTGCGCCTTTCTGGCCGCGTTCCACTCGTCGCTCCAAACAAAACAACGCGAGCCGCTTCCGCGCCTGGGACAGTTTTCCCTCTTGTGTTTGACTCACAGGCAACTTTGGGCCCCCCCACCCCCCGACACGGAGCCCTTCTCAAAAAGATGTAACGACCTATAGGGAATTCTAAACTTTCCTTCAAAGCCCCTATTTTTAAGCACTTGCTGTGTGCACAGCATGTGCCAAGCAAAGCCCTGGTAAACTACCGGGAGTGCTCAGTAACTCAGTGAAAATTCTTATCACGAGCTTGAGAAATAGGTATGCTTGACTCCATTATACAGCTGAGGAATAGAGGCCCAAGGCACACTGCGGTCATTCGTAAGCAGCGATGGGAAGATTGGTGTCGAGGATCCCACCCGTATGCAGGTGTGAGTGGTGAAGAGGAAAAATCCTGAGAAGTCTTGTTTGGGAGAGGGGTGAAATGCCAGCTCATCCCCAAAGAGGCGGAAGTATAGGAAGAAGCCTTGGAGATCCCTGGATCCATCCCACAGATGGCGAAACGGAGTCCCAGAAAACGGGCAGGGACTTAGTCTAGGACTCCCAGGATTGTGTGGGGGTTGGAGGTGGTGGTGCTGCCTGACTTCTTTTTCTTTGGAAAGGGGACTTCCCTTCCCCTCAACCTCATCTGGTTAACGTCTGAAGCAGCGCTCCCTCCCACCCATCTCTGCTTATGAAACACATGACTACAGGTTACCATTTACTGGTTTGTTTCTTAAGATGTTAAGTTTGGGGGCGCCTGGGTGGCTCAGTGGGTTAAAGCCTCTGCCTTCGCCTCAGGTCATGATCCCAGAGTCCTGGGATCGAGCCCGCATCGGGCTCTCTGCTCAGCAGGGAGCCTGCTGCCTCCTCTCTCTCTCTGCCTACTTATGATCTGTCTGTCAAATAAATAAATAAAACCTTTAAAAAAAAAAAAGATGTTAAGTTTGAAGTTCATTCCCATGTTGACCACCACTCAAGTCACAGTAGAGAACACTGTGGTGGTTTCCTCACTCCCTTCCAGTCAGTGCCCCACCCTTTGAGGGAACCACTGTCTTTGATTAATTTGATTTTCCTAGAAGTTCTGATAAACAGAATCATATAGTATGCACTTTCTAGTGTTCAGTTTCTTTTGTTCAACATTTTTATCTGTAAGATTCATCCATCTTGTATCTTTTTCATTGCTGAATGGCATTGCTTTGTGTGCACATACCATAATTATTTTATTATTTTTATTTATTTAATTTGTTTAAGTAGGCTCCACACCTAACGTGGGGCTTGAACTCAAAATCCTGAGATCAAGAGTCACATGCTCTAGGGACTGGGGCAGCCACCTCAACTAACTTGGGGTCTTTTAATGAATGATTTGAAGGAGGTAAGAAAGTGAGTCAGGGCATGTTGTAGGGAAAAGCAGTCCAGGCAGAAACAACTGCAGCCAGTGCAAAGGCCCTGTGGCCTCTGTGTTCTTTAAACACAGAGGCCAGTGGGACTGGCACATAGTAAGCCGGGGAGAATGATGAGCTGAAGGGCCTGGGGATGAGAATGAGGGTAATCACTGGCCACAGTAGGGCTTTTGGCTTTTACTCTGAGCCAGGAGGGAGTTACTGAGAAGGTTTTGAGCAGATCAGGGATGCAACCTCAGGGTTCTTTTTTTTTCTTTTTAATACTGGAAAATTTCAAACATATAATATGTGTAAATACATTAAATAGTAAAATGAAGTCAACATCATGGCTGAGGTTTTCATTTTTTAAAATTTAAAACATTTCAGTTCATGTTTACATAGAGTAGAAATGACCTCTTTCAGCATATAGCTTTGACAAATGAATACCTTCCTGTAGTTAGCACCACAACCAAGGTATGAAAGTTTTATCATTCCTCCAAGTCCCCTGAGCCCCTTTTAAGCTCTCCCCCACCCCACCTCTGATTTGTTTTCTGCTCCTATTGTTGACATGCTGCCTTTTCCAGCATGTCATAGAAATGGAGTCATGCAGCATGTGGCTATCTGTGTCTGCCTCCTTCATCTAGCACTGTGTCGTCGTGACGCGCCCGTCAGCAGTCTGCTCCTTTCCATGGTTCCATAGCATTCCATGGAACTATGTAATGACCTTGGCTGTAGGCTCCCTCTGCCTCCTTCGCATGGAAAGGAAAGCCCAGAAGCCAGAGACCCGTGCACTGCTCCAGACAAGCAGGGACATTAGTGGCCAGTGCCCATTCTTCTGGGCTCTGTGGCTGCCACAGAAATGCGATGTGGAAGTTAGCTCATGGGCATGGCCTCCACACTGCCACCACCTGAGACAGGAGAGGGGAACTGAAGCTTCATGACGAGGATGCTCCCAGGGGAGGAAAGTGATTTAGAATCCGAGCCAGTCTGTCTCCAGATCTGTGCTCCTCGCACCTCAAGCTCTGTACCCCTGGCCTCAGTTTCCTTATCTGTGAAATGGAGTTAAGGAGTACGCATGACCTCACCAAGCACCCCAAGTTCCTGCTGCTGGAGGCTGAGACCAAACAGGCCTGGCTCATTCGTCCTGCCTCTGATGTGAGACCCCAAGTCACAGGCCTTCTCTGGGCCTCGCCTTCCCTCCTGTAGCCCTGGCTTACCGCCCAGGGTCTCAGCTCTGCCAGGCCGATGTGGGATGAATGTGGGCAGGATGGCTGCCCTGCTCACCAGCCCAACATTCTTCCTAGGGAGCTCCCACACCCTCACCTCATCTGGACCCCGGCCACCCCCAAGCCCAAGGACAGAGGCTTCACTTTTCCTTTTAATGCCTTTACTGTTCTTCTTTCCCAATCAGATGCACAAGGGATGCTCATTAAACAGTTTCAGAATAAACAAGAAAATATCAACAGGACAAAAACCCTGCAGAGACCCACCTCCAAGGTCCGGCACTGCTCACACGTTGGCTGTGCATCCTTCTAGATGTCCGGCCCTCACTCATTCCTTCACTCGTTCATTCAGTGTTTGTTAAGCTGCCGCTGTGTGTTCTGGTCCTGAGAACACAGCTGAGAAGGAGGCAGACGGAACTCCTGCTTGCCTGGAGCTCTGTACGCAGACTGCTTTTTCTAGCACGAATGTAATCAAATCATATTCACTGTTTCATAGTGGGGTTTTTTTTTTTTTTGGAACAATATACTGTGAGCATTTTCCCTTGTTAATATATGGAAATCACAGCTCATTCTTGAAGAGCTTTTTTTCCTCCAAAGATTTTATTTATTCCTCCAAAGATTTATTTATTTATTTGAGAGAGAGAGTGTGGGAGAGAAAGCATGAGTGGTGGGGGAGGGGAAGAGGGAGAGGGAGAAGCAGGGAGCCCCAGGCTGGACTCCAGGCAGACCCTGAACCGACTGAGCCACCCATGCACCTTGAGAACATTTTTACATCTATTTTTGACAAGGCAATATGTTCACATGTGTGAAAAACTAAAGCAAAATACATCCAGGCACCCAAGAACCATCTACCTGCTGCCCGTGTCTTCCCGGCTCCCCACCACACACACACAAGCAGTTTTACTTGTTTATTATGAATCCGTCCAGACTTCCCATACATACACCTGGGTACATACAAGTAGATAATCCTTCCTCCCATTTTTAATCCAAATTAGCATAGAACCCCCAAGTGTGGCATAGCGCCTGCCGGGACACCGCTGTGTTGAGCTGTGTCGGCCCTGCGTGGTGTCCCCACTCCACAGCTGTGAGGTCTTTCATTGATGGAATTGCATGATGTCACTAACAGATGACAAGACCCTAACCATTCTCTTAGACACAGCCCTTTGCTGGCGGCTATTTGGGTCATTTCTAAATATAGCATCTTTGTCTCCACTGCAGATTCTTCCATCTTATGGATACAGTAATCAACCAGTTCTCTGTTGTTGGGCATTTAGGTCAACTACCAACGTTTCACTGCATCGAGGTGAATGTTTGCACAGATGTCTTTGCCTACCTTTCCAGTTGTCTTCACAAGAGCACACCAGCTATAAACCGCAGCACCCTAGTGCTCCTACGCCAGGCGCCAGCACCGCTGTGCTGGGTGCCTCATGTGTGTGAACCCATTAAATCCCATTAAATCCTCTCACTGGGGGCAGCAGAGGTCATACAGGTGAGGGGACCAGACTTTGGAGAGGCTGAGAACTGTCCGTAGTCTCCTCAGTGGTAGGTATAGAGCTGGGATCCGAACCCGGGTGAGACTGAGTCCAGAGTCTGACATCCCAAACAGAGGACAAGCCACCAGCTGGCCCAACAGATGGGACCTTCCCAAGGGCAAAGATGGCTCCCTACCAACAAGATCCAGTCTCTCAGAGATCATCTGGAGTACATCGGGGGTCCAATGTTCAGGGCCTGCGGGGCCCAGGCATTCTGTGATTCAGGGAGCCCAGGTGGGTGTCAGACAAAAGGGAGCAGTGTGGAGTGCAGCCCAGTGCCGATCTCCTGCCCCGTGCAAAGGGGCAGGGACTGCTCACTCCAGCCCCACTGACTGTCCCATGTGGGAAACCTGTCCTGGTTTTTCAACAGGAGCTGGAAATCAAATAATATAATGAGGTCTTCTTATGTACAAGTGATGGCAGCTGATTAGAAAACACAATTGCATGTGTCTGCTGCTAACTCTTAAATGGTTGGTGGGGAGAGAGAGAGTGTGGAGAGCTTAGCTAGCGATGTATCTGGGTGAAGGTCATGTGCACATTCATCGTGCAGTTCAGGCCACCTTTTTTCTGGAGATATCAACTTTTAAAAAACAAACAAACAAACAAAAAACAGACCAGAAAACGGGGAAAAGAAGAGACAAAACCAAATAGAATAAGTGATTCTGGGCTAGATCCTGGTCAAACAAAAACTCTGGCCATAAAAGATACTTTGGAAGACAACAGGGTAACTGGAATATGGATCATGGATTAGATGGAGTTACAGCTTTTTCCTCTGATGGGATAGCCATATTGCCGTTACGAGTGAGAATGTTCTTGTTCTTCATGCTGAAGGGCTAGGAGCCAAAGGTTTTGGTGGCAGTAACTTACCCTCAAATGATTCAGAAAATAATGTATACCTACATGTGGGAGAGCGAGAGAAGTGGAGAGAGAGGAAAACATGTGGGCTCAGCATTAGCAATGGCCATCCCAGCCTTCAAAATCTTGTGTCCTTGAAATTTTTCATAATAAAAATTGTGTATGTGGGGGGTGCCTGGGTGGCTTAGTTGGTTAAACAACTGCCTTCAGCTCAGGTCATGATCCTGGAGTCCTTGGATCAAGTCCTGCGTTGGGATCCCTCTCTGTGGGAAGTCTGCTTCTCCCTCCAACTCCTCCCCTGTCATTTTCTCTCTCTCTCTCGCTCAATGAAATAAAATCTTTAAAAAAAAAGTGTACGTGGGTCCTCGAAATGGACCCTGTTTGCCACCTATATGTAGCTCAATTAACCCCGATACCAAATGGGGAAACTGAGTCCCAGGGAGAAGAAAGAAGCCTCTTTTTTTTTTTAAACGGCTGACTTACCTTCCTAATTCATTTTCCTCAGTCAGTGTGAGAGTGGGTATTTGGACTGGTGGCGAGAGGGCACTTCCTGTCCCTTGGTCTTTTCTTTCTCCCCCACCAGAGCTCTATGAGAACGGTTCTGGTAGAGCCCCATTTTACAGAGGTGGAGACCTAGAGAAAGGAACAGACTTGACTGAGTTGCACATCAAGTTGGGGAGGGAAGCGGGTCCTCAGGGATTCCTATCTTCCTTTCTATACCTAGAGAAAGAACCTGGCTTTGGGGTCAATAAGCCAGGTCTGCCACCAGCTTTGTTGCGTGACCTGGGAGGCTGACCTCACCTCTCTGAGCTATAATTTGTGGTGAGGAATTAATGAGGTGATATGTGAGAAAGCTCCTGAACCACTGCCTTGTGAACAGTTGGAGCCGTCCCACGTCCCTCTGTCCCAGCAGTCCCCGAAATCTCAGGAATCTCCAGCTGTTACACACACCCGGCCTGCCCCAAAGAGCCATGGCTCCCGCTTCCAGCCCTTCTCTTCTCTAACCCCAGACCCACCTGGCTGCTATTGGCCCCCAGCCACGCCCTAGTCTCTGTGGGTCTCCTCCTACCAGGGTTGCCACAAGCCTTAAACCCATGACATCACCCTTCTGAGCATCGGGTCCCCTGTACCCTCCCTCCATACCCTCCCCCCTTGTGCTGCTCAGGGCTTTTTTTTCTCTTTATTGAACTGGCTTCCCTCCTCCTCCCCAAGCTTTTAAGATGTAGTTTATATACGATAAAATTCACATGGTAAGTATGATTTTGATGACTTTGGACACAAGTCTACAGCCCCGTAACCACCATCACAAGCATCCTATAGAATATTTTCTTTACTCCCAAATTTTCCTTATGCCCTTTTGCAATTAATCCTCTTACCCCAAGTCCCAGGCAACCACTGATCTCTTTGTGCCGCTGTAGTTTTGGCTTTTCCAGATGGCATACAAAGGGAATCATATCTGATGTCACCTTTTTTAGTGTGGCTTCTATGACTCAGCAAAAGGCACCTGAGAGTCATCCATGGTGTTGCCTGGATCTGCAGCTCAGCCCTTCTTCATTGCTGAGTAGTAGTCCATGAACAGATATACCAAAATTTTTTTTTCTATTCATAAGTTCATGGACATTTGGGTTCTTTCCTGGTTTTAGGTCTATGAAAAAAGCTACTATTAATATTTGCATACAGGGTGTTTTTTTTTTCTTTTTTTTTAAGTAGGCTCCATTCCCAGCATGGAGCCCAACATTGGGCTGAAACTCATGACCCCACATCAAGACCTGAGCTGAGATCAACAGCCGGACACTTAACCAACTGAGCCATCCAGGTGCCCCGACATAGAGGTTGTGTGTGTGTGTGTGTGTGTGTGTGTGTGTGTTGTGTGTAAACACAGGTTTTCACTTCTCTTGGGAGTGGAATGGATTGTAGACAGATGTATAATTTTATAAGAGATGGCCAAGCTCTTTCCCAGACTGGTCATACCATTTTGCATTCCCACCAGCAAGATTTTCCACCTCCTGGCCAACACTTGGAATTGTCAGTCTTTGAAATTTTAGTCATCCTAATAGGTGTGTAGTAAGCCTCGTTGTGGTTTTAATTTGCATTCCTCTAATGACTAATGATGCTGATCGTCTTTTCACGTGCTTATTTGCCATATATCTTCTTGGTGAGGTGTCTGTTCAGATCTTTTGCACACTTTTTATTGGGTTGTTTGTTTTGTTATTTTTGCGTTGTAAGATTTCTGTGTATATTCTGGGTACAAGCTCTTTATCATAGATGTGTTTTGCAAATATTTTCCTTTGGGCTTGTTTTGAGGATTCAATAACATCATAAATGTTCGATAAGTGGGTGTTTTTATCATTATTATTCTTATTACTGCTCTTGCATTATTACTCTGTTTTGTCTTTGTGAGTAGAACAATACTGCATGCCTCTGAGTCCAGAACTCCTAGTGGCACCTGCCAACGGAGGCTCCCTTGCTCCTCCAAGCCACATACCCAGGTTCCCCCAGGCTGGAACTCCCTGAGGGAGCCACAACCTTCTCTGGAGCCCAGGATATCTCTGTGTTGTTTGTCATTTCTAATATTCACTTATCAAAACCAACCAGCTGGCCCAGGCTGCTCGGCTGGGCTGCTGCTGGGAGGGGAGGCTGGCCCAGAGGAGACCTCAGATACAGCTCGCCCTCCCGGCCCTGCCCCTCCGGGCAAAGCCACATCCCTCCCATCGCCCGGCTCACAGCCCTGACTGTGGCGTGTTGGGCATGCATGGACGTGCTCTCTCCTTTGAGCCTCACCGCAGCACTCAGGATTTGATTTCCGTTTGCCTGAAGAGACGCCCGAGGCTTGGAGAGCCCATCTGGCTGCCCCAAGTCCCACGAACCGTGGCTCCGAAGGGGGATGGCGCGTTTCCCCTGCGCGCCCTGGGTGCATGCGCACACGCTCATGGAGAACCGCCCAACTCGTACCCTAGCCGGGGCCCAACGCAGGACAAGAGGAGGCAAACAGCGACTGTGTACAGAGCACCTCCTCCGTGCTAAGCACTGGGCCCGCAGAGTTATGCCGGTCGGGGGAGTAGCTGTAAAATTGTCCCATTTTACAGATGAGAAAACTGAGGCTTGCAGAGACCCAGTGACTCACTCGATGCAGTAGTGGCAGATCAGGCTTTGCACGCCAGGCACGCCGTCTTCTCAGACCAGGTGCTTGACTGTCCTGCCACGCTGGGCCCACAGCCTTTGTCCCTTCCGCAAGGCCTGCCCAACCTGTGGGGCCAGCTGTTGCATGCTCCCAGGCACAGTGTGTGCGTAGCCTCACCGACCACCGCAGTGCCGCTGGGGAGTCCGTCATGCCCTCCCCACTTCACCTGTCTCAGGCCCCTTCCCCTCTCCCTTAATCAAGCTCGCTGCCTCTCCATCTCTGCACCCTTTTCCATTTGCAGCTGCTTCTCGGACTGCCCTCTGGTACCCAAGCATCGCCCTCCATTGAAGCCTTCCTGGCGGGAACAGGCTGACTCAGACAGTGTGAGGAGAACCCTGTGGTGGGACCTGGCTACGTTAGGTTGCGGGGGACCCTCCCCCGCGCCCCCCCCCCCCCCCCCGCTCCCTTCTGAGACTCCCTTCTTCAAATCCCCTGGCAGGGTGGGGAAGGAGTTTGCCCCAGAATATTCACTGTAGACGCGAAATACATGCAACTGCATCGCAACAGGGGACCTGCTAAATCCTGATGGCAGAGTCGCTGGGATTGTTTGGAGGTGCAGAAAGGATGCAGATGCCCTCCGCGGGCTGAGATGAGAGGGCTTGCAGGGTCTGAATGCGATGTTAAGTGATGAAGATATGTATAGGGCGGTGAGAAAAGAGCGGGTGTGGCCTTGTCCTTCCTAGGACACACGACAGGCTGAGTCCTGGGTGGGCACCAAGGTGGCTGGTGGGGGGGGGGCTGGCGGCATAGAGACATTTTCTCGTCTCATACCTTGTCACTTTTCACTGTGGAACTGAAATTTCCTCCTCTGTGAAGCTACCTCTGATTCTGCCACCCCAGGTGTTACTCTAAGGAGTAACTTAGAGGTCAGGGATAGGCCCCGCCCTTCTCTACATCTGTGTCCCCGCCAGCCCCTGGGAGGCACCTTCCACCTGCCATCGCCTGTCTGTCTGGGTCAGACTGGGCACCCCTGAAGGAAGGGCCTGGGGGGGGGCATCTCCTTCAGGGGAGCCCCCACATCTAGCTCAAGACCCAGGAGTCCACTGAGTTGGCCCAGATCCTGAGGCCTCCTCCTGCCCCAAGGCCTCAGGAGGGGGCTGATTTCATGGCCAAGCCCTGGTTGAGCTCTGACTGTATGCTAAGCACATCCTAGGCCTCCCTTTTGAAAGTGAGTATCCAGGAGTAAACTGAGGCTCTCGCAGCAGTTACGAAATCCCATAACTCGCCTGGTGTCATGCACTAGCAAACGGAGGAGCCGGAATTCCATCCCAGAGGCTCTTGGCAGCCCTTTGAGGGATACAGGCCATCTGTGGTTCCCTCTGAACCCCCCCTGCTGGGAGGCCACTCCACCTGGAGGGGCCTTTCTCTTGACCTTGGATGAGGCTGGGGACCCAGAGACATGTTAGGTCTGGGTTTGTGGGTTCCCATCTAGCTTGACGACGGCCGCACAAGGTTTTTGGGAACCCAGAGTGAGGAGCAGTAACTCCACCTGGAGCAGCAGGGAGAGCTTCTTGGGGGATGTGGTGTGACACTCCGCCTAGAAGGATGAGGCGGCTGTCTAATCCTTCCACTCCAGCAAGCTCACTATCTTCTCTCCCCACACCTACTGCCTGGCCTGGTTTTATCTTCATGATTGGCACCCTTCTCCTGAACCCATGGGAGGCTTGAAGCCTCATCCCTCCGGCCTCCTCCCTTGACCTCCACCCCTTTCCCTGTTCTAAGAGATGCTGACACCCCGGGAAGTAGGGGAGGTGGCTCTTCGAAGAGTCCCTGTCCACGAGGAATTGCTGAAGGACTGTGGAGTTTTTAAAGAAATGGTTGCAAGTTCTCCAACGTTCTTCCCATTGTGAGGCAGAGTCTGTCTCCTGTCCTGAAAACTGGGTGGGTTTCTTTGACCAATCGAGTAAGGCAGAAGTGATACTGCCTGACTTCTGACATCGCATCAGAAAGGGCCAGGGAGCTTCCACCCCGTTCTCCGCTTGCCAGACCGAGGAAGCCCAGGCTGCAGGCGGAGGCTGTGTGCAGGTGCCCCAGTCCACAGACCCAGTCACGCCCAGCCCTGCGGTCCTCTGGGCTCCGGGACCCAACCCTGAATGAAGGGGTCTCCAGGTGACTCCAGCTGAGGCTGCAGATGTCCTGGGTCAGAGCCAGGCCGCCCCTGCTGTGAGCATGATGAAATAGTTCTTTTACCCTCCTGAGTTTAGTGGGGTTCAAAACTCGGCAAGAAACAAGGTTGGGGGGGGTGGATTTTGTGACTTTCCCTGTCTCTATCATTCTTTTCTCAACGCGTATCTGCTGGGACCTAGGAGGGGCGGGGGGGCTGTGGAGGACCTTGGCCCAGGGTCAGACCCTAAAGGTGCTGTTTACCCCTCCTCTGTGAAATAGTCGGACCAGGTTAGAACCAGGGAACTTGGGCTCCCTGCCTCCCCCAAACCACTGTACACACCCCAGCCCCTGACACCTCTGGAGCCTGGAGTTTTGAGTCACTGGATGGTGTCAAGTCCTGTGAGTCTCTCAGCTTGGATATTTGAGGAAGACTGCCCAGAGGAGGCAAGAGTGAGATGTAAAGAAGAGGCGGAGTTAAAAATAATGATGACAATTTGTTTGTTTACATTAAAATGTCAAATAGGGGCTCCTGGGTGGCTCACTTAGTTAAGTGTTCCACGCTTGAGTTCGGCTCAGGTCACGATCTCGTGTTGTGAGATCAAGCCCTGCGTCAGCCTCTGCTTAAGACTCTCCCTTCCTTTCTGTCTGCACTACCAGCCTCCCTTCTGCTCTCATGTTCTCTCTCTAAAAATTTTTTTAAAAATAAAATAAACAGTAATTATATTACTGGGCTTTATTAACATACCAAACTACTACATATTTAATATATATTAAAAATAACACATGGTTCTTACAGAAAGAAACATTTGACAGAAAAGCATAAAGAAAACAAACACATTCCTTGTGGTCTCTGCCCAGAAATCACCCTGGCTGACCTGTTGGGAGTATTTCCTACGTTCTCACCAAGCATCTTGGTCTAGGCAGCCACTTTTGGCAAAATTTCCCCTTGGTTCAAGCAAGGCACAGACCAGCTGTAGTAGCAACTACAACAGAAGAGGACATATTTGGAGCATGTGGCTCGGTGCCCTCCCTCCCTGCCCCTGCACAGCCCCTAAGGACAAGGTCATCACAGCAGCACCCCCTGCAGTGGCCCCAGATCTGAGTCATTCACGGAACAACACCATGTGGGGGGGGGGCTCTGAGTGTGCAAGACGGAAGCTCCTTCCCACTACTTCTTGGCTTTCTGATCCCCAAACACAAGCAATAACCTCCAGGGCCAGGGCAGTGGAAATCTATCCCTAGGAGGGGGACAGAGCCATCCACTTGTCTAAGCAAGCTGGGGGCATCATGGCTGCCTGCCCATCAGTTGCCTGAATCAATCTCAGTCCTTCACTGGGGCCTCCCCCCAGGACGGATTCTCTCCAAGAACGTTTGCAACCCTCCAAATGACAGTATCCCCAAGACGGATAACCTGAACGCCCTTTCTCCCCTTATAGCAGGAAAATCTGTGGTTGCTGGACAGGGTCTGCCCCCAGAGCATTTTGAAGGATGGGATGGCTGAGCCTTTGACTCTGAGCAGGAGCAGGCTGGGGGTGGCATCCAAGGGCATTTCACGCAGGAAAGCTTCCCCAGCTCAGGGCTGTGGGCAGTGCCCTGGCTCTAGGCCTGGACAGGGCACACCTGGGCCGGAGGAGGCTTCCCCTGGGGCCTCTATGTGGCGTGCTGGGCAATGCTCAGTGCCATGGGGGTGCTGGCCGGGACAGATCTCGGGCCTGCCTTTGGGCAGGATGGCTGTACTGCTCTAGTTTCCTCCTGGCAGGACGCCCGCACATTGGCCTCTCCCACCCAGGGTCCCCTGGGTGGGCACCTGTGTCCCTTTCTGGCCTGCCCTGCAGCTCACCCTGGCCTGAAGTCTCTCCAACGCATCCCCTGCCTCAGGGGTAGAGCCACCTCCCCTGGAGATGCCAGACACCACCAGCCCCTGGTGCCCCAGCCTGTCCTGGATGGCGGACCAGGGAACAGCCCAGCAGATGGACGGCGGACGGCGCGGACTCACTGAGCACAGGCAGCGGGAGACCCGCAGCACTGGGCGCTTCAGCGGTGGGCGTGGCTGCAGCACGGACCCAGCCCCCAAGGCCCCCTGAGGCCCCCTGTTGGGTCTGCAAGGACAGGGATCTGCAGAGGGACCTGTGGCTTTTCTGGGGAGCATGTGGTGGGCCGGCCAGAGTGTCCTGGAATGACTAAGGGTTCTCGATACCGTTTCCATCATGGCCTTCCACAACCTGGGCCTGCTGACACTCTAACCTCATGTCCTTCCTCTCCTCTCCGCTCCTCCTGCTGGAACTACACTCTAGATGACCGGCTTGTTTATTTTCCCCTCAGGTCGACTTTTAATTCTTCTTAGGGCCATGCACGTCCCCAGTGTGGAAAGGCACTCAGCACGACGAGGCCTGCAAGAAGTACAAGGACACCCCAGCAGCCCCCTGTTCCCACCCCCGGGGACAAACAGGAATCGAGTGTCCGGTGTGTGCCGGGCTCTGTTCTGGGCACTGGGGATGCCACAATGTCCTCAAAAGAGCAAGTCCCCCCTCACCCCCACAGTTGAGATTCTAGTGGGACTGCCTGCAACCCTTTTAGCTCTTTCTTCCTTATTTCTCCATCACATGCTTTGATGGACATTTCTGCCTTTCTTTTTGGTTTTAGACAGTATCTGATAGCTTCCCAGGCTGGAGGGTGAGGGTTCAGTTCTCTTAGACGCGAACCTCTGTGGCTCTCCTCCCCCAGGAGCCCAATCTCATGGCCCCAAACTGTGGGGCTACATCAGTCTTTGGTGTTTACAATATTGTGATCATGGAAATGCTGTTTCCAGCCGAGCTGCGCAGTACTTTATGACTACGTTCTCTATTGTGTGTGTTTTATTTTGCGGGGGGTTAACTACTGACTTTTGTCCTTTTTGTGTCAAGGTGGGTACTCAGGGGATCCTTCCAAACTGGAGGCTCATGACCTTTGTCTCTGGGAAGTTGGGAGGCATAGTTCACTGCTCCTTTTACAAACTCTTAACTCATTTTGTTTCCATGCCCACCTGTCCCACCCTCCAGGGGGACCTGGTGCCTCCCAGCTGAGTGTTTCTAAGGGTCTGTCAGGTCGGTGGTCTGGCCTGGGGTTGACTCCTCCTCCTCCAGACCTGATTTCACCTTTCTCTACTCTCTAAGTTGGTCACTGTTTGTCTGCTGATTTGCTAGCTTATTGTGTTGTGGATTCCTCTTATCCTATCCTTGTCTTTTTGTCCTTGTGTGTGTCTTAAAGATTTAATTTATTTATGTCATTTTAGAGGGCTTTTGGGAGGGAAGTCCCATTCAGCTCCCTAAAGATTTATTTTATTTTATTATGTGTCCTAAAGATTTATTTTATTTTATGTATGTCATTTTAGAGGGGTTTTGGGAGGGAAGTCCCATGGCACAATGTCCCCATTCAGTTCATGGTTACTCCAAGTCCCCTTTATGTTTTCCTCTGAGCATCTATTGTGTACCATGGACTATTTTAGGTCAGCTCCTACCCCCTTTCACATGACTCTTTTTTTTCACCCAAATCTGAGCTCAGACAATACTTCCTCCAGGAAGGCCTCCTTGACTACCCTGTTTAATGGTGCCTGTCTGCCACATCACTGTACTTTACTTTTGTTCATAGTCCTGACATTTTCAAAAGTATTCTATGGATTTACTTCATGGATGTATTGCCTTCCTTCTCAACCTATCCCAGAGGTTTGCTCCATAAGGCAGAGACCTTGTTCCTCAGTACTTAACACGGAGTCAGGCCAAAGTAAATGCTTAGGAAATAAACGTTGAATGGACGGATGGATTTGAGCTTGGGATTTCTAAAGCCAAGCTTCAGCATGACCTCAGGAAGAAGCTGGTAATGGTCAGAGTTCCCTGGGAATGGAAAACTCTTCAAGTGAGGGAATGAGACGCTTATCGTGGGAAGGATGGAAGTTGAGGCTTGGGGATGACTGAAAGGGTATAGAAGCACCAAAGAGAACGGATGCGGGAATCTCCGAGGCCTTGGCTCCAGGTTACTCTGCTACTTTCTAGGGAAGCCAGGTCGCCTTTCAATCCGAAAACAGCTCTTTGCAAGCTGGTATCCGGGTGAGCTCCAGTCACAGAGTCAGCGCGATCTTGACGCACTTCCGCCTCTCTTCTCCGTGGTCTGGCTGGGCGACTTGTTTGTCTCCGTCACTGCACTTGGTGCAAACACCATATGATGGTGATAAGGACAAATCTGAGGTCCTGGATTCGTGATGACAAGCATGAGCCCTTTAGTGAACTACTTGATACACAGTAGGCTGTTCTTTTTTTTTTTTTTTTTTAAAGATTTTATTTATTTATTTGAGAGAGAGAGACAGTGAGAGAGAGCATGAGCGAGGAGAAGGTCAGAGAGCGAAGCAGACTCCCCATGGAGCTGGGAGCCTGATGTGGGACTCGATCCCGGGACTCCAGGATCACGCCCTGAGCCGAAGGCAGTCGTCCAACCAACTGAGCCACCCAGGCGTCCCTCACAGTAGGCTGTTCTAATGATGTGGGTTAACACTCTGGTTTCATTCTTCCTAGCAGTGAGAACTTGGCTTGGGCCTCAGTTTCCTTGTCCGTGAGATGAGGCTCCGACCATGCTGACCTGACTGGGTCATGTGAAGTCTCAGCCTTGGAGTGTGACAGGTGTCAATCAACACCCATCCCTGCCTCTTTGGCAGGCAGGACCATGTGTGAGGACCTGGGGACAGAGAGTCTCTGGACTGGGCCCCTGGGCATGTTCCTGGGGGCAGCCTCAGGGTTTCTGAGCATATCCTTGCAGAATATCAGGCTGGACAGACCCAGGGGCTCCGTCCGAAACAAGGGCTTGGCATTGTTCCAGAAAGCAGTGGCAGGAGCGCAAGAACAGCTTGTTCTGCTCAAGGGAAGGATGTTGCAGATCATTTAATGGAAGCTCCACAGAAAAAGGCAGGGAAAACTCTGTCTCTGTCTGACAGTTTCAACAATAATTTTGCCATGATTCCCTGCTTTAGACATCTTTTTGGGCCTCAGTTTTCTTCTCTGTTAAATGGACACGGTAATATTGTTATGCCTCTTGCTGGGCTGCCGTGAACCTTTCTCCACTCCACAGCTGTGGAGTGCTGGGGACACTACAGGGACAAAGTGGCTACCTTCCTCATGCACCTGTATCATAGGGAATCCCCAAGATGATGTGTTTAGAGTAGGTGCCCTGCTTTGCTGGCAGAGTCATCAAGCTTGTATAAATTCACCCTTTATACTTGAGAATGGTGGCAATTTAAGTAAGGCAGGTGAGCCCCTGCCTTTCCTCTCAGTTTTCACCTCTGCACACCACGCCCTCGGAGCCCGAGCCCGAGGAGGAGGCACCCACCGACTGCCGTACTCTTCCCCGCATGCCTTCTGTAGCCTCGGTCCACGGCTTCCTGCCGGTCCAGTGCTGGGCCCGAAGAAACCAGCTCCAGCTCTGGCTTTGCAGGAGTACAGGTTAGACAGAGAGGCATATAGGGATGCAGCCGCTGGCAGAGCCGGGGTCCTCCATGAGAGGGCTGGGGTGGAAGAATTGGGATTGTTTGTCAGGGAAAGCCTCCCCATTTTATTTCAGAACTGGGCCTTGAAGAAGGATAGGACTGAATCAGGTGGAGAAGGCAGGGAGGGCATTCCCGGCTAAGGGAACGGCCTTTGCAAACAAAGATTCAAGGAGGAAAGCTTGGGCTGGGAGTGGCTGCAGTGGGATGGCACCTGGGGAAGTTCCCCGCTTAGGGAGCCCTGGCAGGGTTTGGAGCGTGGCCAGTGCTGTATTTTGGAAGGTTCTCTCTGGCTGCAGTGTGGAGGAACTGGGGGCAGGAAGCAGAGAGAGGAGGAGGAAGGAGTAGAGGCGATGGCTGATTCTGCCCAGGCCTAAAGTGTCCCGCTCAAGTCCAGCCACCATGCCAGAGATGGGCACCAGAGGGCGTTGTGTGTCAGCAAGCCACGGAGGTCCCTGCCCGTGTCAGGGTGGTGCGTGGACACAGCTGTGCACGTGGACTGAGTCTGTGAATGTCTCTACACCATCTGCCCATTCCACGTGTGTGTTCACACTTTTGCACCCTGCTGTGTTCGTGTGCACATATGTATCTGGGCTCCGTGGACTTATAATGGTGTGAAACGGGGCTTGTGGGGTTTTGATCATGAAGGTAGGTGTGTTGGAGATGTGCCAGAGGTACATATAGAGCAGCCTCCCCCACCATCTCCCACTACTCCAGCCACAGTTATTCCACTAGAAGCCACCTACCTCAGGGCCTTTGCACATGCTGTTCCCTCTGCCTTTGTGCTCTTCCACCATATATCTTCTTGACTCCTTCCTCACCTCTCCAGCTCTGTGCTTAAGTCACCTTCCAGTGAGCCTTTTCTTGACCTCCATCTTTAAAAGTATAGTCCCCACACCCAGACACACTCCCAGTCCCTGTTCATCCTTTGTTCCATAGCACTTACCCTCTGACAGAGTATAATGATGTAACCTACACATTTTGTTTGCCTGGTTTGCCCACCAGACCATCATCTCCCTGAGGGAGTTGTGTCTGTCTTGTTCAGTCTTGCACTCTCAGTGCTAGGCACACAGTAAGTGCTCAACAAATAGCTGCTGAATGAATGAATGAATTCATTCATTCCTGGATTCTGGATTCTGACCATCCTCTTTCCAGTTCTCTGTCATCCCGGCTCCCTCCCGCCTCGGCTCACACCCACATCCAAACTCTGACCACACCCTCTTCTTCCTTGTGTCTCAGTTTCCCCGAGTCCACTGGTTTCTGAGTGATGATGGAGTTGCTCAGCTGTCCCGTGCTCCAGAGAGGCAGAAGGTGACCGGCAGATGCTGCCGCACCTTGCTCGGAGGAGAAAGAGAGGCTCCGGGGTGGGGCTTCCTCCCCGGGCAGCAAGGCAGCCCTGCATCCCAGACTGGCCCTCACAAGGGGACCCTTTTGCACCTCCTGCCCTTTGCAGGGAGACCCTCTCTGCTTTTCTTTCTTTCTTTTTTTTTTTAATATCAAAAGTCAGCAAGTAATTTTTTTAAATTATTTATTTAACAGACAGAGATCACAAGCAGGCAGAGAGGCAGACAGAGAGAGAGGAAAGGAAGCAGGCTCCCTGCCGAGCAGAGAGCCCAATGCGGGGCTCGATCCCAGGACTCTGGGATCATGACCTGAGCTGAAGGCAGAGGCTTCAACCCACTGAGCCACCCAGGCACCCCCCTCTCTGCTTTTCTACTGACCAGCTCCTACCGATTCTTCAAGGGCCAGTCTCAAAGTCACTTCCTCTGAGGAGCCTTCCCTGAGCTCATGCAGGTGGTGTCTGGTTCCTTCCTGAGGCTCTTGCTCATTAATCTATTTATAGCACCCCACATGGAGTTTTGTGATTCTTGGGCTGTCTGTCAGGCTCCCTGTCTAACCGTCAACTCCTCCAACTGAAGGGCCTTGTCTGAGTCACAGGGGTGCCTGGGAGGCTGGCACGAGACTAGAGTCACTCCATTGATGTCTGTGGCATGCTTTTCATGCTTCCTTTGTTCATTCCTCACGTACTTACAAGGCACCTACTACGCACCAGCCCCTGGGCTGTGCATCAGGACTACAGCAGGGACTGAGCTGGCAAGATTCCTGCCTGGGAAGGGCTGACGGTGTAGAGGGAGAGCTGGATAAAAAAACAGAACAGATAGGAAAGGCTTCGGTGGCAGAGAGTTAAAACTGATTTGGGGACATGGCCAGGAAGGCCTTTTGAAGGAGTTCATTTAAGTGGAGGCCTGCAGGCTGGAAGGGAACCGCCACAGGAATCCTGGGAGGAAAGGGGTTCCAGGCAGAGGAAACAGTGAGGGCGGAGGGCCCAAGGCAGGATGGGTATTGACACTGTTCAAGGGGCAGCACTGAGACCCTCAAACATAGCAAGGAATGGAGAGGGCGAGGGGGTGTGTGGAAGTGTGGAAGGCCGAGCAGATGGCAAGAGTCTGAGCCTAGAAAACCTGCAGGACCAGGATTACATTCTTGGTTGGGAGGTAGCTGCTACTGGGTGCCCATTTTACAGATGGATAAGCAGCAGGTCCTGAGGTGAAATGACTGGCCCATGGTCACATGCCCCATTGGGAACAGAGCACTCCACCCACCCAGGAGTGGTAAGGCTGAGATGGCTTCCTGGAGGAGGCAGCCTGCAGTGTATTTGTAAATATTTCCTGGGCATTTAGGAAGTGCCAGGCCTAAGCCAGGGACTCCCAAGCCCGAGCTCACGAGCTAATTTCAGAGAGGCCTCGTTGTCCCCATGGGACAGGTCAATAAACTGAGGCAAGGAGCTGCTCCATGACTTCTAGTAAGTGGCAGAGCTGGCATTTGAACCCATACCTGCCTGAGTCCATAGATCATGACTTTCCACCCACTGCCTGGAAAGGGTGAGCCAGAGACGCAGGAAGAGAAAAATGATAATATAAATAACATATCCCCCTTTCTTATCTCATCAGGCCCTCTCCATCATAGCGTGGGTGGGACCTGCAGGGATCACCCCTTTTTACAAATGGGCAAGCAGAGGTCAGCAACCCGCTCCAGGCATTTCTAGCAGGAGGTGAATCTGCTTCCCTCATGTGAGGTCCCTGGCAGACCGCACACTCATGCCTGCCCAGAGGCGAAGGGTTGACCCCTTGACCTTTGCCAGGCTCTTCCCGCCCTCCCTAGCCCGCAGCTTTCCTTCTGAGTCAGCTGATCTCGGGGCCAGATTGGTCAGTGGCTCCTAAAAGCCCCCTACCTCCACGTGGGAGCATAAGAGAGGACTGGCCTATGTGGCCATTATATACTTTAGACAGTCTATACACACAGATGGAGGCCCCACGAGCAGAGGAGAAGATAACCAACGCCCCACCTTACAGCCTCCGAGACTCAGTTTCACCGTGTGGGGAAGGAGAGGCAGTAAAGACATCCACCACCACGAACAGCCACGTTTCCTGATGTCTTACTAGGAGCCACAAAGCTCACCACCGTGACCCACCGGTTCCCGGTGCCCTGCACACGGCGGCGGGCGCTCAGTGGATGTTGCAGAGCAGGGAACAAATGTGCGCACGCGGGGCATTGTGCTTAAGGCTTGTACAACGTTTGGTGAGAAGGATGGAACATCTACTAAAGCCCGGGTCCCGACCTCTTGCACAGCGCCGGGAGGCAGGGCTGTCACAGTCGCTTTTTCACACAGGCGGAAACTGAGGCTCAGGGGTCACCAAACTTGCCCAAGGTCACCGCTTCTGGAAAGTAGCCACGTAGAGATCTGAACCCAGGTCTCGGCCCCGGGGGCGCACTGTAACCCCTCCATGGGACCCCGCCTTCCCGCTCCCGCCACCCCAGCATACGTGGGGTTTTCCCAGGTTACGCACCCTAGGCGGGCGCACGGAGCGCTTTGGAGCGGGGCGCCGCGGGGCTGGGAGAGCGCGGGGGCGGGGCCTAGTGCCTGACAGGCGCGAGGCGGGCTCAGCGAGTCCCGGGCAGTGGGCGCGGCTTGCGTCTGGACAGGCGGCGGGAGGGACCCGGCTCTCGCCTGGGGGGACCGAGCCGGAGTGGGTCCGGGTTTCCCGGGTGGAAGGCGGGGTTTGATAGACAGAGGAGGAGCCGGATTTGGGGCCAGCAGGGGCGAGGCTTGTGCTTGACAGGCAGGGCAGGTCGGTGTTTGATAGGCAGGGGACGGGCCCCGGAGACGGACGGGCCAGTCGGCGTGCAGGGGCGGGGCTTACGTCGGCGCCATCCGGCCGGGGCCCCAGCGGCGCTGCCCAGTCTGGCTCCGGCACCGCCCGTCCTGGACGCGTATTTGCCGCCGCCGCCGCCGCCGCCGCCGCCTCAGCACCGCCGTCGCGCCCGGGCCCCCTGCCCGCAGCCATGAGCGCTCTCCGCCCGGGTAGAGCCCGCCGACCTCTAGATTAGTTCTGCCGCCGCCCCTGGACCCGCCTGCACCATGGAATCGCCCGCCTCCAGTCAGCCCGCCAGCATGCCCCAGACCAAAGGTAGGAACGCCTGATAGGGAGCGCAGCTTGACACCCCCCCCACACACACCGCCCCGCGCCCGTTCGGGCCCGGACTGCGGACCCCGACTTCGGTCTGTGTGATCCCACTCCAGTCCCGGACGGAGGCAGCATTCCGGTCCAGAATCCCTCCCTCTTCGGGTCTCCGTCTCAGCCTAGACCTCACCTGGACCCCAGCTGAGGCCTTGGAACTGCTCTCGGGCCCGCATTCAGGCTAAGATCTCGTTGTGATGACCCCGCTCCAGATCAGAAACCTCACTCTGACCTCCTCATTTAGGCCTTAACTGCCCCTAGAACAGGAACTCTCCCAACCTGGGTCCCTCAGTTGGATCCAGGTGGGATTCACTCTGATCTGCACCCCGCCCCCACTTCCACTCCCTGGTCCCAGAGCTGTATCCACTCTGGGATTTAAAGGATTCCCCATCCGAGCCCCAGCAGTGCTGCCCTGCTGGGGAATCTCACTGTAACCCTCTCCTACCCCCCATGTGGGTGCCCTGGCTATACTCCAGCTAAGAACTCCCTCCTCTCCCCCAACTCTGTCCATCCTTGTAGGCCCCTCATTGCTCCTTCCCTGGCGGGCCTGTGGCCCTGCAGCCTGGTCCCCAGGAACCTCTCTTGGCCTCCCACCCCACTCTAACACACGGCCCCCCTCTCCATCAGCTTCTCCTTGTCTTGACTTGCAAGCTTCTCTCTGCACTTGGAGAGCTCACCGCCTTTTGCTCTCCTGTATCTCCAGGGTTGATCCGCACCGGGTTTGTCCCTGCTGCCTCTGGGTTCTGGGCCAGCCGCTAGGCCAGGGTGCTGGCTGTGCATTGGGCTCACTCTTGTCTTCTCCAAGTAGCCGGCCTTCCTGGAAATTTTTGTGAGGTGGCGGCTGCGGCGGCAAGGCAGCAGGATTTGTCATGCGGGCGGGGGTGGGGGGGTGAAACTTGGAGGGTGAAAGGGGGATTTTGTGTGTGTGTGTGTGTGTGTGTGTGTGTGCGCGCGCTCGCGCACGCACGGAAGAGGGAAGGATGTTTTTGGCATGTTCAAGCCTCAGCAGGCTAGGCTGTGTGAGATTTCCAAATCGGACATAGCTGTAATGAATGGGCTGCCTCGTTGCTCTCTAAATCTGCTGCTGCCTCACGCCGGCAGCAGGAGTATCTCTGGACCTCAGTTTCCTTGTCTGTAAAATGGGAGTAATCACACACACCTCGTGTGGTTTTCTGGGTGTGATACGACGCAGCAAATCCTGAAGAGCTTCCAGCAGGCATGGGTGAGGAGGGGAGGAGTGCAGCAGGGCACCTGGCACACAGTAGGTGCTGAGGCAGGCACAGTTGCCCACACCTTGTTACCGTTTTCCTTGTTGGGAAGGCCTCAGCATGTGGGGTCAAGGCCTTGCCTCTGTCTGGGTTGCAGCTGCATATAGTGAGGTGGAGAAAGGTAACAGATGTCACTCAGTGGGCCTCTGCTCAGGGGCTGATCCTACCTCTTTTTCTCTGGAGGAGCCCAGGCACCAGGAGGGCCTGTGGGGTCCTGGGGAGGGTGTGGGTCCATCTCTGCCCCTGTGGCCAGCAGCTGCGGTGGCTGGGGGCCAGAGCCCGGCCGGCCCGGTGGGCAGGGTAATTACGTCTTACGTAAGTGGGAGGCCGGATCCCTGACCATTGCCCAACCACTGTGAGTAACTCAGGAGGCACTCAAGGGGGGAGGCGGCTAGGGAGGGACTTGCACTGCACAGATCTCGTGGAGCTTGGGAGCTGGGAAATCATATGCTTCTCCATTCTGGAGAACCAGGAAATCAGACACTTATTTTCTCCAGCTTGGGGTCTGTGCCTGGCTTGGTCAGTGCGGGACTTAGGACAGGTCCCTCAGCTTCACTGGGCCACAGTGTTTTCACGGGCAGAAGGAAGAGGATGGAAGCGGTGTTTGTGTTCGAATGCTCTTTCAGCTTTTCCAGGCAGGCAATACCTCACCCCAATAAAAGTTGGAGTTGTAGAGTTGTGAAGGGAGAGGGGTCCTTGGTGTGAAGGGAAAAGGGAATTTGGGGAGGCACTGTTTGATTCCCATGTGCTGTGTGACTTGAGTCCTGGTGTTGCAGTCTCTGAGCCTCTCTGCAGAGAGAGAACCAAGGTGAATTTCCAGTTTGTGGGTCCAGGTAATAGATGGTGTTGGTGGGTTAGATGGAGGTTCAGGAGCCTCTGCAAGGCTCAGGGACCTCGTCTGCCTCTTTGGGGTCTGGGGAAGGATATGGTGGGGAGCCATAATACCTCCTCATTAAAATCCTGAGACTTGTCACTTATCAAGCTTTTTTTCATGTTCCATGTTCTCTCCCATTCATTCCTCCCAGCCCCATTTAGAGATGGGGAAACTGAGGCTTGGAGGTGGTTAGTGCCTTGCCTAGGGCTCATACAGTTGTGACAGGTGCAGCTAGGGCTCTGTCCACGACTGTATATCTCCAGAGGTCTCCCCAGTGCTCCTTTATGTTCCATTCTGTGCTTAGCTGGTGGGACCCACCCTCCCTGCACCCCATCATCCTAGCTGTTGGGACGCTCTGTTATGCCTTGAATCTGGGTCCTCTCCAGGGCTAGCCTGACCTGGCACAGGGCCTGAGCTGGAGGTGATGCCTCTTGTGTGCACAGCCCTTTACAGTTGGGACATTTTATATTCATTCAGCCTGACCCATCTGACAGATGAAGAATTGGGGCCAGACAGGGGAAGTGGCTGGACTGAGTCCACAGAGCTGGGATTCTTAGCGGGGGCCCTCCCCATCCTGGGCCCAGGGCCTTCCAGTACCGTGCTCTTCTCAACCTTCTCAGAGGAATCTGAACAAAACAGGGCGTGGTTGGTACTTGACCTTAAGGAGATTTACCTTTGAGCTTCAGCTTTGAGCTTCCTGCCTCACAGCTGGTGTCCTGCTCTGTGCTCCATGCCACAGGCCTGGGGAGTTTTCCATGAGTCTTTGAGGCCCCAGGTCCCTCATCCCTGCAGGTTTTCCCCCAGCCTCCTTGCCCACATGCCATCTTTGGCTGGAGTCAGAGGCCAGCGGCAGCTGGCGCTGGGGCCAGTGGTCAGGGGCACATTTGCTTGGCGTGGTTTGGGTCTGCTGCTTTAAGCCACATGTGTCCTTGGGGGTACCGTATGCATCCTGTCACCACCCGCACTGCACTGTGAGTGCCGCCCATGCAAACGTGTCATGGTTGATCTTCACATCGCTCCTGCTGACCAGTGGGGACACTGAGGCTTCAGGAGAACTGTCTGTGTCCTGGCCCTGCCTGCCGTGACTACTGTCCCCCCCTCAACCCCCCGTCCAGTCCCGCTCCTGCTGTCGGAAAGACTGGAGGGTGACACCTTGGGGACTTCCCCCACCCCTGGTGTGACGCACAGGAAACTCTCTATCAGCCAGCCCATGGCTCCAGGCCTGAAAAGAGCAAAGTTCTCAGTTGCCTGTGTGGGGAGAAGGCTGGGGCAGCAGGAGGCTTCCGGTGGGTGAGTCAGCGGGCACTGGGTGCTGACTCACCCGCCGGGCATGCCAGCCCAACTGGCTGCTGCTTAAAGGGGCGATGCCTGCTGACTGGTGGGTTGGGAGGGGGGCTGTGAGCCCCGGCCTTGCAGGTCAGCATAGAGTCCTCAGATGGGCATCAGAGGTGGCCCCCTTCCTGGACCTCAGACTAGGTTGGGACCTCTGGGCAGGCCTTCCCCGGCTCTGCTCCCGCCCCGCCCAGGAACTTCCTCTGTTAGGCAAGAGCCCTGCTTCCTCTTGTTCACAGAACAGAAGCAGGTGGCAGTGGCCATGCACCGCCCTTGCCTAGGGAATCCTCTGGTCTGCTGGGGGCTCTGGGAGGTTGGGGAGGAGAGGTGGTATGGGGTCGGCCTGAGCTCCTGGGGTGGAGAGGTGACCGTGGTCCAATTTCAGGGCAGGCTCTTTTGCTGTGTGATGTTGGCAAAGTTACATTCACTGCACTCTGTGAATGATTGCAGTGCCCTGGGCATGGCGCACCTATCCCATGAGAGGCCTCAGCTTCCTCATCTGCAGACTGGGAATAGGGACTTTTCCTGCCTGTCTGGCTGGCAGCCACAAGGATGGATGCTGACAGCCTCCTTCCAGTCTTGCTAAGTGTTAGGTAGTAGGCCGGCCAGATTGGCCTCAGTCCCCAAAGAAACTCAGCTAGACAGGAAGGAGGTGCAGGGAGTAGACAGGCCTGTGTTCAAATTTTGACACCCTTCACCGCTTCCTGACTTCCTCTTGTGCCCTCTCTGACCTTTGGTCTCCTTTTCTGTATCGTGGGAGTGAACACTCCTCCCTTGCAGGGTGGTGGTAGAGATTGGAGACAGTGTCTGTCTAATGTGTGGCATCTGTTATTATGTTCTTATTGTTATGGTCATGGCTGGTATTTGGCGATGGGTGAGTAAATAGAACCCTGGACTCTGGAGATGGGCTTGTAAGTCCTGTGACACGAGGACTCTGACACTGGCTGCAGGGTCCTATAATACCAGCTACAAGGTACCAGACTCTTTCCCCACTGGTCCACAGCTGGAGTTGGGGCCTCCCATTGCCTCTTGGGCCTTCCTGGGGAGGCCTGTGGGGAGTAGAGGGGACTGTGGCAGGCCTCTTTGCAGGTCTGCTCTCCTGAGCACAGGGGAGTGTGGGTTGGGGAAGTCCCTCAGTTGGTAGAACTTCACATGTCAGGTACAGTGCTGGCTGTGGGGATATTGGGGTGAGCAAGGAGCACCCTGACTCTCAAAGAGCTCTGCCTTAGGAGCAGGAAGAGGCTTTGGAATCCAGATCCAAGGTCAGGTATGTCCGTGGATGGGGGTCAGGTGAGAGGGAGCAGTGGGGTTGTGGGTCCAGGCTGGGTGCAGGGCCTTGGCAGCCATGCAGAGTATTGTCAGGGTCTCAGGTGGGGTGCTCTGTGTCCCTGTTTGTCCCAGAGGAAGAACGCTGGGGATGGCACAGAAAAGGCCGTGCACAGAGCCCTACCCCCCGGCCAGATGGGGTGATGAGGCAGGCCTTGAGCTCAGCTCCCGAGGTTGGGGCTTACAGCCCTCTGGGGACCATCCTTCTCCACATGGCCCACATGAGTCAGGATTGCTTGCCCGGCTGCTTCTGTCCATGCCCTCCCTAGCACTGAGCATGGAAACCCCAAAAAGCTTCATATAAAAGGCATGAAGAATTTACAGGGCTGGGCAGTGGCAGCCTGGTAGGTTGCCTGCAGCTCACAGACAGCAAGCCTGGGAGCTGTGTCCAACTTGGGAGAGGGTCATCAGGCTCACCCTGTAGGGCCATTGTCCCCCTTTCCCTCCTGAGAGGTCCCTGTCACCTCTCCCTGCCCCGAGGGTCCCTTTCTGGGCTGTCACGGCTGAACTGGCATTCCAGGGGCTGTCCTGGCTTCTCTGCCCTTCTCCCAACTGGTGCCCTGCTCCTGGGCAGCTCAGCATTGACCCTGTTGACGCCTCTGGGCTGAACCCCAACCTGGCAGGTGGAGTCTTCCATTCATTTTAAACTTTTCAATTGAAGCATATCACAGATCCCAAAAACATATATAAAATGTACCTCTGTATTTTAATGAGTAAAAATAAAATGAAATCTGTGTACCCAATACCCAGCTAAAGAAATCGAATATAACTGTACCCCAAAGCCCCTCCCAGAATTGTGCCTCCCTGACAACTGCCCTGACTTTTGTATTAAACTTTTTTTAAAGATTTTATTTGAGATAGGGGGAGTGAGGAGAGTGAGAAAGCACAAGCACAGGGAAGGAGCAAAGGGAGAGGAAGAGGCTGACTCCCTGCCGAGTGGGGAGCTCGATGTGGGATTCGATCCCAGGACCCTGGGACCATGACCTGAGCTGAAGGCAGATGCTTCACCGACTGAGCCACCCAGGTGCCCCTGTATTAATCACTTCTTTATTGTTTTTTGAAATTGAGTTCTAATGTACGAGGGGCATAGTGACGCTCACCATCCTTCAGAAGGGGGCCTACACTGCTGTGGTGGTGGGGAGAGGCTGCAGCCAGCTGGCTGGGTTCACGGCCATCTCCTGCACTCACAAGCTGTGGGGCCTCAGTCTGTATCATGGGGACGATCCTAGAACCTAAACGGCAGGGTCGTGGTGAGGCCTCAGTGCACTGGTGTATGCAAGGGCTGAGTATGGGGCCGGCCCAGAGCTAGTGTGGCTGAGTGTGGACAGCTGTCCTTGTTGCTTCACGTGGGTCTGAAACTCCCGGGCTGACTGTGCGGGGTGCAGCCAGTGTAAGGGGAACCTGGTAGCTCTTGACTTTCCTCCTCCACGTCACGTTGCTATTGCCACCATCTTCTGTGGTGCATCCTCAGGATCGCGCAAGCCGGTGGGTGGGAGGTGACCTGGGAGGGGCCTTGGGTGTCAGGGGAGATGTGGAGAGCTGAGGAGCGTTTCTGTGTGCCACTAAGTAGGGGCTGGCGGTCGGAGGTCTGCCCGAGACTGCTGTGGGTGTGGGGCAGGGGCATGTTCTCTGCCCTCCCTGTCCTTCAGTGTCTGTGTCTCGGTCTTCCACTTCACCTCCTGCCTCCATACTAGTGGCACAGCATGCTCAGGCCCGTCTGCCTGGGGCAGACCCCGGGGTGGTGCGGGGTGGGGGGACCCTTGCTGGGTGAGCCTGTGTGCGCTTCCGGGGGGAGGGGCTGCTTGGAGGCCCAGCTCTGTGCCACCTCCCTCTGTGACCTCCTGGGTGAGTGTTCTCATCTGAACGGAGGGAATGAAACACCTCTGCTGTTGAGAGTGGGGAATGATGCGATCTCTCCAGTTCAGGGACGCCTTGTGTGCTCATTTAATGCTGAATTAGAACCTGAGCTACGTATTGGCCTTTTTACCATCGAGAATACATTTTAGGTCTTCTACACATTGAACCCATGTTTTATAAGATTTTGTTTCGATGCAAATGATAATAAAAGCAAGAATGGCCTTTTTAAGGAAAGGGGCTTTTATCATTTTGCAGGAGCAGGCGTGTGGGGCCCGGCAGTGCCTCCTGGTGGCCTCGGTGACCTCCCAGTGGTGAACTGTGAGAGCTTAGCCCACTAGCCTGAGCAAGAGGAGTGTCCCATCTCCCCGAGGCCCTGGGAAGGTTAGATGTCACTCCAGGAATATTCCTCCCTAGGCATAGTCTCTTGAAGCCCGGAATCTGCAGTCTGGGGGTTCACTTGGCAGTCTGGGGCCCACCTTGGCAATGGAAGGCCTTGCGGCCAGGGTGGCCACTGATCCGACCCGTTTTGTGCCAGACACTTCCTGCGCAATGTCTCATTCAGCTGTTGTGGTTACCCAACAACATGGGGTGTCGTCAGCTCTCAGTCTGACAAGTATACTGGCCTCGAGGGGGGAGTGACTTATCCAAGGTCACACAGGTCTGTCTGAGGTCTGTCTTAATAACCCCTGACTCTGGCTCACCTGTCCTGGAGATCAAGGTCATTGAACTCCCCAGGACATCTGGGAGGAAACAGGCTCAGGGAGGAGGTGTGCTTGCTGGTGGTCACATAGCAGCTCAGCAGCTCAGGTCTCCTGGTGCCATAGCCTGTCCTTCTGCACTCACTGCCTATTGGCCTCTACCACCGTGGTGTGGCAGATGGTCTCGTGGCTGCAGATGAGGTATGTGGAGCCAGGATCAGGGGGCCTGAGAGGTTGGGGTCTGTGTTTGAGTGCCGGCATGGGACTCTGCGCAAGTCTCCATCCAGGTCCCTGGCCTGCAAGTCTGCAGTGGTTGGCCTCTGGGGCACCATCCAGGGCTGAGCAAATCCTGCTGAGCGCCCCCAGGAAGGATGCCAGCGAGCCTGGCTCCCCGTTTCACAGGGAGGAGGAGCCTGAGGCCCAGACCTCCAGCGGCCCCAGGCACAAGTTTCCACAGGGCTTCTTTCTTCCTTGTTCTTGCATTTAAATTCCTTCCATGGAACCAGCTGACACTGCATGTGGTTAGGAAAATCTCAAAGGTGCAGGAAGGTGGTCTGTTGCTCCTTGGACTCCTCTGTGAAGAGACCGATGTTCTCTCTCTCTTGAAATCTGCACACCACCTCCTGCGTGGAGAGTGCTTAGCATGTCACCCTGCCCAGGGGCCCGCTGGACCCTTGCCGGTTCCTGGGGGGGGGGGGTCTCTTTGTTTTACAAACCCTGCCTCAGTGCCGTCCTCTGAAGAGTGGAGAGCCTGTTGTCCCCGCCGCCTGGGGCTGCTGCAGTGGTCCACGGAGACAGGAGACGGGATCCAAGGCTTAGCACTGGCCAGGCACATGACAGGTGCTCAAAGATGTTGGCGGTGCTATGTTCTCTCTCTCTCTGGCGGGAGTTCCCCGAGGTGGGCTTCCTGGGTCAGTGGGTGCTTCGATAGGGCCAAGTTGTCTTCATGTTGGTGGCCCTGTGAGCTCACACAAGTACCGGCACCATGGGGCCAGACTCTGTGCCTCGGGGTCCTGCACCCCAGCTAGGAGCGGGCCTCCCACCCCACACCCTCCAGTCGTGCACCCCCCCACCCCACCCCGTGCGCTTCTCCCCTGCCCCTGACCCTCTTGGCGCTAGAACTTTCCTCCTCCTTGCCCGCTGTGTGTCGGCCTCAGCTCAAATCCCACCTCAGAAAGGTCCCCATCCCTGGCTTATAAACATTACACCCACAGGCTTTGTCTGTTAGTTGCTGTTTGCCTGTGGTCCTGGCTCCCGTCAGCCCCGGGTTTGGCCCTGGTGCATTCTCGGCTGTTGGGGCTGGGGTTGCGCTGGGAGCTGTGGAGCAGCATCTCCGGCCCAGGCCTCCTGGGTACCAGTGGCATTGCCAACAGTCATAGCCGCTTGTCCGAGGTGGGAGCCTAACAGTGGTGGGGGGCGGGCAGGGGCCCGACTGCTCATTGTCCAAGGGGCGCGCACTGGGGGGGGCAGGTGCAGAGTCCTTCCCTCCTGCTCTGTGGATGAGGAAGACCCTGAGAGGTGGAGGGAAGGGCGTTGTCAAGGGCCTCAGATGCCAGGGCCTGCCCGGAGGGCCAGCACTCAGCCGGCGAGAGGGCAGGGCCAGGGGGTTGAGGGGTCCCCACCTGTAACCTGTTGCTCACCTGTGGGGTGGAGCCCACAGCGCCCATGGCAGGTGCCACATGCTTGGTGTTCAGTAAGTAATAGAGCCCTTCATCTGCTCTAGGACCTTGGGGACAGGGGGCCGCAGTGCTAGGGATCCAGCTGGCCCCCTGCCTGGGGGAGGCAGGTCTGTTCTTGCTCCCCGCCAACACTTGGTGGCAGTGGCCCCTGAAAGCTCCCCAGAGGCCTTCTGTGGGAGGGATGCCACAGGGTGGAGACTCCAGCCTGACATATGTGGGCCTGAGCACCCAGCCCTGCCATTCGGCTCACCGTCTCTGAGCCTCAGTGGTACTGTCTGTGAACTGGGTGCCCTGAGCGCTTCACCTGGACTCGAGCACAGACCAGCAGCTGGGGCTGGTGTGAGGTCTGCAACGATCGGAGATCACTGGGGTCAAGTGGGGGTGTGGGCTTTGGCTCATGAGAGCCCCCGACACCAGCTGTATGTTAGCTGCCTGTGTGGCAGGAGTAGCTGGGCCCAGTTGATCTTTCTCTGAGGGACCCGCATAGGATAGAGGCGACGAGCCAAGTGCAGCAGGGGCTGGGAGGGGGCATGGCAGCCTGGGGCCTTCCGGCCTCCCACATCTGCAGGGCTGGCCCAGACACTCAGGGCCTAGGACTTCTCTAGTGGACAGCTTACCAAGCAACCAAAATACCCCAAAGGTGTGTGTGGGGGTAATAAATTGGGAGCAGTTGGTGTTGCTTTTGACACTGGAAATCAGGGGTTGCGACCCAACATGACGACATGTGGGGGGCTCCCTGTGTGTGTGGAGGCCCCCGCAGCGTCTGTGGTGAGGGACGCACCACCCCTCCCCCTCCCACTGTGGACAGACCCTGAGAGCAGGTGGTACTGTCCAGTCTGTTTCCCCTCTCCCCGAGGCCTCAGGGTAGGGTTGACACAGGGGGTGGGGAGACCCCTCTCTCAGGCTTTCTGTTGATGTTTGGTCTTTGGAGCTACACAGACCTGTCTTTGTGTCTGCTCCCTACCAGACACTCACTGTGTCACCGTGGTCAAGCCACACCTCCTCTCTGATCCCCTTGGTATCACAGGTACAAGAAAACACTTTCCTGTACAGAGCGGCTGTCTAGGGCCGAAGGCCTAGTGTTATTTGGGGTCCTGTGGGTTTCCAGATGGCTCCGTCTAATCTTTGCCTGTCAGGCACCACCGCAGTGTGGCCCTGATAACTTCGGAGGACACGCCTAGTAACCCGAGGCTCACTGTGGGTCCATTATCCCCATTGCACAGTTGATCTCTGACACCCAGAGAATTTAAGGCACTTGCTTGAGGGCATACAGCTAGGAAGAGGCAGAGCTGCAACTTGAACCCAGGCTGCCCGACTCAAGTCAGTGTCCATAAATGTTTTCTTAGCTGCCCCTGAAGTAGTGACTATAGAACCATGACTTGTGAGACGTGACAGAAGCAAAGCCAGTGGGACACAGTGAGAGGCAGGGACAAGGGAGCTTAGCTGGAGTGATCAGGAAAGCCGCTTTGACTAGGCGAAAGGTGAGGATCATATACCAGCAGGGATGGAGCTGCAGGGAAGAGCGCTCTAGGCAGAGGGAACAGAATGTGCAAAGGCACTGCGATGGAACAGAAGGCGGCTCATTTAAGGAATGGTGAGTGGGAGGAGATGAGAGCAGGGCCAGGCAGAGGTAGGAGTTGTGGGAGCCCGGGGTGCCTCTCTTTGTGGTCTTGTCCTGTCGTTCAGTAGCCGAATTCCTTATTCTCTGCCTGTGGTGGTGTTGAGAGGTTGGAGAGGGCCGAGGACACACAGAAGCCTGGCACTGTGCCCACCAGTGCCAGAGGCCCCGCAGGCTGAGGCTGGCAGGCTTGTTGTGGTTTGCTGGTGGCTGCCCGTGAACCTTTGTTTGTTGTGGTGACGGTCGTCATATCGGGCCCACACCTGGGCAGCCCTGGGCCGCCTGGCCATCTGGGCCTGGCACTGACGTGAATGGCAGACAGTGGCGGTGGCTGGTGGCCTGTGGCCTGTTCCTGAGCTGTCTTCAAGATGGCCTCACCCACTCCCTCTGACAGCTGGGGAGTTGCTGCACAGAACCTATGTCCCTGGCAGGCAGATAGGTGAGAAGGCCAGGACCCTACTCCTTCTTCCCACCCAGCCCATGTACTTGGAGCAGCCTGTGTCCTGCCCCAGAAGGAGGAGCATGTGGGAGATCTCATGTACTGAGGGCCTCGTTCCTCTTTCACCCACCTGGCCTGGCCACAGGCATAGAGGCTCCCTTGACTACTAGGGAAACTGAGGCCTGGTGAAAAGGGGCCCATCTCATGACATTTGCAGATCCTAGGGTGGGAGATGGGTGTGCAGGTTAGGGCCAGGGAAAGGTTAGGGAAGGCCAAGAGCAGGTAGTGTGGGGGGATGTGCTGTGAGCCCCAGGAGACCATCTAGTGGATTGTTTTTGTTGTTGTTGTTTTTTAGGGTTTTATTTATTTATTTGACAGAGGGAAGGAGAGAGATCACATGACCACACACGCAGGGGGAGCAGCACAGGGAGAGGGAGAAGCAGGCTGCCTGCTGAGCAGGGAGCCCGATGTGGGGATCATGACCTGAGCCGAAGACAGACACTTTAACGACTGAGCCACCCAGGCACTCCTGGATTGTTCATTTTTTAACATAAAATATTTTACTTTCTGGTTACAAAAAGCTTCAAGTGAAGAGTAAAAGCTCCCCATAATTCTCATTACATAGTTGGCTTTTTTCCAGCTCTGTGCAGAGGCTTGTAACAACTGTAGTGACCTGTCGTGTGGGCCATCGTATAGGGCTACCTGCTGTGCCCCAAGCCTATGCTGAGCACCTCGTAGATGATCCCACCCTGCAGGGCGGATGCGCTTACCAGAGTGCTGCTTCGAAGATAGAGGACTTGAGGGGCCGAGAGAAAGGTACCATGCCAGGTCTCATCAGGGGTCGGAGCTGGACTAGCTCAGGCTGCTGCATGTCACATGCAGCGTTAGCAATGCTGGCCTGGCCAGTGGCCTCCTCAAGCCTTGGGGCCTGCAGCTCAGGGCCCCTGCCCCTGCCACCAGGGGTCAGTGATGACTTAGTCTGACCCAGGGGCAGCACGGATGTGGCCTTTGGAACCCACAGGCCTGGATACCTTGCCTTTTCTGTTTTCCTCTTGCCATGCAGAATGTGCTGGGCCCTGGGAAACCCAGGGAAGCGTCTGGGTCCCTGCTCAGCAGATGTCACAGAGCTCTCTTTGGGGAGTACAGGAGGCCGGTCCCTCCTCCTACAGGGAGAAGCTCCCAGCAGGAGAGGGCGCCAGGAGTGGCTGGCCTGGCCTAAAGCAGTCTCCGAGTCACCAGATCTGGGAGCATCTCCCCCTGAGTCACCGCGCAGCATCTTAGTTCCCTCCAATAAAGTAAGGCTAAGAACTCCCTCCAGGGTTGTTGGAACATCTGGAATAGATGGGAAGGGCCATTTGTGTGGCCAGCAGGCCGTTGCTGGAGGAGAGAGAGACGCACTCGGCCCCTGACAGCTGGCCACGTTGTCTTATCTGTAAAATGGGATGAAAAGACCTCACACAAGGGCACCTGAATGGTGTGGTCGGTTAAGCGTTTGACTCTTGCTTTCAGCTCAGGTCATGATCTTGGGGTTATGAGATTGAGCCCCGAGTCGGCTCTGCGCTCAGTAGTACTTGGGATTCTCTCTCTCTCTCTCTCACTCTGCTTGTCCCCCCTTGTGTGTGCGCAGTCTCTCTCTTTCAAATAAATAAATAACTCTTTAAAAAATCCAAACGACAGCCACATGCCCCACACGGGAGCTCACGATTACGCAGCGGGTCTGCCCCGGCGCCGGGCGAGCGATGGTGGATCCCAGTGGGTATTATGTGTGGAAACTTGTTTCGTGCGGCCCCTGGGTTGTTCCCAGACAGGCCTGGGCTTGGGGGCAAGTCATGCTGATGCCATCAGGGTGCTGTTCTAAGTTCTCTAAAGATCACTACCATGTAGGTAGTGATCATTTGTCTTTGTCTGGTTGAGCATACAGGGACTCAGAGAAGACTGGGGACTTGCCGAAGGTCTTTAAGGGGCAAAGGTGGGATTTGAATTTGGGACAGAGAAAGCGTATGATTCGGTGACAGACGTACTCCAAGAGCTGGGGCCAGCGTGGGGAGAGCAGGGCTCCCACTGGCTCTGGGGTCGAGGACAGTGCCATCGCAGCCCTGACTTGGCAGTGGGCATGGGGCCACGTGGGTCAGGCCCTTGGGTTGCCAAGGGCTAGGCAGACCTCCCTCAGAGCAGGCATCTGGGGCCTTGGGCGGCTTCCGTAGGGAGAAGGTGCCTGCCTACACCAGCCCCAGGGCTTAGCACCGCCCCCCCCCCATGCAGATCTGGGACTCCCTTTCCACCAGGGCTCTTCTGTGGCAAGTCATCTAGCTCTGAGGACAGCTGGGGCCAGGCCTCATCTACCCAGCAGCAACAACAACCCTATCCCATCCCCTGACAGTGGTGTCAGGCCCTGCCTGGCTGCTGGGTCCAAGTATGTGGGCCTCCAGGCCAAGGAGACACAAGGTGGCTTCCGGGGCTCGTGCCTCCCAGTGTGCGGTGCACGCTCATGGCAGGTGGTGCGGGGCAGCTCCCACTTCCCCAGGGGGCAGGTGCTTCATAAGGGGCGGGGCGTGAGGTGGGCGGGGAAGGCAGAGCACATAGCGGGGCTATGCCTGGGAGGTGGGAAGGACACTCCCGCTGGAGCTGGCAAGTGGTCTGCGTGGTTTTGGGGACTTAGGGTCAAGTGCCACCTCTGTCACCTGCATTCTCAGTGACCTGGGAAAGTCACTTCCTCCTCTGGACAGTGGAGCTCCAGTCCCGGTGGCTAAGAGCGGGGGCCGTGGACTCAAGCCGGCCTCGGTCTTCCCCCGTGGGTCTGGATGTGTCCCGCCCTTGCTCTCCTGCCTGTAAGGTGTCATAGTGGCTTCTCTGGAGGGCGGCCCCCACGGAAGCTCCCTCCGCCGTGCCCAGCGCCGCCGTGTCCAGCGCTCCGGAACGTGCACTCCGCTAGCACTGCTGCACGCTGGGCTCCTGGCCACCGCTCTCAGCCAGCCCAGGAGCCATGGGCATGTGGTCTTGGAGAGGCGCAGCCCCTCTCCCGTCCTTAGGAGACTGCCTGGTGCCCTGGGAGGGAAGTGCCTTCCAGCGGTGCTCCTGAAGGGGCGGCAAAGGCGAGAACTTTGGGGGAGGGGGCGGCGAGCAATAGGCAGCAGGCTTCGGTCAGTAGCTCCCCAGCCCGCATCTGATCCAGACATCCCAGCCGCCCCTGAGAGGGGCCTCTGCGGTCCTGATGACAGATGGGGAAAGGGAAGCTCAGAAGAGGGGCGGGCAGCAGAGCTGGGACCTGAGAGGAGCTCTGTCTGCCTCCGAGGCTTTCCAGCTAGGTTAGCGCCACAAGTGGGAGCAGGAGCTGGGTCAGTTTGCTAGCACCTCTGTCTGGGGGCTCCCAGATGCTTCCTGCCTGATGGTCCCAGAGGCCAGGAGTTCCTCAAGGTGCTAGTGGGCTGGTTCCCTCTGAGGCTGTGATGGAGGGACCCGTTCCAGGCCTTTCTCTTAGCTTCTGGATTCCTTAGGGATTCCCTGGCTTGCAGATGGCCATCTTCCACTGTGTCTCCTCACATTCTCCTCCATCTGTGCGTATCTGTCTCTGTGTCCAGCTTTCTCCTTTTCTAAAGCCACCAGTCCTGCTGGACTAGAGCCCACCCTCATGACCTCATTTTTAACTTGATCATCCCTGTAAAGAACCCATCTCCAAACAGGGTAACACCCTGAGGTACCAGGGCTTAGGACTTCAACACGTGGGGTTGCTAGGGGCACAGTTCAGCCCTTACCAGGCACTTAGGACACAGGGCTTTTGCAGGGGGTGGGAGCACAGGCCCTGGCGAGCACTTTGGCTACTGGAACGTGGCCCTACTCCCTCAGGGGGTGCCCAGTGGTAGCCTGGTGTGTGCCCCAGCGGGGCAGATCTGTGATGGAGTGAGCTTCCTTGGAGGTGTGGTCTGGAGACATCTTGGGCGGCTGTCGGGTGACTGCCTGAGGCCGGCTTCCGGAAGGCCCTGTGGGGCTGGAGCCAGAGATGTCCCTGTGCGTAGAGGCACCAGGCTCCCTCAGAGCACTGCCCACACTGACTGACCCTCAGCATCTGTAACTGTGCTCGGGGCCCCTGAGGGCAGGGGGCCTGAATCATCTCTGTCCCCAGGTCTATTGCCAGGTCTGTCCCCAGGGGATGTTGACAGACTGAGCGTTGACCAGGTGCCTCACCTCTTTGTTTTAGGGAAAGCCAAAAGGAAGAAGGACTTACGGATATCCTGCATGTCCAAACCGCTCGTGCCCAACCCCACGTGAGTCTATCTCAGTTTCTCCCCTGGCTCAGCCTAGAGAGGCTTCCCGTAAGGGGTGGAAAGGAGGGGAGCAGGCAGGGGAAAGCGTGTCCCAGAGAGCACCTCCTATGAACTAGGCCCTGGGGGCGTGGCCACGGGGGCTCACAGGTGTCGCACGTCCATTCTGCATCTCCTTCTCGCCCACCTTGGGGATGGAAGGGTGAGGCTCTGGCCATGTCTGTGTGACCACGCCTTGTATGTGACACCGCGGGTGCCTGATGACAGACTGGGTGCCGTGAGGATCACCACGGCCTGCAAGCTGCCTCCCGGGCACAGGATGCGTCTTGGGCTCCTAGGCCAGGCTGGTTTGCTCCTTCTCTCGGGCAAGGATATGCTGCTTTCTGAGGCTCATGGGGTCCTGCTTTTCCCCCCACAGACCTCCCCGGAACCTTGACTCCCGGACCTTCATTACCATTGGAGACAGGGTAGGTGCCGGCTGCACACCTGGGGCGGGGCCTTCATGGGTTGGAACCTCAGCGTTTGCATCTGACAAGTGGGCCTAAGCTGACCCTGTAGGGCCACTGGGAGGTGGCTGTGGACGGTGGGCAGAACTGGGCTTTGGAGAGGAACCTCATTCCCCAGACATTAGCTCTTTGGCCCTGGGCTGCCCACCCTTAGACCCTCTCACCTGGAATGGGGAGAGTTGGCCTGCCTCATAGGGCTGGAGAGCCAGAGTTGTCATGAAGTTTCCTGATCTCAGAGTTGGGGTCCTGGGGCTACCAGTGCTCATGTCACCTGTGGGAATGGTGCATTAAACATGGGGAATCCTGGCTCTAATCAGAAGCAGCACCTGGGAACCTGCCTTGCACACACACCTGCTGATGGCTTGCTCCCTAGCGATTGAGATCCTGGCTGGGGACTGTGGTTCCCCCACAGGCAGAGACCCACTGTGGAGGCCTCTCCATGGCTGACAGCCCCCCTCTCCCCGCACCAAGGCTCATTCCCTCCTGACACTTGTCACTGGGTGACGTTTAGCTTTCTCGTCTGCCAGACAGCAGAGGGCATGAGGGAAAGCAGGAGGCCCAGGGCCATACTGCCTGCTGTGAAAGCAAGAGCTTCGTTCTGTTCTTTCTGTCTCTAGTGCCTGAAACAGGAATGTGCACATAGTGGGAACTCCACAAATACCGGGTGAATGAATGATTCTGTCCCAACCCCTGAATGGAGTGGGAAGCAAGAGGGAAAGGGCCTCTCTGGAGCTCCCTGTGCCAACTGGGGGCGTTTTATAGGTGGTCATATTTATGCCATGTGATCGTCTTGAAGGCTGGGCTGTGCCCATTTTACAGAGAGCGGTGTGAGTCTGAGAGGTGGTGTGACTTGGCCCAGGTCACACAGCAGAGGGTGGTTGGTGTAAGATTTGAGCTCAGATCTAACTGACTGGCTGTTTCCTCTCTGCTGCCCCTGCGCTCTCCTGACTTGTGGCCTCTCTTTTTTCTGTCCCCCAAGAACTTTGAGGTGGAGGCCGATGACCTGGTGACCATCTCGGAGCTGGGCCGTGGAGCCTATGGGGTGGTGGAGAAGGTGCGGCACGCCCAGAGTGGCACCATCATGGCCGTCAAGGTACGCAAGGGCTCCACGCCATCCTGCCCCACGCAGCCCGGGAGCTTGAGAACACTTGGGGGGCTTCCTGGAGGAGGCACAGGGGCTGAGTCTATAGTATGGCCCGTGGGTACCCCTTGGAGCTCCTAGTCCTCCTGCGAGGGATGGGGGTGGTCGCCCTCTGCCGCATGGCCCCTGACTGTAGCCCTCTGTCCTGCAGCGGATCCGGGCCACCGTGAACTCACAGGAGCAGAAGCGTCTGCTCATGGACTTGGACATCAACATGCGGACAGTCGACTGCTTCTACACCGTCACCTTCTATGGGGCCCTCTTCAGAGAGGTGCGGCCCTGGTGCATGGGTGGGAGGGAGGTGGGGGCTGGGCTTCAGGGAGGAGCACAGGCTGCCCCACCCCACCTTTCCTCTGCACACCTGCCCCCCTCAGTCTGGCTGCCCCACTGTCTGCTTTTGCTCACTCGGGGACCCCAGGAGACGTATGCCAAGCGCCGCTGTGTGCCAGGGAGTGAGACCATACGTGCAGGGTTCTTGAGAGCTTTTTCCCAGGACCCACGCTGCCTGGTGACCCTGCTTCCTCCCTCAGTTTCCTTGTCTATGAAATGAGGCCAGTGATTGTATCTACAAGGTCACATGAAAATACAGTAATGTGACCCACAGCCTGGCACTCAGTCGGTCTTGGGGGTCACCTGCTTGATTCCCTGGCGTCCAGGCTGGCATGGTGGGGTTCTGAGCAGGGGCAGCCAAGGAGGCGTGAGAGGGTCCGGTTCTTGGTCTGTGGGCAGCACTGGTTGTGGGATGAGAGAACAATTGAGGGTGATGCCAGGGAGTGCGGCTTGCTGCAGCTGAAGGATGGCCTTCTGCTAGATGCTCCCTGAGCATCTACCAGGTCCCCAAGTGTGCCGGGTCCGTGCCTCCTCACCTTTGGCTCATGTGCTAAGCACCTGCTATGTTCCAGGGGCAGGCTGCCGGTCCCCTTGCTGCGGGGGGGAAAGACACAAACCTGTGCCTTGCTGCATGCTGGGTCAGAGTCGGCAGGGAGGCACCTGTGCCTACAGGTACCCCACGGAGATGCTGTACCCAGCCTTCATAGAAGACTGTCCTGAAGGATGAGTGTTTGTGGCGGAGCTGGCAGTGGGGGAGGCTGGGCTTTGCAGAAGAAGAAGGGAAGCATCCTTCAAGGCTAGAGCTAGGATGACCCGTGCGTTTTGGGGGCCGTAGCGGCTGAGGTCAGGTTGGTCTGCAGGGCTGGGGCATGGAGCTGAGCTGTGGCTGGCCTGAGAGCCCCCATGTGGAGGGACACATTTGGGTGTGTGTTTTAGTTACTTCTTTCTGGAAACTACCATGGTCTTCAGAATCAGAGGGAGGAGACTAAAGGCTTGTAAGGCTGGCTGGCGTACCACCCACTAGGGTAGACAAGCAGGGAAGGCGGAGAAGCGGAAGTTGAAATATTGCAGAATAGGAAGAGCTGGGAGCAGGCAGGTGTGTCTGTGGGGATGCCTGAGGAGCGCCAGAGGGTCAGGCCCGTGCTGACATGGCCCTAGCGCAGGCTGTCCAGATACCGGCACCACCTGCGCTAACCCGGGCTCACCTCCAGCTGTCCTTCTACAGGGAGATGTGTGGATCTGCATGGAGCTCATGGACACATCCCTGGACAAGTTCTACCGGAAGGTGCTCGAAAAGAACATGACCATTCCAGAGGACATTCTGGGGGAAATTGCTGTGTCTGTAAGTGACCTTGGTCTTGGGAGGGGTTGGGGGATTCAGGTCCATAGCCAGGGGCCCCAGCCCTGTGCAAGCAGGCACAAAGCCCAGCCTCATGGTGAGAGCTTGGACAGAGCTGGGTCCCCAGTGGGGCCCTGAACCTGGGCGACTGCCCTCCAGGGACCCAGTTCTCCCAGAGCCTTCTTGCTGAGGAAACCCTAGAGCCTGGGGCTCCCAGAACCACACAGATTTGGCAGATCTTAGGTTTCTAGTTGTTCTTTTTTTTTTAGATTTTATTTATTTGAGAGAGCGAGAGAAAGCGTGCGCGCAAGCATGAGAGGGAGAAGGTTGAGGGAGAAGCAGACCCCATGCTGAGTAGGGAGCCGGATGCGGGACTCGATCCCGGGACTCTAGGATCATGACTTGAGTTGAAGGCACTCGCTCAACCAACTGAGCCACCCAGATGCCTGGGCTTCTAGTTTTTGTGTACCCACTCCAGAGATTTCTACACCATTTTTAAAAAAAAGACTTAGTACCTAAAACTTCCTTATGCCAGAAATGCCCTAAGACAGCTCATAGAGGTACAAGCTTAACTGGGGGGAAGCTTAGCATCCACCGCTTGAGGTCAGATATGTCTGGAGGAAAGTAGCCATGGGGGCTTGAGCGTCTGGCAGCCAAAGGGAAAAAGGAAACGGGATCAGTTATAGTGGTGCCTCTCAGTCCTCACTGCACGTGGGAGCACTGAAAACACACTGTGCCAGAGTATTGAGTTAGGGTCTTTGGGGTAATCGTCAAGGGTTCCCCACTGTGTGTTCTGGAGGGGAATGGCTCAAGCACACGGGCCTCTGGCTCTGCTGATGGAGAGGAACCAGGGATGCTGCGGAAGGGCTGGGGTTTGCCCAAGAGCCTGCTAGGGGTAGTGACAGCCCCTTGGGGGGGTTACAAGCCTGGGACTCTGCAAGATCTTGGGTACATCATTTTCCTGGTGAAGGCTGGGGCCTGAGACCCTGGCCCACTTGGGTGGGAGGGAGAAAAGCAGGAGGCCGGGTATGCCTGCACCGGGATGGCCACGACACTAGGGTCAAAGCTGGGATGCAGGCAAGAGCCTGGGACAGTGGGCGGGGGAGGGCTGGGGTGCATTTGTGGCAGAGGGAGACAGGTGGACATGAGTAGGGGGTCTTACTGCTGTGTCGTGGTTGACAGAACCGGGAGTAACAGCAGCCTTGTCTTTCCTTCTCCTGCCCCCAGATCGTGAGGGCGCTGGAGCATCTGCACAGCAAGCTGTCCGTGATCCACAGAGGTCAGTCTCTGCCGCGGCCCCACCGGGGGTGGGGTGGGGTGGGCGCCTGCGGGCTGTTCAGAGGCACGGGCTTGCCCAGTCCTGCAAGGAGCGGGGACCTCTCCCCTTTCTCCAGATGAGCTGCCTGAGGTGATAGGTAGCGAGGTCCCCTTTGGGATCCCGATTGAGCCTGCTTCCCAGTCCAGGCCCTGTCACTTCTCCAACCCATTGTCTTCCGGTCCCACCACACTGGGCCCAGCTGCACGCCCCCTGTCCACTCCTCTAGGCCCTTAGGTTTACTGGTGCTTGGAGCAAGAATTGGACTTCGGTCCTGGGAACACTGACGGGATTTGTTTCGACATAGCGTTGACATATCGTGAAATGCACAGATCTGTAATTAACACCTGATGAGTCTGTTCAGAATTTACATCCACATAACCTGGCCCTTTTCAAGATGCAGGATGTTTGCACCTTCTACCCCAGAAAGTTCTCTGGGCCTTTCTTGGTCAGTCACTGCCCCTATATCCCCCCTTTGCCTCTCATCTGGTTTTCCCCCACAGTACATGGGTTTTACTTGTTCTTGAACTTCATGTAAACGGATTCGCCTGGCCTTTCTCCAGCCTCTGGCACTCAGCCTAATGTTTGTGAGGCTCAGCGGGGTCGTGTAGGTCGTAGTTCCTTCTTTTTCATTCTGAGTAGTTCACTTACCCGGATGTCCCGCTTCTCTCAAAGCTCATTAGACCAAGGCCGCTTCGACTCCTCAGCGGTTCCCCCAGCCCCTGTTCCCCCCACCCCCAACCACTGTTGGCAGCTCAGTGTGGAACCTGCTGGTCCTTTTCCTGTGCATTTCTGTGCTTCTGCACGTCGCTATAGGAAAGCATGGAGGTTGCATGTGTGCTGCATGTGCTTTTGCTGGAAGATTCCCTGCTGTGTGGCCTGTATCCTACTCAGCATGGACCCCTGTCCTGTGTTTATGCTTCTACCCTGTGCCTCCTGGCCGAACCTCCCATCCTCTCAGCGTGGATGCTGGCTGGCTTCTGGGTTCTCCATTGGTCAGTGGCACCATCCCCCGCCAGAGCCCCAGCATGGGAGCGCCCCGGAGCTAGAGGTTCTGCCAGGAAACAGGCCAGGTGCCCCCTCTGGACATTGTGTCCCAAGTGCTGATGGTGGGTGCAAAAATGAGGTCCTGGTAGAAACTCCCTTTCTTCCCCCCTTGTGACTAGTGGCCAGGGCATGTTCTGGCTGTGCTGCTCCCATCTTTGTGGCCTTGGGCTGGAATAGCACCTCTTGGAGCCTCGTCCCTCATCCACTCCCTGGGCCCTTGTATCATCTGCCCCGTGGGTGGTGGGGGTGTTAGAGGAGCCTGTTGGCCTCTGGTAGTGCCCCACAACCCCAGAAGATGAAAAAGGAGTGTTCTATTCCTGGCAGATGTGAAGCCGTCCAATGTCCTCATCAACAAGGAGGGTCACGTGAAGATGTGTGACTTTGGGATTAGTGGCTACTTGGTGGATTCTGTGGCCAAGACGCTGGACGCCGGCTGCAAACCCTACATGGCTGTGAGTGCTCCCCCTAGAGGTTCAGGAAGGAGGTGCCTGCAAGATCAGGGTTGGGTCCTGTCCTCTGTCTGTTGGGGACAGGGCTGTCCTGAGGCCCTGCATTTCCTTCCACAGCAGGGGTGATCTGTAACCCAGCCTGGCCAGCAGCCCCACTTTACCCCTGGTATTAGCGGTGTCCCAGATGCCCTTTTAGATGATAAAAGTTTCCGTGACCTGTAGGATTTGTGTAGTTCCCAGCCCTGTCCCACAGGCCTGAGGGTCCCCCCCCTTCCCGGGGCAGGGGTGGCTGTGAGGCATAAGATTTGGGCCTTTGCCATAAGACTCTAGCCCTCATTGGCCTCAGTTTTCTCCCGTGGTCTGTGTGGGGTGGGAGAGAAGGATTAGCACTGACCCTTCTGGTTGGGGTTGTGGAGGGAGGATCTAGCTGAGGGAGCCTTGGGTGTCCCCTATTCCGGCCCCTCACCATGAGGTGGGTGTTCAGGCCTCACTGGTCCCTTACAGCCTGAGAGAATCAATCCGGAGCTGAACCAGAAGGGCTACAATGTCAAGTCCGATGTCTGGAGCCTCGGCATCACCATGGTAACTGCTTGCAGCTGGGCCCCACCTTTGCTGGTCTGGGGAGGGGGGCTGGGGGTGCCATGGCCCTCCGGGAGCTTTTGATGGGCCCATCCAATAGTTTAGGCCTGGAAAAAAGGGTTGGCTTCACAATCTGAGAAGAGACCATGCCATCAAAAATTATCATATATCTAGGGGAACATCTGCAGTGATGTTAGCCCTTTCCAGCGGGGAGCGGTGTCCTTCATGAAAGTTTGCGACAGCTTGTAACCTATCAGACCTTCCCCAGAGCTTGTGGCACTTGTTGAGAAATCACAGCCAATTCCAAATTAAGTGAGCTCCTGGTACACAAATGATTTAAAAAGCAAAATTCTTAAGAAAATTGTGTTTTCTCACAGCAAGAAGTTTATTGCTTGTGAGGTCCTGGTGCATTTCCTTGAGTGTGGTGGGATGGGGTGGGTGGGTTGTCAGTCCTGGGGCTGTGGGGGTAGGAGGAGTGAGGGCGGGTCTCCAGCCCTTAGCTCAGCTGGGATGGCTACATCTGAGGTCCAGGAGGAGGGCTGGGCCATTGTGCCTCTTGTTCTTTCTAGAACCGCCCAGTGAATGCCTGTTTCTGCCTGAGTCAGGGCTTGGCTCAGGTCTGGGTCAAGGTTTATTTAGATACCAATATAGAAAGCCTATTTTGGTACCCATGTGGAGACCAGAATGCGAGCTCCCCAACCCGGGTACATGGGAAAACGTTGCTGTCAAAATGGCCCCAGTGTGCACTGAGCTTGCGGGGGGGGGTCATCGGCCTCCATCCCCATCCCAACCATTGGCGCTAATGGGAAGTGTCCACAGCGTGGTTGTTTCCGTGGTCATCACCCTCCCTGTCCCAGGCCCGTTGGGTCTCCAGGTGTTGGGGGCGGGGCACAATCAGTAATCCAAAACCAAACCAGTATAACACCTAGTGGGAAGGGGTGTGGAGGGAGAGAGACTCAGGGGTGGCAGGAGAGCAGCACAAGGTTCCGAAGCAGTAGGGGAGGGCCCTGCAGGACTGTGGGGGCAAAGGCCCTGAGTGGGGGATGCTGTCTGGAGTGAGCCTGGAGGGTCAGATTCAAGAGGAGGTCAGAGAAGGGGTGCGGGGCAGTTTTGGGTCAACGTAGATGTTTTGGATCTTACTGATAATGGGTTTCATTATCCTCACTGCCCTCCTCATTGTGTGACTGTCACCCTGTAAGCAGTGTCTGTACACACTGACTGGGAAGGGACCCAAAGCAAAATCATATTGTCAGAGACACAGAATTGGGAGATACCTTCCATTTTTCCATTGAGTACTGTGGACTCAATCCTTTTTCAAGTAAATGGCTTTTTTTTTGAAGCAGAGAGGAATGTTCGAAGGCTAGAGGTGCACGGTCTACCTGCAGATAAGAGTCTCCCAACTCCTCAGTTAAAAAATCAGCAAATTCTGGCTGGATTTCCAGATGACACAGGGCTGGTTGGATGTTAGAGACCCCCCACTCAATGACCGCTTGACACATATACACCCCTGCACCCCTCCATCCCTTCCTCCCATCCATCCGTCTGTCATGACTGGGGACCCACCACATCCCAGTGACAGTCTCAGGTGTTGGTGGAAGTCAGGCAGGGTGTGCTAAGTGTGTATTTCAGGTAGCAGGAGCTGTGTCACTAAGTGCTTCAGAACCTAGTGCCAGAAACAGGCGACAGTTCCTTGTTTCCCAGGCTTCTGCAGTGTGGGCTGGACTAGCTGGGCAGTGCTTCCCTGCCGTCTGGCTCTGGCTGGGGCCAGGGCTGGGCTGGAAGGTCCGGGAAGGCTTAGCAGACGTAGGGCCACTACGTGACTGCCTCGGCCATTTGCTTGCTGGGTTCCAAGGTAGCTGATGTCCCCTGCGATGGCCGGCTTCCTTGAGAGAGAGACTCTGTCCTGCCTGTCCCAGGATGGGCACCCTGTCGCTTTTGCCTCATTCTGTTGCTCAGAGCATCCCAGGCCAGGCCAGGGTCAAGGGGAAGTAGAGTCCATGTCTGGAGGGGGGACTAGCTTGCACAAATGGGAGAAGCTGCACTGGTAGCTTAGGAGCCCGGCTGCCCCAGTAGAGGTTAGGTTTGTCCCCAGAAGTTATGAAAGTCATAGAAACACCATCTAAAAATAGTAAAAACAAAAACAAGATGAAAAATTTAAAAAGACGAGAGGTAAAAAAAGACAAAGTAAAAAACAAAACGAAATGAAACAAAGACCAAAAAAAGAAAAAAGACGAAAGTAAAAAAAATCATCAAGGAGACATAGCCCCTTCTCCCTGCTGTCCACTGCCAACATTGTGCATTTCCTTCTAGATGTTTTCTCTGGTTTTTATTTTGCTTTTTTCCCTTAGCACGACATCACTCATGTTTCCCGGAGTTGTGAGGACCCCCCGTGGGCATCCCCTTGAGAGACCCCACACCATCTGCCCCCATCTCCCCAGCCAGTGTCTAATGGGGGCTGTTTCACTGATTTCCGGATTTCTCTTTCCTTTCAAAGTCTCTGGGTGACCCCGGGGGAGGGACTAGCAAAACCCTGGGTGCCAGGCCTGCTCCGTGGGGGGTTTCCCTCCAGGCCTTGGAGCCCACCCTGGGTAGCCATCTGCGGGCACGTGGGCACAGCCACGGAACCTACAGACGTGGGATGAGATTGGGAAGGCTCTTGGCCTTAGCAGGTGTTGAGCAAGTGCTGAGCAGGTGAACAGTGAATGGGGTATCACGGAGCGTGGCCCTTGTGGTCATGGTCACGGTTAGGGTCAGCCGCCCTGCAGCAGGCCAGTCCCCGGTGCTGTTTTGACTGCCTCTTAATACTCTGTTACAAATCACACCACACACGCATTTTGTGCCCAGAGGCTGTTTTGTTTTGTTTTGCATATTTTGAACTCTAGAAAAAATTACGGGGGCGGGGGGATGGGGAAGGGTTAGGAGGTGAAGAGTCTGGACGGTTTTGTTTTTCTAATTGTAACTCTGGCAGACCACTGGATCCTTCCGTGGAAAACCACACAGGACCCTCACTTCTGCTACTTGGAATCGGTGAACATTCTAGGAAAAAGCACCCAGAATTAGTCCTGTGAAAGTCTTACCAGCTCACAACCCTGCCCGCTGTGGTTTGCAGACCCTCCATCTGTGGGGTGTGTTTATGTCTTGGCTGGAAAGGGGCCTTTAGCCTAATGGGAAGGCCCTTTCTTAGCACAATAATTAGTGAGCTGTTCAGGCGGCAGTTGCCAACACGAAGCATTTGTTTGAGCTGAGGTCTCTTGTGTTCATTATGGTGATTATGGCCTGTCAGTAAGAAGTCTCTGTGCTATTCCAGGCGGGGGCCTGGGCTGACCTGATTTTTTTTTTTTTTTAAATTCGGCAGTCAAAATCAGAACCCAGAGTTTGTCTCAAGATAGCTGGTCTTTTCCACAAATGACTTCCCGCCAACTGCAGGCGAGGCATGTGGCGAGGGGCCTGGCGCGGGGACAGAGGCCAGGTGGCTTCTGTGTCACCTGCAGGGAGCTCCGGGTTCAGTAGGACTGACAAGGCCTCGGTGGTGGCTATGTGTTCAGGAGGTCAGCAGGGAGGGGGAAGTCTTCCCGGAGGAGGAGGCCTTGCAGAGGGGTCCTGCAGGACGATGCTGTGTGGGTGGGGTGGGAGCAGCCGCACACTTCAGTTGCTGATGGGCCCCAGGGGCTGTGGCCAGAGCTGGTCAGCGCAGTCCTCTCCATCTACAGCTTTGGGGAGAGACCGGCTTGGGAGGATAATTTCATTTCTCATTTGCCTGCTCTCTCATAGCAACAACTGCCCAAATGAAGGGCAGCAGGTCCTTAAGACCCCGTGGAGACTGTCCGGGGGTGGCCTGTGGCGAGCGGGGAGGCCAGTGCCTACCCCACGTGCCTTCGCTGACTGCTGCCTTGTGGGAAGGTGTCCCAGGGCTGCAGCGCCTCTGATTCTTCTAGATGAGCTGGAACTTGGGTTTTTACGTAAAGCCTTCTGAATTTAGGTGGTTTCAAAGCCCCATGACAGTCCCACCAGTCACCACCCTGGGCTTGATTTGCTTCGTGAGCCGTAGTCTGTGCCGACTGGGTCAGAGGAACCGACTACCGCTGTTCCCCCAGCTTTGATCTTTGTTCTGATGTCATGCATCCACCCCTCAACCCTCCTGTGGCCCAGCTTCGAGCGGCAGGCCAGGCCAGGTTCCCCAGGTTCTCCACATGGCCTGCCTCCAGGGGCCAGGTGTGTGCGCCTCTGACCCGCGTTCCTGCCTCCCCGCAGATCGAGATGGCCATCCTGCGCTTTCCGTACGAATCCTGGGGGACTCCTTTCCAGCAGCTGAAGCAGGTGGTGGAAGAGCCATCTCCCCAGCTCCCAGCTGACCGTTTCTCTCCCGAGTTTGTGGACTTCACTGCACAGTGGTGAGTCTGCAGCCTCCCAAGCCCTGCCCTGGCCTGACTCCAGCTTTGTTGCCCCGTGCCTGGTCCCTTTCTCCTTGAGCAAATAAATGCCCACATGACATAGCATCAAAATATGCAGGGCAGAAAGAGAGCACAGGAAGAGCTGGCAAATGATGGTCTTTGGATTTTGAAAGAGATCTGAAAGACCACAAGGTATTCAGAAGTGAAAGAACATAAGGACACATCTTTGTATTGTGGGCAAAGAGATACTCAGAGGAAAATTTGTATCCTTTATTTCTTTTATGGGAAAATAAGAAAGACTGCAGACAAATGAGCTTGGCAGGCAGAGGTCACTGGTCACCTTGCCCTTCACACCTGGGTGTCCCTGGTCCCTGGAGCCGGGATGAGGAGTTTCCCTCCTGATGAAGGACACCATGTCTGTGGTTGTTAACGACTGTGTTTCACTGTTGTTTGGTATCGGATCGTTGAGAATTCTCTGGATCACTCTGGAGATAAGAAAACAAATATCCCAAGAGGCAAAGCAACTTGCTCTAAGTCTCTGTAATGTGTACCCCCAGATCCCACTCCATCCTTAGGAGCCCCCCAGAACAGTCCCAGCCCTTCCTCTCAGGGCCCCAGGAGGACATGTGTGTCCTCACTGCCCACTTAGGGGTGAGCCCACCCTGGCTTGGCTGGCCTGGACCTCCCTCCTCCGTGCCAGTCTGGCTTCAGCCTGCCCTGTTCTCTCCTAGCTTGAGGAAGAACCCTGTGGAGCGCATGAGCTACTTGGAACTGATGGTGAGTGCGGGGCGTCGGCCACGTGGTGGGGCTCTGCGGGGAGGGCCTCCCTGTGCACAGAGCCCTCAGCGCCTCTGGCTTGCCTCTGTCCTGAATCAGTCGGCTACTCAGTTGTGCCTCAGGGTGTGCTCAGACATACCCCCGCTCCCTCCCCAGCCTCCACACCAGGCCCCTTGGAGGGGCTCCAGCAGTGCTCTGACTGCTGGTGCTGAGGGCTGGGGTGGGAGATGGTAGGGGGAGGAAAGCCATTTCCTCCGAAGCTATTGGAGAAGGCCTCACAGAGGAGGTGATATTTGAAGTGGGCTTGGAAGGATGAATAAGGACTTCGGTACTGATGGGAAGGGCATTCCACTTGGCCCTACGCCTGGTAGGGGTGGGGTGGAGGGAGTTCAATGTGGCCAGAGGGTGGCTGCAAGAAGGAGGGCAGGGGGAGAAAGCCAACCCGCTGTGTCTTAGCTAAGAGGGCTTCCTGGAGAGGGAGGTTCTAGAAGGAGGCATAGGAGATCACCAGGCAGAGAGACGGGCCCCGGGCAGGTGAAGCACACAGGAGCCAGGGATGCTTTGGGGAGGCAGGGGCATCGCTGCCTGGCCTCCGAGCTCTTACTCATGGTGACTGGCTTCTCTTGTCCCGCCAGGAGCACCCATTCTTCACATTGCACAAAACCAAGAAGACGGACATTGCTGCCTTTGTGAAGGAGATCCTCGGGGAGGACTCGTAGGGGGCGGGGCCATGGATTCCCGTTGGCCCTCCAGTGCCCCACACCCCCTCCGCTGGGGCACTGCTTGCCCACACCCATGAACTTGTGCCACCACAGCCTTGGGTGTTTGGGGAAAGACTCAAGGGGGTTGCTCTTGCCAGACTTGGCAACAAGCCGTTGGCCCCAAGTGCCAAAGAACCAGACCACCGGGGCCTTCAGCCAGGCCCGTGTGGGCCCCACCAGTGCCTCTGCCCCTGCTGCTCCACGGACCCCAAGTCTCCAGCCCCTAAGATCCTGGACTTGGACGGGCCTGGATGGCTTCCGCGAGACCCTACTGCCCCTTGCACAGAGGGCAGCCAGTGCCTGGGTACAGGAAACTGCCTGGGCCCAGCCCTGGATGCCACCCAAGTTGTATATATTTTTTTAATCTCTTGACTGAATGGACTTTGCACACTTTGGCCTAGGGTGGCCACACCTCTGTCCTGGCAGCGGTATCGGGGGACACGGTCAGGGGATGAGCCACGTGAATCCTCCTGCACCCCCTCGAGTGAGACAACAGAGCCATGTGAGCCTTTAGCCCAGCACTGGCAAATGGGGCCTCTAAGGGCACATGGGCTCAACCCAGCCCCTGGCCACTGCCTTGGGAGGGGGGGTTGTTTCACTTTTTTTTTTTTAATTTATCCTCTTGATGTTTTTTTTTTTTCTTTTGCTTTGTGGGTTTGGCTCTTTTTTTTTCTTGCATGGTGTGGAGCCGATCACTTTTCTCCCATCCCCTAGGGACCAGCAGGTGGAGACCCCCTCTCTGTTCAGTCTGGGGTCTAGGGGGATGGGCCCAAGGTCTCTGCTCAGAGAGGTGCTAGGGGAGCTGTCCAGCTCACTCTCCTTGGGGACCGGCTCAACAGGGGCTGTGGATTTGCTTTTGGTGTTGTTTTAAAAAAAAAAAAAAAAAAAAAGGAAAAAAGAAAATATATTTTTTTGAAGAAAGGACTGTGCCCAGGGTCTTATCCCTGATGGGTTGGGGCAGTTACCTGATTGTTGTTTTAATTTAAAAAAAAAAAAAAGAAAAGTGGGACAAAGATTGTGTGAGACTGTGTGTCAGAGCGGCGAGCCCCACTCCTTGGTGAAGGTCGTGTAGGACGTGCTCTTCCCCCTGGGCCAAGGCCAGAGCAGCATGATCAGGGGAGGTGGGGGTTGGGGGAACTGCTGCTGAACCCCTCAGGCCCTGCCTTGAACAGACCCTCACACACGTGAGGGCACTGCAGCTCGCAGCGGAGGCTGCAGGCCCGGTGCTGGTCCCTGGGCAGAGCGGCAGACACAGGCCCAGCCCACTGGAGGACTGCCTGCACAGCGCCGGTGAAGACGGCACTGCCCGGTGCACAGAGGGATGAACACGTGCCAAGCACTGGCCCCCAGCCTCGCCACAGCCACCTCATCCAGGCTGTTAGGTAATTGTCTCCGGTTATGTTGTCATCCCCACTTTATAGATGAGAAAACAGGCCAGAAAGCTGAAGTAATTTGCTCAAAGCCACACACCTTGGAAGGTGGAGAAACTGAGGCCTGGGTCCCCTGAAAGAGCTCTGAGGAGAGTCGTGGGGGAGCTCAAGGAAGGTTCCTTGCCAGGGTCCAGAGTGGCTCTATGATCCTGTGATCTGTGAGGCCTGGGCTAGGGCTGACACCCTCCTCCAACAGATGGAAGCAGAAGGGAATTTATTTTTGCCCATGTAAGTACTGGCTTCAGGCATGGTTCGATCCAGGGGTCTGGCTAATATCCTGAAGAACTTGTGTCCAGCTTACCTTGGTGTCCTCTCTCTGGTTTCACACTTCCCTCATAGGGACCAAGTCAGCAGCCAGTGGCTCCCACCAGCTTAGGGCTGCAGAAGTCTCGGGGCTGACTCTCCTAGCTAGGAAGGGGTCACATGCTCATCCTGCCAGTCACAGGCCAGGAGGATCAAACCGGGGAGAGTCAGCCTACTACATCTTGAGGCCTGAGAGCAGGGCCTCCCTAGTCCTCCATGGGAAATTGGGCCATGTTCCCTGAAGGAGACACTGATCCCTTTGTGGGGTCCATCTCTGTGCACACTCCTCTCAGTCTCAGTTCAGCCAGAAGTGAAGTCTGGTTTTTACCCCAAGTTGGTCCTCAGGCTTCTGCTTATGAACCCTTCCCCAGCACAGCACTGAATCATTTCGAGGCACTTTGTGCCCCTCCCTCCTTCCCTCATGAAGGCAGCTTCTCACCTCTGGCCTCTGCCGGACTGTGGCCTCTGCCTGGTGTGCCCCTCCCCATCTTCCTGTAGCTATGTTCCAGGTCGGCTGTGTCCACCTGCACATCCACCGCCTTGTGGGTCTGCGGTGTCCCTGCCTCAGAGAACCCTCCCCATCTTGTCCAGCCGGGCTACCTCATCTTTATCAGCGTTATCTGGGTAGATCTGCCACTGTTGTGTCCCCATGCTGACATCTAGCAAGCATTCAGTCAACGTTCATTGAATGAAAACGCGAATGAATGAATACACGAAGGGAAGGATGAGGGCGTGAATGAATTCCGAAGCCTTGTGTGTAGGTGCGCGCGTGGACGTATGCGCGTGCGCGGATCGGCTCGCAGGCGCGTGCGCGCTTGTGTATGTATGTGTGCGCGCACAGGACAGAACCCGAGTCCCAGGGGCGCGGCCCCAGTCGTTCCTCCTGCCGCCACCAGGAGGCGGCAGAGCCCCGACTTTGACCTCGTGTCCCCGGAGCCCCGCCCAGCCTCCGAGCTCCCTGCCCACCCACTCTGCTCCCCACCCCTCACCCGCACTCGATGTTCTCCAGCGGAACTACGGGGTGGGTCGGGGCCGGCTGGGGGCCCACCTGGGGCTCCGAACCTCTCCGCCCAGTTCTCGGTCTCTGCACCCTAGGCCCGCCTGTGCTCAGCCAGTCCTCTCCTTGTGTGCACAGGCCGAGTTGGGAGCTCCGGCTGATGCAGAGTGACAGGGCAGAGGCCTGACTCATCTACAGAACCTCATGGGTGCACAGCCGCCCCCGCCCCCCGCCCCACCCCCACCCCGAGAGCTGGCAGATCGCTCTCCAGTTTACAAAGAGCAACACAGTTTACAAAGGACTTTGCACTTTGCAAAGCTCCGGGCTCTTTACAGCACAGTGTGCAAAGTAATTTACGTTTGCAGAGCCCTGTACTGAATTGTAAAGCACTTTGTAGTTTCCCAAGTAGTTTACAGTTTGCCAAGTGGTGGCCTCATTAGGAAGCACTTTAGGGTTTGCAGGCAGATTCCTCTGCACATAGTTCAAACAGAGGTTGTTTACAGGTTCCTTTACTATTTATAGAACCCTTCAGATTTTACAAAGGGTGTCCAGGCATTCAAGTGGGGGATGCCAGTGTGCAGATAATTTGACATTTACAAAGGACATGCTCAAGCCCCAGGCCGTTGACAGTTCATATAACCTATGACCTCTGTGAAGGCTTCCCGCTGCTCCTCACTGGAAGTAGCCGGGTCTCCTCTTCCCTATCCCGGGGCTGTGAGGTAGAGGTCAGAGGCCCTTTGCCAGTGCTGGATGTCTTCATTCCTCTCCAGGCAGCACAGTCTGGTTGGGGGTGGGGTGCCTATCCCTGGGGCTAAGGAGTCTCTCTGGACTGATAGATGGATGGCAGAGGCACGTGGACTTTCTGTTGCAATGACAGTAGTGAGAGCATCCTCATCAGGCAGCATTCAGGCCTGGTCAGGAGTGGGAAGGCAGCCTTAGAGGGAAGATGAGGCGAGTTCCCCTCCGGAGGCCAGGGAAAGGCCAGGGAAGGTAAGCCTCCCTTGTTAAATATCAGCCCAGTCCCTTGTCTCCTCAGAACTACGCTGTGGATCCCACCTCCACTCGTCCAAGCCTCCTGATGGCCCACGGCGCCCACACCAGCTGGCTGGCCATCTCACCACTCTCCCACTTATCTGCGCTTCAGACACACAGTGCTCAACCACGCTGAGCCTAAACCCACCTCAGGGCCTTTGCACTGGCTGTTGTCTCTGCCCAGAACACTCTCCCAAGATGTCCTCCTGGCTGGCTCAGATGTCTCTGTTTACATGCAGCCTCATGACAGAGGCCTCCCAGGCTCCCCGTGACTCTATCCCTCACCCTAGCATATTTTCTTCCCACTGCACCAGGAGCTTTCATATGGGTGCCCGGAACGGAGGGGGCTCTGGCACTGACAGGATGTGACAGGTGCAGGGAAGGTGCCCTATGACTTCAAGGCTGAACCTAGAACCAAGCAGCGGGGCCCCGGGAGCCCAGCCCCGTTAGAACTGTGCCAAGGTTTGGGCGGCGGCTGGGGGAGGTGCTGCGGTTCTATTTATTTTGGGGCATCAGTCCTGGGAGGACTCTCCAGGAGCAAGGTAACCCTTCAATGCGCTGTGTGGGGCAGTGCACCTCCGAGAATGGGAGCAAACAGCTCAAGGCCACACAGTGAGCAGCACCAAAGCTGGGCACCCAGCGCTCTGTTGGCGTGTCCTGCGCAGCAGCCATCCACAGCCTGGCTGGGGCTCTGAGGGCAGGGCTCCCTGCGATGCTGCGGACTTGAGCACAGCCCTCCAGAGAGAGAACCGTGATTAAGGCTTACTCCCCCGCTCCAGTTCTGAAGCCTGTTTGGGTAACTCTGGCCCCAGGGGAGGGCCGGGAGGGGGTGGCTGGCAAAAGGCTCCCAGCCCCCGGCTTTATCTTGGGTCTGCTCCACGGCTGCCTGTGGCAGGGCGGCTGTCTTTCCTCTTCTGGCAGGGACCTAGCATCTGGCCCGGCCCTCCTGGGCTGGACTGATCCCTTCCCCACCAAGCCCTCCCACCCGGAGTCTGTGGCCTCTGCTTGGACACCTCCCCCGACGGGGAGCTCATTCTCCTTTAGACTTCCTAGAGGGATCAGAGGTTCTCCTTGTCCTGGTTCTACTCCCTGAGGCCTGTGACGTGAGGGCCTCATGTGTAAACCCTGGCACGCTGTAAGTGTTCATTTCTTTGCCTCTTGTGAAAGCCATTTTGAACCCTTTTGGAAACCAGGTGGGAGGGTCTATATATACATCCGCTGTGCTATGTTTATCGTGGCTCGTGCATCCTCACGCCCGGGGACTCGGGGTCTCCTGGAGGTTACAAAGGCCCAGGGAGGGTCTGGCCCTGCCCGCAGAACCCCCCCCCCCGACAGTGAAGCAGAACTGGGTGAACCCAAAAACCCGGGCGTCCTGCCCCGCCCCCCACTCCCAGCCCAAGCTTTGCCCTACCCGGAATGAGCCACCTGCCAAGCCAGGTTTAGCTGCCTCCACCCCCTCCAGGCTCGCTGAAGCTGTGGGCTGCTCTATTCTTGTCCTGGTCCAGCCTTGCTGCGCGAGACTGGGGTGGAAAGATGCTTGGGGTGCACCAGCCCAGGAAGTCCTTCCTTTCCGTGGCTCTCCATTGCCCAGGGCGGGGGGGGGAGCAGGCAAAGGACACCGAGTGGATACTCTCCACTGCAGAGCCTTATCTGGATTGCTCACTGTGGGGCTTGGCCACGGAAGGTGTTATCTGAGCGCCCACTGTATGCCAGGGAGCCTTCCAGAGCTGGAGCCGAGGCTGACCGGGGCTGCCCTCAGTGAGCTCCGCGAGGGCACCAGAGCGGGAAGGAGAGAACTCACAGATGCTTAAAGCAGCATTTCCCACTTCTTTTCCATTATTGCTCCCTGAGGAGAAACACCACAATAAATTAATTAATTACATCATTTATGTTCATTAAACTTAATTATAATTAAGTAGTTTTGATTCATGAGGTAAATTATTTAAATTTACTTTCTCCTAAACAAGAGATACGGTACTGAGGAACACGATTTTGTCATGTGGGGTCACAGATTATTGTACCATCAACACTCTTTTACTCCCCCAAGAGCCAACTTTTGCCAAATGTATGGCTAAGAGTACTATAAACCACACTCAGTGTTATGACAGAAAAGGGGACAGGTGGGAGTGGGACCCTTATGGGTCCTGGCCATGGGAGAACCCACAGCCTCAGAAGACTCCATGTAAGGGGACCAGCAGGAGGAGGAGGAGGAAAGAAGTAGGTGAGGAGTGGAAAGAGCATGCCAGGAGCAGCCTGTGCAAAGGTCCTGAGATGGGAGGGGACTTGGTGTCACTGAAGAGAATCAAGGGTTGGGGCAGATCCTGTGGGGTCCTGTAGGACATGTCAAAGACTCCAGATTTCATTTTCACAGCATACTGGGAGTCGCTGGAGGGTTTTAAGCAGAGGAGAGATGCGGTCAGACTTACACTGAGAACAATAGTAACACCTTTCTGAGATGTCATCATCTCTGCTATGTAATGCCTTTTGATATCCAAGCCCTGCTCCATGCCCCGACCTCCCTGAAGGTTTACCTACCCTCTATCCCCACTCTTGGGTCAGACAGCCTTCCCTGGACTCTGTCACTCCAGGCTGTGTGGCCTTGAACATGTCACAGTACCTCTCTGAGACTCAGTGTCCTTCTCTGGCCACTGTTCTTGCTGACATGGTTTCCATGAGACCCTGGAGGCCCATTACAGGCCTGGTGCACAGTGGGTGCTCAGTCCCTCTGGTCCCTCTGGTTCCTGCTCTTAACCGCCCCTCTTGTGCTGTTCCAGGTCCAGCCACGGAATGCAGAACACCAGGCACTGTGTTTCTTGGCCTCCAGATTCATTCTCCTTCTCATAGTTGCCTTTAAACCCAAACTTCATTCCCCGTAGTCCCACCAGGATGGCAGAGCTAGGGTTGCATTTTAAGCCTTGGTCTCATTCTCTGTCCTAGGTCTGGAACATTTCACAGGCTGTGACGGTGGATGGGGACAGACCTCCCTTCTGGGCTTCTGGGGGCCTCCTGAGTGCAGCAGTGCAGAGCCTGGCCAGGTGTCTGACCTGATGTCAGAGCCTCCTTGGTCCCTCCCGTCTATGGACAACTTTCAGCAAATCACCACTTCTCAGGGCTGTGTTGGTTGTGCGATGGAGCAGAAAGGCAGCCTGCCTCTTTGTATGATCTCTGTGAGTGCTGAAGAGGAAAGCGCGGAGGAGGGGCAGGCTTCAGTGCTGGGCCTTTTGGTTAGGGAGCAAGGGCCAGGATCACTGGAACAGGCCGTCCCTTGCATTTCCTGCTCATTTTGGGCTTTCTGCTGGAAATTCCCTTCAGAATTCTTGGTTGCAAGCAACAGAAATGTGATTGTTCACCTGAGGTAAAGGGGGGATTCTTGACTCAGTCTTAGGGCTTACTGAGTGGAAGGGAGAAGATACAGGGGCCCAGGCCTCCATGCCAGCCTGTTCAGGACTCTGCGGTGACCCTTGTCCAAAATTAAGCTTCCAAGTCCCAGGCAGGGGTGGTCTAATGACCAAACCAAAGTCTGGTCCTTTCAGACTCTGCAGGGGGACACAGAACACTGCTGGCCTGGGATGCTCTGCAGGAGCTGCTCCTGTTCAGAAGAGGTTTGGATGCCGGACAGCCAGCCCACCCAGATGCAGATACTCACTACACCTTACCTCTTCAGCCTGTGAACTCCTATTCATCCATCAAAACCCACTTCCTCCAGCTCTGCCTTTGTGTGGTTTTCCTGTATTTGTCACTCATTTCTTGCGGTTCCTATGGCCCCTTGCTTCCCTCTACCCAAACCCAATCACACTGGGTGGCTGTGCCCATGTCCACGCCTGCTTACGGCACCAGACTTCACTCCCTTGAAGCAGAGGCTGACCTGGCAGTTAGTGATCACCTACCCTCTGCCACACACTGTTCCATGCACTGTGCACAGGTTACCGCATTGAATTTTTACAACAGCCCTTGGAAGTGGGTTCTGTTGCCTTTCCCATTCTACAGAGGATGACACCGAGGCACAGAAGATGCTAGGCAATTTGTTGAAGATCACATGGTGGGTGAAAGGCAGGCTTGGGGTCCCAGCCCAGGTAGCCTGGGGTCCAAGGCCTGGGAGGGTCCAGCTCTCATTCAGGATGGGATCTGGCCGCCACTTGGGTGCTCTTCCCCTATCAGGCATTTGAGGACCTCCCTTCCCCCCAGACTGGGTTAATGGAGCCCAGTAAATATAATGCCAATATCTAAATGAAAAGCTCCGTGTCATTCAATTCTTCAAGTTGTAAGAATAAAGAAAGCACATAGTTCTCCAAACATTGGCAAGCACTATTTTCAGAACTAAGAGGGAGAAAGAGCTGGAAAGAGTGGGAAGATCCTGCAGCTTGGGTCGCAGAGACCCAGCAGCGTGGCCAGGAGCAGCCCCTCGCATCTCCATGGGATGAGGCCATCACCTGCCTGCAGCCATGGCTGTTGTGCCCCACCCCGTCCCTGGCTCCGCAGCTCTGCCCAGGGCACGATACGGGCCAGTGCTGTACCGGGACTCCCCAGCTGGACAGAGATCCAGGAGCCCCTGGGGGCACTGTGGTGAGAACACACCCCGTAGTGGCTCCTTCTGGCTTGGGTCTCATTTCCCTGTGGCTATTTCCCAGGATTCCTTGGGAATCCTTGCTCCCAAAGAATTCCTTGCTCCATGTCCGCTACTGGGTGGACCTAAGGAGAGGGGGTGCCCCCGTGAAGTACACTGAGGGACACAGAAGCTAACAGAGGCTGGGGCTTTAGTCCATAGAAGTGCTCAGTGAATGAAACCCCAAGTCCTTCCAGGCATTGTCCTTACCCGCTGTGAGGTCATCCTGCCCCCAGAAGCTCTCGTGGCTCCCCACAGAACCTGGAGTCTACTTCTCCAGGTTCTTACAGCTTTGGGCTTTTCTGTAGCATTGCTTCTCCCTTCAGCCACCCACCTCAGTCCTTGCACTTCAGCTGGGCAGCCTCGGGCAAGTCGCTGCCCCTCTCGGATTTGCCACATTCTGAGGCCCACATGCTGGCACCTGCTGCTTTCTCTGGGAAAAATGCTGGCATGGTTTCCTGGGCAACTGAATTATGTGGCTCCTGTCATCTGCCGGCACTCCCGGCGAGGGGTCCTAGGGGTCTTTGGGGTTGTTGGTGTTCATCTCCGCTGGGGCCACTGGATGAGGAGGCCGGGGGAAGAGGTCAACAGGGTGGGAATCACAGAGGTTCTGGAAGGCTTCACCTCCCCATGCGTGGAGCACAATGTTGGCGTCTGACCAGAGCCTGCAGACCTCCTTATGGGAACCATATACCTGATCCCCTCTGCGGGGTCTGGGCTCTGGGCTCTCTGGCTGACCACTCACATCTCCGGCCTGTTTCAGAGAATGGCCCGTGGGCCTTCTTCGCCCCATACGGCGAAGTGGAAGTACGTGAGAGTCGATGCTCTCCTCCCTGGGTCACCTCAGCCAATCTTCTGCAGCAGGAAAGCCCAGCCCCTGAAGGCAGTGCAGGCTGAGAGATGTAATGGGCACTCCCGAGCTCCCCGGAATCAGGCTCTGGCCAGGACAGAAATGCACCCTTGCTGGGATTCTCCTGCTTGCTCCTGTTTCCCTCACTCCCTTACTGGCTTCTCGGAGCACTTCCTTCATGGAGCACCTGCCGCCGAGTCCTTGTCTCGGAATCCGTTTCCAGGAGAAGCTGTCATAAGAGAGCTCGCCGGCCTGGTTGTCTTGGGGACACGTAATAGAGCAAGTGTATCAGGTAGGATCCAGGTTTGGCTGCTTATTAACAACAACGATAGCTAAACCAAACTGATGGTGGTTGAAACCAGACAGCTGATTATCTTCCTCTCCTATAACAGCTCGAGGGACAGTGAACTGTGGCACAGAGGCGGCTTCATGGTGTCAGGGCCTGGGTTCCTTCCATCTTGTTGCTCTGCTCTTCCAGTGGTGTTTGCTGCCTTTGTCCTTATGACCCAGGATGGTAACTGCTCCAAGCCCACATTCTCGGTGGCAGGGATGGGGAAGAGACGAAGAGGTGGCAAATCCCTTCCCTGGAAGGGCATAACCTGGAAATGCTACAGCATTGATTCACATCCCATTGGCCATATTTCAGTCACATGGTCATCTGTTGTTGCAAGGGGTGCTGGGAAATGTAGTTTTTGTACAGGCAACCAGGGCCCTACCTAGACCCCCAGGGATCTATGACTATAGAAGGACGGGGAGTAGAGTTGGGGGAAATCTATCAAGTCCCACCACAAATAAGGGCACAAATAGTACTTTGAAGCTGGCACAACGTTCATCTTTCAGTGAGAATGGCCTTAAAGAAAATATGCTGAGGATTGTGTGGGTGTGTGAACGGGACCTGTCAGGGAAGGCGGCATGGCCCTGGGTGGTGGGCTGTAGGATACTGTAAGGTTTTCTGGAGACGTGCGGTGCACCAGGGCCTCCTAGGGTCAGGAGTTGCGGAGGAAGAGACAAGAAGTGGCCAGAAGGGAGCTGCCAGTAGTGAGGAAACCCTCAAGCTTCTCCACTTTTCAGTTATGCTGTGACACACATGGGAGCCTGGGGTGGGGGGTTGCTGATGGAGGGAAAGGAAATGGTGTCCATGAAAGTCTCACCAGATAGGCAGTGGGAATGGTTGCAAGAGACAAAGCTAGACTGATAGTGAGAGAGACACAGGGCACTGGAACAAGTTGGGTCTAAGGGAGCCGTCGGCCTCTGGAGGGTTTCCAGAGGAGCTCTGAGAAAACCAAGTCTCCCTTATCAGGAGCAAAGGCATTTAAAATAAAAATATGATGGGCTGTTCGGTGAGGCTGTTCGCTGGGTTCTATTCATTTTCCATGAATGTTTGCAAAACTAGAATCATGACAGACTTACCCACGTGCATCCTTGGTTCACTCAGCATTCAGTCCGAGGCTTTCAGACCAATAATCACCATTTTGAGGGCTTCCTAGCATTCCATCGTCATGATGTACTGTCCTTTCCTGAGACAATCCCCTGTCATTGGACGTGGCTTCTGACTCCAAGAGTCTGCTCCAAGAGACTAACGCCGGCGTGGACATCCTTGAGCCGGCAGCTTTGTTGGCGGTTCAGAGTTTAGATGATTTCCCTGGGCACGATTCCCAGAAGAGAAGTGGGGCAAAGGAGAAGCACATTTGCCTGTAAGGGCCCCGGTGTGTGCAGCCAAATGGCTTCCTGGCCCGGTTCTGCCAAGTTACCCGCACACCTGCGGAGCCCGAGAGAAAGCTTCGCCCCCTGGGAAGGGTGTGCTGCTTTGGTTTAATTTTCCTTTCCCGGATTTTTGAAGTGCTGTGTTCATTGTACACATTTCAGAAGCTATTGAACAATTTAAAAAGAAAACTTGCTTATAATCCTGTCTGCCAGAACAATTTATGATTTGTATTTTTTAGAATTTATTTCTATTGAGACATACTTGACACAGAACATTGTGTGAGTTTCCGTATACAGTTAGCATTTTGATGTATATCTTTCCAGACTTTTTTTCTATATAAAGTTTTTTATGGTATGAAAATTTACACACATAAGCCTTCTATTTTTTTAAAAAGATTTTATTTATTTATTTGAGAGAGAGCGAGAGAGCACACGCAGGGGGAATAGCAGAAGGAGAGGGAGAAGCAGGCTCCCCGCTGAGCAGGGAGCCTGATCCCAGGACCCTGGGATCATGAGCTGAGCCAAAGGCAGACACCTCACCGACAGCTACCCAAGCGCCCCCACACAGAGCCTTTTATTATGAAAAGTTCAAACATAGATAAAATTAGAGCAAGTAATGAGCAACTGAGTACCGAACACCCAGTTTCAAGAGTGCTTATTGTACGCTGGTCTTGTCTCTAACGTCATACCTTTTTACCTCCCAAATTATAGGGGTAGTCACCCCATTCATCCCAGACATCATATAATTTCATCCCCAAATATTCCAGAGTGTCCTTATGAACAATTAGTCCCTAAATAATAGTATTAATATCATTATTTCATACCTCACCTGCAACAATCATTGGTTAATATCAGCACATGTCCGGTCTCTGTTCAAACTTAGAATCGTCTTAGACATGTGAAATGCATCAAAACCTGGTTGAATCGGGATCTGAATGAGGTCCCCATGTCACACAGGCTGACGGATCTCCCAAGTCTGTTTCATCCCCAGCTTGCCCTGCCGTGTGTTTTTCCTGGTAATTCATTTGTTGAAGAAACTGGATTGAAAGTCCTGCACAGGTTGTGTACTTCCTACAGATTGGGAGCTGGGTCTGGACACTCAGTCAGACTCAGGTTGGATTTTTTTTTTTGGCAAGATCTCTTGATAGAGAGCTCTGTGTTCCTTTCGCAGGAGGCATTGAGTCCTGCTGGCTCTGGGGCGAGAGCAGCTGCTGACGGTCAGTGACGGATTGCTAATGGATTAGTGGTTGCTAACTGGTGAGCTCTCATTCTGTTGTGACTACTTCATTTATTTCTATGTTACTATGGAGAGAAACTCAGCTTCCTCTACTATTTGACTCCCTGGTGGTGCGGTTTATAAAGGAAAGGTAGAGTACATGCTTGCGTATTCCCTGCCATAGTTGATCACTCTGGTCTTCTAATGGTGGTCCAGTAGGGATTACAAACATAATTATGAGCTCATGGGTTCAAAGATACTTCATATGTTTCAGTACATTGTGATAATGACCCTTACTGAGGGTTTCTCCCCTGTAGGTTGTCATTAAAACAATATATGGTTTAATCTTAGTGGCAGTTGGAAAACATGGCCAGAAATTTTGGGACATTCGTGCCATTGAGAGGTGTGGTCTCTGTGTTCCCCCTTGACTCTGGGTGACTGGCGACTGCTTCAGACCCCGGCAGAGTGGGGGACAAGTGATGTTCAGACCTTTTGAGCTGGGTTGTACAAGGCCACAGAGTCTATACCCAACTCACTCAACACCCTGTTGCTACGATCTCTCGCTGCTCCCAGACCCTTGGCTGGAGAGGTCACGTGTAGCCCAACGACCCACAGTCTCCACCACGCTCAGCCTCCCAGCTGCTCCACCAAACCCCAGTCACGTGGGCGAAGGCGTCCTGGATCTTCCCGACCAGCTCACCTCTAATTGGATGCCAATGAGTGAGATGTACCAGCCTTGGCGGGGAGGGAAGCACAAGCCACCCAGCCCACCCGCCCTCAATTCCTGACCCACGAAATCATGTAATAATGAAACGACTGTCTAGGCCTAACGTAGGGGTGGTCATGGAACAATGGATAATTGGAATACTCTTCCTTTTGTCTCTCTCACATAAGCCAGCTCCTATCTGCTTGTATAGTCCTCTGGATTAGATCAATGGCGCGTACCACACTCTCCCCCACCTCACAGGCCCTCACTAGACTACATGTTCTGGCCAGCACTCCAGAGAGATTTCGAGCATAGTATTGGAGTTTCCTTTCTTAGCCAACCTAAAAACCTTTTTTCTATTAATAGGTGAGCTAAGACCATATAATCAATACGTTTAGCCTCCGTTCTGTCATATTGTTTTATGATACATTTAGATCAGTGTTTTTTTTTTTAAACAAATTGTCTTTCAGTATGATTTTTATTTCTGCCTCTCTTTGGTTTTATCTTTTCGGTCCTTAGGAAAGTTCCTGTATCTGCTCCCGTTGTTACCTTTATTACTCAGCTCTGTACGAAATACTTTCCGTCCCCTCTATTTTGTCTCTTGGTTCTCCACTACGAGCGATACTGAAACCTGCTCTGATCCTCCTCCCACAGCATCTGATCTGAATTACTACCTTGTACAGGCTGACATGAACCGCAGGACAGTCAGCGAGCTCACGCCAGATTTTACGCGCTCTTCTCGTGCTCCCTCAAATATCTGCTGGCTGCATTGCTTCAGACCATCCTGGAGCTCTTAGAACGATTTTTTGGTCTTCACTGTCCAAGGAACCATGTGGTCTGTCTGTGTATAACTCGCACGACTTTTGTTCGTGTCTGTCTGGTCATTTCAGTTGTCTGAGCTTCTTTCCTGGGAGCATCCTCAGAGTGTCCACAGGAACAGTAGCCTTGGGTCTTGTTGGTGACCATTTCTAACCTTTATATTTGGGAATCAGTTTACCTGGATCTACCCTCCTTGGCTCATGCTCTGGTCCCCTCCTTGTAAACAAGCCTTCTAGTTGCTTCTGGCACGAAGTGTTGATGGAGGTCAGTCTGATGACCTGTACTTCCTGCCAAGTGACTGTGTCTTCCTTTTGCCTAGATTCCCAGAGGCATCCATACAATATGTCTCTCTGGTGGATACTCTGGGCCAATCTTCCTAGGTATCCAGTGTTGTTTCAAGGCAGTTATTTCAGGAAAAGGATTTTGTTGCTGCTGTTGGTTTGTTCTTTTGTTTTTGTTTTTTAAATTATGGTGTGTGGACATTGAGTTCAGCTTTGATTACTTTCTTCAGCGACTTCTATTATACACATGTTAGCTCTCTCTGCTTGTTCTCCGCATACACACTTTCTCTTGAATCCCAGTTATCGCTCCCCTTTTTCCTGATGCCCCACAACTTATCTTCCTTAGGTCAATCTGGTGTGTTTCTTTGCTCTCGCGTTCTTCTCAATTTGGGCTGTATTCTCTAATGAGGACTTTCTTTTATTTGTAATTTTCCCCTCAGTCCTAGCACATCTTTTCTGCAGTCTTTCCATTTTGATTTGTTACTTGTTATTCTTTTGTGTCTTTTATTCCTTTGAAAATTTCTGTTGACTCGTTTTTAAATGTTAGGATATGTTTTTTATGTTCTTGAGTGTGTTCTATGGGCACACATTTTGGGGGTGCCCTCATTATTCGTGATGACATTGCCTGTTATTCCATTTTCACAAAGATAACTTTGTATAGAATTAAATGACAATCTTTTTCTGATTTTCATTTTTATATGAAAGGAGTTTTCTGAACTTTCCAGAAGAGGGAGGGGTCAGAATCTGCTTTTAAGCTTCGTAGCTCTAGAGTTCCCTCCTCCATTGTGTTTACGAAATGTTAAAAAAAAAAAAAAAAGGTCTTGTAACCCCTCTTCCCCTCTATGTAGACCTTCTCTCCCCCCCCCACACTCTCTCTCTCTCTCTCTCTCTTTTTCTTGCTTCTATTTTGTGGTTCCTGTTGTCGCTGTTATGCCCAATGTGCCTTCTCCTTTCAGCAGATCCTTCTTTGTGTGGTCCTACCCTGAAAGGGACTTTTAGCTTATCAGTACTGGGAGTTCACAGGGCCTGCTCTGCTCCCTTAAGATATTTCTGTGGTCATTTGTGCTCACCCACTCTAGGGAGTGCATGGTGAGACTTCCCAGCTTCCACAAGGCATGGGTCACTTCTGATCACTTCCGGGCTGAAGAAGCCAAGACCATCTCTTTCTGTCTTTTTCATTCATTCATGCCCTTCTGTCTCTTTCATTCACTGCTGTGGTCATCTTGGAAGACACAGCTTCAGCGAAGATGGAAGGGGCTGGAACCCTGAATCCTGGATTCCCCCACCCGACCCTATCAGACCAAATGTGAGCAAACAGTAACCTTTATAGCAGTAAGCCATTGGACTTTGGGGGGTTATTAACACAACCTCTCCTATTCTGACTCACACAGAAATTGATATGAGGGAGAAATGCTGCCATTGCAAAGGCCTGAAAGTGGGGGCTCTGGTGGGGGGGCAGTGAGTAAGGAGTCTGATATGAGAGACTGGAAAGTTGGAGATCTGTGTTAAACATTTCACAAACCTGTCTCCAACGACAATCTGGAAGCGACAAGGAAGTCCTGGATTTATGGTTCCTGGGGGAAAAGGTTGGAACAGAAGATGCAGGTAACGTTTCTTTGCTACTGCTGGCTGCATTTGGCAAGGATTACGAGGAAGAGATCAGCACAAGAGGAATGGACGGGAGTCAGTATAAATCCGAAGTTCAGGACAGAGTCGGGCTGATGTAACACTCTGGGTGCTTCTCCAGGCCCAACAGCCAGAAGTGGTGTTTAAAGGGCTTTGGACCCGAAAACCCACAACACCTCTCCTTTGCTTAAGGCGACTGAGGGGCAATATTACAGTAGGACGTGGCCTTCCCACGTCTTGTGTCTGACAGAGTCAACCATCCCATTGAGAGAAATAAGGCCAGAGGTGATAAAGCAAAGGCATATGGGTGAGAATTTTTTCTTGTCAAGAAGTTCAGCACATAGAATACACCTGAGGCAGATAGAGCAGATGCCTGCTGGGGTTTTAATTAATTAATGTTAAGAATTAATTAAAATTTTTTAAAAGATTTTATTTATTTATTTATTTGACAGAGAGAGAGATCACAAGTAGGCAGAGAGGCAGGCAGAGAGAGGAGGAAGCCGGCTCCCCGCTGAGCAGAGAGCCCGATGTGAGGCTCGATCCCAGGACCCTGAGATCATGACCTGAGCTGAAGACAGAGGGTTTAACCCACTGAGCCACCCAGGCACCCCAAGAATTAATTGTTTTTTTTAAAAGAGATTATTTATTCATTTGCCAGACAGAGACAGAGAGAGCACAAGCAGGGGGCGTGGAAGGCACACACAGAGAGAAAAGCAGGGTCCCCACTGTACAGGGAACACGATGTGGGGCTCTATCCCAGGACCCTAGAATCATGAGCTGAAGGCAGATGCTTAACCGACTGAGCCACCCAGGTGCCCCAAGAAATAAGTTTTTAGAGGGGGAGAGAGAATGTGCGTGCACACGTATGTACAAGCGAGGGAGGGGAGGGGAAGAGAGAGAATCTCAATCAGGCTCCATGCCCAGCATGGATCCCAATGTGGGCTTGGTCCCAGGACCTTGGGATCATGACCTGAGCTGAAATCAAGATTCAGATGCTTAACCGACTGAGTCACTCACCCAGGTGTGCCCCACCTACTAGGCTTTAAAGGGAATATAATTAAATTTAATTAATTATAATTTAATTTATATACATTTAATATAATTAAATTTAAAGGGAATGAAATCCCAGGGCTGGCCTACAAAAGCCTTTGATGATCTGACACTTTAGATGGAATGAAATAATGTTTGAGTTTTCACCCCTTCTAGGAGAAAGGAAGCAGACAAGAAAGTGAGAAAGCTTACTCCGGATATGGCCAAGAAGGAAGATAAAATAGAGTGAGGGGGGTGGGGGGACAAAGAGCCCCAAAAGGTACAGTGAGGGGCTGTGGAGGAACCTGGACATGGAGATTTTGTCAGAGAGAGGACTCATGGCTTCAGTCGAGAATCTTCTCACCCACAAGGTAGGGGCTATACAGTGTGCCTGGCAGGTTCTCAAGGTTGCCATGCTTTCTGAAATTCTCAAAGTTTTTTTTCTTAGAAATTCTAGATGAATTTTGAAATGTCTTGATGGACTCCAAATGGGAATGCTTATTGTGATTATCTGATCCCTATTGCACTGGGAGGATAGTGTGTATATGTGGAAAGGAGTATATGACTTGTGGTTTTAGTTCAAAAGGCTCTGGACAAAGAGGAGCCCCACACAGAGGATGACCAGTGCGTGTTGCCCACAGATCCTACGCTGTCAGCTGGAGGCAATGGTGGGGCGGGACATCAGTGTTTTCCCTTAAGGAAGGGGTGCGTGTTCTGTATAGGGAGGAGGGAGGAAGGGGTAATTGGAATATTAGGGCAAAAACAACTAGCACTCACTGAAGATCCACGTTTCCAGTCTTTCTTGCCATTGCAGTGGGATCATGTGACTTGTTCTGGCCTCAGACTACTAGCAGATGTGACCTGGATTAATTTCAGGGTGACACAGGTAAGAACTGCAACTCTCTTTCGACCTCTTTCCCCCCGATGATGGTAATTGTGGAAGTCATGTGTCCCAATGATGGAGCCACAAGATGGCGGCTGGCTGGATGCTGGGTGCACCATGTGGAGGAGACCCGCCTTGCACAGCCCTCCAGTGTATGGGACACTGGGACAGGAGAATGAGGCAAACCTCAGTTTGGTTACGATTGTGGGGAGCTCTTACCACAGCGTATCTTAGTCTCTCCTGAGACTAGAAGCTTACTATTTTTTTACACAAAACTGAAACCCTACTCACCGTGTTATTAACAACACGCTCAGAAAAACTGGTAAACATCAGCTTTATTGAGGTATAATTTATACACAATAAAATATTTGTCTCTAAATATAATAGTTTATAGACAATAAAATCCACCAATTTTAAGCGACATTTTGATGAGTTTGATAAACATAGACAGCTGTGTAACCACCACCACAATCAAGATGTAGGACACTTCCTTCATCCCCCCAATTTGCTCCTACTAATTTGCAATTGACCTCCATGCTGACCCCCAGCTGCTGACAAACGCCGATTTGTCTTCCATCACTGTAGTTGTGCCTGTCCCAGTCTGCCATAGAGATGTAATTATACTGTAGCTAGCCTTTGGTGTCTCGACGCATTCATTTAACATGATGTCTCAGAGATTCAGCCAAAAGTCTGTTCCTCGTTACTGTGCACCAGTACTCCATTGTATGGGTACACCGCGTTTATCTGCGCATCACGTGATGGACATTTGGGATAGTTCCAGTTTTTGACTGTTGAAAATAAAACTCATGAACACGTGTACCCAAGCTTTTGTGGTCATGTTTTCATTTCTCTTGGGTAAATGTCTAAGAGTATAATTTCTGTGTTGGATAGAAGACACCGTCCACCGTGTTCCCACTTGGGTGTCCCATTTTGCGTTCCAGTCATCCGTCTATCAGAGTATAACCTGCTTTTTATCTCAACTGGTATTGCCCTGCTGAAGGGAGACATTTTTCCGAGACACAACTTCAGTGGTTTTGATAGTTCAAACCATTCCCTGTTGTTTGACATTTAGGTCACTTGCATTTTCCCCCGATTGTAGAAATGATTGTGAAGGACATCTCATACATGAATTGTACTGTACATCTCTGCCTGTTCCCTCCGGTGAAACTCCTACAGCGGCTACTCCAGGGTAAAGGGTACACACTCATCTTTAGACTTTGGGTACATACCGCCATATGTCGCCCGCTCACCAACCCGCTCACCATTTGGACCAGCAGTGTGGGAGCGTGTTCCGCCCTTTCGTATGTAATCTGAAAGACCCTTGGTACGATGGGGATATTGGTCTTTTCCGTGTCTTCTGTATTGTTAATAAGTGTTCACAGTTTGTGTTTTGCCTTTGTAACTCTGCTCAGGGCGTTTTTATCCACAGACATTTTAAACTGTTTTGTCATCCAACATGTCAACTGATTCTTTTGTGATTTCTGTCTTTGGTGTTATGCTTGGAAAGGCCTTCCTCATCTGAAGATGACAAAAATAGTCACCTAGATTTCTTTATTTTTTAAAGAACTTCAATCTTTACATTTAGCGCTTTGTGTTTGTATTTTGTAACTGTGAAATTTATGAGGCGTACCAAAGAGTCTGTGACACATATGCAAGCTTAACAAATCATAACAGTAAAAATCCTCACCCCAAAAATATTCGGGGAGAAGAGGAAGTAACAGAAGAGATACAGCATTTGCTTTTTTGTTTCATTTATGTAGCGTTCAGATTGAGCAAACCTGAGCTCTATATTGTTTAAGCAAAACAATAAGGGAAAGCAAGGAAATGAACAGTGTTCTAAAGGGCCATTTCTTCTACAGGGGAGGGCGGGGTGACACCAGGCAGGGACACCCAGGACGTCAGAGGTCTCAGGTGCTGTTTCTTCAGATGGCTGGTGCTCCCACTGGTTCATCTTAGCATTCTGGTTTAAACTGGCACAGTCATTTTATATATCCTTTCGGCTATATATTCCATGTCATTTAAACATTTTTTTAACTTTTTTTTCCCAATTTATTTATTTTCAGAAAAACAGTATTCATTATTTTTTACCACACCCAGTGCTCCATGCAAGCCATGCCCTCTATAATACCCACCACCTGGATCCATAAAGCATTCTGGTTTAAACTGGCACAGTCATTTTATATATCCTTTTGGCTATATATTCCATGTCATTTAAACATTTTTTAATCGTGACACAATTTACCAAAAATTTAAGTATACAGTTCTGTAGAGTTAGGTATATTCACACTGTTGTGCAACCGATCTCCAGAACTCTTTTCATCCTGCAAAACTGAAACTCTGTCCCCATTAGACAACTCCCCACCCCCTCCTCCCCCCAGCCCCTGGCAACAGCCATTCTATTTTCTGTCTCTATGACTTTGACTACTCTAGGTGCTTTATATAAGTGGAATCATATAATTTGTCTTTTCGTGACTGGCTTATTCCACTTAGTATAATAAGTCCTCAAAGTTCACCCATGTTGTAGCATCAGAAGGATGCTACATCAGAAGTTGCTTCCTTTCTAAGGTGAAATAATATTCTATCGTATGAATACCCCACATTTTATTTATCCATTCATCTGTCAATGGACTCCACGTAGAATTTTAAAGAAATAAATACAAATGTCAACTCTTTGCTTCTGCATTTGACTATCATTTACTAGGAATATGTTTGGGTGTATGGTGTGAGGTAGGGGTAGGCAGCCTGCTCTGAATTTCTCGAGTTCTGAGAACTGTGAGAAATGCACTCCTTCATTTTGCAAGCTTTAGTGTAAACTTTACCATGTAGAGATGCTAAAATAAAGCATCTGTTCTTTTATTCATCAAGTATGAATCAAGTACCTGCTACTTGCCAGGAACTCTTGTAGGGCCCGGGGATACCACTCCGTGAAGACGGCTATAGACCCTGCCCTCACTCTGCCAGTGCCTGATACCAAGGGCTGGCAAATAGGGACCAGTGTGGGATCAGAGGAGAGAATGGTCACTTCCAGCTTCATGACGGATGTGAAGAGAGGCATAGAGGGAACAACTTAGCCAGAGGCCTGAAAATATAATGCAACTATCATTTCCTACTTTGTCACCCAGAAAGCGTTTAGTGGCAGGTGACAGGAATCCCCAATGACAGTGGCTCGAATGTTCATATAAAGGGAAGTTCGGAGGCAGCTGGTTCCAGAGCTCAGTGGAGCCCCATATCTTTCCATCCCTCAGTTCAGCCTCGGTCATCAGTGTGCTGACTTGTGTTCTCAGGCTTACTGTCTGACAGCTGCAAGATGGTCACCCTGGCTTTGGCCACTGCAGCCTTTCACACTAGCCTGCAAAATCTGGAGGCAAGTGGGTGGCAACCATCTGAAAAGTCTGCTCCTCCTGGGTCTCTCCCTTTGTATCCAGAGGCCCATCCTGCCCAGGCTGCCCGCACACCTCGCTGTTGAGAAGTCATGTGATAGCCACAGCCCAACCGCTGGCAATGGGGAGTGGGATTCTGTGGCCGGTTCAGGCCAATCATGATTCGTCCTCTAGAGAGCCCTGCCATCCAAGATGGGAGTCACAAGGCACGCGTGGCTCCCCAACACTGGAACTGCATGCAGCTAGGGAGACTGAGGAACTGCATTTTTATTAAATTCAATTTCAGTTAATTGAAATGTAAATGGCTATCGTAATATTAGGACAGCAGAGCCCTGGAGTCTGGGCACTTTTCCCTTGGCTGAAAAAGTCTGGATTGGTTTATCCGGGGAGGAAGGAGGCAGCTGATGAGAGGGTCACCGAGGGTGTGTGAGTGTTGGGGGAGGTGGGGTAGAGACGTTATGGAGGCTGGTGTGGCCTCACACACTCCCAATTATTTTCTCAGGATGGGAGTGAGGGGGACCCCCACCTCATGCGTTGGCGGGCGCGCTGGCCTCACATTTCCAAGAACTTCAGCCCCGCCCGAGCGCTATAGAAGGCACAATTTCCTCTCCAGCGTCTCTGAGGACCCTCCGGCTGTGATTTACTGCTTCTACTAAATGTTGCAACTCCTCTTTGGGTCTCTCCAGCTGAGGCCCTGAAGAATATTGAGGAAGTGACACAGAGGCAGAATTCCTAATGTCCTTTATCCTGTCCTGAGTCACACTTCGTAACTTGCCTTTGCCTGGTGGACCAGACAGGACCGGAGGAGTCAACTGCAGACGCGTCATCCAGAGACATGCAGACATGAGCCGCCTTTGGGGAGGGGCGTTGCTAGCCCATTTCACAGGTAGGAAAGGTGAGGTCGTCCCTGTGGGCTGGTCGGGCTCACTCAGGCTGTGCACAGTCTCCTCTGTGGCCTCTGGAGTCAGAGCCAGAGGCAGCCACAGGCCTCAGCCCATAACTCAGAGGGAAGTCGATGGAAGCATCGTTTGGGTGTATTTTTAACCTCGCTGGCTATGAGCGGAGAGGACGGCGCTGCTCCATGACATCAGGGAGGATAAATGGGCAAGGTGGTGGGCAGAGGCCGCTGGCTGACCAGGCCTTCCCCGGGAGTCAGTGCAGGGCAGCGAGCCATGACTTGATGATGGAAAATCGAGGCTTGGAAGGTGATGACATGGCCAAAGTCCCAGGGTGCATGTGTGTGAGTGCGTGTGTGCGGGGCGGAGCTGTGAGCTGAATATCCGCCAGACTCCAGGGCCCTCCTGCCTCCCAGGGGGGAAGCGCTCAGGCTCCACCTCTGGCTCACACTGGGAGCCTGACCAGTTACTTTACTTCTTGGTGCCTCAGTCTCCTCATCTCCAAAATGGTGCCGTAGCCCTATGTCCGGGGGTGGGGGTGGGGGTGAGCTTGCCGCTGCGTGTGGCCGCCACTCACACCCACTGTGACCTGTGTGCAGCCAGATGTGTGCTGAGCACCCTCCACAGCCGGTTGCAGTTCCAGAACCACAGCCCAGGCAACCGCTGTCAGGAGGTGAGACCCTGGTCCAACACCTTCCACGCTGGGATGGCACGGGGTAAAGATCCAAGCCTGGGCAGTTTTGCATCACGACCTGAGCTCCTAACCATGACCCTTCAGGTCAGGCTGGTTCTAGAGCAACTTTCCTGGCACTGCTGTTTCCCTCGGGCCTGGCTCCTGGCTCCTGCTGAGTGTTTCCCCCCCACCCCACCCCCAATCTCCCTGTTCTCAGCCTCCGCTCCGTGGCCTCCACTCCTGCTTGCAATTGCGGGGGCTTCTCATTTCGGCCATCCAGTCACTGATTCAATTACCTCTTCGGCGCATCTTCTCTGGCCCTACTGAGAATAGACCGTGGACACGGCACTGAGCCCCACCTGTCCCGGGGAGTGGACAGACGTCGAAGACATAAATAGTCATCATGACACAGCCCTACAGACGTGCACATGGGGTGGGAAGAGGGTAGGGGCGGCTCTCCGGCCTGAGGCCAAGATGTGAGGGAGGTCTCTCAGAGGAGGCGACACTGTGTCCAAGCTTCAGGAATGAGAAGGAGTGGGGCACGCGATGAGCTTGGGGCCCGTGATCCTGGCAGGGCCATGGGAACCGGCCTGTGGGGAGGTGAGGTACAAGCAGGGTCTCCTGGAGGCCCAGAGAGAGACAAGTGTGGCTGAGTGAGACAGGCCACCCTTGCTCCAGCCCAGCCAGTCCCAGCCCTGGCCATGTTTGGGGGTCACGGGCGTGGGGAGAGGGCAAGGCTTGCTACAGTACACATTGCAGAGCCCCATCCCAGTGGAGGTGGATTTGAGGTTCGAGGTGGGGCCCACGGTCCAGGAGTTTTTACGACTCCCATCCCCCTGGACTCAACCAGAGACTCCCACCCACAGCAGGGTTTGAGAGGGTAGGAAGAGACACTGTGCCTCAAAAACGTGTTTTTGGGGATGAGTGCCATGAGAGATGGTGCCTGAGTTTGATTTCCTGGTGACCGACTTTAATCTGGGTGCAGGCAAATGTAGCTATGGTCAAGGAACACGGGTCCTGCCCTCCAGAGACTCCCACAGTGGCAGGAGAGATGGTGCTGAACTGATGGTTTTAGGTCAGCGCTGGGGACCAAGGGGTCACAGAGAGGTGGATCCTACCAGAAACCACAGGCTGGCGAGCAGGGCCCAGACAGAAACGCACGTGTCTGGGCCTTGAGGATTGCACACGAGTCGATCACGTTCCAGCAAGGAAAGAGGAAAGAGCGTGCCAGGCAGAAGGAAGGGCAGTTGCAAAGATGTGCTGGGTGTAGCCACCGTGGACCGTGTCCCCGGGCTGCCAGCACGCGGGGCAGTCCCTGCCTGCCAGCGGGGAGCCACGCCGTTCCGGGTCCTTCTCCTCTCCTCCCGTCTGCCACCATTCAGAGCACAGCTGACTTCCCAGAGGAGAAGCCCCCTCCTTCTGGCCCCCAAGTCAATAGGGAGGAGGCTGATGCTAGCTCTTTTATTCTCTCTGGCGGGTGCCACTACCCACTCAGTCAATGAGCAGCCGGTGCAAAATTGTCAGGAGCAATTAGAAGGCATGAGCTTGATCTTCCACAATGCATCTTTATTAATAATGCTTTTAATGATGCAACCCAAACGGCTGGCAGGAGCGGTCGTGGCCGCCCGTCCCCTGGGCATGCCTTCTTATCCACTCCTGCTGCCTCCCTGACTCCCTCTCCAGAGGAGAGTGGGGAGTTCGTCCCTTTGCAGACGGAGGGCAGGCCTGCGGCTGTGGCCCAGTAGACCACGATGAAGGGGGGCCGAGGAGCGTCGCCACCCGCTGGGACACCCTGACAAATACCTCTTACACTCACAGCGGCAAAACAACCATCATTTTATTTAGCTGACAGTTCTGTGGATTGATGGTCGGGTTGGGCTCCATTGTGCTCCGCTGGGTTTCTCACTGCATGTGACCTCACCTCGGACAGCTAGGCCTCCCTCCCCAAAAGGTCCCAGCCTCCAGCTGGCCGGCCCCACCTCGCCCTCATGGTGGAAAGGTCTCCAGTCCAGCCTGGAAGCTGCAGGGCCTCCCGAGACCTCAGCCAAGACCAGGTCTGGCTTCAAGTCTGCCTTACCTTACTGGCACTGCAGCTCCCATGATGCAAGGGGACAGGAGATGGATTCTTTCTCTCCACAGACGTGGCTGCAAATAATCTGGAGCCACGTGTGCAATTTATACTGGTGAGCAGAAGTCAGGCATTCGGTCAGTTAAGATGGGAGCTTATGGTGGGTATCACTGGAGCCACAAAAAGAAACCGGACTCGGTTTCTGTTCTGCAGCTGCCTCCGGTTTGTCGGAAGTCTATGTAGTCAGATTGGGGGGGGTGGGCATCCAAGGTGCTAGAAGTCAGTGGAAGTTTTAGCCTAACACAGAAATGAGATCATGGAGGTGGGACATGGGGAATGAACTCGGATGGCTTCTGGCAACTACGCAGCGCCCTGTGGTGTGGGGACGAGAGCTGCCATTGGTTTTGCCTTGATTTACCAGGGATGCTCTGGGGACCTCTGGGTTGTTTGACGTTGTGTTCCTGCTGAGGCCCACAGCAAGTGAGGTCACATAGGCCGAGGTTGGTCTGGGATCGGAATCGAAGTGTGCCTGGCTTTTTGCACGTGTCCCGGCCCAACTGGCTTTGTTTGACCCAGTGATTCGGTGGCTGAGACATTCCCGGGTAAGCCGGCAATGCTGGTGTGGATGCAGGTATGGCTGGAGGCAGGAGGCTGGGGATTTGGACACAGAGTCTGGACAGAAAGAGAGCGTCCAGGAGTCATACCCTGGGGCGCCAGGCAAGCCCTGCTTTGGGAACTACCTGCTCCCTCACCCCTGCTCTGCCCCATGTTACGACTAAGCTCTCTGCTTGTCTCACGACACTCCTTTCCTTTCTGATGTGTTTGTCACATGCCCAGGGGCATAGGTGGCAATGTGTTGCTCCTTTTCACCTGGGGAGGAAGCTTCCCTCTGAGGAGAACTCCAAGGTCCTGTGTGGCTCAGGCTGGGGCCTACCCCAGAGAGAGGCCTGGATGGGCTGCCGGTGTCTGCTGGGCGGTGGACGATGGTGACAGCGGCAGCAATATTAGTCACGAGCATTGTCTGCTGAGTGCTCTCTTGGGCTGACCTCATCTCGTTCTCCTGACAACACTCTGGCTAAGTGTCATGAAATGTGTTTTGCGGATGAGGAAAGCAAGGCACAGAGAGAAGAAGTGGCTTGCCCAAGGTCACAGAGTGAGCCAAGGTGGGGACTGGGGAATATCCAGCTCCAGGGCCTGGGCTCATTCCCACGAAGCTGACTGGCTGCAGGAGCCAGGACGTTGGGCCCAGGGGGTCCCAGCCAGCGGCGCTGTGTGTGTCGCGGCCCTGGGCTTCCGAAGCCAGCTCTGACATGGGGGCAGTGACCGGCTCAAGGTCACACAGCTGTGAAGTGGCAGAGCCAGGCATCAGTCCAGGGCAGGTGGCCCTCGGAGTCCTGGACAGGAACCCCGCACTAGGAGCGCCCCAGGCTTCAGGGCACAGGGCCAGCTGCTTGTCGGGGAGCAGAGCACCAAGGGACTGGTGAGGCCACTGTTCCCTTGGGGGAAAATTCACTTCTTAATTTTTGCTTCCCTGGGGTCCCCTCTGACCTGGTGGTAGGGAAGAGAAAAGTTCGCATGAGGTAGGGTCCTGGCCGACAGGAGGCCGACAGACAGCATACTGTCTACTCCAAGGGGCCCCATCGGCCTGGAATCCCCCTGTCCTCTTGTCTGGGGTCTCCAGGCAAGGAGGGGTCTTAGAGATCCCTCGTCACAGCCACGACCCAAAACTAATAGCACGTGGGTCATGTCCCAAGCACGTCCCGAGTGCCCGCTGCTGTGCCGAGAGTCGGGTGCCATGGGCCTCCGTGAGCCCGGAGGGCACGACCGGTCTCCGCTCCCATTTTCCTGACAAGAGAACAGAGGCAGAGCGTGTCAAGGACTCACCTCCTCAGGTAACTAGGGGCTGGCCGGGGATCGCATGAGGACCTTGTTCTCTTGACCTCAGGCCCATTATTGCTGGGGAAACTGAGGCCTGAGAAGAAGCGAGGTCTCACTCTTGTCTCTTGGCGCTCGAGTGGAAGAGACAGGACCAAAACTCTAGGTGCCGATGATGATGGAGAGACAAGGATGAGGCCCCACATCCTGAGCAAGTTCCTTCACCTCCCCAGGCCTCAGTTTTCCTGTTTGTAAAATGAGACGCACCTGCCTCCGAGGATGACATTGAGGACTGAGTGAACACCGGTGAAGTATTTAGAACAGTATGTGCCCAGCACATGGTCAGTGCTCGGTAAAGCTGGCTGTCACGGCGGCAGTCGTAACTGTCAGGGATGCGTTCTTGCTACAGCCCAATGACACGCCTGCTAGGCTCTTCTCCACTCTTCGGTTCACAGACCAGCACCCAGGCACAGGGTTAAAGAGGTGACCTGAGCTCCCTTCCCCGGCCCCGCCAGCCCCAGGAGGACGTGATCTAGTCAGCCTCCCTCCCCATGTCAGAGGGGCAGCCGAGCCTTAGTGCCTGGCGCTCACCCACTGGGGCCGGTACCAGCAGGGGAATGTCCTTTCCTAGCAACCTGGCGGGGACTGCACTGGTGCCTTGGACACTTTGGGGTGCCCCGTGGTGGCAAGTGGAGACTGCCCTGTTGTGACTTTCTCTTTGTGGGTGAGGGGTCTTCCCTGTTTCACCAGAAACTTCACAATGGGGATAAAGGCTTGCGTGGCCCTTGGGCTGTATCAGGCTTGTTCTAAGTGCTGTGTACACTCACCCAGCGCTCTCCCAACTGCACAGGGAAGGGACCGGCATCAGCCCATTCTGCAGATGGGAAAACTGACCTGGAAGACAAAGTTCCACAGCTGGTCAGCAGCAGGGTTTGGCCTTGAACTCATGCGGAGGGGCTCAGAGGCCACATCTTAAACCCCTAGGGTATTTTTTTTTTTAAGATTTTATTTATTCACTTGAGAGGGAGAAAGAGAGAGGGAGCACAAGCAGGGGGAGCAGCAGGCAGAGGGAGAGGGAGAAGCAGGCTCCCTGCTGAGCAGGAAGCCCGATGCGGGACTTGATCCCAGGATCCTGGGATCAAGACCTGAGCCAAAGGCAGACACTTAACCATCTGAGCCACCCAGGCTCCCCCTCTATTATCTTACTACACATTTATTGTTGGGGAAGCAGGCACAGAGCAGTGTGGCGAGTGTGTGTCTTACACATGACCACCCAGCCAGGAAGGGCTGATGCTGACTTGTGAACCCGGGCTCTCTGGCCACAGAGGCTGTTGAAGTCACCATGACACCCTCAGCCTTGCCATGGTCTCCCCAAGTCCCCTCTCTGCACCCCACTGGCCCTCACTCCCTGGGTCCCAGCCCAGGCCCCTCTAGTTGGTCTACTTATCCCTCCCTCGCAGTTCCGCTGACCACTTCACGCATTCACCTCAGGCCCAGGCCAATGTATGTGACCTTTGGTGGAGGGTGACCTCCCCAGGCCTCAGGGCACCTTTCTGAGAAATGGCCTTGAAGCCTCGCAGGGCTGGAGGAGGCTGGGGAAATCTCGAGGTGGACTCAGGTACCCCTCCAGGCTCTGGGCGTCCTCCCTGCCCCCTGCCAAATCCTCCTGGGCCCAGACTTGGAAGCCTTGAAGGGGCTGCCAGGGCTCCGGGTGTACCTATGGGGTGGCCTCAGCTGCTGCACTTGGAAACTCACCTGACACCTGTGGGATGTGGTGGGAGACCTTTCCCATCCGCTAACACCCTTGTCTGGGCCTTCCTAGCCACCAGTTCTCCGGAACCGGAGTTACAGATTTGGGGTGCTTCTTACCCCTCCCCCACCCTGCCTCAGGCCCTTCTTTTCCCTTTGAACTGTCTGTCTTGCTGCGGAGGAAGCTATTCATAGCCCAGATGATGCAAAATTTATAAAGTGTGGCTGGTAGGCTGAATCTGCGTCGGCGCAGGCCCCCCTGCCCCCTCCCCACTCCCCTCTCCCATCTTCCTGTGTGGTGGGAGGGCAGCTCCCTCCCTGGCTCGCTCCCTCAATCCCTGTCCCTCCTGGCCCTGCTGGCCTGACTTTCCACTCCTGGAGGATCCCGGGCTGAGCACAGTTGGCCTGCGGTCTGGTCTGTGCTGTCCACCCCCGCCCCCTTCCACACTCCAGCCAGCCTTTCTGTTTCCTCACCTGAGGAATGGGTTGTTGTAAGAAGCAGACACAGCAGGGCCAGGCACTGCTCTAATGGACTCATTCAGTCACAACACCCCACAAAAGAGTTGCAATGATTATTTGAATTTTATAGATGGGGAGACTGAGGCACAGAGAGGCTGACTGGCTGAGACAACCAGGGCCTGAGGGGTGGAGGGCTGTAAAGTGGCGGAGTGGGGGTCCAAACCCTCGCCTGCCCCTTCATCACTGCCTCGGACCCAGCGCATGAGCCTGCCTCCCTCTCCATCTGAGGGGAGGCAGAGTCCCACAGCTGGAGAGCCACGGGCCTGGAACCTGAACCCGGGGCAGGGGGGGACCAGCAGCCACCCACCCCTTAACCTCCAGTCTCTCTCCAAGTTGGTTATGGCTTTACCCTGGAGATTCTAGGGCTAGAAGCTTCCTAGAACACCGATGCCTATCTCCCTCCCAGATGGGTGGGCGAGGCCCACGGAGAAGACGTGAGCTGACCACGGACACAGACAGGGGCCTGCTCTGGCTCTGCTCCTGCCCAATGGGAGTGGGTGTGTGGCCCCTGACACAGCCAGGCACAACCCCGGAGCCTCACCTACCCTGGGCAGCCAGGCTTGTCACTTAGACCCCTTGCTGACCTCGTGGCCCCCACTGGTGGCAGCTCTGGGTGTTCAAGGCAAGAAGGATAACGCACGAAGCTTGGGGCAGGGCCCGTCTGCTGCTCTCCCACAGTCACCATCTCAGTCCCCCCAGCAGCCTCGGAATGGACACTGCTCTCATGCCCGCCCTGCAGATCCAGAAACACGAGTTCAGGGAGGTCAAGAGATGTACCCAAGGTCACACAGCCGGCGGGCGGCCAGTGTCAGCCGCTGGTCCTGCCACGGTCCCACTGTGTCCCTAGTGGTCCCACACACCCGCACCCTTTTATTGCCATAAAAGTAATCTTCCGTCAAACTACCCAGCTTAAAACGTGCTGCTCAGGGGCACGGAATGCATTTCCAGTGTTGCGCATCCATGTCCACTGTTTAGTTCCAGAACATTTTCCTCACCCCGAGAGAACACCTGGTACCCGTTAGCAGGTCCTCCCCAGGCCCCTCCCCTCCACCCATGCAGGGCAACCTTGAGCCTGCTTTCTGCCGCAGTGACTCTGCCTCATCTGGGTATTTCGTACAAGCAGGATCACACGGTGTGGGTCTGGCTTGTTCCGCTCTGCATAATGTCCTCAGGGCCCAGCTGCGTCGTGGCAGGTGTCAGAACTTTATTCTTTCTTGTGGCCACGTACTGTTCCAGTGCAGGGAGAATCCGCTCACATTTTGTTTCTCTGTCCATCTGTTGCTGGGCATTTGGGTCACTGCCACCGTGTGGCCCCTGGGGATTGTGCTGTTAGCAACATTCATGGACCAGTTTCATGTGAACACGGCCTTCAGTTTTCCGGAGTGGAGACCTCCGACGGGAGTGACTGGCTTGTCATCTTAGACTTGCTGGCTGAGGCTTCCACAGTCGTCGCTCCTCCAGTCCCCTGCTGAGCTGACCGGGTGCATCTGCCCCTGCAGGCATGAGCCGTGGCTACGTCTCCCACTGAGTGTGCGCTTTGCTCCTTCCCTCCCTGATCACCGGGGGCTCTGAGGGACCGGGTCCCAGACAGGAAATTCATGGCCCACGGAGGAAAGGGGTCTAGCCCAGGGAGAACAAGACGGGCTGGGATCTGACCCCAGGCCAGCTGGAGGCCCCTGGCCCCCCCACCCCCACGCTGTCGTGGTTCTCCCTGTTGTTACTGCACGTCGCTGCAATGGGGACTTGGCTCCTAGAGACGACGAAGCCACAGGACACTCACATCCCATCGTCTTGGGGCATCACTTTGCTTGAAGAGCTGAGGCAGGATGGGACGCTGTCATGCGCAGACAAGCCCCGGCTGGATTCGGCAGCACAATGCCTACCTGCCCCGGATTTTTCACCCTGGGCCGGGGGCGTCTGAGAAAGGTCCATCTTGAATGGGCTGACACGTGCTGGGGACACACCCTTGCAATCCCCGGGTGCTCAGTGTCGGAGATGTGATCGAAACTGCCAGACAGTGCTCACTTCAGCTGTACATCGGCTCAAGTTGGAACAAAACTCTCAGACGGCCTCCTCACGGTGTGCATTTCGGTGGCATCCTTGCCGTCCCCTTCCTCTCCCAAAGACAGAGGGCAAGCTCCAGCCCCTGTCTGGCTGCCTTAGGCTCTCTCGAAACTCTCTGAAGCCCAAGATGGCGAGGAAGGAGACCCGTCCATGCACAAGCACAGCCCTCCAACCACTGGCTTTGGCACCAGTTAGAACAGTGGCTTTATGTTCCTTTCTCCAGGGTCCCTGGCTGCCCTCCCTGTCCCTCCTGTCCCTTCTGAGCAGTTGTGGACACTCCATAAATATTGAGCTGATGAAAGGATTTGTCTCTCTGGCCTGGCCAAGGCAAAATGGTGGCCATCTTGGAATTCCATGAGTGCCCTTCAATGTTCTGGTATTTGCCACTCGCTCACTGCATGTTGGGAAACTAAGGACTCAAGTGGTGTCCAGCCTTTCCCAAGGTACCTACCAAGACTGTGGGGGGTGGGACGGGCTCATGTGGGAATCAGCTCATGTGGCTTCTGCCCCCGGCATTAGTTGGGCTCCTTTGAGTTGGCTGTAGGCCCAGTGCCGCTATGTCCCTGAGTCCTGGATCATTGGCATTCTGTCAGCCATGAGCACCAGCTCCTCTGTTACTCCCCATGAGTGCCTCCAGGTTTTGGGAAGGAGATGAACCACCCATGTGACCAGCATTCACTGAGTGTTAACCCTGGGCTAGCTAACCCTTCCATCCATGGTACCCCTGAGACAGGGGTCCTGACCGCAGGGAGCAGATGTTCTCATCAGGGGAAGAGAAAACCTTAAAATGCCAGGTGGGGGTAAGGGCTGTGAAGAAAAACAATGCAGAGAAATGGATGGAAAACTCGGGAGAAACCACTTGGAGAAGATAACATCTGAACAGAGACACCAGAAGACTTCCTTCTTCTGAAGGAAGAACTTTCCAGGTAGGAAAGTGGGAAGTTAGTACGTGCAAAGGCCCAGAGGTTGGCAGGCGTTGGGCATGTTGGAGGAAGTTGCCTAAAACTGCCGAGATTGCAGACTTGGTCTAGCCGGCAGACACATTCCATTTGGCCTTGGGAGAGTTAGCTCTCGTGATGACTTTAAAATTTAGATTTAATGGCCAACATTTTAAAGCCCGAGATTCCTTTTCCCCATCAAAATTCCAGATTCCCAGCCTCTCTGAAGAAATGAAAGCTCTGACAAGCCCGAGCCCTTGTTTTGGAAATCTGGGTCCTAGTGCATCCAGCTTGGACTCTTGGACCCTCCCCTGCTTTGTCCACCCACTGGAATGCACAGGATGTGCATTTGTGCCCCCAACCCTACCTCCCTGCAAGGGTCACTTGCGTGTTCTGGGGGACATGCTTGGGTACCCTCAGAGGTCTCGCTTGTGCCCCCATAATCCATCTGGCAGGAAATTGGTAGCTGGAGTGTTGAAGCTCTCTTGTCACCAAACGAGGCAGGACTGAAAGGTTATCCAATGTCATTTCTGTTGGTGTCTCCAGCTCCTAGCAGTTCAGGGCAATTTTTCTGCCTCTGGAAAGGGTGCAGGGGCCCCACTTGCCTTTTCCTGAGCCTGTGCTGCCCCTACCCTAAAATCTTGGGCAGGTTGCCTTGTCTGTGCCTCAGTTTCCTTATTTGGAAAATGGGAGTAAACAACCACGGACCTATCTAGCTCAGGACAGAAAGGGGGAGGAGGCAGGGATCTTGATGCTTTAAGGCTAAAAATCTTACTCATTTTCAGTTTAGGGTCAAAAAAAGAAGATTTGGGGACACGCCAGCCTTTGGGTTGAAGCCAAACCAACGTGGCATTCGGGGCCCCAGGATCTGGGATCCAGCACGTTCCGTCTGCTCCCCTTCCTTCTTCCTTCCCTACCTGGCCTTTATCTCCCCTTCATGGTTCAGCCCATTATCTTTGAGCACCTGTCACATGTCAGGGGCCTGGGGGTCGCTGCCTTGCTGTGGCCTCCCTGCCCTTGCCCACTGGTGCTTCGAGGGTGGGAAGGGGATGCTTCCCGCCCTGGCTCTCTGCAGGCATGTCTGGCAGCTCCTCCTCTCCTCTTGCCTCCAGCCTTGGAGTGGACAGCTTCCTGCTTCACACATAGCTGGTGATCGTCCCGGGCCCTGTTCAGCTTCTTGGAGCCTTTGCCACCTGCAGATTCAGTTCCCGAGAAGCAATCTCTCTGTCTGGGAGACCTGGAGGGCTTTCTGTATCCTGGATTCATCCTGCCTGCTCCCCCTGGCCCAAGTCCCCACTGCACAACGGTCTGGCTCCGAGTCTTTTTCCTCTTGTTCAGCACTGGAAGCTCCCCGAGGACGGGGGTGGCCCGCTTCCTTCCTGGCTTGGCAGCGTCCAGAAATGACACGGAGCAACACTTAACGTGTCTTATTCATTTCCAACTCGCCATCATCCCATGTGTAGGGCACTCTAGAAGTGCTCGCCGTGTTTTAATAGGTAGGTAAACTGAGGCACAAGGAGGCGGAACCATGTGCCAGGGATCACACGGCTACTACATGGTGACAATGGCCTGGTGGTGCAGCTGGGTTTGGAGGAGGTGCCGGCACAGACTTTCTTCGAGGGTGAACGAATGAATGAATGAGAGAAGCAGGGCTCTGAGCCTGTTTTGGGGGCTGACCACCAGGCTTCCGTCCCACGTCTGCTGGGCATTTGCCCACTGTCGTCTGGCCCCCAGTCCACTGGCAGAGCCTCCTGTGTGGCCCACATTCAGCCAGAGCCTTCGGTTTGGAACAGAGACAGCCAGAACCAAGCAGGAACCAGATGGGCTCAAGCTCCTCCTTCCAGCCCCCACCTCCGCAGCTGAGGACAAGACATGGACACAAGCAGGTTCTGCAGCATGACTGTGGCAGGGCCGGGACAAGGACCTGAGGGGCCACCGCTTTTCCATCCACCTGCTAGAACGGGCTTGTCGCTGTCCCAGTGGTAAAGGGTCCTTCTCCCCAGACTGCTGGTGCCTGCCACCTCCAGCCTTGTTGCACCGTGAACTTCTCTCCTCCTTGAACAGCCCAAGCTCGTTCCAGCAGCCCTTACTCTCCCCCAAGCTTGGAACACCCCTCTGCCAACTCCGACTCAGGCTTCGGGTTTCAGGATAGATGTCACCTCCTCAGGGAGGCCCTCCCAGTCCTCCAGGGTGCTTTAGGCGCTCACATTCAGGAGCTTTCTGGTTGGTGTTCTGATCACACACCTGCAACACCCCCCGCCCCCGAGCAGTGCCAAACTGCAGGGACTGGGCCCCTTGCTCACCGCAGTGCCTGTCCCTGGGGCCCTGGCATACAGCAGGCGCTCGTGAGTGCTGGGGAATGAGTAGCACACCTTGTGTGCAGAACGCATCCTGCCTAAGAAGATGGAGCTCCCTTTTTCACAGGCCCAGCAGACATCTCCTCAGGGCCCAGTGTCTGGGACAGGAGGGTGTGCTTCCCTAGCAACACAGGAGTCTGGGTGGGAGACCTCTGGTCCTCCAGGGTTGGGACCAGGGAGGACTGGTCGAGACACCAGGGTCTGCCTTGACCTCCTGTCCCCCTCCGCCCCCCATAGGGGGCTCCGGGCTTCAGACCTAGGACTCCTTCTCATTCTTATTCTTACAGACTCAGAACCCTCATGCCTGTCAGGCCTGACTTTTTCCTTACACAGTCTGTTCTTGGCGCTGGGTGTTCAGGGATGCTCTAGAGGCTGGTCCTATGGCTTCCACTCTGCATCCCAGGGCCCACAGTGGAATCTGGCAGGGCCTTCTCACACACCCGGCTCCAGGGATCTTGAAAAGGCCTGGCACGTGAGCTTGTGAGGTCTGCCTTACACTTGGAGAAAGGCCCCCTGGAGAAACTGAGCCACTTGCCTGTGGTCACAGAGAAGCTGCCTTCACTGTGAACGGTTTCCAGATGCTTCCGCGGCCCTTCCTCCTTCCTGTGTCTCTTCCTTCCCTAGAAACTCGGATTTGGAGCCAAGGGAGGCCGGAGGACTCAAAAGGGAAGTGCCCGTTCTGCCCTTGGTCACAGCAGCCCGTGTCCCAAGTCACACAGCATTAAGTCAGCAGCAGGTGAGGTTTCAAGCCAGCAAGTGTCTGCTGGCTCCACGGAGCCGAATTCTCAGAGGGAGCCGTGTGGGACCCTGTCTGTGGAAGGAGGGGGTACAGTGCAGTGTGGGGGGGAGATTGGCCATTCAAAGCTGCTCCTGCGCATGGCTTCTCCCCCTCCTGGTTTTCTCAGTGTGGGTCTCGGTGAGACTAGGAAGCACGATGGGCCTTTGTCACCCTGGGTCAGGGAGCCGTTCAGTTGTGTGGGGGCTGGAGGTGGGGCCCCATCTCTGTGCCCAGGAAGGGGGCAGCTGATGGGAGTTGACTGGCAGATTCTAGGGATGGCCACCAGAAGGATGGGCTGGTAGTTGGCCTGAGCTGGGTCCTTGTCTGATGCCCAGTCCCGTGGTGGGGACAGAGATGATCAGGTGTGACCTTGTCCTGTGGGAGTCAGGAGGGAGGAGACACACAGGGGGGCACACATGGGACTGCTTAGGGATGCCATGGGGTCCCTGCGTCAGCCTGGGTGGGACAGAGAGCCTAGGGCAGGTCTCTTTACTCTGCCAGCATTATACAGTCTCAAAAACATGGAGAAAACGAAAAGAAGAGCCCCAAAACCTGGGACAGGCCTTGTTGATATCCAGATGTTGCCCTCCGGATACTTCTGTTTGCATGAACCACGCGTCCTTATTCTGTGCCACCGGCCGCTTGCCTTCCTGATTGCTGGGTGCACGGCGCCCTCCGTGCGGGCCACCATCCTGGCCGCTGCAGGTTCTGCCCCCCGTGTGTTGGACAGTAGCCCTTCCTGCTGGGCTCAGGCCCTTTCCACTGCTCAGCATCACAGCGATGCCGCTGCTGTGCCCCTGAGAACTACCCCATGTCCTGATGACTTCCTGAGGCTGTGGGCACGGCTGAGGCTTCCCGGTCAACGGGTGCACAGGTGTCATGTGTATATGCAATTTGTACTACACACACGGTACACGGAGCAGAGGGTGTAGTGTGGCCATCCCCTGCACTTCTCTGTCCCCCGGTCTCTCACTTCCCCACTCCCAAGGCAACCACTGGATTTCTTGTGTGTCTTTCCGGAGGCTTCCACACATGCACAGCACTGAGATGAAACCTTTCTGGCAGTTCTTATTTTTAACAGGAAATGTAGCATGTGTAAGTACTACTCTGTCCCTCGCTTTTCTTTTAGCGTGGTGTATCTTAGAAGCGTCTCATGTCAGGAACAATCAAGCCACCTTGTGCTTCTTCTCGGCTCTATAGCATTCTGTGGTCTGATATTGCTGACGCTGGCCCCTTCCGTGGCCCGTGCTGGGCCTCCCGGGGTCTGGCCCAGCGCTCATGTAAACAGGCTGTTGTAAGCAGCCTTGCGTGAGTGTTGCTTCCCACTTGTGGGAGGACACCGTGAGCTGTGTCTGTGGGCCCGGGGCCAGTGGTTTCCGGCAAATTCGCCTACATGGCCTTCACGGCAGCCATCTGGCCGGCGATGAATCTGGTGCGCGTGTCCCTAGGCCACGCGGAGGTCTTTGCCAATCTGACGGTGAAAGGGCACTGCTGGGTCGCTTGCATTTCCCACATTTCCCACACGTAGGACAGCACTGTCTGTGGTCGGGGTGGGTAAGGGTCCTGCATGTCCAGGGCACGTGTCAGGGACAGACAAAACGTCCTGAAAGATTTACTGTGGCAGGACCTCGCAGTGCGAGAAGGATTCCCTCGGGGGGGAAAGCCCGGGAAAGGTGCCCAGGCCGGTGAAGGAGCACAGGCTGGGAGAGTGGCCACCAGGGCAGGATCCGGGGGCGGGGCGGCTGGTTGCGGGGATAACGATAGGCCTTCTCCTCAAGCCTAGTTTGTCCCTTGGGCATGAGGGAGCCAAGTCAGGAGAGGGAGAAGGGAGGACCCCGGGGGCAGACGAGCAGGGGCGACCCTAACAAACCAGGCCTGTCCCCCTTAGCAAATAATGAACCCGGAATGGAGCGGAGGCTGATGTTTTATTCATGGCCGGCGCGGAACCATCAATCACCAGTTCCTGCCACCCAGCCCAGCACTGCCTCCATCATCCTGCCATCCCGGGCTATTTTGGGCTTGGGCTTGGCCTCGCCTCCCCCATCATCCAGGCCCCTCTCCCTGCCTGGGCTGGGGGGCACTTGTCCAGGCTCCAAATGACAGGCTAGAAGCCACAGGTCCATTCTTGCTGAGCATTTGGGTAAACTGAGGTCCAGAGAAGGGCAATGGCGCTATCAGACTCCTACACTGAGGAGGCGGGGAAGATGATTCTTCCCATCTGACAGAAGGGGAGTGGAGGGCCGTGGGCACCAGGCAGGGTCCAGTCGAGAGGAACCAAAGCTGGAGCTGTTTTCGTCTGTCATCACTTGTCCCACCAACCTGCTTCAGAGAAAGGGGCTTCTGGGCCCTCAACGAGCCCAATGCCAGTGCTGTCCCCCATTTACGCCATAAACACCCCGATGGTCTTGTCTGTGCCAGGCCTGTGTCAGACCCTAGGGTCACGGCAGGGGGCAGCCCCAGGGCACTGCTGGGCCTAAGCACAGCACCCCCTCTCGCTAGCCACAGCCAGCACAGTGCAGGCCCCCTGCAGGGAGAGGAGCCCCTCAATCCCAGAACCTTGGGGATCCTGGCAAAGCTCCTTCAGAGGACCCAGTAGGAAGCCCGGGCTCAGAGGGGAAGGCCGCCCAGAGGCACACAGCATGGCACCCGCGGGGACAGGAGAGAGCAAAGGGACGGAACATGTACTTAGTATCACTCTGGGCCCGTGGTGGTCGACTGCTGGACGTGGGCACCTCAGTTAGTCCTCAGCACAGCTGCACGAGGACTCAGCGATCAGCCGAAGCAGTTGGCAACCCCCCAAGGGCTCCTTCCCCTAATCCAGGGCACCACAGCCACCCAGCCTCAGGGTGGGGGAGGGGAGAAAGCAGGAGACTACCATGGGGCCACATGGCGCCCACCGTGGATGCCTGATGCTGGGAGGGGAAATGAGCGGCAGAGAAGCACGAGGCCTTGGAGCTGCCGCATTGCTGGGGCCTGTTGGTTTCTCAAAGCAGGGTTCCCCAGCCTCCCAGGGTGGCTGGGGTGCTGACTCTATGCCGGGCCTGGGTGCATGCCATCCCCACGTCTCTGGGGCTCCACAGCGAGCTCTCTACCACTGAGTCTTAGAGAGATGGCAGCATCTCCGACATGGCTTGTTGATCTGGGACCTGGGTCTTGTTGGGGTGCCCCAGGGGTTCTGCGTGGCCAGAGTTGAGCAGATGGCCAGTAGGGAGGTTGCTTGGAGCTACATCAGGAGGGTCTCCTGGCCAGGCCCTCACTTGCACACCTGTGTGATCCCAGGCAGAGGGCATGCAGGGTCTGCCCAACACCGGTTCCCGCAGTCCTGCTGGCCTAGAGCTGGTGGGAGCTGACTGGGGGCTGGACTCTGTGACCTCTGAAGTTGTTCTATGAGGATAGGTCACTGTTTCATTTGGGTGAGGAACACCAAAACTGCTAGGTTCCGAGGGGTATGCCGAGTACCCAGTTGCTCCTTCCTACCTCCAGTCCCAGAACCTTGGAGGAGACCCAGGGTGTGCATGGGATGATGGGGGTGTAGCTTCCTTTCTGCTCCAGCCATGAAAAGTCTTCCTAAAGGGCTTCAGGGGCAGACCCCATGGGATGCCCCTGCCTCCATGCCCTCCACCAAAGCAGCCTCTGCTTCCTGTGGCCTGCCTCATTCCATGTGCCACAGTGGGTCCTGGTGCTGCCCTGCCTCTGGCTTGGCCCTCGGGGCCAGGGGAGAGCAGGAGCTGGCACAAAGGAGCAGTCCTACCTCCTCCCGCCCACCTCCTGCTCCAGAAGGTTCTGAAGCAGCCCGCCAACCAGAGGTAAGAGCTGGAGTCAGGTCTGGCTCCCTGTTTTGGCTCTGTTGCCTGGTAGCTGCTGGGCAGCCTCCAAACGTGTGTCTTCCTCTGTATGTGAAGCTGGGGCAGTGAGTAACAAGAAAGATCGTGCAGGGCTCCCGTGCCCCTCTGCCAGGTTCCATCTGCCAGAGCCCTGCCCTGCTCGGCAAGGCTCGCATTTCTTACCCTGTCCTGGCTGGAAACCTCAGCCTCCACCACACCTCCCTTTCCTGGTTCCTGCCCACCTGGCCTGGCTGGTGACCCGGTGTCCGGCCCAGGTTGAAAACAGCCTGGGCCCCACTGCCTTCTGTGGAGATGCTCCTGGATTTGCAGGCACTGTCTGGTCCCCTAGACGCACTTCCAAGACTAGGTGTGGAAGAGCCAGATCCTGCCCCGTGGGATGCTTGGATCCCTTTGGGGACCCTAGTGGGCTTTTGTCATGTTCCTGCTCGCACACCTCTGCCCATGGGGAGCCCACTGCCACGAAGAAGACCAGCCACACGTTTTGGGGCCAAGCTCTGTTCTAAGCCCTTTGGTCACAACTAGCCTTGTTCCAGGGAGGTCTCCAAAGCTGAGGAGTGTCTCTAGATCCTTGTGTACAGCTGGTCCCTCCTCCGCCGGCTCCCTCCCCTAACCACAACCTGTCACGAGTTCCTGCTCCCTCAGGAGACGCCCTTACTGTGGTCTCGGTCTATCACCCTGTTCACAGCAACCCCACACAGCGTAAGTTATTACCCTCATTTGCCAGATGTAAATGACTTAAAGCATGGAGGGCGACACCCGGCCCAAAGTCTTCCAAGTGGGTGCTTGGGCCCAGGACCAGGAGACTCCAGAGTCTACTCTGAGCCCTTCCGGGGCTGTCCAGTCCCGTGACCCCAACCCTCTGCAACTCAGCCGCATCACCATGTTTATAGATGAGCAAGCCGCGACTGGGAAAGCGAGGCGGTGACCAGAGGGCCAAACCGACAAGAGGCCCGGCTGGGGGAAGGGCTGCTGGTCCTCCCTGGCAGTCCTGGGACCTGGGCTATGCCTCCTGCCCGAATCATCCTCCCCGTGTTTCTGCAAGCAGGCCTGGCTGCTTGGGGCAGCAGGGACTGGAGGTCTCACAGGGGCCTCTGAGAAAGCTGGGGGTCCACGGGAGAGAGGAGCCCACAGGCCCGGCACATGGCTGATCGGCCCCGTTGCCTGGGAGCAGCTGAGGGACAAGGTCATGGTCTCCCACCATTCCCATGACCAGGAAAGAAGGAGAGATCATGGGGGCCAGGCTGGGGGGCAGGAGGTCAGCACCAATGCTGAGGCTCTGCCCCGGAAAGCTGAGAAGCTGTAGACAAGGGGCTTCCCCTCTCGAAGTGTCCATCTCCCCAACTGTGAAAGGAGCTCACTCTCACACCATCTCTCACAGATGGTGCCAGGCCCGTCCAGTGCCTGGTGTCAGGCGCTGTGTGTCCTGCTTCTTTTCCTCTGGGCCCTGAGTGCTGCCTGGGCTATCTTGGTTTTCACAGATGCACTGGCAGCTTTATGCCTGGGCTCCCTCACCTCTGGGAGGAAGGAACGTTGCCTGACCTGTTCACTCCCTGCGGCCAGCACAGTGACCGGCACGCAGGAGGTGCTTAATAAATGTCAGGTGAATGAATGATCGTCAGTTACCCACTCCCTGACTTGTGGCCCCCCCAAATTCACCCCCTGTCAGTCTTTTCTACAGGGCACCTACTGTGTGCCAGTCCTCATTCAGGGGACTCAGGGATGACAAAATGATGGTTCTGCCCTGAGGAGTTGACGTTCCAGTCTGTGCATTGATACGTTATCAGTTGGCAAAGGTGCCTTGGAAAACTAAGGCAGGGGAGAAGGGCCCATCCTGCCAGAGTTGGGGTGTGGTGGGGCAGGGACTGCAGTGTTAAATCCTGTGGTCCCCGAAGGCCTCCGGGAGGAGTTGGTGACTGAGCAGACTTGCCTCAAGTGAAGGACTAAACAAGAACCTGCCTGGAGAAAAGCATTCGTGGCAGAGAGAGCAGTCAGAGCAAAGGCCCTGAGGTGGTCCATTCCTGGCATTTTCAGTTCGGGAAGGGCAGTTCCTCAGTTTCCTCAGCCCCACACCCAGCCCCTCAGTGAATGCTCCAGGTCTAGCTGCTGAACGTCTTTGCTTCCGTGGCCACTGTCCTGCCTTCCTGGGCCTGAGCAGTATCTGCCCACTGGGCGCCCCCATGCCCCCCACTCCAGGCCATGCTGGCCCAGCTCAGCTCCTCCTCTCACAGCAACTGAGAGATCATTTGAAGTGTGAAGCAGACCATCCCTGCAGAGCTCCTGTGGGAAAGAGTGTGGTGGGTAAACACGGAGTTCCTCTGAGACCCAGCGAGCCCACCCTCGGTGTGCAGATGCCCACGTGTTCACTCAGCGCCATTAAATGTCAGTCAGTAGGAGGCAGAAACCACTGCAGTGTCCATCAGCGGAGACAGGGATAAAAGAAGCTGGGTCTAGCCACAGGATGGAATACTATTCAGCCACGAAAAGGAATGAAGGCCTGGGACACACTGCTGCACAATAGCCCCAGGAGACCTGATGCGAAGCAAAAACCAGCCAGACACAACAGCTCTCGAGTTCTACGATTCCATTGATATGGAATTTGCAGGACAGGTAGAGTCCCAGGTAGGAAGGAGATGAGTGGCTGGTTCTTCCCAGCCCCTACCACGGCCTGAAAGCATCGCCCTGAGGTCTGCTCGTTTCCATCTTTATTGTCTGTTTCCTGCACTAGAGCATCAGGTCCATGAGGCCAGGGCATTTTGTCTCCAGGGCCCAGGAGAGGGCCTGGCACACAGTAGGTGCCCAACACCGGAAGGAAGGAAGGAATGCTGGTCGTCCTGCTTTCCTCCCCTTCCTCCAACAAGCTCCAGTGAGCTGCGTGCTGAACCCCACTGGGTCTGCATTTGGTGGAGGAGTGCTGGTGTCCTGCCCTGCCTGCCCCCGTCGTGACTCCCCATCCCCCTGAATGGAGGCCATACCATTTGGCATGACCTTCCAGGCCTTTCCATGGCCCCAGTTGGCCCATGCCTCCACTGTCCCCAGTGGGAAACTCTTCCCCACACCTTTTCCCACACTCACTGCAACAGATCCTGCCTCTAGGCCCTTACCCGGGCAGGTCCCTCCGTCTGCCCTAGGCCACATAGCCGCTGGCACTTCAGCCGAGACTGACACTGGGTCGGTTCAACCTTGGATCGTCCGACCAACACTGCTGCCCGGGTTTGGGGGGAGCCAAGAAGCCGACCTGGGGGATATGGTGGTCACAATTATGAGTGTTCCCCATGAGCCCCCAGACACCCATGAATCATGATCCCTCTGGTCCTCTGGGCATTATTTTCCAGGTGAAAATCCGAGGCTCAGAGAAGTTAAGCAAATTCTCCAAGGTCACAGAGGAAGGAAGGGTAGAGCAGAAGTGACTGTAGAAGCAGCATTTTTCTTTCTGTTACTCTTTCATTACTGGCCCTGGGCTTTGTCTTCAAGAACCTTTCCCCTCTGCCGCTCTGCTCCCCAGGGCCTCAGGCCCACTCCCTCTGAGCAGGGGTCCAGACATGGGGTAAGGGTCCAGCCACTTACTGAGTTGGAGCCGGTCACCTGGCTGTACCTCAGTCTCCATATCAGGAAAGTGGGGACAGTGCCAGGGTCTTTCTCCCCAGGATGATAAGAGGCCATTATGAGGACCTGCAGGTGGTCAGGGTCTGAGAAACATCAGGGTGACTGGAGCTGTTTCCCCAGTTCCCTAGGGCTCCAGTCCCTGTGGAGAGATGAGTACGCACAGGGCACATATCTGGGTGAAGACTGTCTCAAATACAAGACCAAAGGCCTGCAGGAGCCTGGATGAGGCCCAAAGCCAGCCCTGAAGACCCCCCGGGGGGAGGATGCGGACAGTGTGGGTTTTGGAGTATCCCAGGCAGAAGAAACAGCCTGAGCTTGGACCTGGAGGTGGGGGACGTGAGACCTCCGAGAGGCTGAGCCAGGCTGGCGGGAGGAGAGTGGGAAAAAAGGGCCCCTAGCACGTCCTCAGGCCTTCCCCAGGGACATGCGGTGACTGTCAAGCACCAAGGGTACCCCTGCCTCCATGAGCTCTTTCCTCCATGAAGAATCATAAAAATTGTATTCTGACTGCATTGGTATAAAGATGAATATTAGTCTGTTCATTATCCACTCCCCACTTGTGCCTCTGTCCATCTCTCTCACCTACCCACCTCTCTGCTGATCCGCCCCCCCATCTGCCCAGCCAGCCAGCCAGCCAGCCCCCCAATCCACCTGCTCCCGACTGACCGCCAGTCTTCTGTCCATCCGCCCATATGCCGATCTGTTTTCTTTCTCATCGCTTACTGCATCAGTCTCTGCGTTCATCTCGTCTCCAGAGACTTTTCTAGCATCTGACTCCAATTCCCAGCACAAACGACAGATCCAAACCATACTTCAAACTCAGCAGGGCTTCAAGGCTCTGCCAACCTATCTTGTCTCTCCACTCACGGCTTCCGCCATTGATCCTAGAAGCTTGGGGACTCTAGGAATGTGCCTACCATGCCCAGTGGGTGACTTGTGTCCAGCCGTCTCTCTCTGCCTTGGGTTGGGAGCTATTTCTAACGGTCTGTGACAGGGGTTCTGTAGCCTGGAGGAGAGAGGCAAGCCATGATCAGGGGCTGATCATGGGGCCGTGAATGGGAACAGATTCTCGTTCTGAGCCTCAGTCTGCCCACCTGTGACGCCCTTCCCCCATATTCTAATCCAGTTTCTAGGCTCCCTAAGCTTCCCCAGTGCCAGGGTGGAGGAGGGGTGCTTGCTTTTTCCTTTCCTCCCTGCCTCTTAGACACTTAACAGCCATGATGACCTTGGACCAGGAGGGGAGGTCTGCTGCGGGAGGGAGTCCCTCAGCCCCATTACCACTATGATAGCCCTTGGGGACCAGGGGTCACCAGGTCCCAGCTGTAAGGCCCATTAGCAGCCTATTAGCTCCATCTCCCCCCACCCCAACCCCCCAACCTCCGGCCTCAGAACCTTCCTGGTGCTTCCTGGCAGAGCTTCTGGGACCTCAGAGACCTTGAATGGATCTCAGAGGTCCCATTCAAGGTGAAGGCCTGGTCAGCCTGTGCAAGATTGTGGCTGACCCTTGCAGAGCTGTGGGGGTCAACGGCAAGGGAGACCCTGGCAGGGGTGAGCTGGCGGCTGGACACATGGAGCAGGTGGTGATGGCCAGCGAGAGGTGTGGGCCACGGGCCCAACCTTTGGCTGAAAGTCCCCTCTGCCCCTTGCCCAATAGGAGCTGAGTGCCGTGTTCTGCTTTCTCCCTCCCCGCGTATGTGAAGCGACTTTTACCCAGGAAATGTGTCCGGTCAGTCAGTCGATCAACAAACATCGACTGAGCTTACAAAACATCAGACCTTGGCCAGGAGGGCAAAGATTTAGCCTCTCCTAATTACAGAATTCATTCAGTCACCAACATATATTGATTGAGCATTCACTGTACGCCAGGCCCTGAGACAGTAGCGAGAGAGACCAACATTCCAGTGGAGGAGATGGAAAAGGAACACGCGAAGGAACAAATGGGACAAGTTCCCAGAAGGAAAGGGCCTCGGGAGAGACAGAACATGATGTCACATGAAACAAGGTTGGAGTGGCTGCTGTAGCCGGAGGATTTGGGGGGCCTCCTTAAGGAAGGGGCCTTGGGGCTGGGGCCTGGTTGATGAGAAGTAGCCTGGGAAGCGGAGAGGAAGGGGAAGAATGTTCTGGGCAGCAGGAGCAGCACATGCAAAGTTCCTGTGGGGAGGAAGAGGAAGCCAGAGGTGCTGGAGGAAAGAGGTAGGATCCCAAGGGGAGGCCGTAAGGGGAGCCCAGCAGTTTGGATTCCTCTTGTTGTACAAAGGACAGCTGTTGGAGGATCCAGGGCAGGGAGGGACGTGATCTGGCCCCAGCTTCTGAGGGTCCCATGGCTGTGGTGAGCTGTGACGGTGCTCCAGCCGGCACAGGCATGGGGCGGGCGGGGACACTGACGGGAGGGATGGACGCAGATCTGCTTGCAGTCTGAGTCACCAGGAATTAGAAGCCTCATGAATCTTAGAATTAGACTCTCCTAATTAGAACTGGAATTAGGAGCCTCAGAGACTCTTGGCATTCGAAGCTGGCAGGAAGCTCACGGGGACCTGATCCCTCTCGGGCAGCCTCAGCCCCCAGGGCCCCACCCCTATCACCCCCCCACCCCACCCCTCACCCCAGTCTCCCTGTGCTCCAGCTTCAACAGACTGAGCTGAGCTGTTGCCCAAGCGATCCTGCTCCTGCCACCCGTCCCCTGCCCCAGATGTCTTGGTGGCCATACAAACAGCCAGCTGCTAAAAGACAGGATCACCCAGTGTCCCTCGAAGCGGGGGGGACCCTATGTCCCAGAGTGTCCTGTGCAAAGGACTTCATGGTATTGCTCTGCTTCTGATGAGGACCTGAGGAGATGCATGCCATTGTTCTTCCCATTTTGTGGATGAAGAAACTGAGGCTTAGCGAGGCAACCTGCATCCCCTCAGGGCCCAAGTCCGGGCGGGCAGGGCGGGAGAGGAGGGGTGGGAAGGCAGAGAGAGCAGCGCCTGGCGCAGTATTTTTAGCCGCTGCCTGCCTGGCCTGCGAGGGGAGGGGAGCCGAAGACGGTCTTCAAGGGAGGAAGAGCGTAAAGTGATGTCTTAATTGGGATCCTCGAGGAGAAAAACTGTTACAAGTGCTCAATTATTTTATAATGAGCCCGCCAGTGTGAGGAGAGAGCCACAAACATTTGCAAAGCTGCAAGATGTGTGGGGTGCTGCTGCGGGGGGCGGGAGGGACGGAGGTCCTCTCTCCTGGCTGTGAGGAGCCGGCTGCGCGCCAGGTCCCTCTGCCCCCCAACTCACTCCCGTGATGGGCCACCGAAGAGGAATCCAGGCCCCAGGGGACATTTCGGTGAGCCTCCAGGAGCTGACCGGCCCTCCCACCTTGGCCCTGATAGGGGGAAAAGGGGGACGGACTCCAGGGATTTGGGGTGCTGAGGGCAGGGAAAGACGGACGCCCTGGGAAGCACAGGGCCACGTCTGTGTCTGGGCCTCCCTCCATGGCTCCCCATCGCTGTCCCTGAGAAAGTCCCAGCTCTGTGGGCCTCAGTGGTCCTCTGAGACTTGCCCTGCTGACCCTTCACGGACCCTCCTGGTGCACCCATCAGCGCCTCTCACCTAACTGGGCCTGGGAGGTTTCTGCCTCGAGGCCTTAGCCTTTGCCATTTCTGCTGCCTGGATCCTCGCCCTCCTTTTGTTTATAGCTGAAAAACTTCAGTCATCTTTCGAGGTGTGTCTCAGCTGTTTTCTCCTCGGTGATCATCCTGTGTGTTTTGTCTGCCTGGCTGGCAGGCAGTGCCTAGTGAATCCTTGGGTAAATCAGCCCCAGCCAGGGCCTCAGGTAACTCATGTGGCCAGTGGGGAGGTCGGACTGAAGCGTGGGGATTCTGAAATGCTCAAGCTCTGCGGGCCAGGATCTGCCATGCCCAGAGACGAGCCCCAGGCCCAGAGAAGCTCTCCAAGCGGTTGGCCAGAGATTAGATAACCTGCAGGGGCTCCACCTCCAGCAAGGCCTGGCTGGGGCAGGTGGTCAGGGCGAGTGACAGAAAGCAGATACTGTTGCTTCCATTTTACAGTAAAACTTTAAAATTTCAAGTACTTTAAAAAATACAGTTTGCCTTCACAAGTATGTCTGGGGATAGAACAGGGGCTGGGAAATGGAAACCTGAGGCCAAATCATTGCTCAGGGCTCTCGAGAGCAGGCCCCAGGGGCCTCCACTTCCCCATCTCTGAAATGGACATGTTAATTGCCTCCATGGTCCTGGAGCCAAGGTGAGGCCCCCAGGGAGCTGAGTTCCCATTACAGACGCTCAAGGATACTGAGAGTGGCTGGACGGGCCAATGGAGGGGGGTGTGTGTGTATACAGCACAGTTTCTCAGAGGCAGGAGTGGGCTCCCTGGAGTTCTTCCCAGCATCCCCCCGTGGTCTAGGATCAGGATTCTGGAGGCAGCTGCTGCTGCGGCAGGAAAGGAGCAGGAACAGGACTCAGCAGAGGAAGGGTGTGCTGTCCTCAGAGGCCCATGAAAGCCAAGGGCTACAGCTTGAGGCAGTGAAGCACCCCACGGCCTGCAGCCCCGGGTTGACGGTACCATCCAATTGTATAGGTGGGCAAGTGGGTGCCTGAGACTGGTCAGGGACCCCCCCTGGTCAAAACCTTCCCATGGTTCCCCCTCTCTAGGAGAAAAAGACAAAGTCTTCCAAAGGCCTCAAGTCTCCCTATGACCCCCTGACACAACCCTCCAATGGCTCTTGCCTTTGCTCTCTCTGCTTAACTAAATGGGCTTCTCCTGGAACTCACTAGATAAGTCCTACCTCAGGGCCTTTGCACATGCTGTTGCTGCTGCTTAGACCACTTTTTCTCTAGATATCCTCATGGCTCCTTCTTTATCTGCCTCAGGTCTTTTCTTAGTAAAATTTTTGTGGCCCAACCAAAGGTTGCACCCCCACCAGCCCACCCCCTCCCCCGTGGTTTATTTTTCTCCATAATACCTAATATTCTAATCCCTCACTTAGCCTGTTTATTCTGTCTCCTGCATTAGGGCCCCAGCTGCCCAAGGGCAAGGATTCTGTCTGTTTTGTTGACTACTCTGTCCCGGCAGCTGACGCAGTGACTGGCACACAGTGGGGCCCAACACATCCTACCTGAATGAATGAGTGATTGACTCGGTGCCCGTGGTGCTGCTCCAGTGTTGCCAGGCTAGGCTTGGCTGGAGAGGAGTGGGAAGGGGTGAGCGTGGGCAGCTGTCCTCCTCTTCCAGCACACGAGCCCCAAGGACCCTGCTGGGTCCAGTGTTGAGGGTAAAGACCCAGGTAAGTTTGAGGTCAGTCTCTGTGGATGAATGGACAGATGGGTCCCTTCAGTCAGCGGGGGGCGGACGGCTAGCATGATGGAGCTGCTGCTGCTGCCGAGGAACAAGGAGCATGTCCTGTGTGTTTCTGGAGTGCTCCTCCCACACATCCCATAATCCATCTCATTTCATTCCCATCACCACCATATGAAGGGAGCATTTATGTCTCCATTTTACAGATGGAAAAACTGAGTTTAAGGGATGTGAAATGACTTGCTATGGCTTCCCTGCTGAGGAGAGGTTGAAACCAGATTTGTCCCCAGATCAGCTTGGCCTTCAGGGCACCCTTGCTGTTCAGGACAAGGTTCCTACCACATAAGTGGGTACCCTTGGGGAGCGGGCAACCCACCTGGGGCTCTCTGAGATCCCACCAGCTGGCCTCTGGAGAAGGAGGTCTGTGAAGACCTGTTGGGTCCCACCTGATGTTGAGAGATATGTTGGTCCCCAGAGAAGTGAGGACAAGAGCCGCTCACCCCCAGTCTTCCACATGCTGCTGGCACCCGGCAGCCCCGCTATGGGGCAGGGGGTGTGGGTGGGAGGAGGGCTGGCATGACTCATCGCAGACGAAGAGAGCCCGTTCCAGCCAGCAGCATGAACCCCAGGCCTAAGGCCCAGCCAGCCCTGTGGACCCAGGCCCTGCTGCTCTGGGTCTTGGTGTCTGATAAGGGAAATTGGGTGTCCTCATCCCCAGTGAGATGATGAATGTGCAGAGCTTAGCACATGGGACGGTAGGGAGCTTCTTTTGTCGATGATTCCAACCAGCGCTGCCTTGTCCCTCCAGGGGACCCTGGGCAGGTCACTGCTCTGAGCCTCAGTTCCCTTCTCTTTAAGTAGGCTTCACGCCCGGTGCAGAGCCCAACCTGGGGCCCGAACTCACAATGCTGAGATGAAGATCTGAGCCGAGATTGAGAGTCAGACACCTAATGGGCTTAGCCACCCAGGCGCGCCAGTTCCCTTCTCTGAAACAGGGAAGCAGATGCCTACCTCGCAGCTTTGCTAGAAAGATTCTGTTTTTCAAACAAAGATTTATTTTCCAGGCCAGCGTTCTGCGCGCTGTTTCAGCCGTGCATGAAACAAACATTCCTGTCTTCAGGGAGAGACAATTAACATAACAAATAAGTAAATTACAGACCCTATCGAGAGAGAGTAAGTGTTAGAAAGTAAATTGGGGGAAGGATGGACTGGAGAGGGGGTATAATTTAAAATAAGTGTACAGAAATGTGTAACCCTGAGAAGAGCTCTTGGAACAAAGACCCGAGGTTCGTGAAAAAGTGAGACTTGCCGAGATCTGGGGGAAGAGCATTCTGGCAAAGGGAGAGGGAAGGAAGGGGAAGCAGCCTGGGGTGGACAGGCCCTGGTGTGTGTGGGGAACAGCGAGGAGGCTGAGGAGAGGAATGGGAGGTAAAATGAAGGGTAATGGGGGGCCCTGAGGCTGTTGCTCAGCGGGGAGACCCGGGAAGGTTTAGAGCAGAGGGTTTTAACTGCTTCCAAAACTGCTGTGTGAAGAAGGGCACATTTGTTTTTCTCCCCATTTGAAGTTCTCCTATGCCCTTTAGTGGCTGAGTCCTTACTCCCCCCCTCCTCTGCCCCCTACTCCACACCATCCCTGGTGGCCCCTGGGAAGACTGCAGGGATCCGGTGACTTCCCTGCACCAGGCCCCATGCCAGTGCTGGCCTTAGGAGCCCAGGGGCACGTGGGGGGCAAGCTGGCAGACAGCTCCCCCGTCAGCACCCAGCTTGGGACCTGACACCCCAAACCTGGGCTCCCAGTTCCAAAGTCAGAGGGCCACTGAGGATGCGTACAAAGGCATGTGCCCGGAAGCGGCTACACAGCCGCACTGAGCCCACTGCATGGCCAACGTCATGTATAGAAACTTCATCATTTCCACTCGGAAGCGGGGTGCAGTCCAAGTTGTTCCCAAGGCAGAAAGCCCTAAGGATGTGCACTGTATACCCTGGGATCAACTGGAATTGTTTCATAAGCAAAATGATAAAAATCCTTTCTCAACCTCCCACTGCCCTCCCCAGTAATGCTGGGGGGTAGCAGTGTGTCTAACCTTCTGAGCCCCTGAGATGGGAGAGGCTGAGAGGGGCCAGCCCTGGGATGGGGGGCCTGGGCAGGAGGGGCGGCAACTGCCTCACCCAGCAAGAGCTATGTGCTGACACGAAGCCCTGAATTCCCCATTTGCTTCCCTCACTGCACCCATTTTGTGCCTAAGCCCTGGCTAGGCCGAAGGCCCAGGAGGGATCCCGGGACAATGGTGCCCCAGCTCCGGGCACTGACCTCAGGGCAATGGCTGGACGGGCCTGATCTCCGGCAACCCCCTGCCCCCCAGCCACCTCACACACACAGGACAAGCTGACCAGAGCCCCTGCCCTGTCATCCAGGCCTGTTACCCAGAGACAGAGGCCCTCTGGTATTTGGACACCTCTTGTGATGTGGTGCTCACTACTTCCCAGGGCAGCTGTGTTTGGCTTCCTCCCACCAGCCCTTTGTCTTCATGGCTCCTGCCTGCCCTACACACCCTCCCTGCCCCCATGCTTACTGTACTATGGGCCGTCAGGCACCAGAGATCTAGGAGGAACTTGAAACCATAAACTACTGTCCCCTAGAAGGGAGCACAGCACGGCAGTTATGACCATTTAGCCCGGAGTCAACCACTTCATGGCTGTTCATGGCTGCATGACATTGAGTTCTGTGACTCAGTTTCCTTCATCCATAAAATGGCAAAAATGCTCTACCTTGCAGCTTTGCTAGAAAGATTCTGTTTTTCAAACAGAATCTAATGGGTATGGAGACATAGGTAGAGAAGATGCCTGGAGATGTCAGTGCGTTGGTCCTGGGGATGAGCTGAAACACACTGATGTCTTTGGTCCTCCCCAAGATCCTGGGGATTCCCTGCCACCGTGTTCAGCCAAGCGACCAGCTTCGGGGATGTGAGGAATGGCCGCTTTCTCCACAAGACCTACGTTGCCAGTGTGAGAGCCTGTGCTATGCACAACCTCGCCCTGCCCAGCCCTGCCCTTCCAGCCTCCGCCTGGCCAGCTTTTCTGGTCACTTCCTTCCTGTCTTCTTAGTGACAGTTTCAGAGATCAGAGGTGGTGGGCCTGCAAGGGCCTTTGGACCAGAGGCAGTGGAAGGCTGAGCCAGGATTCTGGGCAGGGACTGAGGCCTGTGGACGGCAAGGACAGGACCTTCCAGGCAGATGAGGAAATCAAGGCTCCAGGGGTGAATGTACGCGGCCTCTCAGGACAGAGAGGTGAAGCCCCCCTCAACTACAACACCCTTTTTCAGATCCCTGACCCAGAGCTGACATGTCCCCTTCTTGGTCTGAACCCCTAAAGGGTTGTAAGACACCGGACCTTGTGCAGACGGATGTGCAAAGCCCAAATGGGGAGGGGCAAGAGTGCGGATCCACAGCAGGCTGAGAGGTCCAGGCCTGGGTTCCTGCGGTGTCTGTAGGAAGGGGCCTTGCACCATGATGGCATCATTCCTCTGGGGGCCTCTGGCCCTTTTCTGTGTCTTGAACCCTTCCTCCGAATTCCGGTCTTCCATGCATCCAATATCACACGGGATCCCAAAGGAGTAAGTCGTCACAATAGTTAAAATGCACTTCCGCGCTTTGGTTAATATGTCCTTCTTCAGGAACGCACTGATGGTAAAGTTGAATGGCTCCTTTAATCCCAACCATACTTTCAGGCCAGAGATGAGCATTAGTGATGTTCAGAAAGTGAACATTAGGGGGCGACTGGGTGGCTCAGTGGGTTAAGCCGCTGCCTTCTGCTCAGGTCATCATGATCTCAGGATCCTGGGATCGAGTCCCACATCGGGCTCTCTGCTCAGCAGGGAGCCTGCTTCCCTCTCTCTCTCTCTCTCTCTCTCTCTGTCTGCCTCTCCGTCTACTTGTGATTTCTCTCTGTCAAATAAATAAATAAAATCTTTAAAAAAAAAAAAAAAAAGAAAGTGAACATTAGTGATGTCCTACAAACCCAGGAGAGGGATTTGACCACATCTGTGACCTTCCTCGGGGGGCAAAATTCTCGACCACCGCAGATACTATGGTTTGCTGCTTCACTGTAGTTGAAGGAAACACCACATTTCACCTGGAGGTTGGTAAAAATAGTGATATTTCCCCCTGTTCCCACACATGGACAGGGAGTTCCTCCTCATCTCATCTGCTCCTGCGCTCGGGGAATGTCACAGTGGCCACCTAATAATGCCGCATTCAGTGAGTGGGGGAACACGTGACCATCAGGGCTCTTCACGAGGCCGGGTGCTGTGCTCGACACTGGGTGAGAACTTGCCCCACAACTGATCCTTCCCACAGCCCCGTAAGGCAGCCACTCATGTGGTCCCCATGCGGCAGGGAGTAAACTGAGGCACAGAGAAGTTAAGTCGTTTGCTCAAAGTCATACAGCGAGTGAGTGCTGGCATCAGGATTTGAACCCAAGTCAGTCAGACCCCAGAGCTTGGGCTACCCACCTCCTAACCCGGCAGGAGGCCTGGCATACACTTGGGGGTTCGTAGATGTTTGGTTCATTTGAAGGGTCATTGTTGAATCCTCTGATCAGGAGGGACGTTCCCTGGGGCCAGGCTGGGCTCTCTGGATTTACAATTGGCTCTATATTTATCATCCCCGTGCCTGCTAGGCAGGTTAATGGATTTTAAATGGAGTCGATGCTAATTGCCCCGTGCAGTGGATATGCCTGCCCAGGGGGAGAGTTTCCTCCAGCTCTAGGACCAGATTCCTTGACAAAGAACAGCACCAGACCCATGGTGAAGATTTAAATGGGCCAGAATGGGAGGAAGGAGGGCGCTCAGGGCCAAGGAAACGGTGTGGGCAAAAGCATGGTGGCAGGACCTGCTACGCCTCCTGGGGAGGAGTCAGGCAGGCCTCTCATTCCAGCAAGTCCTCCCGGTGCATGGGCACAAGGCGAGGCTGTCTCTGAGGAGTTGCTGTGAGATTCAGGTCATCACGGATTGCTCATTAATCACTACAGACAGGACGGGGTCGGGCAGCTCCACGGGGAGTCCGAAGCAAGAAGGAACTGGTCAGCATGGAAAAATGAAAGGGAGTCATTTGGGACAGCTTTCTGGACCAGCCTCCCAGGGCCATGGGGAGCCCCAGGAGAAGGAAGTCTCCCTTTACCCTCAGCTTTGGGCTATTTTAAAAATTAATGACTCTAGGGAGGCACATTGGAATCCTTGAACATGGTATAAAGATACAACAGACTTAAAGAGAACAGTTTGCCTCCTTCCTGCTCCCCCAACCCTGAGGTCTCCTCCCAATAGCCAGTTTCTGATGTCCCTTTCCAGAACATTCTACCAAACACCTGTATGTATGTGTGTGTGTGTGTGTCAACCAAAAAAAAAAAAAAAAATCCTGGTGATAACCTCCATCCCCTCTTCCACATCATGCTTTCCCACTCCATCTTACAGAACTTCCCCCATTAGATTCATTCAACAAATATTTCGGGAGCTAAGTGCTGCCTTGTGGTCAACCAGGCCAGACCTCTGTTCTCATGGGGTCTGGGTCCTTGCTCTCCCATAGACGTGCACTGCCCTGCTACACTCGTGCTGTGTTGGGTTTTCCTTCCCTGGTGATGCCATGCAGCCTGTCCCTGCTACAAGTGGCGAACTGGATGTCCTTCTTGGTACCCTGTGTAAGCAGATCAGTGGGATAAATTCCATGATGTGGAATTCCTGGGATAAAGGGATGTATCTTCTTAACTTGGCCAGCTGTCACTGGATTGTGGATGAAACATCAGGGTCTTGCTTGCCGACAGGGCAGTGGTGCTGATGCAGATAGAGATGGAGACTTGGGAGCCAGAAGTGGGACGTGCATGGGGAGGGAGAGGAGAGAAGCTCCCTGTGCCCTCAAGGACCCCCAGATTGAGGGAGAGGCCGGATTGGTAAGGCACAAGGGTTCAGGAGAGGTGAGATGGGGAAGCCAGAGAGGCTATGGGTGCCTAGAGGAGGTGTGGGACCCAGCTGCAGAGCACGGGGCACCTGGGGAGGAGGTCTTTTCACTGAGCACCTGCTGTGTGTCCATTGCTGTGTTGAGCCCTCTCCAGGAGCCATCCCCCCAGAGATCTACAATATCCATCACTCATCCAATGAATAACCGGGAGACCTCCTAGGTGCTGCAAGGAACTAGGGGAGTGTCATGCCCTTTCTACAGCTGAGGAAACTGAGGCTTGGGGTAGGGGGAGGAGGCAAGAGCTAAGGATCCAGGAATGTGGTCTCACCACCCCTCCCCCCTCGCCCATCCCTGAGAATGGCCCAGGCTGTGGGTGCTCTTTAAATAGGAGCATGCGAGCTCCCCTGATTCCCGGGAAAGGACCTCAGGACACCGGGAAGGTTGTCCACCCTGTGGCTGGGTTGTCAGACTTATTACATTGATGAGATAATTTAACTAAAAAAAAAAAAAAAAAAAAACTGTTGAAGCAATAAATGCTTTCTGCACAAAGTCTGAATGAAACAGACCTGATGCTGTCTAAGGGTCCTACGTGTCACACACGTGCCAGTGAGTCTCTCGCCTCGGAATGGAGGCTGAGGGCCTGCTGAGGAGCAGGCACCCCGCCAGGTGGGCCTGAGTCTAGGGTGCTCAGGAAGCAGGTATGGACATTTGCCTCTACACGGAAGTGAATGAGGAACAAGGCCCCCTTCCGGGAGGGTACCCCACCAGCAGTTTCACCAGATTTTTGCTTTGCAAATCCAAAAGTATCTGTAGATTTTCTTGACATACCTAGGATCACATAGCAGACCCTCTTCTGCCTCTCGATTCTTTCTGCGGCAGGGTGGCAAGGGGGACAGGATGTCATGGCCAGTGAGCCCTCCCCTGCCAGGCCTTACAGATATCTTTCAGTTTCCAAGTCAGGCCCAAATCGGAGAAGACGAAACTGAGTCCCAGGGCTCAAGCCCTGCTCCCTTGTTGAGGGCAAAGGGGCTGGTCATGGGGGCAGGGAGTGATGGCCCCACGTGGGGACCGCAATGAGGGGGGCACAGGGAAGAGGCAGGCAGTGCCCACCAGGGTGGATGGGGCTGGGTAATTGGCCGGATTATCCCAGCAGGGAGGCCTCCTTGGGGGAAGCTATTTTTAACTCTGAGAGGCTGAAGTGACTTCCCTCCCTCCTTTTATTGCCCTTTATTCTTGTCATACTGGGGCCTGCAGGCCTTGCCCGGCTTCCTGTGCCTTTCGGGGAGGGGGAAAGTGACCAGGAAGGGAGGGAGAAAATACTCTGCCTGCACCTGCGTGCTTGTCCCCCACGTGGTTCTGCCGGGTGGCTCTCAAGCACCCCACATTAGAGAGGAGGAAAGAGGATCGGAAGGTTTGAGAGACACTTTGGAGGCCTTGCTGCTCTTTCAAGCCACCACCTCCACCAGCAGCCCCTTGAGGCCACGGAGCAGAGTATCAGAATCCATCTCAAAAATCTCTCAAGTTGGAAAGGGATTATTTCAGGAAAAACAGAGAACTCAGAAGTCCAGGGGTGGATCTAAAGGCCCCAAAGAAGCATGTCTGGAATCTCTTCTCTTGATGTCTCAGCTCTGCCTTCCTCCCGGCGGGTCTCCTCTCCTGGGAACTGGAGCTCCTTCTCCAGCTGATCCAGCCAAAGTCCTAGGGCCAGTTCTCATCAGTTGACTTCGATCACATGTCTGTCCTCAACCAATCACAGTACAGCTCCCAGCCAGGGCTGGGTCACTGGCTCACCTTGGGCTGCGGGGATGGTCTCAGCTTCCGAGAAGCACGTGGTAGAGAGTATGGGCCATGGGTGGGTGCGTGGGTGGGTGGGTAGGTCCCCGAAGGGAACGGTTCCCAGAAGAGGGGCCCAAGCCGTGGGAGGACGTGGACCGCTGATGCCTCTAGAGTCTCGTCTCCAGAACGCAAACTGCCTGATGCCAGGAAGTTGCGGGATGAGCGTGGCCCAGAGTCCCAGGTGCTCCCCCCTGGCCTTCATTAGCTCGTCCTCCTGACAGCTGCAGCTCTGTGGGAGGCCCGGAGGAGGAGCCCGGGGGGCTAGGGTGAGTGTCAGAGCCTGTGCAGGCAGGAGGGGAATAAGTCAGGCCGAGTGGATCGATGCCTGCTTCCTGACGGCCGGGAGGGACTCAGTGTCCTGTTTCCAGGGCCGCCATCCGTTCCTGAAGTTCTGCTTTCCTCCAATCAATGCTGCGGGGTCAGCCTGGGGCCTGCGGATGCCTGGGGACTGCGAGGGCATAGGGGAGTCACTTCCTTGACCTCTCTGGCAGGCAGCATCACCCCTCCCCAGGCCCTGACAAAGGGCCACCAGCCTTGGCCAGCAGGCCTCCACCTAGCAGCTCACAACCACCCCACGCAGCCCCTTCCTGGGACCTGTCTGGGCGTCATCTCTACATCTATCAGCTGGGAGTGGGTGCATCTAACTGCCCACCGATGGGGTAATAATGACATGGTCCTTCATAGTAAGTCCATGCACGTGGGCATTTAACCCACAGCATGGCTCAGGCCAAGAGTATAAACGGGGGCAGCCACTGTCACCATTATTGTTATTATCACGGTGATGTCTTAGGGCGAAATGGCACTGCGGGAAGAGCCTAGGCTGAAGGCAGGACTCCCAGGTCCTGGCTCTGCTCTGCTGTCACTGCCTGAGTGGTGGTGGAGGAGGGGCAAGTGGGGGAAGGAGAGGGGGGCCTTGTGAAACCACAGGAAATGCAAATCCTGGATATGGTAGGCTCTATTCTCTCTCCCTTTTCAGGGGTTGCAGTGAGAGGTCCCAGGACCCTGGCCACCTGCCTGGAGGCAGAGGCAACGCTTCTGCTGAAAGCCATCCTGTGTTCATCTGGGTCTCTCCATCCTGTGTCCATTCATTCTTATTTTGCCGACATTTGCTGCACACCCACTCTGTGCCAGGCCCTGGGCTGTGAACAACCAGGCAGACATTGTCCCTGCCCTCATGAACCGATAAACCCCGGAGGAGACCAGCAGTAAATAAGATGTCTCAGAGAGCGGCCAGATAGGAAGAAGGTAAAATGAGGGGTGGTGGTAAAGAGGAGGTGAGGAACTCTGGTGGGCCTCTCCAGGAGGTGCTGCCTGAGCTGCTCCCAAAGGAAGAGCAGTTTGGGGAGGGAGCCCAGCGCCAGTATCAAGCTGGTGGCATCCCAGAGCTTGGATGGCTGGCAGGTGTGTCGGGAACAGGGAGGCTGAGGGGTGTGGGTGAGGCGTGGCGGCAGGTCCTGGGCCGCTGGGACTTTGGTCCTCACACCTGCTCTGCTGGGGGAGGTTCAGTTGGGCATGTGGTGAGTTCTGTTATGTTTCAAGGGTCTCCTGATTTGGAGGTTGGGGCTGGTCCAAGGTCTAGGTGGGGCAGAAGGAAGCCGGCAGGCTTCTGGGGAGAGGCAACCCTCAGGAGGCAGAGATGCTAGGAGGATTCTGGGGAGCACTGGTGCAGCTGCACTGGTGAGGGACAGTCTGGTTTTCACATCTCACTCAATGTGAAATTTATGCCTGACACAAATGCATTGGCATTGTTAGATTGGGACGTGACTATTACAAGAGCTGGCAGCTCTGAGCCTGCTGCCCCCTTGGACCAGTAAACCCCAGCTGGTGGGCTGCTTCCTGTTCCCACCACCCCCTCCTGTGGCTTTGTGGCATTGGATTCAACCTTGCCTCTGTGGGCCTCACTTTTCTCAAATGAGGGAGTGACTCCAGGTGGGCCAAGGGGCTCTTTTGGCCTCTCCCTTTTCAGGGGTTGCAGTGAGAGGTCCCAGGACCCTCTGGTCTGTGGCTCCTAGGATGCCCAGATGAGCAAATTTTTCTGGAACGACTACTATGTGGCACGTCCAAGGCTGCGAGGGACTGCTCCACCCGCCAGGAAGAGAGAATTTCAGATCAGGGCAAAGCGGGGCGTGGTCAAAGGGTGTTACCCATGTTCCTGGAACTCCTGTTGTGTGCAGGCTGCCCATCTCCCATTCACCTCATTGGCTTCCCTCACGGTCACATGAAAGGGGGTTATTTTACAGAGACCTCAGCAAGGGAGGTGTCCATGGTGCCTGTGCACAGCCCTGCTGGGCCCCCTTTAATGCCAGAGGGAGGCACAGTGTGATCCACACCGACCCCCCAAACACACTGCCCTAGCTATGGGCAGTGCCCTAGTGGGGCCAGGAACCACTCTGCTCACAGCCAAGGAAGCTCTGGGACAGGTGTGTGAGCTGGCCTGAGAGACACCCCGCCATGTGCCCCTGTTCCTTTGTGGCTCAGTCCCTGCTTTTGGTCATGGTCGTGTGCACGGTAGGGAGGCCTGGGCCCCACGTGGCCCAGGAAAAGCCCGAGTTTTGGGGTGTGTACCAGCTGCTTCTAGAATATGATTTAGAACTGACTTGAATTCCGACAAGTAGGGGGGTTCGGATATGGACCCTAAAAGCAATGGCCTGGGGAGTCAGGCTTTCGCCTTTGCCGGACATTCTGTCCTAGATGAGCCTGGGCAAAAGACACTAGCTGTCTCTGTGCAATGGGTCTAATAATGGCTCTGGGGGAGGCTTGGGGTCCAGGGGCAAGCCCCCGCCTGGTGACTCTCTCAGTGGCGACTCTGCCTAGGGGTGCTCTGGTGGTAACCCTTGTCTCAGGAACTGTCAGAATCCTATACACGGAGGAACCCCAAGGTGTTCCTGTCCATTCCCTAGCCAAGACCTTTTGCTGGAACTTTCTCCCAGCTGAGGGGCATCCCGGCTCCTCTGGGGACCCTACGGCAGAGTCTCATGGGAGCAGTGCCTTTGGGCCTATTCTTCCTGGGGTGGAACTCTGGCCTCTCTCCTCTAAGAAACTCAACAGGGGACAGTGCGGGAGCTGAATCACTTCCCTCCTGGGTCATTTCAAGGGAGAAGGAGAAGTTTCCTGAGTGCTTTTGGTCCTCTGGGAGGCTGATCTCCAAGGAGGACGCGAGAACCAGGACATTGTGTCCAAGGGAAGGCTGAGTGGGGCGTTGGGCTGGGATCTCCTGGATGGCCCTTCTCTCCGCTGCAGCCCAGAGCAGCCGTCTAGGCGAGGGGACAGCGGCTCTCGTTCTGGGGACAAGTGTGGCTCTGAGTCCTGGCTCCACCTTCAACAGCTCTGTGACAGACAAGGAACCTCTCTGTGCCTCAGCTCCTTCACCTGCAAAATAGGGCCATTGGGCGTCTGCACCCCCTCTTGTAGTGACAGCGAAATCATTCAAGCTGGGTCCTCAGCTTGGAGCCTCATACAGCTCGACTTCGCAGGGTATGTCAGCTGTCGAACCCAGCCAGGAGCCGCACCGGGAGTGTAACCCTCGCTGTAGCTCCGTGAGGTAAGGCATTGCCACTACCCGCAGTTGGCGACATGACCCAGAGAGGAAGGCCTGGGTGGGGGGGGCGTGGGGCAGTGATCTGCCTCCACAGCTTCTCAGTACAAGCCTGGACAGCCTAAGGTCGGTGGGTTCTCTGGGTGGCTTAGGCCACCTACGAGCTGCCAGGTACTGGGAGCTTGGGGCTGTGCGCCTGGGGCTATGCGCCTGGGGCTGGTAGGGCCTGCGGACCGCCCTGTCTGAGCAGCCAGCAATCTGGGCGGTGGCCAGAGAGCCATCCTCCTCGGTTAGAACCCTGCAGCCAGTCTCCCTGCTGTGCAGACACATAATTATATTTCACATTAAAGGGGAAGCTGGAAGCCAAGGGGGCCAGGGAGCCCTTTGAGGCCTGTGCTCCGGGCACAGACCTGCCTCCTTGGCCCAATTCTGTGGCCCCAAGGCTGAGCAAAGGGTCAGACTGGTGATAAAATGGGGTCTTCCTGGGCCAAGGCCCAGCCGGGCAGGTTTGTCTGCCAGGATGAAAGGCCTGGGCCTGGCGGGAGGTTGAGAGATCTGAGGCCCAGACAATAGGCCCCAGGAGGCTGGGAGGGTAGGGCGAGTGGGGACAGGCTAGGAAGAAAGCCTGAGCCTTGCAGGGGTGGCAAGAGAAGAGGGTCACACGGGGGTCAAGTCAGCAGAGAGAAAGAGAGAGAGAGAGACAGGGAGAGAGAGAGAGAGAGAGAGAGTGTAGGGGGGAGGAGCACTGAGGAGAAAGCAGGAGATGGGAGAAGCCAAACAGAGCACAAGATGGGGAGGAGAGAGATGCTATTAAAGAGGGGGAAAGGATGTATGTATACGAGTGTGCATGCCTGGTGTGCAGAGAGAAAGGATGCCATGGGAATGATGTACAAGCCAGGATCTGTGTGCACATAGGCACACGTGCAAATACCACCCTGTGCGCACACGTATGAGTGTGTGTGCACCTGTGCACCTGCAGCCGTCATACCTGTCCGGGCGTGCATCTTGCCTGCTTGTATGCCGACGCCTGAGCGTGTGTACCCGGCTGTGTGCACGCGTGTGTGCAAGATTCCCTTGCCTGTGTGTGCGCTGTCCATGCACCTGTGTGTGCGCGTGTCCCTGGAGGACATGCCTCTGTGTGTGTGTGTCTGTGTGTGCGCGCGCGCGCCCCATTGCGCAAGTGGCTGGCGGTGTGTGTGCGGGGGGCCGCCCGGGGCTGGGGGCGCTCTGGGCCAGGCTCGGGCCGGGGTGGGCGGGGGCAGCGGCGGCGCGGCGCGGGGCGGGCGTGCTCTCGGCGGAGAGTTAGAGGAGTTGCCGAGCTGGGTTCTGGTGGCAGCGGGGCGCGGAGCTGGGTGCGCGCCGAGCCTCTGCCTCCAGCCGCCTCCTCGCCCTCCATTCCTCTCTCCCCGCCTTCCCCGGGCCTTGCCGCTGCCGCCGCCTCCCTGGGAACGGTAGCCGGGGGCGAGGGGCTGGCGCGGCCGGAGCGGGCGGGGAGGCGCGGGGCGCCGGGGCGTAGAGGAGAGCGCGCCCGGCCCTGCCCGGGATCAGATAACAGCCGGCGGGGGAGGGGGTGGGCCGGCCGCGCTCACAGCCGGACGGAGGGACGGACGCCAGCCGCGCCGGCCAGAGCGAGCGCCCCGCGGCCGGGGGCGCCGTCCAGGCGCGCGCCCCCGACCGGTGGCTGAACTGGGCAGATCGGCGCCCCAGACCCACGCGCCCCTCGGGATGGAGCGCCCCCGGGGGCTGCCCTGAGGCGGCGGCGGCGATGCAGCCAGCGCGGTGGCGGCCGGGGCCAGGAACGGCCGCCCGGAGCTCGGAGGACGCTGAGCGCGCCGCGCCCGGGGCACTGACCGAGGTAAGTGCGCGGCCGCCCTGCGCCCGGCCCCCCGAGGGCCCGACTCCAGCTCCCCGAAGGCCTCTCCCCGGCCCCGGAGCGAGCACGAGGTGGTGCTGCAACAGGGAAGGTGGGGCGGGAGGGATTTTTTCTTCCTCTCGTTTTCTGTTTTTTTTTTTTTTTTTTTTTTTTTTTTTTTTTTTCCTCCCTTGGTGAGCCATCGGAGGAAATGCTGACTGCGAGCTTTTCTTCCCCTGCCATGTCTCCGGCTACTGCCACCAGGGAACTTTGCTCCTTGCTAACCTTCGTCCTGGGGGCGCTCCGGGAAACTTTGAGGCACCCTCGGTACCCCTCTGGCTGTCTAGCACATGGGGGCTCGGGAGGGAGCGTGGGGAGGCACTTTCGCGCGCGGCATCAGTCCTACGCGTGACCTTCCCCGAGACCCCGGGATTGGATGGGGGACGTAGAGGGGGACTCAGTCTACCAGTGGCCCTGAAAATGCCCCCAGGCCCCAGATCTCCGGGTCCTTGGAGTCATTTCTCTTTCCCACCTCCTGTGCTCTAATGGAGTAAAAATATTCTGGAAATGGTGTTTTCCGCTAGCCAGCGAGGCGGCAACTCAAGCCGCACCTTTTTGCTTTTAGAAGTCAGCCTCCATCGCAGAGGGGATGACCCTTTAGCTGAGAAGCCCCCAGGGTTTCAGGGCAGGAGTTGCCCCTACATGCTCACCTCTGCTGTGGATGCCCAATGGGGAAGCGGGATAGGGAAAGTGGGGACTCAGTGGAGCGACCCCTGGGGGGGGGCTGCTGGGAGGGGGTGGTGAAGCTTCACATGGGAGTTGAGGCCCCTGTGTATGTCTGTGCTGCCTATTCTGAGCAAGTGTGCCCTGGTCATATGAATATTTTAAAACCTGTGTTTGGAATGGGAGGTCACAGAAAAGTGTTTCTTTGGAGGTGGTCTTCTGTTCTGGGAGGTTCTTGCCTCCTCACAGTCTGGAGTTGCTGGGACTCGGGGCCACCATGTTATTCATTTCCTAGGGGGTGTACCCATCTAGGAGTGCTGCACTGCCTGTGACTGTTTCTACTTTATCCTTTGCTCCCAGTGCTCAAACTGGAGCCCTGGGATAAAGTGCTGGGGACCTCCTGCCCCCCATATCCACCTCCCGGAACCCAGGTTCACAGGCTCTGTCTCCCAGGATCGTGGAGGCACCCACATGCCGCCGCTGAAATCAGCAGCCGCCTCCTCGAAGGTAGAACCCAGAAGGCGTTAGCCTCCGGCCTACCCCTTACTCCTCCCTTAGATGCCAAAGAAAAGTCCATCCTGCTACCTCCCCGGGAGCCCAGGCTCACTTTGTGCTAGGTTGCTCCTTTGTGGTCCCTCATGGGGCCTCCTTCCTGGGCAGCTGCCAGAGGACCGGAGATGGCCAGGGAGGAGGTCCCAGCCCTAGGCCCACTGGAGGCTTATGGTCTTTCTTATGTGGAATGCACTGTCCTCTGTTCAGAGAAAATCACCTCCCTCCTTGCACTGGGACCCCGAGGAGAATCCTCAGAGAAGTCTGCCCTCAGCTGTCTGATGGTCCCTTTCATCCAGCCGGGGGACTGGATATTGGCAGCTCTGAGAAGGGGACCTTGGAAGGGCTCCCTTCAGTGGGGTCAAGACTCATTAGAGAGAGTGGGGTGCTAAGGGGAGGTACTTGCGTGAGCACTGCCGGAGGCCAGCACAGGGACTCCGGCGGGCCAGACAAGAGGAAAGACCCCTGTTCTCTGTGGGTGCACCGCTAAAGAGGGGGTACTCTGTAAATTCTAGGGGTTGGCACTACTCTGATTTGATTGGCCTGTCTGGAGCCCCTCGCCATCAAGCCCACCTGCCACATCAGACTGCCCTAGGGCTTCCAGATTGCTCAGGAGGGAGATGTGGTATGGGTCGGCACGTGGCGGAAGGATGTTCCATGAGCTGTGCTGTGCTGGGAGAAAGATATGCCCAGAGAGGCACAGGGTCTTGCCCAAAGACACACAGCTAGTCAGGAGTTTGAGCAGAACCCTCCATCTCGCTCTTCCCAAGCCAGGCAGCTGCCCCTCTCAGGCCTATTGTCCCAGAGCCATGGTGTCTGCCCGAGGCCGAAAAGGGTAGCGTTGGTGGCCCTGTGGCAGGGAAATAGTGGGGACAGCAGTGAGGAGAGGAGTAACAGTAGCAGCGACAGCAGTGCCCTGCAGTTCTGCAGTGCTGGGCCGGACTCTGCCTGCGGGTGCTCTCCTCAGGCCCGGCCAGCCCTCTGGTGCCCTGGGCCACAGTTGGCAGCACCAGGCATGGCACCCGGAGGCCTTGGCGCACGTCTGGGGCAGAAGCAACTGCGTCGTCACTCCTGGCAGCCTCTGTGGCCCTTGCCCAGCCCCAGGCTGCAGGCTGCTGGGGCCCCCTCAGAGCCCACCTGATGCCCACTTTTCGTCTCGCTGCTCCCAGGCCTGGCTCGGGGCTGGAGCGGCCTGCTGACAGGTGCACCTGGTGTGTGTGGCTGGGCGCCCGCCAGGGCTTCGCTGGGAGTGACACACAGGCACACCTGCCCCTCCCCTAGGGCCTGCAGCCCGAGCCCCACCATAGGCTGCACGAGGCCGGGAGGGAGGCAGCTCAGGGGTGGCAGGAGAGGTGGAGGCCGGGCCAGCCACTCGAAGGTGTGGTGGGTGTGGGCTCCGTCCCCGAGGCCAGCTGTGCCAGGGGAATTGGCTGCGTGAGAGGAAGACAGCAAAGGCCGAAGATGAAAGCAAGATAGCCGGCTGGAAACTGGGCCGCGGGCAGGGCAGGGAGGTTGGAGGCTTCAGAGGAGACTTGGGGGTGGGGTGGGGGGGCTGGGCCAAGGCAGGCGGATTTTCCAGAGGAGCTGGGGCCGCAGGCGGGTCTGGAGCCCTCACTGGGCGCTGGCTCAGGGCCCAGCACTCTGCCACCTGATGTAATTTCCTAATGGCCTGCCAGTGCAGAGGTGTCCTTGGCTCCATTGTACAGACGGGAGACGTGAGGCCCAGGGAGGCACCGGGAGGGACTGGAACCTGTGTCCCTCAGATCCTGAGCCCTGGCATTCCCCCTGCCCCACCCCCCAAGACAGAGCTGTGCCTTCCCCCCTCCACAGACACCCGCCTGGTGCCCTGGGATGTCTCCCGCCACCTCCCTGGGGCCTAGTGAAGGCCTGGGCTTGCAGTAGGTGCTCAGGCAGTGCTCAGGGGGCCTGTGTCTGTGCTGCTTTCTCTGGACCTAGAGGCCTTCATGGGAACTCTCTCCTTGCTGTGGCTGTGGTGCCGGGGCCTGTGGTGGGCTGTGGGTTCTAGGACTGGAGCCCCGGGCAGCCTCAGCTGGGACCCCACTGCAGAGTGTGGCATACAGAAGGTGCTTAATAAATTGGTGGAGATGATCTATAATCCAACCAAAGAGAGGGAGACCTGGCCCCTTCCCTCAAGAAACTCACTGTTGGGGAGGAGGCTTTGGGGCAGACAGCCAAGGTTAGTGAAGCCTGTGGTGTGACTGTGGCTGAGTCACTTCTCTTAGCTTGCGGTTGCTCATCTGTGAAGTGGGATCAAAGCCTCAGCTGGGGAGGCTCCTGAGAACACCTGGGAGGGGAGAGTAGAAACAGAGCTTCACGGTGGAGGGGGTTCTGAGTGGAAATCAGGGTGTGGAAAGGGAACTCCACGAAGGGGGAGAATGTGGACATGGTGGTGCCAGAGCCTTCAACATCTGTCATTCCAGGGCAGCCTTTCCTTGGACATGTGGGGACACTGAGGCCCAGGAAGGGCTGCAGCAGGAGAGGGCCTCAGACACAGGACTCTTGCTTCTACAGGATACCCCTCCTCCCTCCCCCACTGATGGGCTACAGCTCAGGTCTTCCTGCCCAGCTGCTGAAGTGGCAGCTGTGGAGGCAGTGTGAGGTCAAGGGGCCCTGGGGGACCCCTAGGCCAGCCCCCCTCATTGGCCTTCAGCCCTGGAATACCATACGGAGTACCATTTGCCCAGCCAAATAGGAGCAGGAGCCCCTTCCTCCGAGATCCCGGGGAGCCAGTCCACCCTGGCCCAGCATTGATACTGCCCTAGAGTCCGTGGGAGCAGCCTCCTGGCTCCTGCCAGGGACCCATTACCCTCAATCAGCTCCCCCTCCATCCCTCACCCATGGTCTGGAGCTCTTTCGAGGACTCAGGCTTGGAGAGGAGCTGGAGAACGACAAAATCAAGCCTTCAGAGTGGCTATGGCTGCCTGAACACCTGTTGTGAACTTGATACCTTCTGGGGGCTTTGGTTTCCGCCTCAGGCTCAGGAACCTCCTGTGGTCCTTTCCCACCCCACACCAGCTCAGAATGAAAGCCACACTCCTCACTGTGGCTCCAGGGCCCTGCACCATCCTCTCTACTCCCCTCTCTTCCCACCACTGCCTTCCTCTCCTCAGGCTACCCTGCCTTTCTCCTTGCTGCACCTCCAACACACGAAGCTTGCTCCTGCCTCAGGGCCTTCGCACTTGCCACTCCCTCTGTTGGAAACACTCTTCCCCACATCTCCACACAGCCTCCTCCCTCACCACCTTCAGGTCTTGTCCAAATGCCACCTCCTCCATGAGGCCTCTCCTGGATAACACCATGGCCTCCTTTTACCCACCTTCCCTCTCCTGCTTTTTTCCACTGTAGAATTTAATGCGACCTGCCACATGTTTCACTTGCTTGTCTTGCGTATTGCCTGTCTCCCCTACTGGGAGGCAAGCCCTTGAAGTGCAAAGTTTTGGGTTCAGTTTGTGACAATCGTGTCCCCAGTGCCTCCAGCAGCATTCAGTGAGCAAGAGAGGCTCAGCAAACATGTGTGGAGTGAATGCGTCCGTTCAGCCATGCCCAGTGCCTGATACACCGAGGGTGCTCATAGCAGCGGTAGCTGCAGTTATTGTCCCACTCTGCAGATAAGAAGACCGAGCCTCGGGGAGGTGACATCACTGGCCCAGAATTGTGGGGCTTGTAGGGAGCAAAGCCAGCTTTCAGACCTCTCTGAACCCTTGGCCTGCCATCTATGTGAGGGGGAGGCAGTTGGCAGGTATTTCAGGCCCCAACTCTGCATTGAGCTCTTTATGTCTGACCTTACCTGCTTTGAGCTCTGACCCTTGCCATGTCCCAGGCCGCTGGCTCACTTCTAGCTTAGGAGGGCTCCCACCCCAACTCCGTGGGGGCCAGAAGCCATTCCCATTGCAGAGTTCAGCAAACGGAGGTGCAGAAAATCGGGGCCATGGGGTCCAGTGCTTCTCTTCTCGTTTGTGCCTCTCTGTGCCTTCCTTCCATAGGATATGTGGCAGCCTCCTGTGGGGGCTGGGGGCGGCCAAGGGGACGGTGTCTCCATTTCTTGCCCAATTAAGCATGTTCACATGCCCGTTGGCCATTCATTTCTTGTGTCGGTGTGTCCTACCTCCTTTGCCCTGTCTCTGTTTTTGAGCAAGACATCTAGGTTTAAAATGTGTGTGTGTGTGTGTGTGTGTTTCAAGATTTGCCACGATCAACTTTAGCAGCTTCCAGTTGTAAGAAGAACCTACAAGCGTTCTAGTTGGCAAAGCACAACCCCTCCCATTTCCCTGGATCGTCCCAGGCCTCTGCCAAGCTCGGGTTTACACCCCTTCTGTGGGTGAGCAGACAGATTCCGAGGGACTGGGCCTCTGCCAGCGCTGCTTAGCTCCACCAGGCACCCACTGGACTGTTGGGCCAGATGTGCCCAGGGCGGGCACTGTCCCCCGGATGCCCACCCTCTGTGGCAGAAAAGGGATTGGGTCCCAATGAGCAGCAGAGTGACTGTCACCAGCCTCTGACCTGCCCCCGCCCTGCAAGTGGGTGACCTAGGGAAAGGGTGCAACAGGGATGTTCCTTGGGGGCAGGCAGGCTGAGGCCCAGAGAGGGACAGTCCCCAGCTGGAGGTGCTACAGCTCGTTAGGAGCAAGGTTGGGGGTGGTGGTCCAGAATCTCTGTCCCCCAAAGCCTCCTTGCAGCTGTTTGGAGACTTACTTAGGAGAGCGTCTGAGATGGGGAGGTACTGAGCTCTGTGTGTGTGTGTGTGTGCACGTGCGCGTGCATGTGTGTGTATGTGCGCGCGTGTGCACGCGTGCTCGCATCTGATGGAGAAACAGGCTGAGAGGCTGAGGGCAAGAGAGGTCCGGGAGGGGCTGTGCAACCCCCACCTCCTGCCCACCTCCCTCTCCTTCCAGCTGCAGCCTGAGCCCCCTGAGCTGGCGGCTCCAGCCCTGCAATTCTCCAGCACTTAAAGCAAAAATAAATCACTGCCAGCAGCTGGCGTTCCGGGTGGTAGCAGCCGCCTCTCTCCTGCCCCCGACCCTGTGCCTCTGGGCTCCTGGTTCCAGGCCAAGGCCAGGCAAGGCTTCCACTCAGGCCTGTGGGGGCCTGGCGAGCGCTGGAGAGGGCCGAGGGCAGCCGGTCCCATCCCTGCATGGACCTAGAATTTGGCAAGGCTCCGAGAGCTGTCAGGGTCCCTTGGAAGGCCAAGGTGGAAGTACTCGTGGGGCTCCTGAGGGTGCGGGGCTCTGGGGGCAGGTGGGGAGCTCCAGAGTGGGACTTCCCAGAGGCTTTGTGAGGGAGGGGTATGGGCAGGACCTGGGAATCCCCCATTCAGTCCACCCTCAGGACCCACCCCTGGCGTCGGTACCCTCCCTTTCTCCGAGGGGTCCCTCTGGTCGGGGCTGAGTGCACAGGCTCTGGGCGGGGGTCTCGGGGGTCCTTCCTGCTCTGTGTACCTTGCTGGGGCGTGAGTCTGGGGCTCTGGGCCCCGTGCCTCAGATGGCGGCTGAGGTGCGGGTGAGTGGAAGCGGATAAAAGAAACAAGGGAACGAACAGAGAAGGCAGCGTAGACTTTGTCCTCTTTTCTCATTAATCGTTATACTTTTTAATTACCCAAGTGTTCGATGCTCGTGGTAAAGTATGAAGCCAGTGGAAGGGTGGCAGGCGCATTTCTCCTTCTCGAACCCTGTCTCCACCTCACCCCACCCCAAAGCTTTATGTTCTTGAAGTGACCATTATTAGAGAACTTTCTGGACTGTCTGAGTGCTTACGCAAACATGTGAAGGTAGTTATATAAACATGCCGACATCTATAGTTCCCTTTCTCCTTTCTTCCTTTCTTGCTTTCTGGTTTTTTTTTCCCCATGGGATCATTCCATACCTGCTGTCCCTGCTGCTGCCCCAGCGCTCCAGACCCAGGGACTTCGTCCTCTCTCCTTTGATGGGCCTTGGGTTGAGGGCTGAGTCACAGAGTCTCCAGATCATAGAGTCTTAGCTGCGGAGTCTTTGAATGCGCAGAGCCCCCCAAGTGCACAGGTCACAGCTTCTTTGAGTTGTGAAGTTGTAGCCTCTTTGAGACACAGAACCTAGAATTGCAGAATTGGTGCATCTTAGCCCTGGCAGAGGTGCCGAATCCTCAATGGGGTACCTCCTTCCTCAGAACTCTCTGGGAGCATGGGGGAATCCAGATCTCCTCGGCTCCAGCCAGAATTTCTGATGCGGAGGATCTGCGGTGGAGTCTGGGAATCTGAACTTTCCGAGCTCCCCACCGGCACAGCCCCCTGCTCAGCCCCCTGCGGGAAGTCACTGGGCTGCAGGGAAACTCCCGGATTCAGGCTAGGTCCCTCCCGCTGGGGGTCCTAGAGACCACTGTGCTGACCCAGCTGTCACTTGACAGTCTGAACAGTGTGGGGAAGGAAGGTGCTGGCTGCAGTCTGCATAGTAGGGGGTGTGTGGGGGGTGAAGGGTCTCTGTTCGGGGAATTGGGCTCCCCTGATTCATTCTTGTGCTGCTCTGTCTCAGGTGTCCACCACCTGCTTGGCCAGCCCTGTCATTCCCCTAACCTGGTTTGAACCGCATCTGAAAGACAGCGCCAGTCTTCTTCCACTGAGGGCCCCTGGTGGGGAGGACCTGCTAGCCTAAGTCCAAGAGAGGTGTGAGTCCCTCCTGCTGCTCTCCTACTCCAAGCCTCAGTTTCTCCACTTACAGAATGGGCATGAATACCGTGCCCACATCTGGGCATCCACTTTCTCATCCCCTCTTGGCTTTGGCTCTGTGGTTAAGGCAGGCAGGGCAGCTTCCTCCCTCTCTCTGCTCCCCCACCTTCTGCCATTCGGGCCGGAGGCACAGCCATGCCCATTTTCTTGGCCTGCTGAGCTTCAAGCTGTCGGCAGCACCTGCCTGGCTGGGGCGGCCAGGCCACCTACTGGGCCCCGGGAGCCTTCAGGACCACTGGAGGGGGTGCCCCCAGCAGTCTGCGGGGAAGCTGCAGTGTGGTCCTGCCTCTCCCTGGGGGCTGTGTAGTGAGGAGACCCTGGCCACCCTCTTCCTTTCCCCTGCTGACCCTGCCAGCCCCCACCTCACGGGCACCCATGGGGCCTGGCCCTTATCCTGCAGCAGATGCTTTAGGCCTGAAGCTCCAGGGCCAGGTGACCAGGCTTTGGGCCCCGTCCTGACCCAGCGACCTTCCTGGTGGTCGCAGGACAGGCTGTGGCTGGAGTCCTCTGGAACTGTGACCCGAGCCAATGGTCTCAGTTTCCTCATCTGTGAAATGGGAACACTAGGGGAACTGGGTTGAATTAATCCATACACTTGAGGTTGTGTCTGGGTTGTGGAAGGAGTGCAAAGGCAGTGGTCCGGTGGGGGACAATCGGCCAGGTCCAGAGAAGAAGACAGACACTGGGACAGTGGGAGCAAATTGCACCCTGTGTTGGTATCCTGTGGCTGCTGTAGCAAATTACTCCAAGCAGAGTGGCTTAAAATGACACAGATTTATTATATCCCAACTCTGGAGGCAGGAAGTCTGAAATCAGGATGTTGGCCGAGTTGCTTCCTACCCGAGGCTCTGAGGGAGAATTCTTCCAGGCCTCTCCTGGCTTCTGTAGCTGCCAGCCAGCCTCGGTGTTCTTTGCCTTATACATATACATCCCTCCAATCCATGTCTGGGTCTGGTCTTGTCCTGTCTTCTTATCTAAAGACACTTGTCATTGGATTTAGAACCCATCCTAATCTAGAATGGTTTCATTTCTAGATCCTTAATTTAATTGTTTTTGCAAAAGTTGTCTAAAGAAGGTCACGTTCACAGGTTCTGGGTGGACATATCTTTGTGGGGGGCTGTCATTCAACCTGCTACTCATCGTCTACTTCATCAACCAAGATACACTGTCCTGTATCTTGATTTTTTCCTTTTTCAGAAAAATACTCTATTTTAGTCGTGTATTTTGGAGTCCTAGAGCACTGGAGTTACATGCTTGGCCTCTGCCACTCACCAGCTGTGTGTCCTTGGGCAGATTTTATTTGATTGTTCTGCATCTCAGTTTGCTCACCTGCAAAGTGGGGATATTAATGGTCCTTCCTCCCCTGAGGCCATCAGGAGCAGTGAGAGGAAACACGCCGCGCTGGGACGGGGCGGGTGCATAGATGACACCTTTTGTTACTACATCGATCAGTGAAATGGTTATGAATCCAACTGGCATTTCCCACGTGAGGTGACTTTCCATTTAGTTCTCCTGCCTCTTTCTGATGCCTGTCGGTCTCTGCCCAACAGCAGCGCTGTCACTGCCAGAGCGAAACCCAGGTACTTGGATCCTCATGCCTGGGGTTGTCCAAAAGTTCCAGAAATGGCCCTGTGGGGTCTGAGGGCCTGTGCCTTTGTGACTTAGAGAGCTGTCACTGCTGGGCCCTCCAGCTGGTCATCCCAGGGCCCCCAGGTGTCAGCAGAGTTAAGCTTGCAGCCCCGCCCCTTTCCCCCCCTCCCCAGGCCCATGGCCACCAATGTCGCCTGCCACCTAGACCATGCCGGTCCTGGCCCTGAAGAGTGGTGCTTCTCCCTCAGAGGCTTCATTTGTCTTTGGCTTGTTCTAGAGCCAGGTGAGCAGCTTTTCACATCAACACACCTTCCTGTAGTTTTTCTGGGTGCCGTCGTCTCCTGCAAAGAGGTTACATTCGTGCCCTTCCTCATTTCCCCAGGTGGAGTCCCTGGGAGTCAAGTGGCGTGCCCCCGCTGCGCCAGGAACCCGTTCTCATCCCTGCGGCTCTTTGGGGCAAACCCCAGGGGTAGGAGGCGGCTGCCTCATTTCACAGAGGCCAGAATTGAGGCTCAGAGAGGCCTGGCTCTGACAACCCAGTCTCTGTCCCCACCCCTTGAGAGCTGGAGATGGCCGGAGGAAGGGGGCTGCATTTCCTTTGTACCGCCCCGCCCCCTCCATCCCCTCCCAAGGCCACCAAGTGGCGTCCCTGTGGAGATGGCCCGGGCCCTGAAGAACCGCTGCAGTGCCTGGCCCGATGCCACATGGCCTCCAGAGCCTGGGTGTCCTCTGCCCCCTCCCTTGGCTTCTCGTGGCCGTCAAGAATTTGAGGGGCTTCAGGTAAGCGCCAGGCCTGCTGGTGAAAGCAGCAGCCCGTGGTGTCAACCAGAGCCTTTATTTCTCAGGAAGTGGCGTGACCTTTCGGTGAGACTTGGCACCCAAAAATCATAATGGAGATGACTGTTTACCCAGTGTCTTCTGGTGCCAGGCGTTGTGCTCAGTGCTTTCCCGAACATTATCTCATTTAATTCTCAAAATGTTCTGGCCAGGCCAGGGGAGCAGGGCTTGAGAGATGAGCCACTGAGGGACATAAATGGTCAAACAGCATTTGAACCCAGACTAAGAAGTCCTATGAGTGGGCCTCAGTTTCTCTTCAAGGCCATGAAGTCTTCTAGGGATCCTGTAGCCCCTCCTGGGTTCTCCCCTGAGGGGCAGAGATGCCCTGGGCCAAGGATCTGGGAAATGCTCTGTTGGCCATGAGCCAGGTTGGCCTGGATTCAAATGGGGCTGGCCCCCTCTGCTAGCTGTGTGTCTCGTGGCAAGCAGCTTCACCTCTCTGAGCCTCAGTCCCTTATTCTGAGAAATGGGGCTAAGTCTACCCCGTTTAAACTGTGATTGTGTGTGCCAAGTATTAGAACTATTTCAGAGTTCTAGATGATGGAGGGTTCCCAGAGTTCTGCCCGTTTTGCAAGTGGAGAAATCGAGGCCCCAAGAGGAAGAGGGACTGGCAGAACTCACACCCACACTGAATGACCTGTTGTTCTCCATCCCTGTGACCTCAGCCACAGGACATGGGGCTGGTCCCTTGTTGTTTGCCCCCACAAGAGTAGAATAGAAAGATCATTGCTTGAGCACCTACTGCGTGTTGGGAGGTTAATGCAGAGGAAAGATTTAGGTCAAGGTTTTGCCTAAAGCTCTCAGGATGGGGCTTCCTCCCCTTTATCCGTTTCCTAGGTAGAGAAGGGACTTACATCTGTTTACCAGCCCCATAGCCCTGGAACCCCTGCCCCCTGCCCATTGCTGCATTTTGTGCATCCATACATGTGGACAGTGGATGCATCAGGCTGTCTGCAGACCTCCATGAACGTTGTCTGCTGCCCCAGGCTGTGATGGCAGTGGCTCTGCCCCTGGTGCGGGGGAAGGGGGTTGTGGATCGCTCATTCGCTCATTTAACTGTGAATTTAAAGTGAAATTCATCCATGTGGCCTGAGTGACGTTTCCGCAGAGGGTGGGCATGCTGGGGGTGGCAGCGTGGAGCAGGCACCCTCCAGGAAGGGTCTCTAGCCCCCGGCCCCACAGGGAACTGCGGTGGCACCAGCATCACCCACGGCGAGTTTCCAGCCAGTGGAGACTTTAGAGAGGCCTTCGGAGCCATCCCTGGGGCCCTAGGCAGGGGCGAGTGCAGAGAGGTTTTGTGTGCCACCTGCCTCCTGGGTACACGCGAACCCTCCTAGACACACAGGGAGAAAGACTGCAAGGACGGGAAGCCCTGAGTCCAGCGCAGCCCACTGTTGCTTGGGCGGCTGATGAGCCTCACGGGCCCCTCTCCCTCCAGATCCTGCTTCTGAGCTTGGGCTGCTGGGCCCAGACCCAACCCCGCACTCTTTGTTCCAGAACCCTTCTCCTCAGTTCTGGGACCCCGCCTTCCACTCCGAGGTCCCAGAGCCTTAGCTGACAGCGTGGCCTCCTCTTTCACTGAGAAAATCAAAGAAGAGAACTTCTACCCGCTCCCTGGTCCCCAGCCATGGCTACTCATGTCCTGGCCCCCATGACTCTCAGCGAGCCCTCTTCTCTCTCCTGTGGATGTTCCATCCACTGGGCCCCCCACTCCTCTCATCTACAAAGGATCATTACCGTCGTCAGTCTCCCTCTCTCCGCTAGACACTTTCCTACACTCTGCACCTGCTTCTTCCAAAGGCTGTCATTAATCGCCCACCATAGGCTGGCACTTTCCCCAAGGACCAGGACACTCCAGGGGATGAAACAAAGCCCTGACAACACCCATTCATGGGAAAAGCCCTCAGCAAACTAGGAATAGTGGGGAACTTTCTTGACTTGATAAAGACTAGCTACTACTATAGCTAACATCATACTTAACGATGAGAAACTGTAAGTTTTCCCACTAAGATCGGGTACAAAGCAAGGATGTCCCCTGTCACCACTCCTTGTTACCATCGTACTGGAAGTCCTTGCAAATGCAATTCAGTGAGAAAAGGAAATAAAAGATATACAAATTGGGAAGAAAGATAAAACCTTGTTTGTTCATAGATGACATGATTGTCTATTGGAAAATCTGAAAGAATAGAAAAAAAAAACTAGAAGAAATAAGCAGTTTTAACAACGTTGTAGGATACAAGGTAAATATACAAAAGTCAATTGCTTTCTTCTATACCAGCAATAACCAAGTGAAATTTGAGATTAAAAACAACACCATTGGGGTGCCTGGGTGGCTCAGTCACTTAACTGTCTGAGTTGATCTCAGTTCAGGTCTTGATCTCAGGGCTGTGAGTTCAAGCCCCACACTGGACTCCATGCTGGGTGTGGAGCCTACCTAAGAAGAAAAAAATAAAAAGCTACAACAACTGCAACCCATACCATTTATTTTAGTCCTCCCCAGAATGGAGTACATAGGTGTAAGCCTAAAAAGAGATATAGAGGATTTTAAGAGGGACACTACCACACTCTGGTGAAGGAAACCAAACAAGAACAAAATAAATGGAGAGATAGTCCATGTCTCAATATTGTCAGGATCCTGGTTCTCCCCCATCTGATCTGTAGAATCAGTGACATCCCGATCAGAATACCCAGTTAATTTACAGATATCAACAAATGCATTAAAGTTATCGGGAGAGGTGAAAGACCCGGATGGGGCAACATAATATCGAAGAACAATTGGAGGGCTGACACTGCGTGGCTTTAGGACTTGCTGTAAAGCTACAGTATCGAGACTGTGGTATTGACTCAGGAGTAGACAAATGGGTCAATGGAACAGAATAGGGAACCCAGACACAGACCCTCCCGCCCCTGTCAGTATTGTCAGCCTATCTCTGACTAAGGAGCAAAAGCAATACAACGGAGCAAAGATGATATTTTTAATAAGTGGTTGTGAGACAACTGGGCATCCAGAAACAACAAAAAAATATGAATCTAGACACAGACCTTACAGCCTTCACAAAAATTCACTCAAATTGGACCAAAGATCTAAATGCAAATGCAAAACTATTAAACTCCTGGCAGGTAACAGAAGAGAAAACCTACATAACTCTGGATCTGGTGATACCTTTTAGGATGTACTGTCCATGATGTGATCCATGAAAGAAATGATTGACAAGCTGGAGTTGATTCAAGTAAAACTTGTGCTCTGGGAAAGACGGTCAAGAGAATAGAAGACAAGCCATGGATTGGGAAAATATATTTGCAAAAGACACATTTGATAAAGGGCTCTTATTTAAAATAGACAAAGAAGCCTTAGAACTCAACAATAGTAAACAAATAACCTAACTAAAAAATGGGCCAAAGACCTGAATGGACACTTCAATAAAGAAGCCATACGGAGGGTAAATGAACATAGGAGAAGACACCGCATGTCATATGTCATCAGGGAAATGCAAACTACAGCGACGAGATGCTACCACATGCTGGTGAGACTGGCCCCTGATCCAGGGCACTGACCACAGCAGAGGCAGGCGAGGAAGAGGAGAAACAGGATTGTTCATTTCTGGGGTGAATACAAAACTTTGGAAGAGTTTGCTGGTTTCTTAAAAACAAGACATGCTATTACCGTACTTCTTGGTCTTTACCCACCAAAGTGGAAGGCTTACATCCACACAGAAACCTATGTGCAGATATCTGTGGTGGCTGTATTCGTGATTGCCAAAACTTGGAAGCAACTGAGATGTGCTTCAGTGGGTGAATAGATAATTAAACTCTGGCCCATCTGGACAATGGGATATTATTCAGCAATAAAAAGAAACGAGCTCTTAAGCCATGGAAAGACATAGAGAATCTTTAAGTGCCAGTGACTGAGTGGAAGAAGCCAGTTGGAAAAAACCACATGCTGTATGGTCCCAATCATAGAACATTCTGGAAGAGGCAAGTGGTTGCCTTCACCGGGGTAGAGAAGGGGAGAGGAATAGGCAGGGCACAGGGGATTTCTAGGCCAGCGAATCTGTTCTGTGTGCTACCACAATGCTGGACACAGTCACGACACATCTGTTCCAACCCGTAGACAGCAGCAAGAGTCAGCCCAAAGGGAGGCTGTGCGCTTTGGAGGATTGTGCTGTCAGTGTAAGTTTGTCTATTGTAACAAACGTCCCAGCCTGGAGAGTGATGTTGATATCGGGGAGGCCATACATGGGTGGGTACAGGGGGTAGACGGGAAATCTCTGTACCTTCCCCTCAATTTTGTCCCAAATCTAAACCTCTAAAAAAGTCTTGGAAAACAGTCTGGGATGCCGAATCCCTGCCCTCCAATGTCAATGCGCAGCTGAGCATGGACCGTGGAACATACGAGAGGGAAGGGGACCTATGATCAGAGAGCTTCCTGGAGGCAGGAGGAGCCAGGAGGAGATCTGAGGGAAGGGGGCTCCGAGAGAGGCCAAAGGCTGCAGGTGCTTACTGGGTTCAGGGACCTGGATGGAGAGTGAGGAGGGGCCTGGGGGCCGTGCAAGGTTGTGGTGGTGTTTCTTTCCGTCCCTCTCCCAGTCTGTGGCCGTGGCCCTGTGGAGTGCATGCAAGCACCTGGATGTACATCTGTCAGGCTAGAGTTGGGTTCAAATCTCTTTCATGTGACTTCTCAAAAAACATTTTTTTTTAAAGGTTTTATTTATTTATTTGACAGAGAGAGATCACAAGCAGGCAGAGAGGCAGGCAGAGAGAGAGGAGGAAGCAGGCTCCCTGCTGAGCAGAGAGCCCGATGCGGGCCTCGATCCCAGGACCCTGAGATCATGACCTGAGCCGAAGGCAGCGGCTTAACCCACTGAGCCACCCAGGCGCCCCATTTTTATTTTTTTTGAGGGAAAATTCACACGATGGAAAATGGACATTTTTTTTTTAATTTTACTTATTTATTTGACAGACACAGATCACAAGTAGGCAGAGGGCAGGCAGAGTGAGAAGAGGAAGCAGGCCCCCTGCTGAGCAGAGAGCCGGATGTGGGGCTCGATCCCAGGACCCAGGCAGAGGCTTTAACCCACTGAGCCACCAGGTGCCCCAGAAAACGAACTGTTTAAAGCGAACCGTTCAGTGGCATCTAGAACGTTCTCAGTGTTGTGCAACTAGTCCCTCATCTTGTTCCAAAACTTTTCCATTGCGAGGGGAAGCCCCGTGCCCGTTGAGGAGTCGTTCTGCACTCTGCGAGCCCCACTCTCCACCCCACGGGCCTGGAGGCCTCGCATCTACTTTCTGCCTTTCTGTTTATTGACTCTGGATGTTTGTAAACATGGGATTGCACAAGTCTCCATGTCAGGCTTCTTCCACTTAGCGAAGTGTTTCTGAGGTTCAGCCCCGTCGTTGTGGGGTCGATACCTGATTCATTTAATGGCTGAGTGATGTGCTACTGATGAACGTCCACAGTCCCTGTGTCCTTTAGCCGCTGATGAGCGTTTGGCTGTTTCTGCCTGTGGCTGTCGTGAGTTGCGCTGCTGTGAACAGGTGTTTTGTGTGAGCGCTGATTTCAGTCCCCTTGTGTGTACACCTAGGGGAGGAAGGGCTGGGTCAGATGACGACCCTGTGTTTAAGCTTCTGAGGTTATATAATCTTTCCACATTGCAAACACTGTCCCTGCCCCCTCCCCAAGCTCCTGTTCATTTCCCCGCTCTCTGCAAGCACAGAACTCCTCACGGGATATGTCCCCCCAGTTGCTTTCCCCAATTTCGCCTCTTGGGCTTCATCCCTGATCTTTATACCTATGAGAGCAGTGAAAACAGCTCAAGTCCATGTCACCTGTGTCCCCCACGGTCACCTCCAGCGTTCGTCCCACTCACCATCAGCACCGTCTGGATACACGGACCTCGCTCCCCACAGGAAGGCCTGTGTGGCTCCACAGCCATCCCAATGCTTCGAATTGTGCTTGCTGGGGTGCCCTCTCCTCCCACACATGGCCTCAGCCATCCCCTCAGCCAGCTCCCTGTTTTGTCTCTAGTCCAGGCCTGCTTTCCCCCTTCCAGTCTCAGCTTCCTGCCTGCCCGGGCGCATCTCCCCTGCGTGTCCGTGGGCCCCTTCAACCTTCCATGGCCAGAACCACACTCCTGCCTTCTGCTGACCCTCTGCCCCCTCCCTGGCCTCTCCCAGGCTGCGGATGCCCCCCATGCCTCCTAGTGGGGCTGGTGGTGGCTGGCAGGTGGGAGGGCCAGCCACGACTCTGCCTTCTGGAAGGACTGCTTCAGGGCTCAGTCTGCACTCTCTGGGCTCCTCACTGAGCAGCAGGTGCCTGCACCCCAGTCTCCACCTCCTCGGACTGTCCTTAAGGTGAACCAGGGCAATCTGTGGGGAGTGCCAGGCATGTGGCGGGTGCTGGGGCATCTCAAAGCTGCTTCCCATCCCCTTTTCCTGAGCCGCAGCAACTTCTGCAGGAAACACTCCAGGCATGCTGCAGAGCTTTTCTGAACCTCAGTTTCCCTGTGTGTAAAATGGGGATTAAAAGCTACCCACAAGAGGTCCTAGCAGGGTCTAGTGTCCAAGGGTTCCCATGGGCCTGGCACCCACCTGGGACTCTGCTTGTGTCCGCGTGGGGTCATGGACATGTGTGTGCCCAGCACGGCCCCGTCCGGCAGACTGGGCTCCCCAGGGAAGGGGAGTGGGCATGGGAAGGCTGGCGGGAGAGAGAGGCCACCTCCCAACACAAGCCCCCTCTGTCGGCCTCCCCCCCGGGCTGCAGCTGCTGAGGCAGGAGGCAGAGGCCCAGCTGATCGCCCACCCCCTAATCAGCCTGTCAGCACTGAGGATCCGGCAGGGACCCCCTACTAGGGCTGTGCCTGGAGGCTGGATTTGGAGGGGGTCCCAGCCACCTGGCTCCCCTTGGCCTGGGGATGCTGGTACTGTTGGGAGTGGGGGTTTTGTGGACCCCTCCCCTCCTCTCTGCTTTCCCTCCCCACAACCCAGGGACTTCAGGAGGCAGAGCCCAGGCCAGTGAGTTCAGACTCTGGGGCCTGGGACCAGGTGTGGAGACAGAGTCAGACTGTCCAAATGGCAGACGGTATCGATGGGTTGTGGCCCAAGGTGATGGGGCCGGTTTGGGGGCAGGAAAGAAAGACAAGGACTGTAGACACAGGTGGAAAGCCTGAAGGTACATGTGGGCATTGGAGAGGGGGCGGCGCACGGCTGAGTTTTCTAAGCAGGTGCGAGAGATGTGCACTGTGACCAGTGAGGAGGGCATAACCTGACAGCATCGGGGGCAGTGTGGGCAGGTATGGGTAGCATACCTGGGCTGGGCCTCCACTTGCCCAGGCTCTGACCCTCAGTAACTGCTGCCCCTCTGGCCCAGCCCCCTACTCTCTGGTGAGGGGCTGAGACCACTCCCAGGCCAGGGATGGGGTTTTAAGTCACGTGTCTTTTATTACCTCCATCATCCCTCTGCCACTGCTCCCCGTACCGTGGTGCCTGCGTCGCCCCAACACCCAGGTTCTCTGGGCTCACCTGTCACCCCAGGTGGAGGGAAAGTGCAGACTCCTGGGTCTCTGGAAAGGGGGTTTACTGGAAGCTTCTGCTGCCTCAGAGCTTTGTGGGTACTGACACATCACTCTCACACAATAATCCTGGAAGATGCCTTCCCTTGGTCATCCCCATTTACAGATAAGGACGTGAAGCTCAAGGAGGTTGAAGGGAATTTCTGGGCCCCTGGGTGCTATGGTGAGCCCCAGTCCCGGGGTCGGGCTCTGGCTGACAGAGCAGCCCTCAGAAGGCCATAGATGTCTGGATCTGGGCTGTGGCTCACAGAGTCTCCAGGGTTCTCCAAGCCCCAAGCCTCAGTTTCTCCTCTGTAAAATAATAGTACCTGTGTCATAAGATACTCAGGTGGCTTAAATGAAAGAATGTTGTCCTTGGGGCCAAAGTCTGGTGTATAGTATATGCTCAATAAACACAAACTCGCATTATAGATCCATGTTGTTCTGGACGCAGACCCTGAGCCATTCCTCTGTTCCTGGCCCCATGCTGGGTGGTTCCGGAGATGGATCAGGGACTAGAAGGTCAGCCTGAGGCTGAGGATGGTCAGAGCTGTCTCAGAGAGAAACCCAGGGAGACCCCAAACCCAGCCTGGGAGCCTGAAGGGGAAGCCAGAGGTCAGCCAGGTGGTGGGCAACTGGGGGTTAGGGGTATAGCCGGGACAAAGGTATATGGAGATGGGACCAGCTGGGAGTTCAGTGTGGCCAGAGATAAACTGTCAGGAAATGTCCCATCATTTTCTTTGCAGAAACTCTTTCCTGGCCCTGTTGGGGCCACAGAAAAAGGGTACCTGAAAGTGCTTGAGGACCCCTGGAGCTGGCAGGCCTGGAGAGAACCCATGAACACACAGTGTGGTCGGTGCTGGGCTCTGTGGGTCTCTTCCCTCCGTACCCCAGTGCCCAGCACAGAAATGCTGCTGCTGTGAATCATAGTGGTAGTGATGAGAATATTTCTTAATGCCAGGCATGGTTCTGAGTGTTCACAAACTCATTTATCATCACGGCAATCACCTCTTAGTACCCCTGATGGAGAAACTGGGGTCCAGAGTGCTAAAGTTAGCTTCCCAAGTCTCAAAATGTCTGCGGGCTGGAGCTACAGTTTGAACGTGGCTGGTGCTCAGTCAGGGACTGTGGACAGGTCCAGGGAGAGGGGTGCAGGGCAGTCTGGCTTCAGGTGAGGCAGGGTGTGTGGGCCGGGCTCTTGGGGCTGGTCCAGCACCCCATACTGTCCTGTGTGTGGCTCCCTCGAAGCCTGCCTTCTCTGGGTCCTGGACCTCTGCGGCCAGCCTGGGACTGCTGCTCCCCAGTTGGGCCACAGTCTTGCTGTCGTTAGGTCCCTGGCAGGTCTGGTGTGGCCTCTCAGGGTCCCCAGCAGGGAGATACTGGCCGGGGTTGCTCAGAGGTGCCCTGACATTGGAGTTGAAATGGAAATGAGGGGCTGGTTGGCTCTCAAGTGCTTGCTGAGGTCAGAGATGAGTCATGGAACACCTGGACAGCCCTCGTTCCCCCCAGTCCCATGGGGCAGGACTGACATCCTCAGCAGACAGGTAGGGAAACCAGGGCTCAGAGACGGGCAGCCAGGTGCCCAAGACACACAGCCAGGGAGTCACAGAGCTGGAATCTGAACCCAGAGCAGGTCCACTTCAAAGCTCGTGCAATCTGGATTCAAGCAGGTGCTCTACCTTGGGCTTTGCAAGTAACACCAATGCACAGAGGCGCCTCGCGGGCTGGGCCCTTACAAATGAGGACACTGAGGCCCAAAGAGGTGGCCAGTCTGTTTGTCAGGATTTAGGGTTCTAGGCAGTTCTGTTCCCAGGGGTCTCAGGGAAAGCCGGAGGTTATGGGATGCCGTGGGAGTGGGCACGGGTTTTCCATAATTCCCTAGCCTGATTTTGTTGAGGCCTGGCCTGTCTGGCTGTACAAGGGGCCCCTTCTCTGTGAAGGGCATGACAAGAGGGTAGCACTGATCTGAGGGCCCTTCCCATTGGTGCAGTCAACCAGGGCATGGACTTGAGCACATTATTGGTCAAGGTCACCTGCCTGGCTTCCATCCCCAGCTATGTGGCCCTGAGCAAGTCACTTTATTTCTCTGAGCCCTGGTGTCCGTATCTGTATAACAGGGATCACGAGAGTGCCTACTTCACAGGGCTGCACTGGGACTCTGGGAGGCGAGATTCCGGGGCTCTGGGGCTGCCCAGCATGGGTAGGTCCCACCCTGTCTCTGACAGGCAGTGTGGCCTTAGGTAAGTGCCTTCATCTCTCAGTTTCCTCCTCTGTCAAATGAGGCTAATAGCAGACTCTGTCCCATAGGGCCCAGTCAGGACACAGTAAGGCAGTCAGGGTAAAGCCCCATGATGTGAGCAGAGGTCCCGCCATAGGCTCTCAGGCCTGGGCCACCCTGGAAGAGGGAAGGGAACGTCGGACGTTGCCAGCCACAGGGGCGGAGGTCACTTTCTGGAGGCCACCCCCGTGGGGGGGTCCAGCTCCTGGCGGCCTGCGGGGAGCAGATCACCAGCGGTTTCATCCCTTGCGCTCGGCCTGATGAAATATTTATAGCAGGCCATGTTTTTGAGCAAGGCTAGGGAAGCGTCTGTGGGTCCTCCCTCCCAGCATAGGCCGTGCGGCTGATGAGCAGGCCGTGGGGATGAGAAGGAGATAGGAGCTCGTGAATAAATCATCGCAGGATCCGGGCTAATGGCCTGGCCGTGGGGCAGCGTGTGCAATTAGTGCGCTAATTGTCCGGAGAGGGTGACTTCTGCGTGGGCAGGGCCCAGGGTCCCCTGGTTTGCAGAGTGCCTGGTGTCTGGGTCGCCCTCTGCTGGAGCTCAGTGGTTCTGACTGTGGGCTCTCCCCATATCCGGTGGTCAGGGCCCTGGGCGCCCACCTCATCCCTACTTGCTGTCCTCTGAGGGGGGCTCCCAGGCTTCTGAAGGGGTCTTACATTGGGGATACTCAGCAAGCTGGGCCACATATGGGACCTTGGACCAGCATCTTGGCTCCTGGCAGCGCTTGGCTAGCTCAGGGGCTTGGTGGGGTAGCCGTGAGCAGAACCTGGGGGCAGGAGGGGCTGCACTTTGCCCACTCCCAGCCCCCAGTTCCTTTTCTTTTCCCACCCTTTGTGTTCAGTAGTATGGTTTTTTTTTTTTTCTTTTGAACGAAGGCTGTCCCAGCTTAGCCAGCTCCTGCCCTGTTGCCAAGGTGACCAGACCATCGCTGCCATCCCATGGCCACTGCCAACCAGTGCTGGGCGAGGGACTGTAGTGCATGGACATGCACCTGCCCCGAGCACACATGCACGTGTGTGCCACGCCTTGTAAAGCTTGAACCTGTATATGACACGTGTGCAAGAGCAGACACGCAGAGACCTACGGCCATGGTGTCCAACCCCTGCACAAACGTCGGCACTCATCGTCCCTGGGAAGGTGCAGGCCCACGTCTGTGCGCACACTACACATGCAGTAGATCCCACAGGCACTCCTGTGTTCCTGCGAAGGAGCAGGGGTGCACTGCCCTGCGGGAGACCCCAGTGGGCGGATGAAGGCGAATGAAGTCCACTTTATCCCTCGCACTTCTGCCCACAGCCTATCTCTCCTCCGGTCCCCGGAGCTGTCTGCAGGGGCAGTCTTGGGGACGAACACCTCCTAAACTGCACCTCCCCGGCCCTGTACCCCTTGGAGGGGTGGAGAGCCTCGGGCCACTGCAGCCCCTGCCTCCCGGGAGCACCACAGACCACTTTGTGGACTTCCTTGCCCTTTGGGGGGATAACCAAGATTCGAGCTCTCGACACCAACAGGCTGGAGCCTAAGTGTCCCAGGAGGGCCTCGCTCAGCAGCACCCCTGTGACTTGCTGCCATCCTTCTCCTGCTTTTCCCGAACGCCCAGGATCACCTCCTAAATAAACTTCCTGTTCCTAAATCCTTCCCTCAAGATCAGTTTCTGGGGGTCAGGTGCCTACAGATCACTGACATTTCCAGAAAAGCATGCACCCAAACCCCCGACCTGATATCCACACAAGACTGTGCCCACACACAAGCACCTTCTGACTCTGGTCGGAGCACTCGGCACACACTACCTTGGTTAAGTCCCCAGCAGCTGCGCCAGGCAGGCTGTAGAATTAGACCTGTCTGATTGGTGTGGAAATGGAGGCAAGGATTAATCCCACAACCATATGTCTTCCAGACGAAGGCAGGGCAAGCTGGAGCAGACAGAGCCGTGACCAGTGTGGGGGGATCTCCAGCCCCCCCCCCCCAGCATCTCCCTCTGGCTGGCAGATGCTGATCTGAGAACGGGAGTAGGAAGCAGCCTTGTTCCTCCTCCCAGCTGTGGGCCACGCAGCCTGGCCCCTGGGCCCATGTGACCTCTCCAGAATACATCACCCAAGGAGGAGGCGGCCCTCTGGCGCTGACTGGCCCATGGCTTTGCCGTGCTGGGGTCTCTCTCGGACCCTGGTTCTTCTTCTAGGGCAGGACATGTGGGCAGTGGCTCCTGGCAGTGTGTTCAGGCACACACATGGGGTATTACCTAAAAGCTTCAGGCATGGGAAAGCTTTTCCTGGGGTTCTCTCTCAGGCCAGAGACCAGCTGGGCATGCCTCCTGTTCCAGGGTAGATGCCCCCAAACCTACCTTATTCTCTTGGATGCAGGCTCGGAGAGGGCCCGTGGCTCAGGGTCACACAGCAGGAGGCAAACAGGGTTCAGACACCAGTCAGCTCTGAGGGAGGGGCGGACAGCGGCTCACAGCCAGGGAAGGCTCACTGTAGGAGGCAGTCCCCAGGCACCTGGAGAGACTGAGGTTTGTCCTAGAGACATTAGGGCCAGGCTCGTGTGGTCAAGTCCAGGGTCTGTGTTCCTGTAGCCCTGAAAGGCCTGGGTTCTCCTGCCCTCTGCTGTGGACCCCAGCCATGTGACCCTGGGCAGAGTGCTCACTCTCTCTGAGTTCATCTCCAGCCTCTATCAAGAGGCATGATACCATGAACTGAAGCAGCCTAGGTCACAGTGTTGGCTTGCCTGATGCACGGTGGGGGTGCCTTTCCTATGTGCTGGGGCTGGAAATGCATGTGTGAGGATGAAGCTGGGGTAAGGCAGCTGTGGGGGCGGCACTGGGTCCCTTCCTACCCCCAGCTTCAGTCTCATTGTGACACTGGCCCAAGAAAAGCCTGCACCTCATCCAGGACTAGATGAGGGAATGTATGGAAGAAGATGCTGTCAGTACTCTTTTCTGTGTTTCAGAGAATTCCTCAGGTGCGTGTTCCTGGGCTGGGCCCCAGAAGGAGTCCCCGGTAAATCTGGGTTTGATCGGGGACTTCATAGTTGGGTCATAGGCTAAGGCCCCGCCCAGGCCGTCTCAGGCCTGTGCGTTTGCTGTTCCCCATGGAGGCCTGGCTTTCTCCCCATAGCCAGACCGCACATTCCCCAGCAGCTGGACAGCCTTGGTGCGGCCCGAATCGTCATTTGTTCCTTTTTTTCTGAAATGTCTGTTATGAACCCCGGGAGGGGGCAGGGGCTTTTTACCCCGTTCACAGGACACCCTGTATGGAGCATCTCTGGAGGTGGTGCTCACTGCAGACAGGCCTGGGGAACAGACGCATGACTGAAGGAGCGTGACGGCCTAGGTGACATCACCATGTCACACAGGAGGCTCCAGCCCGAGTCGGCTGGCTGGGGACGGCTTTGAGGTCCGCTTGCTCGGAGTAATATTCCTGAACGCATGAGGGAACCCACAGAGGACCACAAAGGGAAGCAGACGTGGGACTTGTTTATCAGCACGTGTGTCCCGGTCATCAGCACGCAGTGGCTTCGGGACGCCTTCGTCAGCGAGAGCTGGCAGGGGCCCCAGGACTGACCCCACTGGGCACCGTGCTGCCGGCCTTCACTGCCTCCGCTTGTCACCGAGGGAGCGGTACATTTTGCAGAGAGAAAAGGGGAAGTTCATGGGTTTTCCCCTCAAGTTCAGAGAACCCTGGATTTCATTTTTGGGTCCCAGGGTAGGACCTGCTGGAATGTGCTACGGTGTAGGAGGAACCACACAACCCTGCACCCCCCTTTCCACACCGCAGTGTCCACCAGACTCCTCGACTCCCCGCTACCCCCTGCCAGTCTCCTTTGTTTGGCTCCTGGTGTCCCTGAGCAGCCCTCCTGAGGGCTTAGGGACCAATCTGGGTGTCCGCAGTGGTCTCTGCTTCTGTTTCGTGGCCATGGCTAGTGGGGAGCAGGCTTCTCTGTACCCTCAGTGCCGCCTGCCTGGCTGCTCTGGGGAGGCGGGGTGGGGATGTGTCCCAGGAGGTAGGAGGATCCCCCGACACCCTGAGGCTTGTCCCGGGGCCTCCCTGCTGCCAGGGCAGAGAGCTGATGTTTCCGGGTCCATGGGCTTGCCATAGTTCAGAGTGGGCTGTGATGATGGCAGCCTGGTCCCTGCTCCCTGCGGGCCCCCTTCTCCCTGTGGGGCCGCGCTGCTGTGAGCAGTCAGTAGGGGAAGGAGGTGGGAGACTCCCATTCAGGCCACAGCCTTCTCCCTGAGACAGGATGAACAAGACCCAGAAGAACTTCTCATTGGGCTGATGGGGAAATTGAGGCCCAGACAGGGCAAGGTTCCATGATGAACTGAGACTGAAGGGGTCTTGGGGTGGACCGCCGCCATGCCTGCAGTCTTGTGGTGTGGGCCTTAAGGGTCCTCCTGGGTCACAGTGGCCTATTCAGGAGGGGCCTTTTGAGTCTTAGTCCCTATTGCCCTCCTTAGTCTCTTCCAGAACCCAACCCCCATGCTTAGGGCACTCAGACCCAGGCTCTGGCCTCAGGGGGCCCCTGGCCTGGTGGGGAGGACTGGGAGGGACAGGTAGCTGCCACTCAGGATGGTCTGATCAAGGACAGAGGGAAGCACAAGAGTGGGGGCTTGGAAGTGGGTGTTGAAGGATGCATAGGAGTTTGTGGGAGAATGAGGAAGAGAGGGCACTGGGCAGGAGGTCTGGCGTATGGTAAGGCAAGGAGGTGGGAAGCATTTCATCTGAGCACCACTTACTGGGACATGGGTTATTACTGCCACTGGCTGATGAGCAAGAAGAGGCCCGGGTGTCCCCATCTGTGTGTCCCCAGCCAAGTCCTCTCTCTTTCTGAGCTGGTCCTGTCCCCTCTCGCTTCCTCTCTTCTCTCTGACACACTCAGCTTCAGCCCTCCCAACCTCCCTCCAGTTCCTTGAACACAGCAACAGTCCAGCCTCAGGGCCTTCTTTCTTGCTGTTCCCACCTCCAGGAACACTGTTCCCACAATCTCTCCTCGCGCTGCTCTCAAATCAAATGTCACAATTTCCTGGAAGACCTGTAGAATAGTGCCCACTTTGCCTCTGGAATCACTTGCTCCCGCCAACCTGTTTTTTGCCTGTCTTGCTCCACATGAGTGTCGGCCCCATGGACCCTGTCTGCACACGGTGGAGGCTTGGTAGATGCCTGCTGAGTAAGTAAGTGTTAGGTGTGATTCTTGTGAGGAGGTGAAGTCCCAGGGCCTTGGCAGTGCTCCCAGGCCTGAGCTAGGGTGATGAGATGGTCCGTCTAGAAAGCCCCCTCTGCTTTCCTGGACTCCTGATCATAGAGCTCAGCCTCCTATCTATGCCGGGCCCCTCAGAGGTCTGTCAGGCTGTCCCAGGGCACTTTCTGTTCCCCAAATAAGATGAATTTACCAAAAGGGGAGGCAATAAAGGGGAAGAGGAACAGCTGTCTCTGTGTCCCCCCAGCAGAGCATCGGAGTCACGGGGGGACTGGGGCCAGCGCTCAGGCTCTGATCCTGCCCAGCCTTATCTAGACAGGCCCCACGTGGTGCCCAGCCTGTTATGAAGAAATGCAACTCCCAAGGTGGGGCCTTTTCCCTCATGGGGGAAGGCAGGTCTGGAGGGTTCATTGGGGACGTGGTGGCTAGAGCAGACAGACACCTGGCTCTGAGACTCAGCTCACAGATGGGTAACTCTGGACATGACCATGCTCCTCTCTGTGCCCTATTTACTCCTCTGTCAGAAATGCCTGTGGAACATTCTCTGATGCAATGGCAGGTACTCAGCCAAAGTTGGGCACTGTGTTCCAGGGCCCAAGACATGGGAGGACTTGGCAAAGAGCAACAGGGGACCCGGAGAAATCTTGGAAGGCTCTATAGAGGAGGTGTCCTTCGTGCTTGAAGGCTACACTGAGTTCTGGAAGGCAGCTCAAGGCATTCCACTGGGAGGGGCCCCCTCATGCTGAGGCTCTGAGCCATGGACATTTCTTGAGTCATCAGTTGCTGGGAGGGTCACACGATCTTCAGTGGAGAGCCTACCTCTAGCACTGTGTTCATTCCTATCGTGTCCTTTTCTGTTGTTGATTTATAAGAACTCTTTGTATATACAGTGCACCAGTCTTCTTTATAGTAAACGTTTTCATTTGCCTTTTTTGCTTATGATGGGTTTTGATAAACAACATCGTAAATATTTTTATGTTGCTAAGTTTTCCTGCCTTCTCTTTCATGGTCTTCCTTGTGCCAGGCTTTTCTTGTCACTTTATCTCAGATCTTTGCTCTCCTGTGAACATGCTTGGTGCTTGGGAAATGCCTGAGACTCCAATTAAGTTGAAGCTTGAAAAATTACAGCTTTAAGAAAAAAAGAGGCCATGGTGCCTTTGCTCACTGTGTACCTCCTCCTGGGGTTCCTTCCCATTCTTTCTATCTGTTCCTTCCTTCCTGCCTGGAGTGAGGTCCAGCCCAGGCCCCCCAGAGGCCCATGCCCCTTCTCTAGAGTGAGTTGGGGTTCAGGTATGTGGTGATGGGAGGCAGTGGGGAACCAGGAATTTTCCAGTTGGGCAACCTCCATGCATTAACTTGATGAAACCCCATGAGATGATATCACTATTAATCCCATTTTATAAGTCAGAAGATGGGCTCAGAGAGGGTATATGACTTGCCCAAGGTCACACAGGAAGGGACAGAGATAGGATTTGAACCTAGGCCGTATTGCCCCAACTCATACTTTCGTTTCCTTCTGACACTCCATTGCCCTTGGGATCAAGTCCAAGGTCATTAGTATGGTATCTGGCGCCTCTCAGGTCCTCAGTTTCTTCATCTGTCAGTGTCACGCCTTGGCCCCCGCGCCTACCCACACAGGACTTCTCTGTTAGTAGGATGATGACGTTCCTGTCTGTCTCTCTACACCCTCTTCAGCCCCAAATCCTTTAGGATGCTGGAATGTTGGGCTTGGAAGGGCCAGCCCCTGGGGTTGTAGATAGGAACAGGGAGGCTCAGAGGTGGGGAGAGCCTTGCCCAAGGCCCAGTGTGTGAGGAGCAGAGCCCCATGTGCACCGTGGCCCGTGGGATTCTAGGTGCTACTGACAGCATTGCGGTCCATCTCGGGCTGGGCTTTCTCCTGTTGCTCCCTCCAGGAAGCCCACCTGCACCCCAACTGGGTTAGCCATCTGCCTTGGGCGCCGAGGGCTCTGACTGTGGCTCTGAGCCAGCCTTGTTGTGACTGCTGGTTTACTCACTATCTCCCTTGCTTGGCAGGGCACCCCATGAGGACAGGCATTTGCTAGTCCATCCAAGTCACTGGTGCCCAGCTGAGCCCAGCCTGAGCAGGCCCTCAGGAAGGGCTGACTGTAAGAGGGAGACCCAGAGAGGGACAGACACCTTCCCCGAGACCCTTTAGGTCCCACATGCTCCTGGGATGGGAGATTCGGGACAGGTCTCTAATGGCCACTCTAGCAGAGAGCTCCCAGGGGCCTCTGTCCTCGGCTACACCCAGAGGCCTGGGGCCAAGGACACCCTGTCTCCCTCCCGTCCCCACCTGCTGTAGAAGGATGTTCTCAAGATAAAAATACCCTCCAAAACATTCCCCAGTGTCTGGCATGACCTGTTGTCCATCCTGGGGGCCAGAAGCTCCTGCCCTGGCTTCACCTTGGGGCTCAGAAGGCAGATGTCCACTTCTGCTGGCCATTTGGCCCAGCTTGTCCCTGGTCAGAGTGTGTAGCCCTGTCACCAGGCCGTGGAGCAGGAGTGGCCTGAGGGTTGCCTGTGGTGGCAGCGGCAGCATCTGCTGGGCACAGAGGAGGGAGGTGGCCAGGCTCCAGGCTCTGCCAGCTCCTGGTTCTCCTGCTTTCCGGACTCTTGGGGTGCATCTCGAGAGGGTCACACGGGACTGCGTGGGAGGGCAAGGGATACATATGCCACCTTTCCATCCTCTTGGGAATCTCCATGTCTGCTCTCAGAGCCTGCAAGAGAACCTTTCAGAGAACCCTGGAGGGGCTGGCCCTTACCCCAGGTCTGCACCGGGACAGAGCCTCCCTTTGCTCCCCTGACTGTCGGGAGGTAGGTGGACTGTACCTCTTTTGCAAATGGAGGAGGCTGAGGCCCAAGAAGGGCCCTTCTTGAGCTGGGGTCATCCAGGCCTTGGCTTAGGGAATCGGAGCTCACTGACACCCTCCGCCTCCCCCCGCCCCCAGGGAGGACTGAGATCAGGGGTGGTGACAGCTGCCTCCTGCAGGGCCCTGCTGTTCCAGGCCCTGTGCCCAGAGCTCACCTCGCTCACCACACTGAATTGCATGGGCACATCCGCTGGGGCCAGAGTCATCAGCCCATTTTGTGGAGGAGGAAGCTGGGCCTCAGGGAGGGGAAATGCCTCGCCCTGTCCCCAGGCAGTTTCAGCCCTGGCCTTGGCTGACAGACTGGCACCGGCAGTGGGAAGTGGGGAAGCTTCAGGGTCCATCCAGGCCCTGCCCTCCCTGCCTGGCAGTCTGAGGGCCAGTCTGGCCAGTCTGGGCTCGGGCTGCTCCCATGTTATGTGCAAGCCCTCTCCCCACCCCCCAACTGATCCAATCTGGGACCGTGCCCATGACCCAGGAAAGCATTTGGTGAACTTCTGAGGTTTGAATTCACATCATGGGCTGCTGTGGTCCTCTCAGGGCAGCAGGTGGAGCACTGGAGAGGGTGTCCAGAGACCCGAGTTCCTATCTCCAAACTGCCACTCACTCAGTGGCTTTGTGATCTTGGGCCAGTCACTTCTCTGCTCGGAGCCTCTGTTTCCCTGGAGAATGGGACTAATTTGCCCTCCTCACAGGTGAGAACACATGTGATTGGGTTTGTGGGTCTGGGGAAAGCCCTTTTAGGAACTAGGGCATCAGAAACAAGACTGAGAGAGCCTGGGGCTGGCCAGAGGACCAAACAGGCCCACAGAAAGTGGGGCAGGACGGACCGTCTCGCATCCTTCCCCCTAAAAGATTGCCCTGTGACAGTTCCTCTTTTGGAGTTCCAGCTCCAGGGGACCCAGGGCAAGTGATTTAACCTCTGTGAGCCCCAATTTCCCTGTCTGTGCAGCCGGGACAAGAAGCCCTCCCTCAAGGTGACACTGAATGTTGGGAGTAACTGAAGACAGGAGTGGGCCCTCAGGCCAGGCACAGTGTCGGCCCATTCTAGGGGAAGGGCAAAGATCAGGGATTTGGGCACAAGTCTTTGCTGTGGAGATTCCCAGTGTGATGTGGGTCTATGATAGAGCCTTCCTGGGCCTCAGTTTCCCCATCACTTCCAGGGTGTCGGGGCTAAGAGAGGAACCCTGAAGACCCACAGCCGCTGCTCAGGGAATGGTCAGGGATGGGGCAGCAGGGGGCTGAGGACAGGGAGTCTCGAGATAAGAGCCTGGAAGGTGAAAAGGAACCAGAAGGACATTCCCTTATGGAGTAAGCAGAGGCCCAGAAGGGGGAAGTGAGTCACCCAAGGTCACACAGCTTGTGATGGGCAGAGGGTTTGAACCCAGGTCTGTGTGCCTCTAAACCCATCGCTCTCACCTGCCCCAGGAGGCTTATGATGTGGGGGTGACTCACCCACAGTGCCCTTGATCCCAGCCAGAAAAGCCAGTGCGACAGTGGACGGCAGCCAGCTCAGCTGTGAAGGGGTGGGGCTCTGTGGCCTCGGTGGCTGGGAGGTGGGGGAAGGTGAGTGGGCCTGCCTCTGGAAGCTCACGGAGGGCCATACCGCCACACTGTCCTCCCATTCACACAGCACGGTGGGGAGAAAAGCAGGGCCCCCTTTGACAGTGGGAAAATTGAAGCTTCTGGGTTGCTGGGACGACATAGGGTGTGTGTATGCCCAAGGCAAGTGTCTGACAGGTTACCAACATGCACCGATCCGTAGAGACATTTATGCACCCATGCACTCATCTGTAAATTCATCTGTCCCGCTCACCACGCCACTGCATCCATCCACCCATGCATGCATTCACCTGCTCCTCTCCCCACCTACTCATCCGTCTGTCTAGCATCCGCCATCCACACGCCCGCCCACCCATCTGTCCATCTGTAATCCACCACACACCCACACACGCACCCATAATCCACCCACCCACCCATCTGTCCATAATCCAGCCATAGACACACCCACCTACCTACCCATCATCCATTCATCTATCCATGATCCATCCTTCCGTCTGTCCTTCTGTCCGTCCGTGCTTGAACCCTGTGGTTGGCACTGGGAAGGCTCTGCAGGTGGTGCCCAGGAGCATAGGTTAGGGACCTGAGTTCCTCGGTGACCTTGGGGAAATTACCGCACTGCCCACCTCTCTGGAATGAGAACAGGGATGGTTCCAGCCCTGTGGCGTTGTTGTGAGGATAACATGAGCTAAAGTCCCTGCGACACCTACCAGTGTCTGGCAATCAGTGGGCACTCCGTAATTAGCAGCTGTAATTTTCCCCGGGGACCCATCCTGTTCTGCCCTCCACTGGTTCGGAACGGTTTCATAGACAGACTCGCAAGCTGCAAAGGTGTGGGTGTCAGAGGTGTGGGTCCCACCTCCCACGGGACCCCGAGGGAAGCAGCAGAAATGTGGGTTTAGGTGGAAATCTCAGACTTTGGAGCCATTGTGAGGAGAGCAGCACCATCTATACTAATTTGGCTTTGCTCTGTAAACTTTAGGGTCCTGCAGCGACTGATCCCTCTCCAGCTGGGGCCTGGGAAATGGCAGCTGCTGCTGACACAGCCTTGGAGACAGCCACTTGCCTGCTCAGCACCGTTACTTAGAAGATAGGAATCAAGAGGTAAATGGAGGTCACCGATGGGCATCGATCCATCTAGCCATCCGGCAAGCAGACACTCATCTGTCTACTTACCTGTCCCTCTCCCCTCCAGCCTCTCCTTAACCCGCTGCCGGCCTAGCTCCGCACACCCCCCATCCATCTGCCGTCCACCCACCTGCGCACTCACCTACCCAGCGCATCCAGCCGTCTTTCCTTCCACGTATTCACCCATTTCCCGGCCAGTCACCCACCATCCCAGCCACTCATCCATGCACCCAAATACCACTGTGTCCTTCCATCCACCACCCATCCATCTGGCCGTCCATCTGTCTGCTCATCTGCCTGCCCGCCCACCCGTCCATCTCTTCATCCAGCCACTAAGCCATCCATTCAAGTCACTGAATTATTTTCTGTCCGCCGAACCCGTCCATCTTCCTGGCTACCACCCATCCGCCCGTCCACCCATCAGTCCCGTGTCTTCATCATCTCCCTGACCGCCCACCTGTGCACCTGTCTTTCACCTCATACAACCGTCCATCGCGTTCCTCATCCATCTGCTTCTCCGCCGCGCGTTCCCTCCTCCCTTCGTCTGGTCGGAGAGTGTTTCCTCTGAGCCAGGCCTGCTCCAGCCTCTCCGGGCCTCTGAGGTTGGCCAGCGATGCGGCCTGGGCCAGGGCAACTCTCACACCAGGTAGAAGGTGGCTTCCGGCAGTAAAAGCAAGAGCCTGGGGCCGGAGGATCTGAAAATGTTCTGCAGTTCCTCTGACCCCTGACAGAAGGGAGGAGTCTGAAGATTCCCTTTAGCGATGATCTGGGGGTGGGAGAACGTGGGGCAGAGGGGCACCACAGCACAACCCATTAGAGGCCTGCTGGTGTGTCCAGACCAGGGGGAGTGGCCTGGACTGGAGGGAGGATGTAGGTGATTAGATGGCGGACAGCTTTGAGAAATCAGGAGTCAAACCACACAGGACCTGCTGAGGGAGTGGGTACGGAGGCTGGAGGAGAGAGGTGACCAGGCTTTCGGCTCAGACAACAGGGGAAGTGGTCAGGTTGCCAAATGACCCTAGGAGGAGGGACAGGAGAAGAGGGAGAAGGAGGTGGGAGGAGCAGGAGAAAGGGGGAGAGTAAGGATGAGAAGGGGCAGGAGGAAGGGGAGGGGAGGAGGGCGAAGGAAAAAAGGAGGGGGAGAAGGAGGGTGAAGGGAGAGGACAGGGAGGGGGAGGACGGGGAGAATGAGGGGGAGGAGGAGGGGAACAGGAGGAGGGCAGAGGTTTGGGAGAAGAGGAGGAGCCCCACTGGCCAGTGGTGCTGGGGGACTTCTGGGAGAGGAGGCTTGGGTCTGGGGAGGCAGTGTAGACCAGGCACCCAGAGTACGCTTGTCGGGGGCAGGGAGCTGCCCCCTCCAGGAAGCCTGCTCTGGGAGCGCTTGTTCCCTAGCCCTTCCGATGCGGGAGCCCAGAGCAGGCCAGCGGCCAGAGAGAGCTTTTGGGCTAAAAGCCTAGTGTCAGTGGTTGGAAATGGAGCAGGCAGGCCTGAGGTGGTGAGGGCCCGGTGTGCAGGGGGACCAGTGACCATCTCCACTGTCCTACTAGTCTGGCTATTTCTCTCCTTGCACCCAGCATGGGCTTGGCCCAGAAAACCTGCACTGAGTAGACTCTGAATGTATGTAGGCCGTGGTGTGCACTGCAGGCAAAGGCGGTCTGTGTTCTGGGGAGGGGAAGGGAAATTGGCCTGAAAGGGGCCAAGGAGATGGTCGTCTTCTTCCCCAGTGTGAGAATGAAACGGTGCTCCCAGCCCTCCGGCTCCACTCCACGCCAACCTCGGCCTCCTCAAGGGCCGCTGGGTAGCCCCCTCATTCCCTGGTGCCCCCCCCCCAACCAGCAGGCACTAGGCCCTGGCTGTGCATTCCCTGCCCCCACCTGGCTCCAGCTCTCACTTCCTGTGTGACAGAGTCCCAGAGCCCTGGTCGAGCCTCAGTCTCTTTGCCTGCAACTTGAAGACTGGATTCATCAAGCTCTCTCGCTAAAGATGTCGGCAGTTCCTACTAGAGTAGGAGAGTTGCAGAGGTTGTCCCGGAACACGGGGGAGGTGGTGGCAGCTGCCCGCAGGCCACGCACTGGCTGTCCCGGAACCACGGGATCCGCGAGGAGTTTTTTCCCATTGTAGGCTTTGATCACTAGGTAGTGAGTGCCCCATCCCATGATGTTCCAAACATGGGCCCTGGGTCAGGGGCACCCGTCAGGGGCTCACCTCTGCTTTCAGTGCCGAGATTCGGGACTGTCTGTCTGTCTTACTGGCACACGGTTCGGGGCCTGAAGGACTGAGACGGGAACTCAGTGTCAGGCTTGCCGTCTGACCCTGGGGCCTGGGGGCGACGGGGGTCGGTTTCTCTTCCACCTTCTAGACTGGGAACTTGCTGCTTAGGGGCCATGTGACCCCGGGCAAGTGACCCAGTCTGAGCTTCAGTTTCTTCATCTGGAAAATGGGGATAATAGTCATAAGGTTGTTGCAGGGATTAAGGGAGGTCACTGGGGCTCCTCGAACGAGGCCGGGCACGCAGAGAGCACACAGTGGGCACTGGTCAGTGCGCTCCTGCCTCCAAAGCACTCCGGCCAGCTGAAAGGCTTGGGTGGGGGGCTTCAGCTCCTCCCGCTCTTGTAGCTAGTGCTTTCTTGACATCTGAGACTGGGGCCCCCGCCTTGCCCTCTTTCTCTGCCGGATGTTGCCGAAACCTGAGGTGCCCAGAGCCTCAGGGGACAGGCCATGGGGTGTCCTACTCCATCCGGAGGCACCTCCCAGTGACTTCTGGGCCCCACCTTTGGGTCATGTGGTAGCTGCCACTCTAAAAGCTCCCAGCCCTGGCCCTGTTGTGCTCCAAACGCCCCGGTGGCTGGGAGTCTGTCAGTGTCCACAGATCTGTGGCCAGCAGAGAAGTGGGCTCAAGAGACAGCAGGGCTGGGGACAGCTTCTCTGTCTCCCGGAAGTGTCTGGGTCTGCGCACTGCTCCGTCCCCTTCTCTGCCTGCTGGACTTGCCTCGCTACCCACCTTCAGTGTCGAAGTCACCTCGTCTAGCTCAGGTAGCTCACCCCGGGGCCTCTCTCCCACTTCCCTCCAGACAATGCCTCGGGTACCCACTGGGCGACCTGGGCATCTACCAACAGTGATCCTAACCCTTGCCTTTACCATCTCATCCAAGCCCACAAACTGCTCTGTGACCTGGGACAGGTCTCAGCCTCAGTTCTCAATCTATGAAATGGGGAGCCAGTCTCCTTACTTGCTGAGGCCTCTTGTAGCAAAACAAATCTAATAACATTTCTTTTCTGATCTAACTGTATGCATCACTGAGCAAGAGTGTAGGCAACCAGCCTACATATTCCTGGTTGGGGATGTTGTCCCACATTTCTTAAATCGAGTCTTTAAAGATGTCAAGGCTGCATGACCTTCTTGCCACACCTGTGTTTGTCTATGTGGAGTGTCCTTGGGACGATTGTCAAGTTTGTGGTGCTGGGGTTTTTACTCATGGGTCCTCTTCCGGATCTTTCTTTGTGGAGCTGCATTCACCAAGAGCTTGGGAGGGGCTCCCCACACCCCTAGCGTCACATGCACACACACACACACATGCACACGCACACACACACATATACACATATGGCAGGATGGGGCCATGGGAAGCTGAGGACTGGACCAATACCTGGAGCTCCAACTCTGTCTCAACCTTAGTTTCTGGGTGACTTTGGACAGTGACTCTGCTTATAGTCTCAGTTGCTAGCTGAGAAACAAGGGAGCAAGTGTGAACGTGAACCTGTTGATTTTCTGTGTGGTTTGAGGAGGAACATCAACAGAAGAGTTGATGGGTTTCCCAAGCCTGCGTGACACAGTCTGGGTGGGTCCCAGGTGCCCAGCCCAGGGAGAAACACCAGGAGTCACCACAGTTCCCATCCTGGCCTGGGAGCTGGCCAGGTGCGGGGCTCCCCAGCTGACGGTAGCAGAGCGTCAGGCTGGGCTCTCTGGCCTTTGATTCTTCTGATTCTGTCCCTTGCAGGACTCGAGCTGCTCAGAGCCCCAGTTGGAGCAGCCATGACCCGCTGGACGTCCCTCCCGGCATCCAGGCCACATAAACCTGCCCCCTGCGGTCCAGTGGCCTGCCGCCAGCATCTAAGTACCCGGGCCCTGGCCTCCTCCGCCTGGAGGGCCCAGGAATCTGGGGTCGAGCCATCTTCTCGGCGCAGTACCCGGGGTTCCCACCACCCCCGGCTCCCTGCCTCCTGGCCCAGGCAGAAGCAGCATCCACCATCACAGTCCCAAGCCTCAGCTCCTCAGACCTATGGTGAGGTGGTCAGCGGAGTAGCCGCGGGGGGCGGTGGCAGTGTGAGAAGAGGCCCCCGCAGAGCCTGACGTGTCGGCAGGAGACCTCACATAAGCTAGATTGGTTCGAATTTCGGCTCTCTTGCTTATTGGCTGTGTGGCTTTGGGGAAGTCAGTTAACCTCTCTGAATCTCCATTCATGGTAGAAGCAATGATGGCAGCCACCTTCTTGGGGTTGCAAGGATAATCTAAGACCATTTGCTAATGTGTCTGGCCTGCTTTTTCTGCAGTTTGAGGAGTAGGGCAGTAAGGGCCGTGAGTGTTACATACGAGCCCGCTCTGGGGATTCAGAAGCATCTGGCAATGGAGACAGACCCTAGGAGGGATGTGCAGCCGGGTTGCTCATGTGCACTTCTCCCTCACCTGTCTCCCAGGTGTTTGAAGCAGAAGTCAGATGTTGCGCTCCCTCCGAGGCCCTGGCTGCACCTGGTCACACAGACAGGGGCTAAATCCCAGTGTTGCTTCCCCCTGGCTGAGTCACTTCCAATTTCTGGGTTTCTGGTGGGTACTCAGCCACCTGCCTCCGCTTCTGGAATGGCTTCCCTGGGACCTTCTTATCTGGGGCCTCATTGTCTTCAGGGCACTTGAGGGCTCCCAGCCTTGTCTAACAGTGGCCTCCCGGTGTGATCAGTTGGGGATTTGGGGTGGATGGGGTCCCCAGTGGTGGAGGGGAGTATGCCCGACAAAGCATCCTGGCCAGGTCAGCCGGCCAGGGTTCTCCCCCTCCTTCCAGCTCAGCCCTGCTGAGCCAGGCTGAGGGCCTGAGCACCTGCAGCCCTGACACTAAGGGCTAGATGGCCTCAGTGCCCACAGGTCCAGGCGGCACCATGGCCTCTGGCCTGCAGGTGCTTCGGCCTGGCACCAAAAGGCCAGCCAAGAGCCTACAGGGCCCTGGGGGAGGGGCCACTGCCGGCCCGTCTGGGAGCTGAACATGGGCTGTGGGCCTGAGAGCAGTGTGTCTGGCTGCAGGGGTCATGCCATGGGACATTCCTGAGACAGCTTGGTGTGCGTGTGTGTGTGTGTGTGTGCGTGCGACAAGCCCACCAAGTGCTCCCCTGAATGGGCCAAGGACAGTGGCTCTCTGAGTGTTCCCTAGGTGCTGTCATTTAGAGCTGAGAAAGGCAGTGATGGGAAAGGCCACTGGGATAGGGTCAGTCAGTGACCCCTCTGGGCACTGACCTGTGGACCCCCTCCTAGTTATGGATGGAGGCTGTGGTATATGGGCGCTGGGAGTGGGTGCCGTGGGGCACAAGTCTCGAGCATCAGGAGGGCATCCTCGGGGCCAGGCTCTGCATCCTCGGGGCCAGGCTCTGCTCGAGGCCCGGGGGGTGAGAGAGCAGTGAACCACACAGCAAACTCCCGACGCTCAGGAGGCCAGTGGTCTCACGGTGGGATCAGTGGGTGAGACCCCAGGCCTGTCCTTCCTGTTACTGTTACTACTGTTATGGTGTCAGAGGTCAGTGCTTTGGGGTTATCATGAGGACCTGGGTGAGGGGGTACAGTCTCCCATGGGTTCAGGAAGCTGCTCCTGGGCATGGAGGCCAGGGACTGAGGGAGCTGAGGCAGCGGAAGGGTGTCCGGGCCAAGAATGTGAGGGCCCGTCCTGAGGAGCAGCGCACAGGCTGGGAGCTGCAGCAGGTGAGCGAGGAGCCTGGGCCTGAGAGCTGAGGGGCCCTGGACTCCATTCACGCGGGCCTCGCAGGTGCCAGCAGAGACCGGCTTTGAGCAGAGGACAGCCAGGCTCCCCCGCTGCCTCTGGACCGGGGTGGGGGCCGGAGCACAAAGGCTGGCGAGGCAGCCGCCGTGCTAGTCCGGGTGGGTGATGATGGGGACTCAGGCCACGGCGGTGGGAGAAGAGGTAGGATTATAAATACACTTTGGAAGCAGAGCCTTTGGTAGGGGGGGCGCTCACATGGGCTGAGGATGAAGCCAAGGTTTTTGGCCAGAGCTCCTGGGAAGCTCCAGATCTGTTTTCCAAGCCGAGAAGGAGGGTGAGGGGCTGGCTGAGGAGGGAAGATGGAGAGCTCAGTGGGTGGTGAGTTAGGGTGCAGACGGCCTCCTACCAAGGCCGAGGGCCCCGGGTGGGGGCAGAAGCCTGGGCCAGGCTGGCCTGTTCCGCCAGCCCCTCTGTCTTCTCTGTTGCAGGAGGCGCCCCCCGTGGAGCCGGCCCAGGGGCGAGCCAGGGCCCCCCCATCCCCGGGATGACCTCGGCTGGCAGGGCCAACCCCTACAGTATCGTGTCATCGGAGGAGGACGGGTTGCACCTGGTCACCATGTCAGGGGCCAACGGTTTCGGCAACGGCAAGGTGCACACGCGGCGCCGGTGCCGGAACCGCTTCGTCAAGAAGAACGGCCAGTGCAACATCGAGTTCGCCAACATGGATGAGAAGTCGCAGCGCTACCTCGCTGACATGTTCACCACCTGCGTGGACATCCGCTGGCGCTACATGCTGCTCATCTTCTCGCTGGCCTTCCTCGCCTCCTGGCTCCTGTTCGGCGTCATCTTTTGGGTCATCGCCGTGGCGCACGGCGACCTGGAGCCGGCGGAGGGCCGTGGCCGCACGCCCTGCGTGATGCAGGTGCACGGCTTCATGGCAGCCTTTCTCTTCTCCATCGAGACGCAGACCACCATCGGCTACGGGCTGCGCTGTGTGACGGAGGAGTGCCCGGTGGCCGTGTTCATGGTGGTGGCGCAGTCCATCGTGGGCTGCATCATCGACTCCTTCATGATCGGTGCCATCATGGCCAAGATGGCTCGGCCCAAGAAGCGGGCGCAGACGCTGCTGTTCAGCCACAACGCGGTGGTGGCCCTGCGCGACGGCAAGCTCTGCCTCATGTGGCGCGTGGGCAACCTGCGCAAGAGCCACATCGTGGAGGCGCACGTGCGGGCCCAGCTCATCAAGCCGCGGGTCACCGAGGAGGGTGAGTACATCCCGCTGGACCAGATCGACATCGACGTCGGCTTCGACAAGGGCCTCGATCGCATCTTCCTCGTGTCCCCCATCACCATCCTGCATGAGATCGACGAGGCCAGCCCGTTGTTTGGCATCAGCCGGCAGGACTTGGAGACGGATGACTTCGAGATTGTGGTCATCCTGGAGGGCATGGTGGAGGCCACGGCCATGACCACGCAGGCCCGCAGCTCCTACCTGGCCAACGAGATCCTGTGGGGCCACCGCTTCGAGCCTGTCCTCTTCGAGGAGAAGAACCAGTACAAGATCGACTACTCCCACTTCCATAAGACCTACGAGGTGCCCTCCACACCCCGCTGCAGCGCCAAGGACCTGGTGGAGAACAAATTCCTGCTGCCCAGTGCCAACTCCTTCTGTTACGAGAACGAGCTGGCTTTCCTGAGCCGCGATGAGGAAGATGAAGCAGATGGAGACCAGGATGGCCGCAGCCCCCAGGCCCGGCATGACTTTGACAGACCTCAGGCCGGTGGTGGCGGCCTCGAGCAGCGGCCTTACAGACGGGAGTCAGAGATCTGAGCCACCATGGGCCAAGGTGCAGCATCCGCCCCGCCAGGGAAAGGCCCGGTGTCCCTCCAGGGCCCTGGGTTTGAGCAGAACGGGCCAGGTGCCCCGGTTGCAGACTCAGTAGCGTTTTAGATGTTTTATGTTTCTTCGCAGTGGCTTGGGAAGGTTGGCGGGAGAATGGGCGACCAAAGTGGGCCGCCGCTGGTCTCAGAGGCCGGAGCAGGTGCAGGGAGGTAGCCTCTTGGGGTCCAGGCCAGGAGCCAGGGGCTTCTGTCTGAGGCTAGAACTGCGGCCTGCCTGGTGGTGGCTCAGTGGCCATCCAGCCTCTGTGGGTGAAGGCTGGCAGGCTGCAGGGCACCTCGCTGGTTTTTAACTTGGGGAGAAACACTGGTTTTGGCTTTCTCAACCGTAGCTTGAGTAAGACTGTTTACAAAAAAAAAAAAAAATTAACACGTGATTGACAAAAACAATTTAATTTCTGGGGATTATAAAAATGGACAGTGAGAATTCCATTGGTCTGCCGAGATGCAGGCATTCGATGGGGGCTCCACGAGGTTCCCCGAGGCTGGACAGGCCTCTCCTCCATGAAGGCCTAGTGTGTGCCGGGTGGCGCCGTCCGCACGCGCAAGCGCGGGTCTCATCTGTGGTTCCTTCTGCTCACGGGCGGATTAGATGATGTTTGTGATGGAAAGACCAAGACCATGTTAATGATCATAATAAAAGCTTTCCAGAGTCACAGAGATGGGGGTAGGGGCTGGGAAAAAAAACTAGTTTGAGCTTTTTGAGTTTGACTTTTGTACCTTAGAGGTGCGTCTCAGGGCTGGGTATGGGACCTGCCTGCCATGGAGGGTCCGCTCTCCCCACCCCCACCGGATTTTCCTGTTTTATTTCTCTCCTTTTCTGCCTGATAGCCTCCACCCTTTCCGCAGTGAGGGAGGCTTGGAAAATATTGGAGTAGATGCTCCGTGGGAAGGGAGGGCGTGTTCCCAGACGCCCAGGAAGCAGATTGGCCCTATTCCCACGGGACCCCAGTGTGAGTCGTGCCTTAGGGACCCCAGGTGGGCCAGCCCCAGTTGTTTCTGTTTTTCTCGGACTCGCGGGTCCTCCCAGCTGCCCCCCCAGTCCACCACGAAGTCCACACCAGCCTGTGTGTCTGCAGAGGTGGGCCGTCTTGGCCCACTCTCTGCACCTGGGGCCGCCTAGGTGAGTGCGGGGGCATCCCAGCCAGGCTGTCCGCTGAAGGGCAGAGGAAGGATCTTAGAAGAGGTGTGCAGTTGTCAGCCAAGATAACCGGGAGTGGCGCTTGCATCCTGGCAGCCTCATCAGGAAGAAGATTGCAGCTATTGGCTCTGCTGGCCCGGAAGCAGGCCCCTGGGCCACGGGCTGCCCAGCGTGGGCTTGTTCTTGGTAGAGGACACAGCTGGCGGGGATGAAGCGGGCCAGACCCTTCCCAGGACAACTAAGAATTTTGTCCTCTCGAATGACCAGGCCTGTAAGGAAGTCCTTAATTAGAAAGCCCGCATTTGTCTCCCCGGCCTGCCAGTCTCGGCCACCCCAAGCCATGCCCTCCAAGACAGCTAGGCACCCAGGACCCTGGCCCAAGTGGGGAAACTGAGGCAGACTGCAAGGTCACGCAGTGGTGGGTGGGTCTTGGGAGGCCGGGGGAGGCCAGGGGCCTGGGGTGAGGGTTCTTGCCTCTCCCCTCCTCTTCTACCCATCCCCAGGGCAGCTGGAGACCTGGCCTGAGGTCGGAGGCCTTGGAGGGTCTGGGCATGAGCTATTGGTTCCCACCCATAGACACCTCGGGTCCGTGCCCTGAGGGATGCCTGACTCCCAGCATCCTGCCCTAGCCTTAGGCCCCAGCCTCATTTCCCACTGGGGTGCTTCAGGCCACGGAGGTAGCTCTTTCCTCTCAGGATCTGCTGGAGGGGCCTCAGCTCCTTCCCAGCCCAGGGCCTGGCTTCCGGCCCTGAGCCTGGCTGGCTTTCTCCATTTCAGCTCTGGGGGGCAAGGGTAGAGTTGATATGGGAGGGCTCACCTGCCCACCCCTCCCAAACTGTCAGGCTGAACTGGGGAGGGATGAGATGGCCCCAGTCACTTGGGGCCGGCACAGGGGCCTGTGTTCTGCTCTGCCTGGCCGCAGGAGAGCCTTACAGAGCAGGGTGGAGCAGGCTTCCACTGCTACCATCTGGAGCAGAGCCCAGAGCCTCTGGGTCCCCCGAAGCCCCTGCCACCTCAGTAGCTTGGTGCACCTCCTCTCAGGCCTGTCCCCCTCCCAGGCCCACGCTGGATGGTTCAGCCCCAGACCCTGCGGGAGAGCAGCCCTGAGCTGCCTTTCATCTCTCGCCAAAGGCAGATGCTGCGTTTTCAAACTCTTCTGCCCTCTTTTTTTTTTCCCCTTCCCTGTATTTATTTATTTATTTATTGCTTGTGCTAAAGACCAAAATAGTCTCCCTCTTTAGTGCACTTGAAACGGGAGGGTGGATGGGAGGAGCCGTGTGTGTGCAGAGCAAGGATTCCGTTGTCCCTGAGGAGTGTGTACTGGAGGGTGTGTGTGTGTGTGCCCTTATATGTGTGAGTGTGTGTGTATGTGTGTGTGTGCATGTGTGTGTGGAGAGCACCAACCCTCTGAGTATTCCACATGCCATGTGTGGTGTGTGTGCCGAGCACAGGTGAGTGGGGAGCATTTGTGCACCTGGGTGTGTGTGTTGGGTGTGCGTGTGAGTGTACATGATGTCTGGTCTGTGTGCTGTGCAGGTGTGTCTAGCCATATACTCCCACCCTTGCCCATCCAGGCACTGGGATTTCCAAAAAGTTTCTCGACAGCCAGCTCCAGGAGGTGTGGAGGTTGGAGTGGGCCAAGAACGTGGCCGCTGGTGCCCTCCTCCCTGACACCCTGAGCTGCTTACGTGGAAAGGGGCTGTCCTGGCGGGGTGTGTGTGTGTGTGTGTGTGTGAGCACCAAGCATGTGGCATCACATGCGCCATCATCTCATCTCTGTACAAGTGTATGTGTGCAATTACAGCTTTGCCTGAGTGCACGAGCGTGTGGACCCAGAGTTTGTGGGAGTGCTATGCAGGTGTGTGCCCATGAGGATCTCCCGGTGTGTGTGAGTCTGGGCTGATGACATATATGCGGTATATATGTGTGTATAGGTACACACACGCATAGCTCTCTGTGTATTTGTCCAAAGGCGCGTGTGTGTGATTGTGTGTTTTATATGCGGGTTTGGTGTACTGTTCGCCAGGCTATGGGGCCAGGAACACAGGGCGCAGGACGGACACCGGCTGTGACCATGGGCATGGCTGAACCCAGCAGTCCCGCTGGCCCTGTGCCCTGATTATGTCCACATGGGAATGTGTGGAATGTGTGTGCCGCCATTAGGCCTTTGTGCACGTGGACACGAGGCCCTATCTGCGTGTGTGGGTGAGTGCTGCGTACGGACAGCGTCTGCATGTGTGTGTGTCCCCGTGAACACGCAGGTGCACATGGTGCATTTGGTGCACAGGGCTGGTGCCTGCCTGCTGGGGGCTGTACGCATGGGTGCGTGGGAGCACGTGCGGGTCCCAGGAGCGTGTACACACGAACGTCTGTGGAAGCGGTGTGTCCGCGTGCACGCCTGCGCGTGCTGCTTGGGACATGGTGGCCGCCCCCCGTGACCTGCTGGTGCTGTGCCCCCCGGTCCCTGCCTGCCTGAGGGTCCTGGTGGGGTCTGGGGGCCGGGAGCGGGGGCCTGATGGGAAGGAGGCCCCTGCACAGGGGTGTCTGCCCTGCGTGAGGTCATAGAATGTCAAATCTATTTTAAATGGTGAAACTGGAGAATTTTCATGTTATTTTCAATACATAGCGGTATCTAAAGACATAGGCCATGAGACTAGACCACATTAAATGCATTTTGATCTCTTTGAGTGCCACCGTGTGGAGATGTGTGTTTGAAAATCCCTGCCTGGTGTTCTTGGGCTTGGTCAGCCCACTGTGACCCAGAGTCTGGGGGGCCAAGGTGGGGGTGGGTCTGGTGGGAGCCCAGGGAGAGAGGACAGAGCCCCACCCACTTGCAGACCCCAGCAAGTTCTTCCAGCTGGGACACGCCCCCGCGGGCCCCTGTGACCGCACACCCTCTCCCGCAAGGGCCCTGGAGTGTGCCCTCCCACCTCCTCATGCTGGATGTGATACTTCCCCAGCTGTGTGACCTTGGCCACTTCTGTGTCCTCCCTGGGCCCACACGCCCCCCTTTTACTTCCTTCTTCTGAGATTCAGGGCACGCGTCCATGTGCGGCTGTGTGCTGTGTGTGGGAGAGTGGTCGCTCTTTCCGAGGACTCCATTATGGGAGACCCCCGCCAGCAGCCCTGGTTCTCACCATGGTGACAGGACAGAAAGCTGCGGTGGGCAGGCAGAGGGCCTGCGGACCCCTCTTCCAGCCTGGCACGGTGACAGGGAGGAATTGGAGTGGTCTTCTCCCTGGTGAAGCCGGGATGAGGAGGGCCACAGGGCAGACAGGGGCCACCGGCAGGGACAAGAGAACACGCAGGGAGGAAGACATGCGAGGCCCATCTAGGGGAAAGGAGAATTTTATCTGTACCAAGCGCTCAGTCTCTGGGGTGTCAGTGGCCTTCTGGCAGAGGCCCACAGGGAGAAAATTCTTTCCTTTGCCCCAGCTCATTCCCTCACTGGAGAACTTCTCTGCATCAGTGAAGGACCCCAGGGACGCTTCATTCTTCATTCAGGGGATGATTCAGGATAAGGAGCTCAGGCAGAGGTGCCACGCAGGGATGAAGGACAGGAGGTCGGGAGGGACTGGGGGCAGGTCACAAAGGCTTCTTGGAGGTTGTTCCTCTGGGTTGAACCTGGAGACAGGAAGGCCCTGAAAGTAATTGGCTTGATCTAGGGGTGGGGGTGGGGATCCTGCCTCCTAGTCCCAGAACCCTCCTAGATACCCCAATACTGGAGTCTAAGCCAGCTGGGGCCAATGAGCTATGGCCTCCCCAGTCCCCCGAGCACTAGTTCCCGCAGACAGGTGTGGGGCCCCAGTCAGCACAGGATAAATTTCTATGACTCCAATCAGGCGGCACTGGAGTTCAGCAGTCTTGAGGTACCTGTTGTCCTGCCTGTGACCCTCAGTCAGACCCCAGGTCATTCTCTTGCTTGGTGACCTGTACTGGATTCCTTTTCCCCTGTGCTCTCAGTCTCCCTGTCTATAAAAAAAGGGGTGGGGGTATTCATAAGATATGCTAGCTCTCACCCTTGTGGAAAGAACAAGAAGGAGCAAGAAGGGACTCAGCAGCCACCTAGCACATACTGGGCTGGAGCCCTAGAGGTGGGGCGGGCGCCCGTGAAGGCGGCTCCTGGTTGCAACACCAGCGTGGGTGCAGTGAGCCTGTAGCTTACCCTGCGCTTTCCTGCCTCCCTGAGGATGAGATGAGTCCAACTCGGAATCTGCTTTTAAAAAGGTAGAAAGGGGGTAGGGGTGGAGAACTCCGTGATGAGCGTTTGTCGAGCACTCCCTAAGTTCATGTGGGAGGTCCCCGAAGGACCGGGTGCCCCTGTTTTAGAGGAAATCAGTCCAGGGACACTAGGGACTTTCCAGGGAGGTGAGTGATCGGATCTGGGATCCGATCCAGGCCTGGGTCCCCAAGAGCTCCTTCACTTGACCCAGATGCCACTACTCTCACAGGCACTGAACTGCTCTGGGCCCTCTTCTGCCCCCCAACGGCCAGTGTTGGTCTTAGCTTCTCAGCCAGTGGAGGAATGATAACCCTGCCAGATGGCCTGCCCTGGACTCAGTTTATCTTTTCAAAAGTTCATCTCCTGCAGTGGAGGGACTCAATGACTCGGAAGGGAGTCTGGGTTTCCCCTCAGTGTGGAGGCGCCAAGATCAGAGCTGTCTGCAGCCCAGGAATAGTGGGGGGCTTCAAAGGGTATACCCCATCATACTACAGCCCATCATCCACCCAGCATGAGGGTGGTCTTAAAGTCAGAATCAGGTCCTGTAATCCCACTGCCTGCAGCCCTCCCTGGCTTTCTGCTCCACTGAAAATAAACCCAACTGCTTTTCCAGCCTCTGAAGTCCTGTTCCATCTTGACCTGACCTCACCCAGCTAATCCTCTTCTCCCTTTGCCCCTGCCGCTCTGCTCTAGGCACCTCACCTCCTTATAGTGCTTTGAGAACACTACATTTCCCTCTTCACCTCAGGACTTTTGCATATGTTACTCCTCTGCCCAGAGCACGTCCCCTTCAGATCTACCTCCTCCTTGTTCCAGCCTAAGCCTTCCCTGTCCCAGGATAAGGTAATCCGTGAAGGCAGGGATTGTCATCTCTTTCACTCGCTGCTGGATCTCCAGGGCAGGCTGTGTTATGTGCTTCATGTGTATTTGCCTCATGGATGCTTGGGAGGATGGAGTACAGGTCCACTGGGCCTCCTCCGCAGAGGGGTCTGCAGGTCTCACCAACCTACAGCCCTCACTTCGTCCCACTGACCCAGCTTGGGAAGAGACGACTGTGCCAAGCAATGGCAGTATGGAGGGATCCCTGAGTGGTAAAGGGACACATGCAGGGTGCCACGGGAGGAAAAGCAGGGGAGGCCTGATTAGGGGAACCAAGGTGGGTCCCCCAAGGAAGTGACATTTCTTCTGAGATCTAAGGGATGAGTCAGACTTTTCCAAGTACGTGAGGAGTTCCCAGGGAAAGGGGCTGACACAAGCCAAGGCCCTGGGGTGGGAGACAGCACAAGAAGGAAAAGGAAACAGCTTGCTGGGGGTGGGGTATGGGGAGGGGCAGGGAAGACCAGGGCGGGGCCCAGCCCCCTTTCCTGGCACTCAGTGGCTCTCAGGCTGTGTCGCAGCCTCACTGCATCTCCCTCCTGGAATGTCAGCCTCTGGAGAGTAAGCACCGTTGTTCTCCCTGGTTCACGGTTGTGCCTAGCGCCCAGAACGTCGAGACCCGGCACCCAGTAGGTGCTCAGTCAGTCGAGTCTCCCGCAGCTGTGAAAGGTCAGCGGTCAGCAGGGCTGCTGTCAACCGTATCCCTGCACCAGCAGATCTCCAGCCTTGGGGTGTAGGGACCTGCCGCACACTGGCTTTTACAGTCTTCTGTGCAATAAAAACAAATTCAAGTAAAATTTTGAAATGCACAAGATAAAACACATAAGGTTACATGGGAAACCTGTTTTGGTGACACACAATCATCACCGTAGGAGTGAATACATACGTGGTCTGCTAGCAGCTGTTTCCTCCCCAACTGCCCCTGACCGAGAGCACGCCCATCCATGCCCAGGGGGTTTCCCTGCTGCCATCTTCCCTGGGGGCTGAGCTCCCAGCAGCACTGAGGGGCGGGGTGATGCCCCCCATTCCGCGGGTGGTGCAAGGACCGCCCTTGGTTGCCTCATCATAAAAGGAAGGGAAGGCTAACTTGCTCTTGGAGGTCAGGTGATGTGGAAATGTAAAGTTTTCACATCCAAGTGCAGGCAGCCTTCATTTAATTCACGGGCCTTGAGGGCATGGAGGCCCCGGTTCAGGGCCCTGCAGTTTCCGTTTGGGGACCTGCTTGCTGCTGGGAGGCAGGGAAGGCAAACTCTGCCTGCAAAGGATGTGCGAGTAAATATTTCAGAAATGTGCAGACTGTGAGGTCTCTGTCGAAGCTGCTGGCCCTGTGGCTATGGGACAAAGCCGCCGGAGACGGCATATACACTAATGGCTTCCAATAAAATCCATTAGCTATTGGGGAGTGTGTTCCAATAAAACCTCATTTATGGACACTGACATTTGAATTTCATAATATTTTCCCATGACATGAAATACAACTCCTCTTTCGATTCCCTCCCCTGTCATTAAGAAATGCAGTAACCAGTCTCAGCTGGAGGGCCCACCAAAGACAGGCAATGGGCTGCGAGCGGCGGGTGCATCAGAAGCCTCACCTTCTGCCGTGGCAGGCCTGCGACAGGCTGGAAACATCTCCAACAAGTTCCCAGATGGGGCTCTGCTGCTGTGGGGAACCCACTCTGAGAATGGCTCTTCCTTATCCAGGGAGATCCTGTAGAGCCAGGGAGATGGAGCCCCAGAGGTCTGGGAGTGAAACCCCTAGCCTGGGCTGTCATCCCCCTTCCAGGTGGGGATTTGCAGGCCTGGGGTTCCCTACGGAGATGCCCGTCGGTGATGCAGGAGAGGAGACGTCTTCTTCCTTCTGTCCTCCTATGCTCTCTACCTGCTGCTCTGCAGATGAGATGGACAAGAGACGAGTACAGAGAGCAAAGCAGACAGGAGTTTATTAACCCGTGTGTCAGACACACATGGGGAAGTCAGGGATGAGGAGCTCAAAAGGACACTGAGACAGCACCCAGGAAATGTGGTACAGATGAGGAAATGAGTTCAAGGAGCAGGGGAGTGAGCCAGCAGTCTGTCTTGTTGGCAAGCCAGATTTTTGATGCCCCTTTCTCTCACCTCACTCCCTGCTCTAGCATCACATACTGACCTTTTTATTTTTTTTATTTTTATTTTTTTAAAGATTTTATTTATTTATTTGACAGAGAGAGATCACAAGTAGGCAGAGAGGCAGGCAGAGAGAGAGGAAGGGAAGCAGGCTCCCCGCTGAGCAAAGAGCCCGATGCGGGACTCGATCCTGGGACCCTGAGATCATGACCTGAGCCGAAGGCAGTGGCTCAACCCACTGAGCCACCCAGGTGCCCACATACTGACCTTTTTAATCTCTACAACTTGTTTAGCCCGAATCTGTTTTTCCCTCCCACTGCTGCTGCCTGCTCCAGGCCTCCATTGGTGCTTCTTGGATGACTGCTGGTCTCCGCTCTGGCCCCCAGGCCCCTCCTGCTCTTCTTCGCCTGGGTAAGGTTTTCCAGTCCCCCGGCTCGGGTCAGGGGCACCAGAGTCCCTGACCCCCATGGGTCCCCTTAGGCACGTCCGTAGGAGGTTCCGGCAGGCGGAGCGTTTGGCTGGACAAAAAGGAGCAGACGGTGACCTGGCACCTGGTTCCATCCTCCCAGACGCTGTGAGCTGCAGCCCCTCCTTGGGCCCTGTCTGCAATCTGACTTCAAGCAGTGATGCTTTCTTATGCTGCAGAGATTTGGGCCAGCCAAGGGGCTGGAGAGCTCTTTCTTTGCCTTCCTGGACCAATGCTGAGATCATTGCTAAGGCCTGGGGCCATTCTCACTGCCAGCTGAGGCTTGATACTGAGGTTGAGCTGGAACTCCCAGAGGGCAGCTCTGGGCTGGGGCCAGCCCCCAGGCCAGCTTCTGCAACAATGCAGTTGCACAAGTGGTACACAACACAAACCCAGCGCTGCCGCTCACAACCGAGACACCCGTGCAGTCTCTGAGGCCTGTGGCCTCTCCTCGCTGCCTTGGGGCTCCGGAGGGAGCTGCCCACGGACTCTATGGGGTGAGATCAGCAGTACAAGTAGACCAAGCAGTATAGGATGGGGGAGAATGGGGGACCCAATGGGGGCTGATTCTTCAGGTGCCAACAACTTGTGAACTCACTGATGAGCTAAAACATGTTTGAAATGTGGTACAACCTCCTACCAACACAGGCACACACACACACACACACACACGCATATAACTGTGAATGGAATATTACACAGCCACGAACAAGAATGGCCTCCTGATGCATGGAACAACACAGACAAGCTCAGTTACAATGTCAAATGAAAGGATCCAGACGCAAAAGGACACATGTTGTTGAAGTCCATCCATATGAAATTCTAGACTAGGCATTAATCCGTGGTGCCAGACATTAGGATCCTGGTCGCCTGCGGGAGCAGGCGGACCACCAACTGACTTTCCAGTTGGAGCAGGTGGCTGGAGCTGGACTCGGAGGACAGGCAGTTCCTGCATCGGGAGAAAGGATCTGACTAGGGGAGGTTCCGTGTCCATATGTCCTGTTCAGCTGAGGGTGGGTTTCACAGTTAAAATTTGGGGTGAATGATTTGCCAAAGGTCACATTGTCTGCACTTGTTGCTGGCCACTGCTGGCAGCTGTCATCCTGGGGGCCGAGGCTGCAAGGGGCAGGCAGAGAGAGGCCGGGAGGCTGGTGGCTGGGCTGGGGCTGTGCTGGCTGCTGGTGGAGGACGGGGAGCTGGTGGTCAGAAGGGTGAGTCTGGAGTGACCTGGTGTGGTGAGCCCCTCACTGAGGCAGGTGTGAGAGAAGGGACACATGACACCCAAGACCCTCACTGTTCAGAGACACGGACAGACTGCTTGCCATGGGCTCTGGCCCTCCCAGGAATGACTTAACACAGACAGATGCCCCCATCCCCACCCCAACCCCTCAAAACCAGGCCCACTTGCCCTGTCCCCATGGAAGAATAGCTGGGCTCAGCTGCTGGGGCCTGATGGGCAGGTGATGAAAGGTGCATCAGTGAACTCTACTAAAGAGTCTTGTTTGGGGTAAGGTGGTGGTGGTCAGTGAGCCCAGTTCCTCCCAGGGAGAGGACCCGGGTCCCAGTTCTGAGACAAGTGCCCCAAATGGCCACGAGGCCCCAGCCCATGCACTGCCAACCATAGAGGTTGAACTGGGCTGGGGTCATTTCTTGAACCTCCTGTTACCCCGTCCCCGTGTCTGCCCAGCCAGGAGGCCCCATGGAGCATGGGAAAGTTCAGGTGGCTTGAACCAGGACCCGTTCAGAGGCGGGGACTGTCAGTGTGAATTTTGTTCATTCAGTGGATGGGGCTCCTTCTGCGCCTGGCCTACGCGGTGATAAATGCCAAAAGGAGGCCAGAAACCAAGTGGGTGGCAGAGATGAAGTGCAGCTGACAGCACCCTTGGCCCTTGGAGATGTGACCCTCACACCAGCCCTGAAAGCTCCTAGGGAGTGTGAACCGGCTCTGAAGTCCAACTCCCGGGGTGTGAACCTGGCTTTACCCCTCTCTCACTCGGTGTCCCCAGCCCAGGAGCTCATTTCTCTCAGTTTTTCTCCTCTGTAAAATGGGGCTGATAATCACAAAGTTGTATGAGGATAAAATAAGTAAGAACCAGCAGCACGCAGAGGGGCCACGTAAGTCTAGGCGCGCTCTCTCTCTCATCGCCTTTATCTGGTGTCGAGCACCCACGGTGGGAGCGACCTGGGGCTGGTGCTCCTGGGCTAGAGGAGAAGAAGGAAGGCAAGGGTGGCTGCAACCATTAGACCCAGGGACAGAGTTTGACCAGGAGGAGGGATGGGCTGGGGTGGGGTCCGCTGACGGGGTCCAGGTATGGTGGGAGCAAGAAGGCCCGTGAAATGGCTTCTTCTCCAGAAGGTCATCCCACCTGCTGAGGAGGAAGTGGCACAGAGAGGGCAGGGTGGTGGCCTCTGGGAGGAGCAAGGAGGGGACTTGGGCCAGGCTTAGGAGGCTGCACGGCAGTTGGGCTGAGGAGACCCGTGGGGACACTGAGGCATTGGCTGACCCTGTGGGTTTTGGTGTGAGCCTCCAGCTGGGTGGGGAGGGGCAGGCTTGGTGGGAGGGATGGCATCTCTGGACATTTTGAGATGCCAACAAAGGGCACAGGGACTTTGGAAGGCAGTTTGGCACTTTCTTATAGAGCTAAACCTATATTTAGTATAAGATTGAGCCATTCCTCTTATACACGCAGCCCGAGAGACATGAAGACTCATTTTCACACAAAAGCCTGTAAGGGGACAGTTATAACAGCTTTATTCATGATTGCCCAAACCAGGAAGACACCTGGATGCCTCTCTCACCTGCACGTGAGTGACCACGCCGTGGCCTGTCCCCGTGGTGGAACCATCCTGAACATCGAGAAGGAACAGCTGTTGTTCCCTGGTGTGACCTGAGGCTTCCCAAGCACGTGCTGCTGAGAGACGGAAGTCAGACTCAGAAGGATCCTGTGTGTCTGGCATTCTGGAAAAGCCCCAACTACAGGCACGGAAGAAACATCAGTGGTTGCCAGGGCCATGGGGGTGCGGGGCCAAGTCCAGGAGGCAGGGCTCCAGTGGGATGGGAGACAATTTTGAGGGGTGACGAAATGCTGTATGTCGCGATTGTCACCATGGCCACAGATGTGCGCAATTACTCAAGACCTGCGGGACTCCACACAATGAGGAGTAAATATAGGTCAGTTATACCTTATTAAAAAAAAATAAAGGGGAAGGAAAAGCAGTTGCCAACCCCACTTGCGCACAGAGACATCAACATGTCAGATTTTGGATAAGAGATCAGGTCAGGAGGTCAAGCCTGGGGACTTGCTGGCGTGTGGATGGGACCGAGTAACCATGAGATGGCAGAGACACGGACGATGCACAGGAGGGGCTGGAAGGGAGGGAGGCGCTGAGCATGACTGGGGCCTCCAGTACACAGCGGGGCCTCCGAGGTGAGGTTTCAAGAGCAAAATGTGTCCCAATCACCTCTGCCAGCACCAGGACCCTCGAGGATGCCTGGGCTTCTGGGAAGAGAGGCCAAGGATCAGGGGCTCCACTCCAGCCGAAGGTCCCCCAGGACATTTAGAAAGCGACTGAAAGTCAAGGGTGACCCATAATTTATTGCCCAAGTCCAAACCCTTTTACAAAGGGAAGGAGCTATGAGTACAAATAACTGAATCAAAGAGCTCAGAGACCTCCACAGGCTTGAGGTTTGTACAGGAAGGCTTTCTCACGGTGCCACCCCCCACAGGCCATGCATCCGGGTGAGATGCTCACACACGGCATCTCAGAAACTGTCTCTGTGAACCGTCTCCCCACTGCACCGCCAAACACGGTGCCCCATGCGTGTTCCTGAGCACAGCTCACCACACTCACGGCAGCGGCTCAGCTCCGCCTCGCTGTGCCTCACACACGCACTGACTCCAGCAAACATCATGTCTCGGGCAAACACATCACAAAACACAGCTCAGCACGGACACAGCATTAAAGTGGTACACAGGGAAACCGGCAGAGAGAAAGATACACACATATATGTAAGACAGATGGAGAGATATTCGGTCAGAGACAGAAAGACAACAGATTTTATGCATATGTATACACAGAGATATACGGAGCAAAAAATATAGACAGAGAGACAGACAGAAAAACAGACAAAGAGATAAGATAAAGTGATGGATGGACCTAAGACATAGCCTGGTAGGTGGACAGGTAGACATAATCAGAAAGACAGACATGTTAACAGACAGACCGATGGACAGTACATAAACAGGAACGTGAGTAGGGAGGTATATGTAAACAGACAACTGTAGAGACAGACACACAAAATAGGTAGGTAGACATGCCAATACAGACATGTACGTAGCGTCAGACAGACAAAGAAAATAGAGGGCCAGCCATTCGAAGAGATAGATGTTTGTGTATCCATCCTCTGTCTGTCATCTCTCTATGGACTGAAAGAGGAAGACAGCGAGACATATACATATACGGATGGAAAGACAAGTACACATGCAGACAAAGAGACAGATGGACAGATGGAAAGACAGTCTGGAAGTCAAACAACTAGGCAGGTAGGCAGTGGTGGATAGAGTTATGGGAAGAGACAGATGCACAGACTGACAGATTGGTAGGTGGGCAGATGAGGATGAAGTCAGAAATACAGATGGAAAGACAGACAGCGTGAAAAATAGAGAAGCAGGCAGATGGATGGATGGATGGATGGACAGATGGACAGAGAGACAGATAGAAAGATGGACAGATAGACAAATGGACAGGTAGAGAAATGGGCTGAAAGTGGGACAGATGGACAACAGGTAGACAAATAGAGATTGAATGATGGTCATACAGACAAATCCATATAGAAAGATCAGCAGATAGGCATAGAGTGAGACAGACAGAAAGACACATCTACAGACGGGTGGGTAGACAGAAAGAAATAGACTGACAGAAAATGGACAGTCCTCTATACAGAAATAAGTAGGCAGGCATACAGACAGAGGAACAGACAGATCCACAGACATACAGATAAAAGGATGTACTGATGAAGAGATAGGAAGGAAGACAGACATGCAAATAGACATAAAAATATCTATAAAGATAAGTAGTTATACAGACGGACACACAGAGAGGTAGAAGGACAGATAGGCAGATGTACATACAGATAGAGAAAAACACAGACAGAAAGACGGAAAGGCTGGTAGAGAGACAAGTAGATATACAACAGAGATAGATCAATGGAAAGACAGACAAATGGATATTGTACAGGCAGACAGAGAGGCAGAAAGATGGACAAATAGACAAGGTGACAGAAGGATTGGCAAAGAGACAACCAGCAATACAGAAAGATCGGCAGAGAAATGATCAGAAGGACAGAAAGGCAGGCAGACAGGCAGGCAGACAGAGAAATTCTGAGAGAGAGAATGACCTATTGACAGATATGCAGACAAAAAGGCAGAGAGAAGGACAAACAGAAACTAACTGAGCAATGGTAGATGGACAGAAAGACCTAAAGATCGAAAGGCAGACGGAGAGCAAGACAGACAGGTCATCAGGCCGACATGGAGGCAGGCCGGATGCACAGAAGCACCTCGGAACTTGCTCTCCAGCCTCCTCAGGATCCCGGAATCTGTCCCGGCCCCTCCCGGGATTGGCTTGTCTGCTCTAGAGAGGCCCAGGGGACGCCACAGAGTATCCCTCCCATTCACGGCCTGCTCCGAACTCACCCGTACTTGCTCCCGCAGCTTCTGATCGCCTTTCTGTTGAACTCTGTCCTGGACTGGGTCCGGGCAGCAGGGTAGGCCGGTGGGCTCCATGCCCCGGGCCAGTCCCTACCACCCAAGGGCAAAGAACCTTGAGCCCCTTTCCCTGAGCTGGAGAAGGGGCCTTCCAGGTGGGTGTGGATACAGACAAGACCGGGAGGGACTCTGGAAATCCCATCTGGCATCCCCATCTGGAGTGCGGGGGGCGGGGGGGCTACAAGTCAGAGCAGAGTGGGTGATGACAGGAAAAGCACACACTTCAAGCCTCCTAGAAGAAAGAAAATGTGCATGGATTATGAATTAAGGTTTCTATTGACTGTATTTCCATTAAAGTGCACAATTATTGAAAAATTTAACTGGCAGGACTTCTGACTTAAAGGACATTTTGATTTCTGCTTCTTAAACTTTAACCTTGAGTTAGAGAAAGTGACCTTGTCATAGTAATGACTCCCCTCCTGGTCCTCTCAACAAGTTCTAGAAGCTGTTGATTGGCTCTTGGCTGAAATGGCTCAAGGGTGATAATCTCTAGGTCTGTACTCGTGGGCTTTGGGGAGATGGAGCAGAAAAGAGCTGGGCGCACTCTTACAGACGGGAAGTAAGAATGTGCGTTTAAACAACAGATCAGGGCTTGGGTCATAGGCCTGGGCGTCTCTCAGCAGCTCTGTATCCACTCTGTTCTCTCCACTCTCTGCTTTGGTGGTGCCTGGACAATGAGGGCACGCTCTGGGTCCTCACATCTACATAAGAGTCACCCTCAACCAATGGGGAAATGCCCAGTGCAGGAGAATATCCTGCTGAGATTGAGAGAGAGAGAGAGAGAGAAGGCAACACAGAGTCAATGCCACTTTGATCGTTCAGGTGGAAACAAGTAACTATTCGGGCCATGCGTGTGTTCTGGGACAGTGTGGGCTGCCTGGTCTAGCAGCTTCTGTGTCATCCTGGCTGTGTTTCTATTTGTGTGTTCTTGTGTGTGTCCCCTCTGCGTGTGTGCATTTGCCTGAACCAGGTGGACATTCTCTGGTTCCGGTGCTGAAAATCTCTGTGCCTACACAGACAAGATCATGTGACAAGCATTTGGAGTATGAAGGCTTTGTCAGCTTGAATTGTGTTTGGACGCGCCCCATGTTGCATGCTCTCTGCCTTTGCGACCAGGAGGGCTTGCCACTGAGGCAATCTGTTCAGCAAATGGCCAGGGGAAGCCGCTCCCCCAAGAGGAGTCACTACTGAACTCCGCTATTAATTGAGAATCTTACATTCTGGATGAACTGTTGCAGAGTTTTGATCAAGTTCAAATGGCATGAAGAGCAGAACAGTGTAGATCTGAAATCTTCTATGGGATCAGAATACTTTCTGAATATTTGACGAAGTGCATACACATCAAACGTTTCATGTTTTTATTTATTTTATTTTTGCTCATTCTGTGGGTTGGGAGATTTTGACAAAAGTTGTATCCTAAAGCCGCGTTCTTGGAAGATGTCTAAACAAGGGCTTCCAACGTGAACCAGAAGAGGGCAGCAAAACACTAGGCACTAGACTGTGTTCCTTGATCTGGGACTGGAAAGCAGCTGCAGGCTTTCCTGCCTCTTCGGTTCTTGTGCATTTGCTGGATTAACGTAACTCCAGGACCTGCAGCAGGTCCACACATCTTTAAGGAACACACCAAGCCTTTTGTTTTTACCACGATATTTCTCAGCAATGAGATATCAGAGGACATGGCCAAGCTATTCAAACCAGGGTGGAAAAAATAACCAAAAACCCACTCAAAATTAATTTTACTAAAGATCCAGTGAATTGAATCATATAAATAAGATTGAATCATATAATTAATTGAATCCTATAAATAAGAATACAGAATGAATATCTTACTGAACTTACCAATTTTAAGCTTATTTTCTCCATGTATATTGCATTATTTACTAAATTCTGCATTCACAAAAATACAAGTCAGGTGTTTAAAAGACTGAGCCACCCAGGAGCCCGTATCTCTTTTAAATGGAGAAATTACAAAGAAGTGTTTCTTTTAAAATTAGCTAATTTGCCCCACCAATGTTATTTGCTATTGTGCCGGAATGTAGATGAATCCAAAGTTAAGGAAACAAACAGGAGGAATCAAAGCTACAACAGTGATGCAAAAACACGTTAGGTCCTTTTTTATTTCCGGCTTGTTCACTCAAGGTCATGTTTGTGAAATGTAGCAATAGTTCATTCCCTCATTACTCTGCACTGTGCTGTCTAATATATCAAATGATCCACATGTCCTCTAGTACTGATATAAAATTGTTTTGTGTCCGCCTTTGCTAGCTTTGAACTACTTGCACAACTTCCAGCGGACATGAGCAGTAATCTCTGTTGGTCTGTATCATAGGAGGCATGCTGTGTATGTTTAAACTTTAGATCCTGCCTTTTCCACTTCTGTGAAGTTTCAGAAGTCCTGAAATATTGGTAAGGAAAATCCTAGATTTCAGTACCGGGAACTGTAGATTCCCCTGCTCTCACCAGGGATCTGAGCTATCACTTTGCAAGGACCCTACAAAGTATCCGCAGATGGTGGACGAGTTTCCGGTCCTCCCGCAGGACCGCTCTAGGCGTGGACAGCAAGTGGCCCTCAGAGGGGCCTCAGGCCAAGCGCATACTTGCCGCAGGTGGACCTCAGCAGCGGGGCGGGCTCTGTCCTGCTGTGATCGGCCTCAGCTGGGGAGTCCGTGCAAGGACACCCCCTGCCTTGGGTGGGTGGGCTCATGGCAACCCCGAAGCCCTGGATGGAAGGCAGGGACACTGGGGGATTGCTGAAACACAAGAGACATACATCCTACTGCTCTAGCAGAATGCTTGCCTATCTTCAGGAGAATTCCAAATTTACACAGAAATGAATGGAACTTTTGGGAAATGATGGAAGGAATGACTGCATAGTTAGCTTTGAGGTCCACACCTGATACAATATTTCTTATTGTGCTGCTGGGCTCCATGGGGCCCCCTGCCATCAGGGTAGCCGGGGGACAAGATAGGAAGAAAGAGTCTTTTAAAAAATGTTTCCCTCATGAAAGTTTATAGTCTACGGGCGCCTGGCTGGCTCGGCAGAGGAACCTGTGACTGGGTCTCAGAGTTGTAAGTCTGAGTCCCACGTTGGGCTCAATGCCTTGAGAAATGCCTTGATGGGACAATGGAGACCCACATTTAAATTTAATTTTAAAAATTAAATCTTAAAAACAAAATCTGGTCTAGAGGATGTACAATGAAAAGTAAAGTCTCCCTTGTTCCCACCCAGAGGTAGCCAGGGGAGATGGCCGGCACCCACTGCACCCCCGTTCCCCTTCCAGTTCAGCCTTCAAGCCCGAGAGATCTGTGAATCCCCCAAGGGTTGGGGACGAGGGAGTCAACCCCTCTACAGCACCTCTGCAGGCCTGATTCATGACCTGGGTGATGACCCAACAGAAGCTGTGTGAGTGCACAGGGGTTCCTGCACGTGCGCTCACTCCTCAGGTTCTAAACTGTGTCCTGGCAACAGGTCACTCATTGTGCTCTAGGCCTTCGGCCGCGACTTGGCAGCTGAAGGAGAGCACTGCGAGCCTAGTTCGCTATCCTCAGCGTCTGGCCTTACCCGACTGCTCTATGGATAACTCCTTGAGCAGGCGGCGCCCCTCCCCCCAGCCCCGGTCTCTTCGGGGTCCGCACCTGCCAGGAAGGCTGGTCCGCCCCCACCTGGCTCCCTGTGGCCGCAGACTCCTCTTGGCGCACAGGGCTCGCCCGGTGGTCCGCGCCCTGGGGTCCACTCGCAGGCGGTCCTCCAGGTTCTTCAGGATTTGGCAACGGCGCTCAGCCCTAGCAGCTTTCGGAAAGTACTCCGTGATCCTGGAGACCCTGCGCCTTCTTTTTCTGGGGCTCCTCACTTCCGTCTGCCGGTGGGGCTGCCGGCTGAAGGCGATGCTGTCAGCTCCTGGATCACAGGTGTCCTGCCGCCGCAACTGCGAGTCCATCGTGGACACGGTCACCCCCTGTGTGCTGCAGAAGCGGGTCGTCACCGGGCTGCCGCCCTCCGCACCCAGCAATGTCCACGATGTCTCCACAGCGGAGCAGGTATGCAGAGATCCTAGAGAGAGCGGCAAAGGGGTGGCCCAGGTAGAGACTCCCAGAAAGGACCCTAAAGGCACTGGGGCCCCACAGGGGGCATTTAGGCCCCTGGGGGTCCACGGAGGCCTCTCTTCCTTTGTGCCCAGGCCTGGGCCTCTGCTGAGAGCCGTCCCCCGGAAAGAGAGCTCAGAAGACCCATACAGTAAGAAGTCCCCCAGCTCCCATAGGAGCTCCTGCCCCACTCGAAATGCCATTACCAGTTCTTACAGTTCCACCAGGGGCTGCCACCCGCTGCAGAGGAAGAGGGGTCTGGCCACAAGTCAGGCCTCGCGGCCCCCGAGGTCCCCCAAAAAAGTCAGCCAAGAGAGCCCCTTGTGTCCTGCCGGAGTGCCTGCACTTTTCCAGGTGAAGAACCAGCCGGAAAAGGATGCCGATACCACCAGGCAGAAGACAACGCAGAGGAACTGCTCATCCCCAGCCGACTGTTCCAGGCGCCGAAAACGCAAGGTTTGTCTGCTGCCACACGGGCGAGGGGAGCCTCTGAGGCTGCCGTTACCCCCTGAGCCAGGGTTTCGAGTGACTGCAGAGGACCTGGACCGGGAAAAAAGAGCTTCTCTCCAGCGCATCCAAGATGCTCTTCGAGGGGACACAGAGGCCACCTGCAGCTGTGACCCACCTAGCCCATCCAGTGCCTTGGCCCTGCCTGCTGCAGTGGCTGCTCCCCTGCCAGCCTCTGACTCCCAGGTCACCTCCGCAGACTGCTCCCCTTCTTCCCAGCCTCTCCTCTTGGGGTCTCACCCTGGCTGCAGTGGGAGCAACGTTGTATCTACCCAGGCCCTCTTGATGCCATCTAGGGACATCACAGCCTCAGTCACAGCCCCCCCAGGGCTGCCTGCGTTGCCTGGAGGTAATGGCAACCCGGGATCCACTGCCCAGGCCCTATTCGGGGCTGTTGGTGGGCAGTGGCCCGGAGTCAGCCCCCTTCACAGCTCTCCCCCACATGGACAGCCGGCAGCTCAGGCTCCAGATCCACTCCAGGCCCAGAGCACAGCAGTAGCCCAGCTGTCCTTGGGCAGTGGCACCCAGGCGGGTTATGTGGTTCCCTTACCCGCATCGGCCTCCCAGGGCACACGTGCCAGTGCCCAGCCAGGTTCGGTTACCTCCTCTACTGTACTCGCCCCTGGCGCAGCTGCTGCCCCTGGCATGACAGCAGCCCGCCAGGTGCCCGGCACCGGCACCGGGTCCCATGCTGGGCCCATTAACCAGCGGCCCCGCCCCCCAGGGGGAAGCACAATGCCGGCCCTCATCAGCACGGGGCTCTCAGCAGCACCCCCAGATTTGGGGAGAGGAGATGATGTTGCAGATCTGTGCTGCAGTTTTGCGGCTCTGAGCATCGCAGCAGGAACGAGCGGGGCCCCAAGCTGCTCACAGGGCTCCAGGGCAAGCCTGGGCCCGAACACAGGGGGCCACCCACACCAGAGCACCCAGTCGGGGACCGCTGGAGCCAGCACGACGAACCAGCCTGTGTCGGGAGCCCCGAGTGCCCCTCCCTTCAGTCACATCCCCAGGCACCTGACCAAGCAGAGGTCCACATCAGATGGCTTTAGCACTTCCAGCAAGGCCGCCTGCGGGGACGGGGGCGTCCTGGCCTCTCCTCCTAGAGGCCCATCCTCCCTGGTCAGCACAGCCCAGACCAGCCTTGCCACCCAGACCCCCTCCTCCCCTGCCCAGGAATTGATTAAGTGCAAAAGAGCTGCACCGTGCAACAAGCCATCTTCTTCCCCATCACAGCCCACTGCCACCGCCCCTGGATTGGCAGCTGTCCCCCAGGTGCCCGGCGCCGTGTCCCATGCTGGGCCCAACAGCCAGCACTCCGGCCCCCCAGCTGGCACCACAATGCCGGCCCCCATCAGCATGGAGCTTTCGGCAGCACCCCCAGGTTTGGGGAGAGGAGATGATGTTGCAGATCTGTGCTGCAGTTTTGCGGCTCTGAGCATCACGGCAGGAACGAGCGGGGCCCCAAGCGGCCCACAGGCCTCAAGCACAAGCCTGGGCCCGAACACAGGGGGCCACCCACGCCAGAGCACCCTGTCGGTGACCACTGGAGCAAGCACGACGAACCAGCCTGTGTCGGGAGCCCCGAGTGCCCCTCCCTTCAGTCGCATCCCCAGGCACCTGACCAAGCAGAGGTCCACATCAGATGGCTTTAGCACTTCCAGCAAGGCCGCCTGCGGGGACGGGGGCGTCCTGGCCTCTCCTCCTAGAGGCCCATCCTCCCTGGTCAGCACAGCCCAGACCAGCCTTGCCACCCAGACCCCCTCCTCCCCTGCCCAGGAATTGATTAAGTGCAAAAGAGCTGCACCGTGCAACAAGTCGCCATCTTCCCCATCACAGCCCACTGCCACCGCCCCTGGATTGGCAGCTGTCCCCCAGGTGCCCGGCGCCGTGTCGCATGCTGGGCCCAACAGCCAGCACTCCGGCCCCCCAGCTGGCAGCACAATGCCAGCCCCCATTAGCATGTGGCTTTCGGCAGCACCCCCAGGTTTGGGGAGAGGAGATGATGTTGCAGATCTGTGCTGCAGTTTTGCGGCTCTGAGCATCAGGGCAGGAACGAGCAGGGCCCCAAGCGGCCCACGGTCCTCCAGCGAAAGCCTGGTCCCGAACACAGGGGGCCACCCACGCCAGAGCACCCTGTCGGGGACCACTGGAGCCAGCACGACGAACCAGCCTGTGTCGGGAGCCCCGAGTGCCCCTCCCTTCAGTCTCATCCCCAGGCACCTGACCAAGCAGAGGTCCACATCAGATGGCTTTAGCACTGCCAGCAAGGCCGCCTGCGGGGACGGGGGCGTCCTGGCCTCTCCTCCTAGAGGCCCATCCTCCCTGGTCAGCACAGCCCAGACCAGCCTTGCCACCAAGACCCCCTCCTCCCCTGCCCAGGAATTGATTAAGTGCAAAAGAGCTACACCGTGCAACAAGCCATCTTCTTCCCCATCACAGCCCACTGCCACCGCCCCTGGATTGGCAGCTGTCCCCCAGGTGCCCGGCGCCGTGTCCCATGCTGGGCCCAACAGCCAGCACTCCGGCCCCCCAGCTGGCAGCACAATGCCGGCCCCCATCAGCATGGGGCTTTCGGCAGCACCCCCAGGTTTGGGGAGAGGAGATGATGTTGCAGATCTGTGCTACAGTTTTGCGGCTCTGAGCATCACGGCAGGAACGAGCAGGGCCCCAAGTGGCCCACAGGCCTCAAGCGCAAGCCTGGGCCCGAACACAGGGGGCCACCCACGCCTGAGCACCCTGTCAGGGACCACTGGAGCCAGCACGACGAACCAGCCCGTGTCGGGAGCCCCGAGTGCCCCTCCCTTCAGTCGCATCCCCAGGCACCTGACCAAGCAGAGGTCCACATCAGATGGCTTTAGCACTTCCAGCAAGGCCGCCTGCGGGGACGGGGGCGTCCTGGCCTCTCCTCCTAGAGGCCCATATTCCCTGGTCAGCACAGCCCAGACCAGCCTTGCCACCCAGACCCCCTCCTCCCCTGCCCAGGAATTGATTAAGTGCAAAAGAGCTGCACCGTGCAACAAGCCATCTTCTTCCCCATCACAGCCCACTGCCACCGCCCCTGGATTGGCAGCTGTCCCCCAGGTGCCCGGCGCCGTGTCCCATGCTGGGCCCAACAGCCAGCACTCCGGCCCCCCAGCTGGCAGCACAATGCCGGCCCCCATCAGCGTGGAGCTTTCGGCAGCACCCCCAGGTTTGGGGAGAGGAGATGATGTTGCAGATCTGTGCTGCAGTTTTGCGGCTCTGAGCATCACGGCAGGAATGAGCAGGGCCCCACGCGGCCCACAGGCCTCAAGCGCAAGCCTGGGCCCGAACACAGGGGGCCACCCACGCCAGAGCACCCTGCAGGTGACCGTTGGAGCCAGCACGACGAACCAGCCCGTGTCGGGAGCCCCGAGTGCGCCTCTCTTCAGTCGCATCCCCAGGCACCTGACCAAGCAGAGGTCCACATCAGATGGCTTTAGCACTGCCAGCAAGGCCGCCTGCGGGGACGGGGGCGTCCTGGCCTCTCCTCCTAGAGGCCCATCCTCCCTGGTCAGCACAGCCCAGACCAGCCTTGCCACCCAGACCCCCTCCTCCCCTGCCCAGGAATTGATTAAGTGCAAAAGGGCTGCACCGTGCAACAAGCCATCTTCTTCCCCATCACAGCCCACTGCCACTGCCCCTGGATTGGCAGCTGTCCCCCAGGTGCCCGGCGCCGTGGCCCATGCTGGGCCCAACAGCCAGCGGCTCGGCCCCCCAGCTGGCAAAACAATGCCAGCCCCCATCAGCATGGGGCTTTCGGCAGCACCCCCAGGTTTGGGGAGAGGAGATGATGTTGCAGATCTGTGCTGCAGTTTTGCGGCTCTGAGCATCACGGCAGGAACGAGCAGGGCCCCAAGCGGTCCACAGGCCTCAAGCACAAGCCTGGGCCCGAACACAGGGGGCCACCCACGCCAGAGCACCCTGTCGGTGACCACTGGAGCAAGCACGACGAACCAGCCTGTGTCGGGAGCCCCGAGTGCCCCTCCCTTCAGTCGCATCCCCAGGCACCTGACCAAGCAGAGGTCCACATCAGATGGCTTTAGCACTTCCAGCAAGGCCGCCTGCGGGGACGGGGGCGTCCTGGCCTCTCCTCCTAGAGGCCCATCCTCCCTGGTCAGCACAGCCCAGACCAGCCTTGCCACCCAGACCCCCTCCTCCCCTGCCCAGGAATTTAAAAAGTGCAAAAGAGCTGCACCGTGCAACAAGCCATCTTCTTCCCCATCACAGCCCACTGCCACTGCTCCTGGATTGGCAGCTGTCCCCCAGGTGCCCGGCGCCTTGTCCCATGCTGGGCCCAACAGCCAGCACTCCGGCCCCCCAGCTGGCAGCACAATGCCGGCCCCCATCAGCATGGGGCTTTCGGCAGCACCCCCAGGTTTGGGGAGAGGAGATGATGTTGCAGATCTGTGCTGCAGTTTTGCGGCTCTGAGCATCACGGCAGGAACGAGCAGGGCCCCAAGCGGCCCACAGGCTCTAGCGCAAGCCTGGGCCCGAACATAGGGGGCCACCCACGCCAGAACACCCTGTCGGGGACCGCTGGAGCCAGTACGATGAACCAGCCTGTGTCGGGAGCCCCGAGTGCCCCTCCCTTCAGTCGCATCCCCAGGCACCTGACCAAGCAGAGGTCCACATCAGATGGCTGTAGCACTTCCAGCAAGGCTGCCTGCGGGGATGGGGGCATCCTGGCCTCTCCTCCTAGTGGCCCCGCCTCCCTGCTCAGCACGGCCCAGAGCAGCCTTGCCACGATGATCCCCTCATCCCCTGTCCAGCGCCGGAGAGGACGCAAAAGAGCTGCACCGAGCAATAAGCCATCTTCCTCCGCATCACAGCCCACTTCCTTGGGGCCCAAGAGGCAGAGGCTTGGCTAATCAATAGCTCCCTGGAGAAGTAGCCGGTGTTGCACTTCCTTCCAGGTGACACCGGTGCAAGACTAGTGTGGAACGGGAGACACAAATCAAGCCTGGTCCTGGAGCAATACCGGGCTCCCAGCCTGCCAGCCAACATTGGGAAGACTTCCCAATCCCTGACCCACCATTTTGAGGGAATGTGGGGGCCTGAGGCTTCGTCTGTCATCCCAGGGGCCATGGGCCTTGGGACAGTACATGGAGATCCGTGTCCCTTTGGCCTCCAGTCCCACAGCTCCTGGGACTCCTGCCGCTGCCCACAGGTTTCCCCTCCCCTCTCCCCATGTTCTTCGCAGAACCTTTAGGTAGTGTTCATTTCATTAAAGCCTGTTCTGGTTTCTCTGCATAGCTCTCCTGAGTGTCTTCTGTGGGTCAAGTGGGCAAAAGCTGGGGGCCGAATGGGTGCTGGCATGGGAAGCCCGACGCCATTGTTTCCAGGTTCCCGTGGCCCAGCAGAGCGGGTAAGATTAGAAGGACGGACCCTTGAAGAGTGAGAGTAGGTTTTCCGTTTCGGGGATGGGCCTGGGAGAACACTGGCCTGGGGAGGGCAAAGTGGGGAGACTCACCCTTGTCTATTGGAAGCGCTGCTCTCTCCCACTGGGGACCCCACGGAATCTTCTTGCTTCACAGCCCTAGGGCAATGTAAAGACACTCCTGGCCTAGAGTATGGGTCTGGCATGAAAGATTGTGGCTCAGGGCAAAGGAGGACAGCTTTGCCTTGAGGGTGTGACAGCTCCCTGAGCGCTGAGTGACATCCCACTTCACACAAACACCAGGCCTCCCTCCGTGCATCTCTTCCCTCTGCCAGGCATTTGGGGGCTGCTTCCTGATGGCACTCAGGAGAAGAATGAGGAACAAACAAGTCACCTGGGAGAGGGAGGGAGCAGGGACGACGCTGAAAGGACTGTCGTCCCCAAAAACTCCTCAGTCCCGTATTTATTAGATACAAGATCACAACCAACAAAGGAGGAGGTTATACATTAGTCATGGGTCTTGTAGGTCAAGCAGAAGGAATGGGAGTCCTACGTCGACCATAGTCTTGTAGGTAAACAGAGTAGGCTGTGCCTGGCCCAGCAGCTTGGAATTTTTGGCTGAGCAAGGGCACAGAAAGGGATTATTCTAACAGCTGGCTTTCATGAGGCAGGGGAGACAATGGAAAAGGGAAACAGGCGATGTTCCACCCTGAGCTGCTGGGCTTCAAGGACGTGTATCCACCTCTCCACCGGAGGCCTGCTGCTAGTACAGGTTTTCATCGTCAAGACCAGTACAATTTCTCATTAGTGGTATTTTAAGCAGCCTATCATTCTGAGGGACGGTTACATTTCCCCCTTTTTGTTAATGCAGAAGCAGCAAAATCCATTTTGCAAGTTCTCGAACCATTGGTAGTCAGAAAGATTTCCGTGAGCATCTGAGGACTAAGCATAAAATGATTATAGCAATAAAAAGTGTCATCATGCCACCTATAATGCCAGCACCAGTGTTTTGATTCAAGCAAAGGGGTTTACATCAGATAAAATATCATTAATCTTTTGAGTGAAACTCACACTTGGAACTGATTGTAAGGATCACAGGGAATGCCCTGAATAGTATCTTGAAGGTGTTTAATATCCACAGTTAAATTACCGCCATCATGACTACTAATATGGGTCTGGGATGTATCACATAGCACAGCATGGCCTGAGACTTGATTCCTCCTTTTTGTTTCCTTAACTTTGCATTCATCTACATTCCGGCACAATAGCAAATAACATTGGTGGGGAAACACTTCTTTGTAATTTCTCCATTTAAAAGAGATACGGGCTCCTGGGTGGCTCAGTCTTTTAAACACCTGACTTGTATTTTTGTGAATGCAGAATTTAGTAAATAATGCAATATACATGGAGAAAATAAGCTTAAAATTGGTAAGTTCAGTAAGATATTCACTCTGTATTCTTATTTATAGGATTCAATTAATTATATGATTCAATCTTATTTATATGATTCAATTCACTGGATCTTTAGTAAAATTAATTTTGAGTGTTTTTTTGGTTATTTTTTCCACCCTGGTTTGAATAGCTTGGCCATGTCCTCTGATATCTCATTGCTGAGAAATATCGTGGTAAAAACAAAAGGCTTGGTGTGTTCCTTAAAGATGTGTGGACCTGCTGCAGGTCCTGGAGTTACGTTAATCCAGCAAATGCACAAGGGGCAGCTGTCCTTCTGACGGGGATGTCCTCTTCTTGGCCAGATCCTTCTGCAGCCCTCAAAGCAGGAGCTCATCAAGGAACAGGCAGAGTGACGGGGCCATGGACACCTCCTGGATCCTGGGAGCATGCTCAGGTCCGGGCAAGATGGCGCAGAGGTCAGAGAGAACATGGCCTCACTAGGTCGAGGATGCGGCCCTTCCTTCCAAGGAAGCCACGGTCTCCACATCCAAACCATCTGAACAGCTTCCCAGGCTTGTGGTCGCGATGCAGCCCTTGAGCACGGAGGGAGGGAGGAAGGAATCAGATGCAGCCAGGCCTCTCCCCCAGCACGATGCACGCCATCCCCAGGACCGACCCGGGAGCCCCAGGCCAGGGCAAGCTCCTTCCCTGGACATGAGGACCTGGGCCCAGCCCTGGGGAAGCAGGACGGAGAGGAAGACTACGTTCTTGGTGCTGGTCCTGCCGGCCTGCTGGTCATCCCCTCAGGACCAAGGGGCAAGAAAGAGCAAAAGACAGAGTTCTCGTCCCCAGGGATTCTCAGTCCACACGGCAAGAAAGGCCCAAAGGAGCGCCCCAGCTCATGGCCCCAAAGCCACCAGAATGTCACAGTGTCCTGCCCCTCCCTGGTTCTCCTGCATGAGTGGGAGACACAGCTCCTCTGAGAGACCCCCGCGTCCATGGCGACGCTCCCTTGCCTGTGATCCTCCACACCGGTCTGAGCTGGGCCTGCAGCCCTAACCGTGCAAAGATCAGCTTTTTTCTCAAAACAAGGAGTTCCCTGAGGCCGGTGGCTTTGTCAAGCCCCAGGCATGGCCTGTAGCAGGTGCACGGTCCCGAGTCCTAAACTGCAGAAACACGTGCCATTAGGCCCCTGCAGGAGCTCACGCGGTGGGTGCGCCACTCGCCCTAGATCCTTCCATGCTGCTCTCTTAGATGCAGGACCTCAGCACCTGGATGAGCAGAGAAGATCACTATCAGTCTTTGCCCCAATGGAGGACCCTCCTTTCTCAGGGAAGTAGGTCCTTGGTGGCCAGTCACACCCCCTGGTCAAACCATGGGGCAACCCCTCCCTGAGCACGGCTGATGCACCCCCACCTCCACCAGGCACCCTGGAGTGCAGGACTTGTACGGGCTGGGGCGAGCCTCCCGGAGCTTGGCCTCCAGCGCTGGAGGCCGGTGGGTGACCAGCACAGAAAGGCTCTGGGGGCGTCCAGGAGCGGCAGACCCCAACAACCATTCCCACGGGCTCACGGAAACTGTCCATGCAGTGGAGAACCCCGTGAGGCCAGCCCGTGACGGTCCGCCAGCGAAGGAAGGCAGGCATCCGTTTAAGTCTGTTGTCTGCTCTTCATTCCAGGAGACTGAAACTGGGACCGCACGGTGGAAAGATATTTCTGAACACTCAGAGTGGATGGTGGCGTCTGAATGAAAACTTTTGCTTGGAGACTTTACAAGTTCCATCTTGGGCCAAAACATACACTTGAATTTTTTTTTTTCTTCAGCTGTTTTTGTTCTTTAACCTATTGATTGATTTGATTACCTAAAACTGTACAATCCTGTCTTCTGGGCACCAAAAAAGGCACTGTGCACATGCCGCCTGAAGCTTCCAGGCCACTGCCATCCCCGTTACCCTGAGGTTACGGTCAGCACCAAGACGCGCTGTTCACAGCCCGTCTCCCTCTTGAACTAGAGGCAGGCTGTCATGCCTCTAACGGGTTTCCCGCGGCCACCGGGAAAAGTCACCACACGCTCTCTCTTTTTTTTTTGGTTTTCCAATTTATTTATTTTCAGAAAAACATTATTCATTATTTTTTCACCACACCCAGTGCTCCATGCAAGCCGTGCCCTCTATAATACCCACCACCTGGTACCCCAACCTCCCACCCCCCGCCACTTCAAACCCCTCAGATTGTTTTTCAGAGTCCATAGTGTCTCATGGTTCACCTCCCCTTCCAATTTACCCAAATTCCCTTCTCCTCTCTAACGCCCCTTGTCCTCCATGCTATTTGTTATGCTCCACAAATAAGTGAAACCATATGATAATTGACTCTCTCTGCTTGACTTATTTCACTCAGCATAATCTCTTCCAGTCCCGTCCATGTTGCTACAAAAGTTGGGTATTCATCCTTTCTGATGGAGGCATAATACTCCATAGTGTATATGGACCACATCTTCCTTATCCATTCATCCGTTGAAGGGCATCTTGGTTCTTTCCATAGTTGGGCGACCGTGGCCATTGCTGCTATAAACATTGGGGTACAGATGGCCCTTCTTTTCACGACATCTGTGTCTTTGGGGTAAATACCCACGAGTGCAATTGCAGGGTCATAGGGAAGCTCTATTTTTAATTTCTTGAGGAATCTCCACACTGTTCTCCAAAGAGGCTGCACCAACTTGCATTCCCACCAACAGTGTAAGAGGGTTCCCCTTTCTCCACATCCTCTCCAACACATGTTGTTTCCTGTTTTGTTAATTTTGGCCATTCTAACTGGTGTAAGGTGATATCTCAATGCACCACACGCTCTCTTGAAGCTCTGGAGTCACGAGGTCTAAATTCGGGGCTGTGCTCCCCAGGCAAGTGTGTTCTCTTGTCTCCGAGGAGTCCAGACGCACCTGTGCCCTTGCCCCCAGGGCCCTCCTCCACCTCCAGCAGCGGCGGCGATCCTCCACCTGCTTCCCTCGCTCCCGGTCTGTCTCTTCCACACACAAGCACACACACAGCAACATACACACGTGTGCACCCACATGCCTCTGCCTCCCTTGCTCACCTCATCCAATGCAGACCCACCTGCCCCCACGTAGGAGGCTCCTCACACGGACCTGGTGTGTGTCCCAACAATCCAGGATCACCCCACCCCCAGTGAGAACCTTGAATCAGTCCCATCGGCGAAGCCCCTCCTGCAAGGGGACGTCACACGTTCCCAGGTTGTGGGCAGCAAGACGTGGCATCTTCCAGAGGCCGGGACCCCATCTGACCCAAGCCCCGGCCAGCTCCTCAGGTGCAGCTTCTAGAGCCCCTCGGGCCTTGGGTTGACCCCTGCCCCCCCACCAGACAGAAGCCTATCTGTGTGGCTCTGAGCAGTGTGCCACCCCCGCTTCCCGGCCCTCAGTTTCCCGTGTGTGCAGGGCCATGGGCTTCCAGTTCTGCCATCCTGCCGCAAGACCGCTCGACACACAGGCTGAGCAGGGAGGGCCCGGCCGTTCGCTCGCAGCCCGGCAGTGAGGACAGCTGTGTCCAGAGAGAAGCCGCTCAACCAGGACCTAGTCATGGAATGTGAAGAAGTCCCTCAGCTTGCGTGTTCTAATTGAATCAGCACAGATTTAACTCGGGTGTGACGTTCAGAACATGACCCATAAAAACATCCACCAGTGCTGCTCTACAGGGCCTCCCGGATGAAAGATGCCCTCGGGGGTTCAGGAAAGGGCCACCTGGCTGGGGCTGTTAGCCGGAGGCCAGGAAGGGCTGGCGGGAAGCGTGTGAGGAAGGATCTACGACAGGCCAGAAGATGTCACCCTCCCACCTGGACGTCCCGAAGCAGAGGACGGGGTGTAGGGAGGGTGACCAAGCCAGCCACGGGTCTGAGGCTCAGTGTTCTTGGCTCCAAGATGCCTGTGCCCCTCAGCATGGCTCTGAGACGGGCTGAAGGCAAACCCCTCGTGCTGCTCGGCCAGCAACAACCTCCAACGACAAGTGTCCACACTAGACCTCCTGAACTCCGTCTGACCAGCCTTCGCCCAACCCCAGAAACACTCTTACTGGTTCCCACACTGCTAGTGAGGAAAAAGCCCTCCTAATAAAAGCTCCTCACTAATAACAAGAATCCCCTGTTGTGGAAATTTGGCACACATTCTTCAACAACAAAAATGAAAACAGGATGTCTGCTTTGCAGCACTTACCAGCCCTGAGAAGGAGACGTGGTGGACTCGGACTCTGTTTTCCAACCACTCTGGGGAACGGAGATGCTGTCAATGTGAGCGTGAAGGAGCTGTGGGGACAGAAGTTAGAGACGGAGTCCGTGAGAGTCTAACAGATGTTATTTTTGGAACTGGATTTGGGGCAGCAGAGAGAACCGTCACTGCTGGGGCTGTCAAGGTCACACCTGCGCTAGGACACTGGGGGCCCCAGCGTTGGAAGCAGCAGCTTCCAAGGGCCAGGACCTCCCCGTCCCTCACATGGAGGAATTCTTCTGAGAACACCTCCATCCTCACATGAGGGTCCATGTCCACACAGGACGGATGAGAAAGGCTGACACAGAGAGGAGCACGTGGGAGTGGGGACAGAGGTTCGAGCTGTCGGCCAAACGTGGCACGCAGCCACCAGGTAAGCCTGCGAGTGGTGCCAGGAAGGTGCCGGCAGACGTCCTGGCAGAGAGGATTGGAGAGACCACCTCCCCTGCGGACGCAGGGGGTGGGCAGGAGGCCAGGGTCACCTGTTTACTGGACTTCCAACTCCTGAGGGCTGGCTACATTCTGCCTTGTCCACGCCTCTATGCCCCATGCAGAGGAACGTGCCCAGCAGACAGCAGGTCCTCACAACATGGTAGCTGGCTGAAGGAACGATGAATGAGTGAGTTCCTAAGCACACGGCGCTGAACCAGCTCAGAGCTGAGCCCTCGGGACTCCAGTGCACTCTGCTGGGGGATCGCCCAAGCCAGGCCGCCTCGAGGACCCCCCCAACCAGCTGCCCTCTACACAGACTCCTCTGGCTTCTCTGGGCCTCCTTTACTCAGCCCTGCCTGAAGGCCGGCTGGCCATGAGGTGGGACCCAACCCAATGCAGGGGCTCCCGGACAGCTCCCTCCCAGCCCCACAGCCTTTTGGCCACCAAGCCCTTTTCATTCCACCTTCCATCAGCCTTCTACCTTACAGCTAGCTCCCTCCGTCTCGGCGGGCCCTGCGTACTGCCCCGCGTCATGGCCCTCTGGCCAGCGGGCCCCACCCGCCTCTGCTGCACTAACAAGCAAGCCCCATTCCAGAGCCTGTGGTACCATCACTGTCACCCGAGGCAACCACAGCATGGCCACTCTCCCACCACAGGGCCCAGCATTCAGGGAGGGGAAGTCCCATCTGGGACACAGCGTTTTCATGGCAGAAACAGAAGCCAAGCCAGGGGTGGATAAACTCTGTGCCTCCGGGATGTTTCCATAGCTGGTCCCCAAGTGTCTGATACCCCTCCCTCCACAAGAAGGGGTTAACGGTCCCGCTGAAGGTGAGTGGGACTGCTGGCCCGCTGCAGCCAGCAAATGTCCGCCCAGGTTTCCTGGGATCCCTAGGCTGTGGCTGCAGGGTCCCCAGGCAGCGTGCTGGCCTCCACCTGTGCCCATAGGGCTCTGTCTCCACCATCTGGGTGACCTGGACTTCCACCACGGGAGAATGGGGAGCAGAGCATTGCCTGAACCCTACACCAGCAACGGGCGCAGAAATGTGTGCAGAGAGGCGGGACAGCAGGCCTGCAGCGAGGCTGGGAAATAACGCTCACCCCCCAGTAGACCGCAGCCTGGGAGTGGAAGACCGGGATCTAGGTGATGCCCCTGTCCCCAGCAGAGGGGGGCTCCCCAACGACCCCTTCAGTCTCCCCTCACAGCACCTCTTCCCCTGCCTCTCATCTCAGGACACACCGTCATCCTGCCAGGTCACGTACATAGACTTATTACAAACCCATGTTGATGGCAGCACACCTTCCCTGTAAAACCTGCTGTGGCTCCCAGTTCCAGTCGCCCAATGTGGCTCCAGCATCTGGGGGCTAGGAACCACAGGCTCAGGTCATCTCCCGTGAGTGTGGCTTGACGGGGCGGGGACACATGCACAGCGGCCCTCCTTGGCCGGCGGGGGTTGGGAGCTCTCCTACACGCTGGGCAGACATCCAGCAGGCATGGCCTGCTGTCTGTCCTCCCCGGGAGCCTCTCTTTGCAGGTGGCCCCTCCCCCCAGCAGCATGAGGACAGGATTGCAGGGAAGTGGGAGCATGGGATGGACTCTCAGGGGTCAGCCCTGAACAACACAGTGTCACTTCTGGCACATTCTGCACATCAAAAAAAGACCGCAGGGCAGTCAAGTGACTCAGGAGGGGATGAGATCTGTCCTCGGTCGGGCAGGAGGAACAGCGTGTGCCTTTGTGGAGGGGGACTCCCTGGAATCCATGCTGGGATGCTGCATCCCATCACAGGCTGAGAACAGGTGTCTCAGTATCCACACACTACAGAGATGCCTTGGGTCATCTCAGGAGGCTCTACACAGGGTTGACCCCAAAGTCACACACTCTGGAGGTCTGCCCAGGGAGACTTGGGATGGTGAGATGAGGTCCCATAAGACTTTCCAGAGCTCTGTGGTGCCTACCCTCTCCCCGCCCCAGGGAAAGAGGTTTCCTCCCTGGTCATAAGCCCAAGGCAGCCTTCCAGACCAACATGGACTGAGCGGACCTTGACTATGTGGGCTGAAGCACATGCACCCCATTGACAGCACACAAGCCTCCTGGGACCACCAAAGGGTAAGCAGGAACGTCTGCTGGACAGAGGCCAGCTCTGGGATGGGTGGCGGTGGATCCCATCAGAGTCTGCAGAGTGCACAGCAAGAAGCCAGGGCTGAAACACCAAAGAAATACAAACTATTATAAGAACATACTATGAGCAACTCTACGCCAACAAATTTGACAATCTGGAAGAAATGGATGCATTCCTAGAAACATATAAACTACCAAAATTGAACCAGGAAGAAATAGAAAGCCTGAACAGACCCATAACCAGTAAGGAGATTGAACAGTCATTAAAAATCTCCAAACAAACAAAAGCCCAGGGCCAGATGGCTTCCCGGGGGAATTCTACCAAACATTTAAAGAAGAACTAATTCCTATTCTCCTGAAACTGTTCCAAAAAATAGAAATGGAAGGAAAACTTCCAAACTCATTTTATGAGGCCAGCATCACCTTGATCCCAAAACCAGACAAGGATCCCATCAAAAAAGAGAGCTATAGACCAATATCTTTGATGAACACAGATGTGAAAATTCTCACCAAAATACTAGCCAATAGGATTCAACAGTACATTAAAAGGATTATTCACCACGACCAAGTGGGATTTATCCCAAGGCTGCAAGGTTGGTTCAACATCCGCAAATCAGTCAATGTGATACAACACATCAATAAAAGAAAGAACAAGAACCATATGATACTCTCAATAGATGCTGAAAAAGCATTTGACAAAATACAGCATCCCTTCCTGATCAAAACCCTTCAAAGTGTAGGGATAGAGGGCACATACCTCAATATCATCAAAGCCATCTATGAAAAACCCACCGCAAATATCATTCTCAATGGAGAAAAACTGAAAGCTTTTCCACTAAGGTCAGGAACACAGCAGGGATGTCCATTATCACCACTGCTATTCAACATAGTACTAGAAGTCCTAGCCTCAGCAATCAGACAACAGAAGGAAATTAAAGGCATCCAAATCGGCAAAGAAGAAGTCAAATTATCACTCTTCGCAGATGATATGATACTCTATGTGGAAAACCCAAAAGACTCCACTCCAAAACTGCTAGAACTTGTACAGGAATTTAGTAAAGTGTCAGGATATAAGATCAATGCACAGAAATCAGGTGCATTTCTCTACACCAACAACAAGACAGAAGAAAGAGAAATTAAGGAGTCAATCCCATTTACAATCGCACCCCAAACCATAAAATACCTAGGAATAAACCTAACCAAAGAGGCTAAGAGTCTATACTCAGAAAACTATAAAGTACTCATGAAAGAAATTGACGAAGACACAAAGAAATGGAAAAATGTTCCATGCTCCTGGATTGGAAGAATAAATATTGCGAAAATGTCAATGCTACCTAAAGCAATCTACACATTTAATGCAATTCCTATCAAAGTACCATCCATCTTTTTCAAAGAAATGGAACAAATAATTTTAAAATTTATATGGAACCAGAAAAGACCTGGAATAGCCAAAGGGATATTGAAAAAGAAAGCCAAAGTTGGTGGCATCACAATTCCGGACTTCAAGCTCTATTACAAAGCTGTCATCATCAAGACAGCATGGTACTGGCACAAAAACAGACACATAGATCAGTGGAACAGAATAGAGAGCCCAGAAATAGACCCTCAACTCTATGGTCAACTAATCTTTGACAAAGCAGGAAAGAATGTCCAATGGAAAAAAGACAGCCTCTTTAATAAATGGTGTTGGGAAAATTGGACAGCCACATGCAGAAAAATGAAATTGGACCATTTCCTTACACCACACACAAAAATAGACTCAAAATGGATTAAGGACCTCTATGTGAGAAAGGAATCCATCAAAATCCTTGAGGAGAACACAGGCAGCAACCTCTTCGACCTCAGCCGCAGCAACATCTTCCTAGGAACATCGCCAAAGGCAAGGGAAGCAAAGGCAAAATGAACTATTGGGATTTCATCAAGATCAAAAGCTTTTGCACAGCAAAGGAAACAGTGAACAAAATCAAAAGACAACTGACAGAATGGGAGAAGATATTTGCAAACGACATATCAGATAAAGGACTAGTGTCCAAAATCTATAAAGAACTTAACAAACTCAACACCCAAAGAACAAATAATCCAACCAAGAAATGGGCAGAGGACATGAACAGACGTTTCTGCAAAGAAGACATCCAGATGGCCAAAAGACACATGAAAAAGTGCTCCATATCACTCGGCATCAGGGAAATACAAATCAAAACCACAATGAGATATCACCTCACACCAGTCAGAATGGCTAAAATCAACAAGTCAGGAAATGACAGATGCTGGCGAGGATGCGGAGAAAGGAGAACCTTCCTACACTGTTGGTGGGAATGCAAGCTGGTGCAACCACTCTGGAAAACAGCATGGAGGTTCCTCAAAATATTGAAAATAGAACTGCCCTATGACCCAGCAATTGCACTACTGGGTATTTACCCTAAAGATACAAACGTAGTGATCCAAAGGGGCACGTGCACCCGAATGTTTATAGCAGCAATGTCCACAACAGCCAAACTATGGAAAGAACCTAGATGTCCATCAAGAGATGAATGGATAAAGAAGATGTGGTATATATACACAATGGAATACTATGCAGTCATCAAAAGAAATGAAATCTTGCCATTTGCGACAACATGGATGGAACTAGAGCGTATTATGCTTAGCGAAATAAGTCAAGCGGAGAAAGACAACTATCATATGATCTCCCTGATATGAGGGAGTGGTGATGCAACATGGGGGCTTAAGTGGGTAGGAGAAGAATCCATGAAACAAGATGGGATAGGGAGGGATACAAACCGTAAGTGACTCTTAATCTCACAAAACAAACTGTGGGTTGCTGGGGGGAGGGGGGTTGGGAGAAGGGGGGTAGGGTTATGGACATTGGGGAGGGTATGTGCTTTTGGGTAAATTGGAAGGGGAGGTGAACCATGAGAGACTATGGACTCTGAAAAACAATCTGAGGGGTTTGAAGTGGCGGGGGGGTGGGAGGTTGGGGTACCAGGTGGTGGGTATTATAGAGGGCACAGCTTGCATGGAGCACTGGGTATGGTGAAAAAATAATGAATACTGTTTTTCTGAAAATAAATAAATTGGAGGAAAAAAATGTAAAAAAAAAAAAAAAGCCAGGGCTGAGGGGCACGTGGGAAGGAAGGACCACCCACCCATGCCAGGGTGCTGCTGCCACCCGAGTCCCCGAGAATCCCCGAAGCATCCCAGAGAGAGAAGACCAGCTTGGACGCAGCCCACCCCGAGCCCCAGCCCCCGGGGGCTGCCCTCCCTCAGCTCCCCCAGTGGTGGAGAGGGGGCGTCCTTGGCCCCTGTTGCCCACGCAGCTGTCGCACTCCACGGGATACCTGGCTGAATGGAGATGCAGCTGGATACAGTGAGAGCAGTAGAAGGTCCGCCGGACACCTACCTTGGACGACAGTTCCTCAGAATCCGGGAGCACCGCACAGAGCCGTCAGCATACCGGGCGCACGCATTTCCCGTCTCTCGCGGCCTCGGGGGCGTGGGCTCTGGAGACTCTGGAGCAAGTCCGTCCCGCAGGCCACAGGATCTAAGCCCAGCTCTGCCGCCTAAGCCACGCCAATGGAGGCGAAGTGCGCAGCCGTCCGTAGCACCCACCAACGCGGGGCTCGAAAAAGAGTCACGGGGTTACTCAACGGGCTGAGCTGTAAGGAGTGGGGTGTTCATAGCCCAGCTCTCTCAGCGCCTTGGCAGCCGGCCTGGGGGAGCAGGCGGTTGGGCGCAGGCCGGCCAGGCGCCTCAGGGAGAGCCTGCTCCGCAGCTTGCCACGCTCCCTGTGAACACCGGCGGAGTTTGCCGGCGGACTTCCGGCACTTCCGGCGTACTGACCGCACTTCCGGCGTACTGCCCGCACTTCCGGCTGCCGCCATCCCAAGCTGCCGGCTGGCCTGGGATACTTAGGGCACTGCCGGCCGCGGCCCTCTCATGCTCCCAGTGGGTGCGGACACTCCCGCACTTCCAGCCGCCTCGGGAGGACGGGCTGCTGCTGTGATCCCGCCGTCTTCCTTGGAGGAAGGAAGGACGACGGAAGCCGCGTGGCCCCGGCGGTAAGGCGCTGGAAGGGTGCGGGCAGGGTGGGCACCCTGCAAAGAGAGGCTCCCGGGGAGGACAGACAGTGGATCGTGCCTGCTGGATGTCTGCCCAGCGTGTAGGAGAGCTCCCGACCCCCGCCGGCCAGAGGAGGGCCGCTGTGCATGTGTCCCCGCCCCGTCTAGAAGGAGAGTATATTAGTTTTCCGTGGGCTGTAACAAAGTACTAAAATTTAGTGACTTAAAACACAAGTTAATCCCCTAGAGAATATTTCTGGAGGCCAGAAGTCTGAACTGGGTTTCACCGGGCTAAAGCCAGGGTGTTGGCAGGGCTGGCTCTTTCTAGAGGCTTTAGGGGAGAATTGTGTCCTTGCTTTTTGGCTTCTAGTAACCGACTGCATCCCTTGGCTCATGGCCCGTTCTCATCATCACAGTTTCTTCCATTATACTATCTCCTACTATTAACTGACCCTCCTGCTTCTCCCTTATAAGGGGTCTGGTGGGTCCTTGGACTCACCTGGGTAATCCAGAATCCTCTTCCATCTCAAGGCCCTGTGATTAAAATATGAATATCTTTGGAGGTTATTATTCAGCTCATCATTTTGGTGCACTTTGGAGTTCCAAGAACTAGTGAGAATTCTTGTCCTTTTCCTACTACCTTTGTATTCCGAGCTCTTTCTTTGAAAGGGAGACAAATAATACCTATAATTTCATTAAATAAAATTAAGTGAGATGATATCTATAAATACCCAGCCCAGTATCTGGCACACATCAGGCCCTGACACATATCGGGTTTCCTTCATCTCCACATCCTTGTTTTGGCTTCCAAACTGACCACTTCCCAAAGCCTGCAACCTATTTCCCAGTGTGGGAGGCAGCCTGATGATGCCATTAGTACTGGCCTCACCTGACAATCCCTGGTGTGTTAGCAGGGCTCTGCACACCAAAAGGCACTGTTATTGTTTGTTGAATCAAACTTCAAGTATGAAGGCTGGGAAGATGGCACAGTAGGAGGACCCTAAGTTTGCCTCATCCCATGAACACAAGTAGATAACACTCACTGCAAAAATAGCCCAGAAAATAAACTAAAGAACAAATTCTATAACCAAAGATAGAAAAGAGACCACACTGAAGAAAGTAGGAGGGGGAGTGATGTGGTTTGGGAGTTGAAAGGACCTTGACTGTGCGTGATCAGGAGAGAGTAAATGTCACGGAGAAAGGCAAGAAACAGACTATCACACTGGGGAGCCTGCACAGGAAAAATGAATCCCCGTAATATCTGGATTTAAAAGCAAGATGGGGGACGCCTGGGTGGCTCAGTTGGTTGGACGACTGCCTTCGGCTCAGGGCGTGATCCTGGAGTCCCGGGATCGAGTCCCACATCAGGCTCCCAGCTCCATGGGGAGTCTGCTTCGCTCTCTGACCTTCTCCTCGCTCATGCTCTCTCTCACTGTCTCTCTCTCTCAAATAAATAAATAAAATCTTTAAAAAAAAATAAATAAAAGCAAGATGGGCCAAATCTTCTGAGGAGGCTTAAATTCTGGAATTCAAAAAATCAGCGGGCTTGGCTGTGGGAGAGCTGGGAGGGCATTAGGAGGCTGTGTCCCTGCCCTTAAAGCGACAGCACAACAAACAACCTGTGGAGATAAAGTATGGAAGCAGTAGTTTGAAAAATGCCTGTGGCCCACGGGAGGGATAATGATTTACTCATTTCAGAGTGTGGCCCGGAGAGGCAGGAATCATGGAGAGAACCTTCCAGGAACAAAGGAGCTGGCGGGCACTATTTCCTTCCCCAACCACTCAACATAAACTCCCAGCTACCTGCAGGAACCAGCAGTGCCAATACTTGCTAACTAACTCACTTATATAAACCAACCCCATGGGATGGGCAGATCTGCCTCTTCTACTCAAGTTTGTCTGAGGCGTAAAGTTGCAGGCCCCCACCCCAAGAAGACCTGCAAATCCCATCAACACCTTGTCTCTTGACCCATGCCTTTTGTGGGGCCTCCCTCTGGCAGTGACAGTGCCAGGTCTTATTTTGAAAGCAAACCAGTTCACACCCTGTTAAAAGACACCCCACCCAGGCAGGGAGCAAACACTGCCTAAAACAGGCAAAGAGAACCTCTTCAGACAACTGGATTATAAGAAAAAGCAGAAAGGACTTAACAGGAGGGCACATATACACACACAGGAGACACTCTCTATGTATGTCTCCTACACAGGTCCTGGGGCAGTGGGGACACTGCACTGCAGGGCCCTAAAAGACCTCTTCTTCATAACATCATTACCTTCAAGAGGAGGAGATGTAACTGACTTTTCTAACACAGAGAAACAGACACAGAGAATTAGACAGAAGAATATGTTCCAAATGAAAGAATAGGACAAAACCATAGCAAGAGACATAACTGGAATGCATATAAGTTATATGCTGGATAGAGAATTTAAAGTAATGATCATAAACATACTCACTGGACTTTAGAAAAGAGTGGAGGACATCAGTGAGAGCCTTAAAAGAGATAAAAAAAGAACCAATCAGAGATGAAGAACACAATAAATGAAATTAGAAATGCACTCAATGGAATGAATGTCAGGCTAGAGGAAGCAGAAGAATGAATTAATGAACCAGAAAACAGAGTAATGGCAAGTAATCAAGCTGAGCAAGTGAAAGAAAAAAGAATTGGCAAAATGACAACAGACTTAGGGAATTCAACATCATCAAGCTTAAAAACATTTGCATTATAGGGATCCCAGATGAAGAGAAAGTGGGGGTAGAAAATGGAGTCAAAGAAATAAGAGGTGAAAAATTCCCTAATCTGAGGAAGAAAACAGATAACTCAGATCCAGGAGGCACAGATATCCTCCCTCCCCCCAAATTAACCAAAGGATGCCCACACCAAGACACATAGCAATTAAAAGAACAAAAAGTAGTGATTTAAAAAAAATTTTTAAAGCAGAAAAAGAAGACAGTTACATATAAGAGAAACTCCATAAGGCTGGCAGTGGATTTTTCAGCAGAAGCTCTGCAGGTGGAAGAGAGTGGCATGATATATTCAAAGAGCTGAGTGGGAAAACTCTGTCAAGAATACTCTACCCAGCAAGGCTATCTTTCAGAATAGACAGAGAGATAAAGAGTTTCCCAGACAAACAAGAACTAAAGGAATTCATTACAACTAAACCAGCCCTACAACAAATGTTTGTTTTGTTTTTCCTAAAACAATCTTGAAGGAGACTCTTTGAGTGGAAAGGAAAGACTATAAGTGAGAGTATAAAAAGTTTGGAGCACAAAAGCAGTAAAAATAAGTATATCTGTGACGTGGAAGGGAGAGGAACAAAGAATGGGTTCAAACCTAAGGAACCACCAACGTAATATATACTGCTATATGCAGAAGATATTATATATAGATGTAATAGTAACCACAGATCAAAACCCAGTAATAGATATGCAAAGAAGGCCAACAAACCATGAAAAAGAACAAGAGAAGAAAGGATCAGAGAAAATCTATAGAAACTATTATAAAATGCATAATAAAATGGCAATAAATATACATCTATCAACAATTACTTTGAGTATAAGTGAACTAAACACTCCAATCCAAAGACATAGGGTGACACAGTGGATAAAAAAAAACAAGATCCATCCTTATGTCTGCCTATAAGAGACTCAAATCAAACCTAAAGACACTTTGCAGACTGAAAGTGAGGGAATGGAGTAGCGTGTATTATGCAAGTAGATGTCAAAAGAAAGCAGAGTAGCAATACTTAGACCAGACAGAATGGACTTCAAAGCAGACAGTAACAAAAGATGAAGAAGGACACTACATAATAGTAAAGGGGATAATCTACCAAGAAAATAGAACAACTGTAAATATTTATACAACTAACATGAGAGCACCCAAATGCATAAAACAGTTAATAATACACATAAAGGAACTACTCAGTAGTAGGATAATAATAGTAGGGGATTTAACATCCCAAATAACATCAATGGACAGATCATCGGACAGAAAATCAGTAAGAAAACAGGGACTTTAAAGGATCTGCACTAGATGGACTTAACAGACATATTCAGAACATTCCATCCTAAAACAGCAGAATACACATTCTTTACAACTGCACCTGAAACATTCTTCAGAACAGATCACATATAGGCCATGAAACAAGTTTCAACAAATTAAAAAGATCAAAGTCATACCATGCATATTTTCTGAACACAATGCTATAAAACTAGAAATCAACCACAGGAAAGATCTGGAAAGAAGACAAATACATGGAGGTTAAACATATGCTACCAATAATGAATGCATCAGTGAAGAAATAAAAAGTTACATGGAAACAAATGAAATGAAAACAATCCAACATCTGCAGGATGCAGCAAAAGCAGTTCAAGGAAGAAAGTTTATAGCAATAAAGTCTACCTCAAGAAGTAAGAAAAATATCAACTGAACAACTTAACCCTATACCTGAAGGAGCTAGAAAAAGAACAAACAATACCCAAAACCAGTAGAGGGAAGGAAATAACACAGATTAGAGCAGACATAAATGATACAGAAACTATAAAAAACAACAAAACAGATCAATGAAATCAAGGGCTGATTCTTTGAAAAGATCAACAAAATTGATAACCCTTTAATCAGACTCGAAACAAAATGGAGGAGGACTCAAGTAAACAAAATCACAAATGAAAGAGGAGAAATAACAACCAACACTGTAAGAGAATATTATGAAAAATCATATACCAACAGCTTGGACAACATAGGAGGAGTGGATAAATGCCTGAAAAGAGATAACCTCTCAAAACTAAATCCAGAAGAAATAGAAAATTTGGACAGATTGATTATCAGTAATGAATTGAATCAGTCATCAAAAAACTCCTAACAGAAATAAAGTCCGGGACCAAGCAGCTTCACAGGTGAAATCTAGCAAACATTTAAAGAAGAGTTAATACCTAGTCTTCTTAAACTATTCCAAAAATAGATGAGGATAGAAAACTACCAAATTCATTCTATGAGGCCAGCATTACCCTGGTACCAAAACTAGATAAAGACAACACTAAAAAAGAGAATTACAGGCTGATATCTTTGAAGAATACAGAGGCAAAAATCCTCAACAAAATACTAGAAATGGAATCCAAAAACACATTAAAGAAATCATTCAACTTTTAGTCAGAAGGGCTAAAATAAACACAAGAAACAAAGGAGTTGGAGAGGATGTGGAGAAAAAGGAACTCTCTTGCACTGTTGATGGGGATGCAAACTGGCGCAGCCCCTCTGGAAAACAGTATAGAGGTTCCTCAAGAAGTTGAAAATAGGGGCACCTGGGTGGCTCACTGGGTTAAAGCCTCTGCCTTCAGCAGCTCAGGTCATGATCCTGAGGTTTTGGGATCAAGTCCAGATTGAGTCCTGGGACCGAACCCCGCATTAGGCTCTCTGCTCAGCGGGGAGGCTGCTTCCTTCTCTCTCTCTCTGCCTGCCTCTCTGCTTACTTGTGATCTCTGTCAAATAAATAAATAAAATCTTCAAAAAATAGAACTACTTTATGATCCAGTAATCACACTACTGGGTAGTTAAAAAAAAAAAAAAAAATCAAACACCTGGGTGGCTCCGTTGGTTAAACACCTGCCTTCTGCTTAGTCCATGATTCCAGGGTTCTGGGATCAAGTTCAACATCGGAGTTCTTGCTCCCAGCAGGGAGTCTGCTTCTCTCTCTGCCTGCTGCTCCCCTTGCTTGTGCTCTCTCTCGCAAATAAATAAAACTTGAAAAAAAAATCAAAAACACTAATTCAAAGGGATACATGCACCCCTACATTTACTACATTATTTACAATAGGCAAATTATGGAAGCAGCCCTAGTGTCCTTCGATAGATAAATGAATAAAGAAGATGTGGTGTATATACAATGGAAAATTATTCAGGGGCACCTGGGTGGCTCAGTGGGTTAAGCCTCTGCCTTCGGCTCAGGTCATGGTCTCAGGATACTGGGATGGAGCCCCGCATCGGGCTCTCTGCTCAGTGGGGAGCCTGCTTCCCTTCCTCTCTCTCTGCCTGCCTATCTGCCTACTTGTGATCTCTCTCTTTGTCAAATAAATAAATAAAATCTTTCTTTAAAAAAAGAAAATTATTCAGCCATAAGAAGAATGAAATCTTGCCATTTGCGAAAATGTGGTTGGAGCTAGAGAGTAGAATGCTAAGTGGAATGTCAGAGAAAGACAAACAGCATAGGATTTCACTCATACATGGAATTTAAGAAACAAATGAGCGAAGGAAAAAGAGAAACAGAGAGACAACACAGAAACAGACTCTTCACCGTAGAGAACAAACTGAAGGTGACCAGAGGGGAAGTGGGTGGGGGGATGGGTGAAGCAGGTGACAGGGACTGAGGACACTTAGCACAATGAGCACTGAGTAATGTCGAGAAATGCTGAATCACTATATCGTACACCCGAAACTCATGTAACACGGCATGTTAACTATGCCAGAATTCAGTCATGCATTCATTCAACAAACGTTATCTAAGGTCTATGAACTAGCAGGAATAGGTGCTTTTGAACTATAGTGACATATTAAGATGATTTGAGGCGCTTAAATATAGGCATGCCTCTTCCTTGCCCCAGAACGACCAAAAGGAGTTTGAAGGGCACAGGGTGGGGATGTGAGTCAGTCCTTCATTAGAAAGTTCACTGGTGATCTTGAAGAGAACCCGGAGCTGCAGACGGCTGGTCTGCACCAGGACTCCCACTCCATGCTCTCCTATCCTCACAGAAGGGGACACAGACCTTGAGAGAAGATCTGGTGCTAGGAATGAAGCGGGACACCATGCTGAGTGCCTGCTGGGGGCAGAGTGGCTTGTGCCACATGAGGTGTGACTGCTGAGGGACAGTAAAAATGGAGGGGTGTGGCAAGGCGGGGGTGGGGGGAGGAGCTAGTGCCGCTCCCTTGAGGCGGGAGTGAGGCAGGCAGGGGTCACTGAGGACCCTCAAAGGGCGTGGCAAGGCGTTTGGATTTTATTCCAAGGGCAACAGAAACTAATGGGGAGATGTGATCTGATTTGTACATATCCAGGATCGCTCGTAATGGGAGCAAGAGGCTGAGTCACTGGCAGGGGAGATCTCAGGACTGGGTGTTGGATGTGGAGGGGAAGAAAATAGATTTTTCTTTGAGGGAAGAGTGAGAAGGGCTTAATGATAGACAAAAAGGAAGAGCACATAAAAGCACAGGGTGGGCTCCTCAGGCCCAAAGAAGAGCAGGGCAGGGGCCGGGAGGAGGAGGGGTCACAGGACAGGGAGAGAGGGTGCAAAGGGGAGCAGTGGGCAGGCCGGCTGCTGGGCAAGTGTAGTGATACAGGCACAAGTATTTACTGAATGTTGGGCACGGGTTAGGTCCTGGGTACACATCAGTTTAAAAAAAATCTTACCTGTAAGGAGCTTGCATCCTGGTACAGGGAGAGAGGAAAATCAACATGATAAAAAAATAAATAATGTGATATGCAAAACTATAAAACAGACTAAGAAGCATCTGAAATGCTGAGTGAGGAGATGTTTGCAATTTTAAGTAGAACAATCAAGAACTGCTCACTGACCAAGACTGGGTGAGGGAGCCAGCCATATCTGGAGAAGAACTGTCCAGGACTTCAACAGCAGGTGCAAAGGTCCTGAGGCAGAAGTACTCCTGGTGTGTTAGAGGGCCTGGAAGGAGCTGAGGGTGACTGGGGCAGAAGAGCAAGATGACAGCAGGAGGAAAGAGCTGTGGAGAGATGACACGTGGGAAAGATTTAACTTGTTTTCTTGCGTGTGTGGTAAAACTCACAAGACATACCATTTATCACTTTAACCACTTTTATTATCTTAATGTAACACTTTAAAAATGTTTTATTGAGATGAAACTCATGTAACATAAAAATTAACCATTTAAAGTGTACCATTTAGCAACATGACGTGCGTGCATACTGTCATGCAATAACCGTCCCCATCCCTGTCTAGTTCTAGAACATTTTCGCCGTGCCAAACAGAACCCCCTTACCCCAAACCCCAGGAAGCAGTCATTCCCGGTTCTTTTCTCCTTGCAGCCCCTGGCAAGCACTAATCTACTTTCTATCTCTATGGGTTTACCTCTTCTGGACATTTCACAGAAATGGAATCATACGATATGTGGTCTTTTGTGTCTGGCCTTTCTCCCTTAGCATAAAACTTCAGGCTTCATGAATGTTTTAACATTTAGAATGTTTTAGAATTCAGGCCTTTTTACAGCTGAGCAATAGGCCATTGGGTAGACGTACCACAATTTTTTTGACTGGACCATTGCTCTGTTATTGGACTTCGGTTGTTTCAACGACCAAGCTTTGCTTCTGAGTGAGGTGTCGGCCACTGCTCTGAGCAGAGGACAAGACCCGGTTTCTGTTCTGACAGGGTCCCTTTGACTGCTAGAGGAGAGCAGACAGGGAGGGACTCCTGTTGGGGTTCGGAGCCATCAACCAGGGAAGAGAGGGTGGTGGGTTGGCCCAGAGGGCTAGCAGTAGAGGTGCTGCTCCCTGCCCCACACCACTTTCTGGAAGTCACAAAGGACAGGAGAATGGAGGGCAGGGCGAGCACCCTGAAGACAAGCCCTTTCACACTCTCTGTGAGGCCTCTGTCAGTGGCCAGCTTTGCTCGCTGTCCTGCCAGGTGTTTAATGCGCCAGAAGGCCACCTGGGTGTGGAGGAGAGATCATCTTCGAAAAATAGGGAGCAGTGGAGGATGAATAGAGGACAGAGCCCTTTATCAACCAAGCAAGAAAACTCGGTGCCCTGAAAAGCACCTGTGCAGGAGAGAGATAAGAACCACGGGCTCCAGCCCCCATCCCAGAATCATCTGACTTGAGTGGTAAGGGGTGGCCAAGGGGAGTCCCTCCTCCTCCCGGCTCTGCAGCTGCCACCTGGACTGCGACGACCCCGAAAGCATCCATCACAGCCACCACACGGCTCGGCTTTTATCATCCTTGGGGCTCAGGCATCCCAATACCACAAGGACAGGCACTCCATGTGGGGCTCCGCCTTTGGGGATCCCAGCAGAAGTGAGCAGAGAGCTGTCTTCCCATCTCGTCGGCACTCCTAGGTCCCTTGGAAAACCTTACAGCCCAGCACACAAAGGTGTCACAGGATGGCTGGATCCTGCTTCCCGCTGAGCAACACTTCTCCGCATCCCACTATCCAAGTGTCAAGGACACACTGAGAAGGACTGCAGGGTGGACCAGGGATTGACTTCCTGATTCCCTGCCCTGTTGCCACTCATGGGGCTTGAGCCCAGGAAAGTGTGCGGTTTGCTGGATTTGGCCTTGATAGACACATGCTTCCTCTATTCTTAACCCTCCACACTTCTCGGTTGGATAGGCAGCCACTCCTTCCTCCTCCCCTTTCTTGCCAGAAGCTGAAGGGGTTAGCATGCTTAACGCAATCCCTATTTGTTTTATTGTGGAACAATAACGGAATTAACAGGACGAATGAAAATCAGAGGGAGACCTCCACTTGTGGTCCACTATGTGGACGGAGCTGCAGGGCACCACGGGAAGTGAGGCCCTGCCGGCACGAGAATAATGAAGGCACTCTCTACTATTAATCACTTACAACTAAACATTTTAATTCAGCTTAAGCCATTTTTGGGGTTGAGGAACCCTTTCCCAAACCAAAGGTATGGTATAGACTGCCCAGTGTGGACAGGTTGGTGGCGGGTGGGCACAACGCAATGGCCCAATAGGAGCCAGGTCCCACGATCCCCAGGGGCAGGGCGTAAGTTAGGGGCTATGAAAGAATGTAACCCTCTGTCTCCCCTTTCTGCACCCAGCGATCACCAGCCCAAACATCCCGCTCCTCCCTCATCCCATAACCCACTCAGAATGCAAGCCTGCTGTGAGATAGTTGCCATCCCTTTGTGCTGCTTCCCCATGCTTGGAGGCTTGCTTTTCTGATAAAACAAGAAATCAAAAAACAAAAGCAATGCGCAGTATTCAACTGCTGCTGCTCTCCTAGGCAGTCCTGCCAGGCCGCTCAGAGTGGTGTCTGAGGACTTTATTTCAGTGTGCGATGACAGGAAGAATTTCACCTTGGGGATTGGATAACATGTGACCTTGGGCAGGTGACCAAACTTGTCTAGTCCCAGGCCCTTCCATCTCAAAAGCGGGGTTAAGAGCACCTCTCTCATATGACCAGGATGATGCCCAGTGCACAATAGGTATGTCATCAACGCATTAGGAATGATGTCGTTCACTTCTATGCGATCCCACCTGGTCTGAGTCTCTGTGCTTCCAGATGGCTGAGCCAAATGCTGGCTCAAGTTTACCACGTGCTGGGTATGGTCCTAAATTCTTCACTCATTTATTTAATCCTCACGACAGTGGATGCTGTTGCCATCCCTATGTTACAAATGAGAAAACTGAGGAACGATTAGTTTGCTGGAAGTCACACACCCATAAGGACTGGAGACGGGGTTGAACCTAGGTGGTCTGGCCCCAGACCTATGCCCTTACCCTCTAAGCTCTGCCTCCTCTGCTCAGGACAGAGTGGGAATTGGGGACAGAAAAAGGATTGGGTGAAAGCCCAGAGGGTAAGCAGCAACGTGATAGGGACAGTAAAAGTAGACAAGGATTTTCTGGTTCACACATTCAGTGACCTGTATGTAAATGTGCCTTGGTGTACACACACATGCACACACGTATCTCCTTTCTTGGAAGGGGGCAGGGGAGCCTTAGGCAGTTAGGGAAGAAGACGAGGCTAGCCCAGCGCTGACCTGTCCTTCCCTCCCTGGCTGGAAGGCTTCATCGGTTTTCAAAAATGCCAGCCCCTCGCTTGTGGGATGACATGGAGACAGGCGTACAGAACAGAAGAGAGAAAGGCAGAGAGGAGAGAGTGAGCAAGAGAGAGGAGGGGCTGGCTGCCTTATGAAGGAAGAGCCATCGTCCCTCTACCATCTCTTGGCAATGGACAAGGACACTATTGCTAGGCAACGGGGCGTCCAGCCTACCGCACTGCGTGTTCAGACTGGTAAAGGGGTCATAGCCCTGGGCAAAGGCAGGTCATGACACAGCAGGGGTGGTCCTGTCACCAGAGCCTGGAGACCAGCCAGTAGCTACAATTTGCTTTTTGGAATCTAGTCTAGCAGGCTGGTGAGCGATAGAACACAGTGGTCAAAAAGAACTTCTCACTAAGGAGATAAACATTCATCAAGTTCTGAATCGGCGGCTGCAATTTCTGACACAGACTTATATTTTGCCCCTTTTAGAGATGTATATTCCCAGCTTTTTTTTTTTTTTAAAAGATTTTATTTCTTTATTTGAGAGAGAGCGAGCATGACCGGGGGTGGGGGGAGATGGGGAGGTGGCGGGGGTGGGGAGGGACAGAGGAAGAGGGAGAAGCAGACACCCCCCCAACACAGCAGACTCAATCCTTTTTTTTTTTTTTTCTTTTTAGCGTAACAGTGTTCATTGTTTTTGCACCACACCCAGTGCTCCATGCAATATGTGCCCTCCCTAATACCTACCACCTGGTTCCCCCAATATCCCACCACCCCCGGCCCCTTCCAAACCCTCAGGTTGTTTTTCAGAGTCCATAGTCTCTCATGTTTCATCTCCCCTTCCAATTTCCCTCAACTCCCTTCTCCTCTTCATCTCCCCATGTCCTCCATGTTATTTGTTATGCTCCACAAATAAATGAAACCATATGATAATTGACTCTCTCTGCTTGACTTATTTCACTCAGCATAATCTCTTCCAGTCCCATCCATGTTGATATAGAAGTTGGGCATTCATCCTTTCTGATGGAGGCATAATATTCCATAGTGTATATGGACCACATCTTCCTTATCCATTCGTCTGTTGAAGGGCTTCTTGGTTCTTTCCAAAGTCTGGCAACCATGGCCATTGCTGCTATAAACATTGGGGTACAGATGGCTCTTCTTTTCACTACATTTGTATCTTTGGGGCAAATACCCAGTAACGCAATCGCAGGGTCATAGGGAAGCTCTATTTTTAATTTCTTTTTTTTTTTAATATTTTTTTCAATTTATTTATTTGACAGAGAAAGATCACAAGTAGGCAGAGAGGCAAGCAGAGAGAGAGGAGGAAGCAGGCTCCCCGCTGAGCAGAGAGCCAGATGTGGGACTCGATCCCAGGACCCTGAGATCATGACCTGAGCTGAAGGCAGCGGCTTAACCCACTGAGCCACCCAGGCGCCCTATTTTTAATTTCTTGAGGAATCTCCACACTGTTCTCCAAAGTGGCTTCACCAACTTGAATTCCTACCAACAGTATAAGAGGGTTCCCCTTTCTCCACATCCCCTCCAACACATGTTGTTTCCTGTCTTGCTAATTTTGGCCATTCTAACTGGTGTAAGGGGTATCTTAATGTGATTTTAATTTGAATCTCCCTGATGGCTAGTGATGATGAAGACATACAAATGGCTATCAGACACATGAAAAAATGTTCATCATCACTAGCAGACTCAATCCTGAGAACCCTGGGATCAAGAACTGAGCCGAAGGCAGAGGCTTAACCAATTGAGCCACCCGTGTGCACCTACTCCCAGCTATTTTAGAAGAAGAAAAAAAAAAACAAAAAACTTTCTTCAGCCCTTTCTTCTATACAGAGAAGATTTTAATAGCCAAGGTATTTCAAGAGGTCCCAGTTTGCTAGGGCAAATGAGCAAGATTTTCATTTTGTGAAACCGAATAAGCAACAAAACAACAAAGAAGACAAGAGGCTATGAGGCAGCAAGGCTGCGGCCAGAGCCACATCCTCACTGACTTCAGGACTCATTCAAATTTCATTCCATGCAAATGACACATTCCACATTCACTGTGACCTTGAGCAAGTGACTTAAGTTCCCTGAGGCTCAGGTTACTTAATTCTAAGAAAATGAGATAAAGCCACACTATCTCATAGGCTTATGACAAGGTCAAATGAGACGACACTTGTAGAAACCCTTTGAAATCTATAAAGGATAACACAGAAGGTTGGCAATATTTCTCTTCACTGCTTTTTTCCTGTTACTAGAAATTATTATCCCAAGTGATATAGACCAATCTCTAATTTGGCAATTTGGATGACTCAGTGCAGAAGAAATGATCTAACGATACATTTGTGTGATCAGAAATATTATTCAAAGCTTAGAAACAAAGTGAAAGGGGGCACCTGGGTGGCTTAGTCAGTTACGCATCCGATTCTTGATTTCAGCGAAGGTTGTGATCTCAGGATTGTAAGATTGAGCCCTGCCTAAGATTCTCTCTTTCCCTCTCCTTCTACCCCTAAACACCCCCGCCCTGCTCTAGCGTGCACGTATGCACGGTCTCTCTCTACGCATGGTCTCTCTCTCTCTCTCTCTCTCTCTCAGAAGAAAAAAAAAAAAGGAAGAAAGAAACAAAGTAAAAGATGACTGCATGACTTTTAATGTGCTAGACATCTGTTCTCTAAGGAAACATAGCTCTGCTTCTCCCACCATTTATTCAGTTAGGAACCAAATATATTACAATTTTCTAAGCTTAAAGATTACTGATAGAGAGTAGTAAGGTATGATGATTTTCTTTCATGACCAGCGGAAATGTCTACCCCAAAGCTTACAGCTGCATTTCCTTGGAGTATAGTGGTTCTCAAAGCTTGGCTCCCTGATCATCATCAGCAGCATTATCTGGGAACATGTTAGAAATGAATTTCCTCAGGTCTCACTCTTAGGTCTCACTCCAGACCTAAGAATCACAAACTCTAGAAGAGAAGCCCAGCATCCCAAGTTTCTCTGTCGTATGCTCCAGTTTGAGAACCCCTGCTCTAGGACATTAACCAAGTTTTAAAGTAATAATTAGAAAACCTTATCTCATTGTTCCCTTTTCTCCCACTGACCAAAAATATTCCATTTCCCATGTGATCTTTTGACTTGTCTATATCTTCCTGTTGTTCCCTTGTTAATAAGTTAAATAAAACCTTACTGTGTGCTATTTTTATTGTCGTTAAATTGACATATTTGACAGATAACCTTAATTTTCAGTGTATAATAAAATGATTTGATGTAAGTATATATTGCAGAATGAATATGATAATATGTTTCATGAATATCTATCACCATAAAAATCTGTCAACCCTCCATCCCCGATTCTGGTAAGTACCAATCTAATCTCTGTATCTGTGAGGTTTTTGTTTTTGTTTTTTTTTTAATTTTCTGTTTTTTTTTTTTCATACCCCACATAAATGAGATCATATGGTATTTGTCCTTCAGGGTCCATCCATATTTTTGTAGATGACAGGATTTCCTTTTTAAGGGCTGAATAGTATTCCATTGAAAACAGCAAAAAATGTGGCACATCTCTACAAATATAATGGAGTACTATTCAGCCATAAAAAAGAAATCCTGGGGCAGCTGGGTGGCTCAGTCAGTTAAGCATCTGGCTCTTGGCTTCAGTTCAGGTCATGATCTCATGGGTCGTGGGATCCAGCCCCAGTACCCATGAGTCTCCTCGAGAGTCTCAACCTTTGCCCTCCCCCACTTGGGTGCACGCTCTCTATCTAATAAATAAATAAATATTTTCTAAAAAATAAAAAAAAGAAATCCTGACTTTTGCAATACTTAAGTGTCTTTCGGTACTTTTTTTTTCAATGCTGTTCCACTGTCTTCTGGCTTCCAAGTTTTCCGATTTAAAAAATACAACATCGACCCACTGCACTAGAGGCCTGGAGGTGGGCGCTCCCTTCCCACTTGGGACCTGAAAAGTGGGGCCAGCGGCGGAGGGAGGGCCCTGTCCCCTGTCCTTTTAAGGAGGAGGGCCGAGCGCAGGCGAGAGAGCTGGCGTGCCCCCCCCCCCGTCCGAACCCTCACCCCAGAGCAGCAGCAGCCACAGCTCTGGCTGCCCCACAGTTAGCAGAGTCAGCTCCGGCCCCAGGAAGCAAGTCGCCACCATGGTGAAGATTGTGACGGTTAAGACCTAGGCGTACCCGGACCAGAAGCCGGGCACGAGCGGGCTGCGGAAGCGGGTGACAGTGTTTCAGAGTAGCACCAACTGCTGGAGAATTTCATCCAGAGTATCATCTCCACGGTGGAGCCGGCGCAGCGGCAGGAGGCCACCCTGGTGGTGGGCGGGGATGGCAGGTTCTACATGAAGGAGGCCATCCAGCTCATCGTCCGCATCGCCGCAGCCAACAGGATTGGTCGCTTGGTTATCGGGCAGAATGGAATCCTTTTCACCCCTGCCGTATCCTGCATCATTCGAAAGATCAAAGCCATTGGTGGGATCATTTTGACAGCCAGCCACAACCCAGGAGGGCCCAATGGAGATTTTGGAATCAAATTTAATATTTCCAATGGAGGTCCTGCTCCAGAAGCAATAACGGATAAAATCTTCCAAATCAGCAAGACAATTGAACAATATGCAATTTGCCCTGACCTGAAAGTAGACCTTGGGGTTCTGGGAAAGCAGCAGTTTGACCTGGAAAACAAGTTCAAACCATTCACAGTGGAAATTGTGGATTCCGTGGAAGCTTATGCTACCATGCTGAGGAACATCTTTGATTTCAATGCACTGAAAGAACTGCTTTCTGGTCCAAACCGACTGAAGATCCGTATCGATGCCATGCATGGAGTTGTGGGACCATACGTGAAGAAGATCCTCTGCGAAGAATTGGGTGCCCCTGCCAACTCAGTGGTTAACTGTGTTTCTCTGGAGGACTTCGGAGGTCACCACCCTGACCCCAACCTCACCTACGCCGCTGACCTGGTGGAGACCATGAAAACAGGAGAGCACGACTTCGGGGCTGCCTTTGATGGAGATGGGGATCAAAACATGATTCTGGGCAAGTATGGGTTCTTTGTGAACCCTTCGGACTCCGTAGCTGTCATTGCTGCCAACATGTTCAGCATTCCGTATTTCCAGCAAACCGGGGTCCGAGGCTTTGCCCGGAGCATGCCCACCAGTGGGGCCCTGGACCGGGTGGCTAATGCTACAAAGATTGCTTTGTATGAGACCCCAAAGGGCTGTTAGTTTTTTGGGAATTTGATGGATGCGAGCAAATTGTCCCTCTGTGGGGAGGAGAGCTTCGGGACTGGTTCTGATCATATCCGCGAGAAAGATGGACTCTGGGCTGTCCTCGCTTGGCTCTCCATTCTAGCCACCCGCAAACAGAGTGTGGAGGACATTCTCAAAGATCACTGGCAGAAGTATGGCCGGAATTTCTTCACTAGGTACGATTATGAGGAGGTGGAGGCTGAGGGCGCCAACAAAATGATGAAGGACTTGGAGGCCCTGATTTCTGACCGCTCCTTCGTGGGGAAGCAGTTCTCAGTGGGTGACAAAGTTTACACTGTGGAGAAAATTGATACTTTGAATACAGTGATCCAGTGGATGGAAGCGTTTCAAGGAATCAGGACCTGCGGCTCATTTTTGCTGATGGTTCCCGCATCATCTTTCGGCTGAGTGGCACGGGGAGCGCAGGGGCCATGATTCGGCTGTACATTGACAACTACGAGAAGGACATCGCTAAGATATACCAGGACCCTCAGGTCATGTTGGCCCCCCCTTATTTCCATCACTCTGAAGGTGTCCCAACTCCAGGAGAGGACGGGACGCACTGCACCCACCATTATCGCCTAAGAAGATAGGCCAGTTGCGGTACGTCCCTCTGCCTCAGGACCCTCCAAGTCATCTGATTGAAGAGCATGGACAAACAAAATGTATCCACCCAGGCTTCTTAAGTTTGGTTTTGCCACTAACCAGTTGTTGATGACTGGCCCATTAGTGTGACAGGGCCAGCTGAGATGCCGTGTGGGCAAGAGGACCTAGGGGCTTTTATTAACGTCACTCCATGTTGTGCCCTTAAGCCCTGCTTCTGTGCAGGTGTTTGTCTCCCAACCACCTGCTCCTGTTCACTACAACGTGGGATGGAGGCTGAGTGGGAGCCAGTGAGGCCATTTCTCATGCTTAGGTTGTCCCAGTGAAATGATAGTGCAAGCTCGTTTTTCTTTGGTGAATTCCTCCCCCGTTCACTGTTTACATGTGTTTCAGCAAAATCCAATTTCTGGTGCCTTCTCTCCAATCAGTTCTTTCCTCAGAGTGAGACGTACTTGTCTACAGATGTCTGCCTTGTTTTTGCGATATAGTCCCACACGAATATTGTGGGATATTAAAGCAAAATAAGCCACTAAAAAAAAATACATCATTGTTCTCCTATATATAATGTCTTATTTTTCTCAGATGCTATCAAGATTTCCTCTTTATTATTTGTTTTTAGTAAATTGTGTTGTGCCTCATGTTTTCTTCACATTTATTTTTTTGTTTCTATTTTATTTTTAAGATTTTATTTATTTATTTGAGAGAGAGAGAGAGTGAGAGAGAGCGCAAGAGGGGAGGAGGTCAGAGGGAGATGCAGACACTCTGCCAAGCAGGGAGCCAGAAGTGGGGCTCGATCCCAGGACTGGACCTGAGCTGAAGGCAGACACTTAACTGACTGAGCCACCCAGGTGCCCCTTCACATTTATTTTACTTGGGATTCAATAGTGGTTTCGAATCTGTACATTTATATTCTTCACCAAACTGGGGCAAATTTCTGCCATGATTTCTTCAAACATATTTTCACTCTCATATTCTCCCACCTCTCCTTCTGGGACTTAAATCACACATACTTCAGGCCTTTTGATATGGTCTCACAGGTGTGTGAGGCTCTGATCAGTTTTTCAATATTTTTCTTTGTTCTGATTAGATCATTTCAATTGATCTATTTTCAAGTTTACTTAATAGTTCACTGCTGCTGTTTCCTGTCTTTTCATTCATTTCAAGGACATTGTCCTTTACTTCACCAAGGACAGTTATCATAGCCACTTTGAAGTCCTCACCTGCTAATAATATTTTTATGTTTTTAAAGTTTTTTTATTTATTTGGCAGAGAGAGAGATCACAAGTAGGCAGAGAGGCAGACAGAGAGACAAGGAAGCAGGCTTCCTGCTAAGCAGAGAGCTGGAAGCAATACAGGGCCTGATTCCAAGACCCTGAGATCATGACCTGAGCTGAAGGCAGAAGCTTAACCCACTGAGCCACCCAGGCGGCCCAACACCTGCTAATTTTAACACCTCATACTTCTTAGGGTTGTTCACCACTGACTGTCTTATCTCTTGGCAATTAATCATATTTTCATATTTTTCTTCATATGTCAAATACTTTTGGATCGTAACTTGAATGTTATAAATGTTCTATTTCTTAAGTATGGCTTTTGTTAAATACCTCCAAAGAAAGTTGATATTTTTGTTTTTAAAAGGCACTAACTTAGACTTAAACTCTTTCTTGGGCAGCAGCTTTAATCTCTGCTCACTTTTTTTTTGTTCTACTTGGGTGGCTTGGAATTAGTCATGAGTGACTAAGTGGTCAAGGTGTAGTTCATGCATAGACTCTGGGGCCCCCTTTCTCTCTCCTCACTTTTCAGTGGTTTATTCTGTACTCTTCTTCTGCTTCCTCAGTCCAGAAAGGGGGGGGGGGTCTTTTGTCAGAGTTTTAGCCTCCCTACATGGGTTTCTCCAAGTGTAGCCTGTCCTCAGTCGTTAAGCCAGAAAAAATTAGGTTACTTCCTTTGGGCAAATCCTGTCTTCCAAGGGTCTGCTCCCTCCTGAATCTGCTTGATTTGGTTTATTCTCTGATGTTTTCAGGTGTTTGTTTTTGTATCCTGTACAAAGATCATAGTTGTTATCAGAGGGATAATTCATGTAGGCTATTACTTGACCATCTTGGAAGCACAATTCCAGGGGTGTTTTAAATTCCTTTAAGATGGAAAACAAAAATTTAAAAAAATAGAGAGACTAACATTTTAGACTATGTTAGTCCCATGGATGGTGGGAAATATGGCTTACAGCAAATCCCTCACCATGTCAATTATTTTTGAAAATTGGCCAACTCCTACTCATCCTTTTATGCTTATGTAAGGCATACTAAACATTTCTGGACCCCCCCCCCCAACTATGACTGCGAGGCAGGGTTAGGGTTAATGTGTCTTGGAATGTTTTCATGTTACCTGGACTTTCCTTTATCTCTGCAATCTCATATTACTGTAATTGCCTGCTACTGTTGCTACTTATCCCACTACTTTGTGGGATTCTTTTTTTTCATTCAAGCAGAGTTGACACCCAATATTACATTAGCTTCAGGCATACAACATAATGATTCCACAACTCTATCCATTATGCTATGGTCACCATCAGTGTAGCTACCCTCTGTCACTATACTGACCCTATTACAATACCATTAACTATTCCCTATGCTGTAACTTTCATCCCCATGGCTTATCCATCCCATAACCGGAAGCCTGTACCTCCCATTTCCTTTCACCCCTTTTTGCGCATCCCCTCCCATCTCCCACTCTCTTCTGGCGACCCCTAGATTGTTGTCTGTGTTTACAGGTCTGTTTCTTTTTTGTCTATTCATTTTGTTTTTTAGATTCCACATATAAGTGAAATCATATAGTATTTGTCTTTCTCTGTCTGACTTATTTCACTTCGCCTAATACCTTCTTGGTCATCCATGCTGTCCCAAATGGCAAGCTCTTATCCTTTTTTTTTTTTTTTTTTTTTTAGATTTTATTTATTTATTTGACAGAGACATAGCAAGAGAGGGAACATAAGCAGGGGGAGTGGGAGAGTAGGAAGCAGGCTTCCTGCTGATCAGGCAGCCCACGTGGGGCTCAATGGCAGGATCTTGGGATCATGACCTGAGCTGAAGGCAGAGGCTTAAGGACTGAGCCACCCAGGTGTCCTCTAACTCTTCTTCGTGGCCAATACTCTACTGCGTATACATACCACATCTTTATCCATTCATCGTTCATCTTTAGCCAATCAAGTATTGATGGACTTCTAGGTTGCTTTTTATCATATCTATAGATATGATATCTTATCATATCTATTATAAATAATGCTACAATAAGCAGAGGGGTGCATATATCCCTGAGTTAGTGTTATTTTCTTTGGGTAGATACCCAGTAGTGGGATTGCTGGCTCATTGGTATTTGTATTTTTAATGTTTGAGGTACCTCCATACTGTTTTCCACAGTGACTGCATCAACTGACATTCCACTCTGGGATTTTTTTCTTATTGAAGTATAATTAACATAAAATGTTATATTAGGGGGCACCTGGGTGTCTCAGTGGATTAAGCCTCTGCATTCGGCTCAGGTCATGATCTCAGGGTCCTAGGATGGAGTCCCGCATTGGGCTCTCTGTTCCGCAGGGAGCCTGCTTCCTCCCTTCTCTCTGCCTGCCTCTCTGCCTACTTGTGATCTCTGTCAAATAAAATCTTTTTAAAAATGTTATATTAGTTTCACTTGTACAATCCAATTACTCAATGCTATACATTTCTCAGTGCTCATCAGTTTAAGTATATTCTTATTCCCCTTTATTTCACCCATGCACCCAACCCACCTTCTCTCGGGCACCCGCCATTTCTTTCTGAGTCTGGGGTTTTGGGGTTTGTGAGCCACCCCCCCCCGCTTTGTTCATTTGTTTCTTCAATTCTGAGTGAGGGAAATCATATGGCATCCATTCTGGATTCCTCACAGTAGGATATGGTCTTAATCATTTCCATGCCCAGCAACTCCCTGACAGGCCATGAACACGGGAGAGGCCTGCAGAGTCCCAGATGAGGGACTCCCGTCGACAACAAAACTGACACCTAACCAGCACAGCACCGCCTGGGGTGGGAAAGCCCAGGTTAGGGATCTGCACGGATCGGGAGGCCCAGAGAGACTGCACGGATTTCCAAGGCCCAGCCCGTTGCTCCGCCTCTTTGCGGCAGAGCTCAGGCCAGTGCAAACCGGTTCAGTGCCCCGACGGACACTCCGCGTCGCCCAATCCTCCGCTGCCCCCCGCCTCCGCAGTTCTCCGAGGGGACCGGGAAGGGCAAGTGGCCAGCTTCCCGGGAGGCCGCTCTGAACCCGGCGGCCCGTACTGACAGCTAACGACCCCCGCTGGCATAAACGCGGGGGCGGACCCCGGCCGGCTGCACGCCTTCGCCCTGCGCTCGGGCGCGGGTCCCCCCGAAGCCTGCGGGCGCCGGGTGTGGGGCGGCGGGGGGCGGGTCCGGGAGCGGCTAGAGCCTGCGCAGTGCGGCGCCCGCGGCCGGCCGGGGATGACGTAACCTCCGCCTGCGGCCTCCGCGCCCCGCCCCGCGCCGCGCTCCGCGAACCGGGAGAGCGCTGCGCGGGCGGCGCCTGGCTGGCGGCCGCCTCTCCCTGGGCGTCCGCGCAGCCGGGTCTTTGTCCGCCGGCCCCGCCGGCCCCGCTTTGTTCCCCGCGCTGGTCGGCTGGGGGGCGCCGCCGAGCAGCCCACCGCGCAGCGCTGGCGTCGTCCTCGTCCCCTTCGCCGCCCCCCGCGCGCGGCCGGGCCTTGCCCCCCATGGTCTCCCGGCCCGAGCCGGAGACCGAGGCCATGGACGCGGAGCTGGTGGTGACGCCGCCGGGCTGCTCGCACCTGAGCAGCTTCAAGGTGGACAACTGGAAGCAGAACCTGCGGGCCATCTACCAGTGCTTCGTGTGGAGCGGCACGGCGGAGGCTCGCAAGCGCAAGGTGCGACCCCCTCTCCCCCTGGGAAAATGCGGGCTGACCTAGGAGCCGGGGAGCAGCTCTTTTGCAGCGTTGCCCAGCAAGTGGGTGGGGGGGGCTCTGGGCCCTGTTGGGGGCGAGGAGGAGGAAGGGAGGGCTTGTTAGCCTCCTGGGGACCCTTCTCGGGCTGCGATCGCTGGGGGCGGTGGGGGGCGCGGTGAGAGATCTTCTCCTTTCTTATTCCTTGCCCCCTTTCTTACCCCTCCCCCTTCCTTTACCCCTCCCCCTCCTCTTCGCAGCCGCCTCGGTCCTCCCGCGGCCTCTCCTCCCCTCCCCCGTCTTCCTCCCCCGCTCCACTGCGGGGGTAGGGACGGAACAGGGGCGGGGTTTGGGGCGGGTCCAGTTCTGGGGGTGGGCAAGGGCGCCTCTTGGAAGGGGGCGGTTTTCTCCTCTGAGGTGGAGGTGGAAACCTGGTACTGAGGACGTAGGTGTCCGACGTTCCAGCGCTAGGCCTCACCCAGGAACCCTCCGGAGCGCGGGAGGGTTCGGCGGGGGGCAGGGGATGGGGGCAGTGAGAAGGCTTAGAACAGAGAAAAGGGACAAAGACTCCGGGGCATGTTGGGTGGTTTGCTGTGGGTCCGTCCTCTGCCACCGTACTGAGCACCCATTAATCTGGAGTGTGAATGAAAGCTTACCTCGGTCAGGGAAACGGAACCGTGTGTCGCGGCCGGGAGTTGTTGGGGTGAAGCTACAACTGTGTGGTGGTGCTTGGGCAAAGCACAGCACGGGCTCCAGGGTCTGCAGCAGCAAATGCAGCGAGATGGCATCGCCCCGCCCCATTTCAGATCCGGACGTGGGTGGAGGGGCTGAGAAGTGCTGAGTAGTTGGAAATGGAGCAAGTCGAGCCACCTGTATCTGGGAAAGCCATTTCGTTACCAGCACGATGTGTTTTTGGAGAGTTGTTTGTAGCTACGGAGGAATGGATTTTTAACCCACTGAGCCACCCAGGCGCCCCATGGAGGAGTGGATTTTTAAAAGATCGGTTTGATGGGAAGGTTGGACGGTGGCGTGCCTTCTCCGTTAAGAGGCTTTCGTAAGAAACTGATCACCTCCGTGAGACGTTGAGGAAATTAAATTTAGCGTTATCATTTTCAGGTAAACGTCCCATTAAGCTTATTAATGATGTGGAAGTCAGAAAGTAACGGTATTACCTGAATCTTGTTACAGTGTAATGCGATTTTGCAGTTCAGTGAGGCTGGAAGGTGTGTTACGCTCTTTCTACCTTGTAGCTTTTTTTTTTTTTTTTAAGATTTTATTTGTTTATTTGACAGATCACAAGTAGGCAGAGAGGCAGACAGAGAGAGAGAGGGGGAAGCAGGCTCCCCGCTGAGCAGAGAGCCCGATGTGGGGCTCGATCCCAGGACCCTGGGATCATGACCTGAGCCGAAGGCAGAGGCTTTAAACTTGTAGGTTTTTTAACATCTTTTTTTTTTTTTTTAAACTAACATCCACTGAGATTGTAGGGATTGAGCAACCAGTTTTCTTTCTTATTATTAGTGATGGTGTTGGGAAGCATTACCTCTTAGAATGAACTAAAATCAGAGATGAGTTTTGTTAAGATCACAGGGAGATTCTTGCTAATGGAATCGTGTGGTCCTAAAAAAATACCGGGGCTGAAGCCGGTGGTCTTCCGGTGATAATCTTGTTACTGCTCCAAGTCTTTAGTGTATTGGTTTAGGTTTATATGGTGTGTGTAACAGTCCTCGCCACATTGGATTCCTAACTTTAGAAATCCCCTGCTTTTTTCTTCTCCCCTCCCCTTCCCCTTTAAATTTTTAACAAAGCTGAAAGAGTCCAGTTTAACCCATTATTGATTTGTCTTTGTTCCTAAAGGAAGGAATCACTTTTTCGTTTGCTGTAATGTCTTGGATTAATCCTTTAATCTCAGTTACTTAGTTTGGAAACTGTTGAAGCACATCTCTGTTACTCACTGGAAGGAACTTGAGCTGTTGACAGACAAGAGGTGGTGATAAATACTTACTTCAAGCTTCAGATCTGTCAGTGTTGCAAAACCTTCTGGTGGTATACCAGGCAGAAATCCTAATGCCCTTCCTCTTCTCTGCTCCAGATTGGGGGGGGGGGGCGGCGGTAATTTTTGTATCACTTGGTCCTGTGTAACTGTATGTCTAGCACTCTCTAGTGGCCCAGCCAAGGAAGAGCTGGTTTGACAAGCGGTTTAACCCTGATGTTTAACAATGAACAATGCATCTTTCACCGCGTGTGGGATTCTCAGTAGATCTGTAGGCTTAGTATATTTTGGTTTTAATAATATGAAGTCTCCTATAAAAATACTTCAATTTAAGTTGTAATCTCCGTAAATAAACAAAGGTGCCTTTTGAGGTTGAAGTCTCAGCGACAATGTGACCATAGGAATGAAGCCTTGGATAACAGGAGAGCTTTCTCTAATGGGTTATGGTTTTTGTATCCACCTTTGATTCTTCTTTCGGTAGGCACAGAGTAAGAAGAACATGATCAGATGTGTAACTTTCTGTTCACTTTAGCCTTGAATTGCAGTAAGACTTGGGTACTACTGAATGTAAAAATGTTCCTATGTTCATGATTTAGGACTCAATGCTGCCACAGTGGACCCTGCTTTTCTCGTGTGTGTTGAATATAGCAAATACCTTATCATTTTAGGGTTTGTGTGTGAAAAAACCGACAATGAAAACATCAAGGTTTTACAGTGCTATCCGTTATTAGGCATAACAAAGTCTACATTGTATTGTGAACATAGAGATACTTGAGAGGACAGAAAAAAATTTTTAAATAATCATTTCTCTTTTTTGAACTGTTTCTGTGACTCTAAAATTTTGCAGCAGCTTGTCCTCAAAGTACAGCCCTCTTGGAACACCTGGGTGACTCAGTAAAGTGTCTGCCTTTGGCTCAGGTCATGATCCCAGGGTCCTGGGATCGAGTTCCACTTGGGGCTCCTTGCTCAGCGGGGAACCTGCCTCTCCCTCTGCCTGCCCCTCCCCCTGCTTTTGCGTGCGCTCTTGCTCTCTCTCTCTGACAAATAAAGAAAATTTTAAAACACACACACTCACACACACACACAGAGTCCTCTTTGTAGTAAGTACTTCTGCCAGATAAACTTTGACACAAATGAAGAAGAGTTGTCAAACCTCCTGTAATTTTGGATCATTGCGGATTTTGGTTTCGTTTGGTCAGTAACCTGGAGGATAGTAAACTGCCTTTGAAGGTTTCTATGGGAGGCACAAAATTTGGGGCCTAAAACAAGCTTTTGGTTAGAAATTCTTAGGGAAATACTTTGTTTGAGAAAGGAGCTAGAGAGAAGGAAACGTACCTGGGAAATAGTAAGTGAGAGGCCGGAGGGCTCTAAGATCCAGTAGTCTTACCTTACTTACTCCTAACATTGTGTTGTTTGACCTTTGTGGTCTTTGCACCACAATTTAAATGTGGAATGGGTACCCTTTGGAAGAAAGTGGAATGATTCCCTGTTTGTTTGGAACTCTCATTCTCTCTCTATCCCAGAGTCAGCTCTGAATCCTGGGTTTCTGTCTTGAGGAATGGAAATCGTAATTGTCAAAAGGCAGTTAAATAGTAGGTGTCACACAGTCAGATAATAAATATCTGCCTTAAAATTTAGACTACTAGTAGATGCCCAGTGCTAATTCTTACATGTAGGGTAATTAGAGCCTGAACACATACAGGAAGGTATAAATAAGTCTAGATGCTTGTCAGTTAGTCTTACTGAGGAAGAGTAAAATGCATTAATGAATCTGTGTATTTTAAAAAAAAATTACAGAGGTGACAATATGAAGTTTTTTTCTTAAGGATTTTATTTATTTGTCAGAGTGAGAGAGCACAAGCAGGCGGAGTGGCAGGCAGAGGGAGAAGCAGGCTCCCTGTTGAGCCGGGAGTGTGATGGGGGCGGGACTCCATCCCATGAGCTGAAGGCAACCGCTCAACTAACTGAGCCCCCCAGATCTCCCAATATGAATATATTCTTAATTGGTAAAATAAAACACCTTATAGGCACATAGAATGTATACAGTGAGTCTTTTCTGACCCCACACAACTGCTGTTAAGATATGTTTGCTGCCTGGGTCTTCGAGATTTCTTTAAAAATTACAGGTTCACCTGGGTGGCTCAGTTGGTTAAGCATCTGCCTTGGGCTCAGGTCAGGATCCCAGCATGTGGAACTGAGCCCTGCATTAGGCTCCTTGCTCAGTGGGAAGCTGCTTCTCCCTCTCCCTCTGCCTACTACTCTGCCTGCTTGTGGTGTCTCTCCCTCTCTGGGAAATAAATAAATAAATCTTTTAAAAAATTATAAATCTGCGTATAAAGCAAAGCTATGTGTTTCTATTTATGTAAACATACATGCTGTGTATCTTGTTTCCATCTTTCACTTAACTGCCCACGCATACAGATCTGTTGAGCTGTGTCATTAATATTCCATTGGATGGAATGGATCAAGAAGATGTGGCATATATACACAATGGAATACTATGCAGCCATCAAAAGAAACGAAATCTTGCCATTTGCGACAACATGGATGGAACTAGAGCGTATCATGCTTAGCGAAATAAGTCAAGCGGAGAAAGACAAATATCATATGATCTCCCTGATACGAGGAAGTGGTGATGCAACATGGGGGCTTAAGTGGGTAGGAGAAGAATCCATGAAACAAGATGGGATAGGGAGGGAGACAAACCATAAGTGACTCTTAATCTCACGAAACAAACTGTGGGTTGCTGGGGGGAGGGGGGTTGGGAGAAGGGGGGTAGGGTTATGGACATTGGGGAGGGTATGTGCTTTTGGGTAAATTGGAAGGGGAGATGAACCATGAGAGACTATGGACTCTGAAAAACAATCTGAGGGGTTTGCAGTGGTGGGGGGGTGGGAGGTTGGGGTACCAGGTGGTGGGTATTATAGAGGGCACAGCTTGCATGGAGCACTGGGTGTGGTGAAAAAATAATGAATACTGTTTTTCTGAAAATAAATAAATTGGAAAAAAAATATATTCCATTGGATGCAAAAAAAAAAAAAAGAAAGTATTCCATTGGATGCAAACAGTACTGTGTATTTTCCTCTTTCTTTCAAGCTTTCAGTTTGGAGGATTTACTAACAGTTTGTAAAACTTAAGCTTGGTAATCAGTTTAAAGAAGGAATACTCTTCGGCAAGTCGTTTTTATGGATGTTTTTGTTTGCTGAGGGATCGAAATGTTATTTGTCTACTTAACATCAAACCTGAGATGTCTTTAAAAAGTGCACTTTTATTTATGGAAAAACATGGGGAGGGAGGTGGCGAAAAGGAGACAAGTACAAAAACTTAAGTATGAAAGATTAAAGTTTATTTATTTATTTTAAATATTTATTTATTTATTTGAAAGCGAGAGAGAGCATGAGGGGGGAAAGGTCAGAGGGAGAAGTGGACTGACTTCCTGCTCAGCAGGGAGCCTGAAGTGGGCCTCAATCCTGGGACTCCGGGTTCATGACCTGAGCCGAAGGCAGTCGCTTAACCCACTGAGCTACCAGGTGCCTGAAACATAAAAGTTTAAGGTAGTATAATTCCAGAGAGTACAAGTGTAGTGCCCTTTCATTTTGAATCTTTACAAAGCGACAAACAAAGATCACTAGCCAGTGGACACTTGCCTCAGACAAGAGGAGCTCTTACAGTCAGGGTTGTACAAGTGTGGCTCAGGTGTTGGGCTGTTCTGTGGAAACGGAAGTCATTGCAGCAGGAAAATGGTCTAGTTCTCTTGAGTCAGTGGTACTTTGCCATGTGTTTCAGAAAAAGATGTACTAGTCCAGGGTGTGCACTGGTCATGTCTTTTTATTTTTTATTTATTTATTTTTTTAAGATTTTATTAATTTGACAGAGAGAGATTACAAGTAGGCAGAGAGGCAGGCAGAGAGAGAGGAGGAAGCAGGCTCCCTGCTGAACAGAGAGCCCAACACGGGACTTGATCCCAGGACCCTGAGACCACGACCTGAGCTGAAGGCAGCAGCTTAACCCACTGAGCCACCCAGGCGCCCTGGTCATGTCTTTTTAAAGTGCTGTTTTAGTTCTGAAGTCCAAGATCTGTGCCTTCAGATCTGACTGAATCTCTTTGATTCATTTGAACTTTTTAGTAGGTCATACTTGGGGGAAAACAGTTCTGCCGTTGGTGGCTTAGGCAGCATACCTGGCGTGACAGGACACACTGGGAGATCGTGAACTGAGAACCGTTAGATGTTCATGTGTTGCTGGCTTCACCATTGAGATAAGTTAGTCTTCATTGACTCAGCCTGGCACCTAACCATGATGTTGAGAATGCTGCTGAGCCCACTCCGGGTTTTTTGTTTCCTTCCTTCCTTCCTTTAAGTTCAGTTCATTTTTTGGGTATGTCTTTTTATTTTTATTTTTTTAAGATTTTTATTTATTTATTTGACAGAGAGAGAGATCACAAGTAGGCAGAGAGATTGACGTGCTATTGAAAAAATAATTCATAGAGATCCCTGTACCCTTCACACAGTTCTCCCCAATGGTAACATCTTGCAGACTGTAATAAAATATTAACAATGTCCGTCTTTGATGACAGTGTACCCATTTTATTCAGACCACGCCCCCTCCAGTCTCCCTGATTGTTAACTTATTGTTACTGCGGTACCTTTTGTCACAACCAATGGCAAAGCTTGATACATTGTTATTAACTGAAAGTCAGATCCCTTTAGTTTTTCCCTGGTCTCCTTTTTCTTTCTCAGAATCCCGTTCAGGATTCCACTTTACATTTCGTAGTCATGTCTCCGTTGGCTCCTCTGGATTGTGACATTTGCTCACACTGTTTTATTTTTGATGACTTTAGAAGCTTTGAGGCTTCTAAATACCTATTGCTATTCTGAAATACCTATTGCTCAGGTATTTTATAGAACGACCCTCAGTTTGGGCTTGTCTGATTTCCTAATGGTTCATAGCTGTGGTTATGGGTTTTGGGAAGACCAGAGAGGTGTTGTGCCCTTACCAAGCTCTGTCAAGGGTGAAGGGGTCGACATGACTTATAAATACAGGTGGTAAGCTTGTCCACGTAGCTCTCATCCTGCTCAACAGTAAAGTGACTCTTTTCTCCTCCTTTCCATAGTGTCCTCTCTGGAGCAGAGTCACTTGCACAGGTCACGTTTAAGGAGTGAGCAGTTAGCTCTACCTCTTGAGGCCAGGGTAACTACAGAAATTATTTGGACTTTTTCTATGAGAAATATCTGTCCTTTCTAGTATTTATTCAGTGTTTTGTGTTGGTATAGATTTACAGATATTTCATGCTAGGGGTTATAATCCAGTATTCTGATTTGTTGCTCAGACTGTCCCAGCTTTAGCCAGTGGGAGCTCTTCCAGCTGTCTTCTCTGTCACTCTGACATAGCCTTACCAGTGTGTGTTTGGTTTATTGTTGTTTTTGAGGACCTCCTTACTTTCTGGTACTGTGAGTTTCTAGGCTTATATTGTATATTTTCTGCCCTGGTGTTAGAATCTGCCATTTCTCCAAGGGGCCCTAGTTCCCTTTATTGGAGAATAGAGTTAGGATTTACGATTTGGGCCATGGCTGTACCTGTTGATAACAGTGATGTGGCTTCTCAGCCCTCAGGGGACAGAACTAAGAAACAAACGTGTGTATATAGGTTCATGTACATACATGTCCGTGGTTGTTCATCCCCAGCCTTATGAAACTAGACCTGAGTTCATAGTGATGCCTCCACCTCTAATCTAGTACTGTGTGGATCATTCTAGCCTTCTCCTCATGCTTACCTGTAGCTTCTCTGAAACTGCCCACCATCCATGTAGTTACCTGTTTTATTTCAGTTGACTTGTATAGTGGTATAGAGACAAGGGTAGTCTGCTGCCTGATGTGACACTTCCTCATATTGTCTATTCGGAATGAAAAGTTCCTTTAAAAAGGCCCATGAAAGAGCACTCTGGCAGAGATAGTGGTTTTAAAACCGAGAAAGCTGTATAACCTTTATTACTTTTTACCAGTTTCAGGCCCAGCCCCAAATCTGTGTTTAATTCCTTATTAATTGAAGCTCCTGAACATAAGTGTTTGTCCTGTCAGTTCCACTCAGATTTATTGTCTCTCTGCCAGCTTTTGTCATTTCTTTGGGTCTTAATGTCAGTATTGGTCTCTGTGTGCACATAATTAATTTTTTTTTATTTTAATTTTTATTTTATTTTTTGCTTTTGTTAATCTGCCTCTCATCGATTTAAATCTTAGGCCCCTTGAAAGAATCTTGAAGGGTAGAGGAAAAATTTTCCCTTCCCAGCAGTGGTTTCAGAACTGTTGCTCTTCCTCTCCTTGGGAAGCAGTGTTCTCACCTGGCTTACATGTGGCTCCTTTGCCTTTTGTTTTACACCTTACACTTCTTTTCATGTTACCTAGGCATGTTGTGTCGTGCACTCTACATACATGGGCATTATCACATACGTTTATTTGTCATACAGTCATATTTTTGTGTCATGGCCTCCTTTGCATTCTGGCATCTTCTGACCGCCTAACCAGTTACTTACAGATTTGCATATATTATGGTTTCCCTTTGTGCGGTGAAAATTAAGAAGTTTAAGTTAAACTCAGTGTTCAGGTACTGGGATGACCTACCTTAAGCAGATATCTGAGGTTTGTTTCTTGCCGTTCACCTTATGTTGACAGATTCCTGCAGCCGAGAGAGAAATTAAGCCAGAATCAGTAGCTCTTATTACTACTCATCAGCAGCTCTGGTAAAAGACTTTGGGGAATAAAGTGGAAAAAGGAGGTTAAAATGAGGGTTTAGGATAATCTGATCACTCCCTATACACAGTTACACTGACAGTTGGGAGGTGATGTAGAATTTGAATTGAGAATAGCCCAAGGGGAAGAAAAACTAGCCCAAGCTGGTCAGTACCGTGGGGATTTTGTCCTTGCTTCTGCCCAAAAGTGTGATTCACCTGGGTCCCCCCAGTCTCTCTTGAGTGTCTCTAATTTCTCATTTATGATAATAGTGTTTTATATTTACAAAGCATTTTGTATTCTATAAAGCATTTTTCCATACATAATTTCACTTGATGTTGGTACTCGCGATAAACGTTTTAAGTCGGTGTGGCAGGTAAGTCTCCTAACCTATGTAAGGGCACTGATGGGGAACACCAAATTTGGGCCTTGAAATTAGGTTACTTTGAGTCTGCAGTTTGTGCTCCCACTGAATTATTCTGTTTTACAGCATCACCAAGTAATTCTCTAATCTCACAGACAGCGACTGTATGTTGTACAAATTAGACTCAACTCGGACACTTCCTGGAGACAGTGTGAGATTGTACAGGTTAATGGTTCCAATCCTAGAGCACTGCTCCTGCTTTTCACACACAAATCTCAAGTCCAGACTGGCTCCTGTGCTTGCAGCTGATTAGGACGCCTTCCTTGGATTTGGTCATTTGTTAAAACGGTTCACAAAACTGGGGCACCTGGGTTGCTCAGTGGGTTAAAGCCTCTGCCTTTGGCTCAGGTCATGATCCCAGGGTCCTGGGATCAAGCCCCACATCGGGCTCCCTGCTCCGAAGGGAGCCTGCTTCCTCCCCTCTCTCTGCCTCTCTGCCTACTTGTGATTTCTCTCTCTTTCTCTCTGTCAAATAAATAAAATCTTAAAAAAAAAAAAAAAAAGGTTCACAAAACTGGGGCACCTGGCTGGCTCAGTTGGTTGAGTGTCTGCCTTCGGCTGGGGTAATGATCTCAGGGTCTTGGGATCGAGTCCCGCGTCAGGCTCCTTCCTCAGTAAGAGTCTGCCCCTGCCTCCTCCCTGCTCATTCCAACTCGCTTGCTCTCTCAAATTAAAAAAATAAAATAAAAAGTTTCACAAAACTCAGGGAAACATTTACTTTCGCTTACCAATTTATTGTAAAAGATACTATAAAGTATAAGATGAGCAGCCGGATGAAGAGGTACATAAGAAGGGGTCTGGGAGGGCCCTGTGCATAGCAGCTTTGGTCCAGTGGACTGGGGATGCACCACACTCCAGTGCATATGAGGTAGGAAAGATGCTAGGGTTTGAAGCCAGTGGCAAGAAAGAATTCTTGAAATGTCTTTGGGGCAGAAAGATGATTTTATTAAAGCACAGGGACAGGACAGAAAAAGCTGTACTGGGGTCATGAGGAGTGGCCCATTATATACTTTCAAGGTGGGTGGGGGTTAGGGACAGCGTAAGTCTCTAAGGAATTTTGGAAGCAAGGTTTCTAGGACTTTGAGGGGTCTAGCTGTTGTTGGGAAAAGGTTATTTATTACCGTCTAATAAAACCTTAGCCTGGAGATCCTGCAGATGTAATATCTATGGGTCATATGCTTGCGGGATGATTGCCAATATATATTTTGGGGGGTAGAGATAAATTTCCAAAGGAATTTTTAAAATGAATTAATTTATTTTTAAAGATTTTATTTATTCATTTGAAAGAGACAGAGATAGCACAAGCAGGAGGAGAGACTGAGGGAGAGGGAGAAGTAGACTCCCTGCCAAGCAGGGACCCCCCCACACACACACCATGTGACACAGGGCTTGATCCCAAGACCTGGGGATCATGACCTGAGCCAAAGGCAGACACCCAACTGAGCCACCCAGATACCCGAGGAATTTTTTTTGGAGAATGGGTGTGCCCTTATACATGAGTGGAGGGGAGGGTCAGAGGGGAAAAGGGAGAAGCAGACTCCCTGCTGAGCAGGGAGCATGACATGGGGCTCCATTCCTGGACCCTGAGATCATGACCTGAGCTGAAGGCAGCTGCTTAACTGAGCCACCCAGGTGCCCCCAAAGGAATTTTTATATGATAAAGGATCCTGGGGGTCAGGTGGCCTGAGATTGCCTTTTGCCCCTAGCAAAGTATTAACATTGAAGCACCTGAGTTCCTAGAGGAGTGTCACTGTTTCAAGGATTTTGTCAGTGGGCTGTGAAGTAGTAAGGAAATTGAATAATTTTTCTTCTGCCTTTGTTTCTTTCCCACATCACATGGATGCATTAACCAACCCAGAAGCCCTCTGAGCCCTATCCTGTAGCGTTTGTACGAAGGCTTCATTACATAGTTCTGATCGATTAAGCAGACACTGATTAGACTGTTACAGAGGCATGGTTGATTAAATCATTGGCGACTGGTGGGGGTTGAAGTGGAGCTGAGAGTTCCAGCTCTCTAATGGCCTGGTCGCTCCCTGGCACCCTGACCCCACCCGGAGGCTTTCCAGAAGTCTTTCAAAAATCAGCTCATTAACATAAATGTCAGTCGTGTTGAAAGGGACTTGTTGAATTTTTTGAATAACAAAAGACACGTTTATCAATAAGGTCACTTAAATTCCAAGGGTTTTAAGACCTTTGTTCTTGGAACTTGGAAGGAAGACCAAACTCTGTATTTTTTCTTCCTTCCCAGTTGTCTCACTGTCCCTTTTGTGCCGGAGGGAGTGGAGTAAACAGATCTATTGGAGCAGAGATTCCAAGACCCGACTGTGGCTTTCTGAGGTTGGGACATTTGAGATTGTTCCATTTAAGTATTTGCCTCTTAGTGCCTCAGTTATGGAATACTTATTCCTGTCCCTTTGCTCATACCAGAGTCTGTGATGGTAGAAGAGTATTTTGAGCCCTTGAAAAAGTCATTGAAGAGAATAAGAAACAATTAAACTTCCCTCCTTAACATTTGTCAGATGTTAATAGACTAGTGGTGGTGGGAAGTTGTGCGTTAGCTCTCAAGGTGCTGTGTTGTGGTTGTCGCTTTCTTTAAGCTGAGCTCAAAATTCATGGTACAACTGAATCATCCCTGACTTCATAGGCCCTGTCTGCCCCCGCCCCATCCTTCTTGGGGTGGGGAGGAGGGTATGAGAAGGAAAATCATAGAGATTAGGGTATCCAGGGAAATAGTATTAGGGCTGAGTGAATGGACTTTTTCTGCATTTCTTACACTATGTAAGCTCAGAACTGTTCTCTTTTCTTTTCTTTTTTTTTCAAAGATTTTGTTTGACAGGAAGAGAGAACACAAGTAGGCAGACCAGCAGGCAGAGAGAGAGGTTGAAGCACGCTCTCCGTCAAGCAGGGGGTCCTATACGGGGCTGGATCCCAGGACCCTGGGACCGTGACCCAAGTGGAAGGCAGAGGCTTAACCCACTGAGCCCCTCAGGCGCCCCATTCTTTAAGTTTTTATTTATTTATTTATTTAAAGATTTTATTTGTTTTATTTGACAGACAGAGATCACAAGTAGACAGAGAGGCAGGCAGAGAGAGAGAGAGAAACAGGCTCCCTGCTGAGCAGAGAGCCCGATGTGGGGCTCGATCCCAGGACCCTGAGATCATGACCTGAGCCGAAGGCAGCGGCTTAACCCACTGAGCCACCCAGGCGCCCTAAGTTTTTATTTAAAATCCAGTTAACATATACCATAATACTAATTTCAGATCTATAATACAGTGAGGCAGGCCTTTCATACAACTCCCATGCTTATCACAAGTGCCCCCTCAATCCTCATCCCCCCACCCTTGTCTCTCTGGTAACCCCTGGTTCATTCTCTGTACTTTCTGTTTCTTGGTTTGCCTCTCCCCCTGCCTTGTTCATTTGTCTGTTTCTTAAATTCCACACAGGAATGAAATCATAGGGTATTTGTCTTTTTTTGATTGACTTATTTCATTTAGCATAATCCTCTCTAGCTTTATCCATGTGGATGCAAACAGAACTGTCAATTGACCCCTGTCTGCTTTTCCTGTCAGTAAAATCCTAGCTGTGTTTCAGGATTTCCTTGCAGGCTACTGAATCTACTTGAATTAATATATGGGAGAAAGGGATTTAATACAGAAATCCTTGCAAGAACTCCAGGAGCAGTAGACTCCGGGTAGTTTCTCGGAACCCCCACCAGACTCCAGAATTCCGCTGCCTCCCCCAATCCAGGGCAGTGGACAGTGCCGCCTCTCCCAACAGGATGGGCTGAGGGAGGAACCCTGGCTCCTCTGTGCCTCTCCCTGGCCCACTCAGACCAGTAGTGTGTGGTGCACAGGTGTCCTAACCTTTCCAGTGTCAGTAGGAGCGGGTTAGAGTCCTACTAGCTAACGTGAACTCAGTATTCTTAACTGCAGCTGCTTTAACAAGTGACCACAAACTGGGGGGGGGGGGGTTAGAACAAGTACTGGAGGCCAAAAGCCCACAAAAGTCCCTGGAGTTGGCAGGACCATGCCATCCGGAGGCTCAAAGGGAGGAACAGCGCCGGCCTGTGCCAGCTCCAGCCCCCCACCTTCCAGTGTCTGCCTCCTTCACCTGGCCTTCATTCCTTTGCCCAAGGTCTTTGTGACTTTCCCAAGGACACTCAGGCTGGCATTTAGGGCCCACCTCCCTAATCAAGTGTAATCACCTCTTAACACCCTTAACTTAATTACATATGCAGAATTTCCACCTAAGGTAACATTCTCAGATTCTAGAGATTAAGATGGGGACACACCTTTTGGGGAGCTGCTGTGAGCCCACTGCTAATGCCTAACACATACAGGCACTGTCCTCAGTACACTGAAAAGCATCGAATCATTCAGTCCTGGTGGTAGCCTGTGTGAGGTGGAAAAGTCACCACACAAAGGCAGGAAAAATCCTGTAACTTGCTCGTATCTCACGGCGAAGGTGGTGGGAGCCGGAAGTTGAGAACGGATGTTGAGTGGGTCACAGATCGGCCACAGCTGCAAGCAATATTTTTAAAGAATTAACTGGGAGCTGGCTGTGAGGAAATAGTGGATGTTTCACTCGTACTTGGCAGGACTAAGCACTTGCCTTTATTTTATCATCCTGAGATTTGGTGTCAGACCTGCAAATGTGGGTACCGTGTCTACTGCTTCTCGGGACGTCCAGGGCTATGTCCAGCCGCTCTGGGTTCTGTGCTCCACCTTCGGGGTCAATGAACTCAGGACACAGATTTTACGAACTCCTCGTGGGAGTCAGTGATGCCTTACTGTAGGATCTAGAGCTGTGCCGTCCTGAACGCCAGGCATTAGCCACGTGTGTTGTTTGTAATGACTTTGCAGTAGAATAAAAAAACCCAGTTTCCTGGTTGCCTGTTTGACTTCTACCTGTAATGGACTGTGCTGATACAAATGACAAAAGTCCGCGTCAGAGACAGATTCCCGCTCTCTGTGGTTAGTGTTTAGTTGGTCGGCGGGCTGCTCGATGACTGTTGGAGAATTGGTCTCACAGCTGTTGGCATCTGTCAGCTCAGTAACAGCCCTTCAGGCGAGCGCTCAGCCGCCTCCAGAAGAGCTTCCTTGGTGTTCTTTAGACGTGTTGGACCTGGTCACCCAGAGGAAGAAGTGACGTCCGGACTCCTTACACGCTTTCCTTCTTGTTCTTCGGAAGAGCAGGTCTTCCCACTTGGAGTTAGTTCTCTTCTTCAGCTGAACTGGTCATACCCGTTGTAAGAAACATTTGTCCTATAGAATTCCGTGGAATTTGAGCAGAAATTGTGTACAGACTTCTCAGAGTTCTCTCGTCCTCCTCAATCAGGTGTGGTGGTTCTCCTTTTAAATTGCACAGCCATTTGGTTTACGTCTCTCAGCATGACCGCAAACCGCATCTGTTAGCGGTGTGTTTACTATTTTGTGTTACAGCTGTTTATCCCTCCTGTTACGGCACACTCCTGGTGAGTTTTTGTAAAGTGAACGCACTCCTGTCCTTATGGACAGCACCCAGCACTCCACATTATGTCCCCTGCAAGCCCTTTCCAGCCGCCGTCCCATCCGCCCTTCCATAAGCAGCTGGTGACCTTTGCCTGCCTCCTCAGTACTTCCTATGACCGAAGCCTGCAGTGCGTGCTTCTCTGTGGCTGGCTTCCTCTGTGTTGGCTTCTGGGATTCGTCCTACTGTGAGTTCCTTTGCTGCTCTGGTCATTCCACTCACTGTCTATACCACAGTTCGTTCTTTTTGCTTCTGCCGAATATTTTTATTTTCAGGTTTGGGTATTACAGTTATGATACTCCTTTGTGTGTCTTCTGGTGTCCTCGGTATACGCACTTCTCTCATGTGTGTCAGTTTCTTTGGGGGGTATTAAGGTTTGGATGAGGTGGTCCTTGTTGGCCAGAGTTCTCTGTTCTAAAGGTAACCTTTTCTCTTTTAATCAACAAAAGTAGTCTCCGGGGTGATACTTTGAAACTAAATACCCTCTGCTCCATTGTACAGACATCCAGACATATGTAGACACATACACACATGTACACATGCATATAAGAAATGTAATGTATTTTTGGGGGCGCCTGGATGGCTCAGTGGGTTAAAGACTCTGCCTTCAGCTCAGGTCATGATCCCAGGGTCTCTCCTCAGCAGGGAGCCTGCTTTTCCCCTCTTCTCTCTCTCTGCCTGCTTCTCTGCCTACTGTGATCTCTGTCTGTCATAAATAAATAAATAAAATCTTTTAAAAAAAATTTAATGTTTTTTTTATTGAGGTGAAATTCACATAACAATTAACTTTGAAATGAACAATTCAAAAATAAAACGAACAAGTCACTGTGTTCATGATGTTATACGATCATCACCCCACATCTGCCAAGTTTCAGATCACTTTTTTTTTTTTAAGATTTTATTTTTAACTGATCTCTGCACCCAGCATGGGGCTCGAACTCATTCCTGAGATCAAGATTGGCATGGTCCATGCTAATGGACATCAGAAAAAAGCAGGAGTGGCAATCCTTATATCAGATCAATTAGATTTTAAGCCAAAGACTATAATAAGAGATGAGGAAGGACACTATATCATACTCAAAGGGTCTGTCCAACAAGAAGATCTAACAATTTTAAATGTCTATGCCCCCAACGTGGGCGCAGCCAACTATATAAACCAATTAATAACAAAATCAAAGAAACACATCAACAATAATACAATAATAGTAGGGGACTTTAACACTCCCCTCACTGAAATGGACAGATCATCCAAGCAAAAGATCAACAGGGAAATAAAGGCCTTAAATGATACACTGGATGAGATGGACATCACAGATATATTCAGAACATTTCATCCCAAAGCAACAGAATACACATTCTTCTCTAGTGCACATGGAACATTCTCCAGAATAGATCACGTCCTCGGTCCTAAATCAGGACTCAACCGGTCTCAAAAGATTGGGATCATTCCCTGCATATTTTCAGACCACAATGCTCTGAAGCTAGAACTCAACCACAAGAGGAAGTTTGGAAAGAACACAAATACATGGAGACTAAACAGCATGCTTCTAAAGAATGAATGGGTCAACCGGGAAATTAAAGAAGAATTGAAAAAAATCATGGAAACAAATGATAATGAAAATACACCGGTTCAAAATCTGTGGGACACAACAAAGGCAGTCCTGAGAGGAAAATATATAGCGGTACAAGCTTTTCTCAAGAAACAAGAAAGGTCTCAGGTACACAACCTAACCCTACACCTAAAGGAGCTGGAGAAAGAACAAGAAAGAAACCCTAAGCCCAGCAGGAGAAGAGAAATCATAAAGATCGGAGCAGAAATCAGTGAAATAGAAACCAAAAATACAATAGAACAAATCAACCAAACTAGGAGCTGGTTCTTTGAAAGAATTAATAAAATTGATAAACCCTTGGCCAGACTTATCAAAAAGAAAAGAGAAAGGACACAAATAAATAAAATCATGAATGAAAGAGGAGAGATCACAACTAACACCAAAGAAATACAAACTATTATAAGAACATACTATGAGCAACTCTACGCCAACAAATTTGACAATCTGGAAGAAATGGATGCATTCCTAGAAACATATAAACTACCAAAATTGAACCAGGAAGAAATAGAAAGCCTGAACAGACCCATAACCAGAAAGGAGATTGAAACAGTCATTGAAAATCTCCAAACAAACAAAAGCCCAGGGCCAGATGGCTTCCCGGGGGAATTCTACCAAACATTTAAAGAAGAACTAATTCCTATTCTCCTGAAACTGTTCCAAAAAATAGAAATGGAAGGAAAACTCCCAAACTCATTTTATGAGGCCAGCATCACCTTGATCCCAAAACCAGACAAGGATCCCATCAAAAAAGAGAGCTATAGACCAATATCCTTGATGAACACAGATGCAAAAATTCTCACCAAAATACTAGCCAATAGGATTCAACAGTACATTAAAAGGATTATTCACCACGACCAAGTGGGATTTATCCCAGGGCTGCAAGGTTGGTTCAACATCCGCAAATCAGTCAATGTGATACAACACATCAATAAAAGAAAGAACAAGAACCATATGATACTCTCAATAGATGCTGAAAAAGCATTTGACAAAGTACAGCATCCCTTCCTGATCAAAACCCTTCAAAGTGTAGGGATAGAGGGCACATACCTCAATATCATCAAAGCCATCTATGAAAAACCCACTGCAAATATCATTCTCAATGGAGAAAAACTGAAAGCTTTTCCACTAAGGTCAGGAACACGGCAGGGATGTCCATTATCACCACTGCTATTCAACATAGTACTAGAAGTCCTAGCCTCAGCAATCAGAAAACAAAAGGAAATTAAAGGCATCCAAATCGGCAAAGAAGAAGTCAAATTATCACTCTTCGCAGATGATATGATACTCTATGTGGAAAACCCAAAAGACTCCACTCCAAAACTGCTAGAACTTATACAGGAATTCAGTAAAGTGTCAGGATATAAGATCAATGCACAGAAATCAGTTGCATTTCTCTACACCAACAACAAGACAGAAGAAAGAGAAATTAAGGAGTCAATCCCATTTACAATTGCACCCCAAACCATAAGATACCTAGGAATAAACCTAACCAAAGAGGCTAAGAATCTATACTCAGAAAACTTTATATAAAGTACTCATGAAAGAAATTGAGGAAGACACAAAGAAATGGAAAAATGTTCCATGCTCCTGGATTGGAAGAATAAATATTGTGAAAATGTCTATGCTACCTAAAGCAATCTACACATTTAATGCAATTCCTATCAAAGACCGTCCATCTTTTTCAAAGAAATGGAACAAATAATCCTAAAATTTATATGGAACCAGAAAAGACCTCGAATAGCCAAAGGGATATTGAAAAACAAAGCCAAAGTTGGTGGCATCACAATTCCGGACTTCAAGCTTTATTACAAAGCTGTCATCATCAAGACAGCATGGTACTGGCACAAAAACAGACACATAGACCAATGGAACAGAATAGAGAGCCCAGAAATAGACCCTCAACTCTATGGTCAACTAATCTTTGACAAAGCAGGAAAGAATGTCCAATGGAAAAAAGACAGCCTCTTCAATAAATGGTGTTGGGAAAATTGGACAGCCACGTGCAGAAAAATGAAATTGGACCATTTCCTTACACCACACACAAAAATAGATTCAAAATGGATTAAGGACCTCAATGTGAGAAAGGAATCCATCAAAATCCTTGAGGGGAACACAGGCAGCAACCTCTTCGACCTCAGCCGCAGCAACATCTTCCTAGGAACATCACCAAAGGCAAGGGAAGCAAGGGCAAAAATGAACTTTTGGGATTTCATCAAAATCAAAAGCTTTTGCACAGCAAAGGAAACAGTTAACAAAACCAAAAGACAACTGACAGAATGGGAGAAGATATTTGCAAACGACATATCAGATAAAGGACTAGTGTCCAAAATCTATAAAGAACTTAACAAACTCAACACCCAAAGAACAAATAATCCAATCAAGAAATGGGCAGAGGACATGAACAGACGTTTCTGCAAAGAAGACATCCAGATGGCCAAAAGACACATGAAAAAGTGCTCCATATCACTCGGCATCAGGGAAATACAAATCAAAACCACAATGAGATATCACCTCACACCAGTCAGAATGGCTAAAATCAACAAGTCAGGAAATGACAGATGCTGGCGAGGATGTGGAGAAAGGAGAACCCTCCTACACTGTTGGTGGGAATGCAAGCTGGTGCAACCACTCTGGAAAACAGCATGGAGGTTCCTCAAAATGTTGAAAATAGAACTGCCCTATGACCCAGCAATTGCACTACTGGAAATTTACCCTAAAGATACAAACGTAGTGATCCAAAGGGGCACGTGCACCCGAATGTTTATAGCAGCAATGTCCACAACAGCCAAACTATGGAAAGAAACTAGATGTCCATCAACAGATGAATGGATCAAGAAGAGGTGGTATATATACACAATGGAATACTATGCAGCCATCAAAAGAAACGAAATCTTGCCATTTGCGACAACATGGATGGAACTAGAGCGTATCATACTTAGCTAAATAAGTCAAGCGGAGAAAGACAAATATCATATGATCTCCCTGATATGAGGAAGTGGTGATGCAACATGGGGGCTTAAGTGGGTAGGAGAAGAATCCATGAAACAAGATGGGATAGGGAGGGAGACAAACCATAAGTGACTCTTAATCTCACGAAACAAACTGTGGGTTGCTGGGTGGAGGGGGGTTGGGAGAAGGGGGCTAGGGTTATGGACATTGGGGAGGGTATGTTCTTTTGGGTAAATTGGAAGGGGAGATGAACCATGAGAGACTATGGACTCTGAAAAACAATCCGAGGGGTTTGAAGTGGTGAGGGGGTGGGAGGTTGGGGTACCAGGTGGTGGGTATTATAGAGGGCACAGCTTGCATGGAGCACTGGGTATGGTGAAAAAATAATGAATACTGTTTTTCTGAAAATAAATAAATTGGAAAAAAAAAAAAAGAGAGATTGGCATGGTCCTCCTACTGAGCCAGACAGGTGCCCCGAGGTAACTTTTATCTCCTCCCCATTCTCTCTTAGTCCTTAGTGGCAGCCTCTGATTTCTGTTCTGTCTCTACAAAGAACTAATATTCTTCATATTTCATGTGAATGGAATCACACTACATGACTTTCAGTGTCTGCTGCTTTCACTAGCTTTATGTCTCAAGGTTCATCTGTGTTGTTGCGGTTTCAGAAGTTCATTCCTTTTTTATGGCTGAGTAATACTCCATTGGGTGGATATACTATGTTTGCATATTAGTTTGTTCATTGTTGGAAATTTGGGCTTTTTCTTCTCCCTTTTAGCTCTTGCAAATGACCCAGTACTTTTCTCTCTGTGGTTTTAGCATCTGGTGATCATTGCCTGAATCCATTATTACAGTGTGGATTAGAAAATGAAGATTTTGCGTGTGTAGTTTTGTCTTTCCTACTACATTGATTAGATGGAATTCTCCGGGGAAGAAGACCATTAAGACACTGTGTGTGTGTGTTTGTGTAGTATTAGTAATAGAATGGACTTGAGAATTCTTTTTTATTTAGTATATAATCTGTTCTTGTTGTTACTCATTTGTATGCTCAAATTGTACCAAAATTGTCTAGTGGGTATCCCTTAAGTGGGCTCCCATTGTTCCTCACGTGTCTCTCTTGGTGTTGGACTCAGTGGCTTATAAGAGGTATCCATTTATGTTCATTCTTGTATAGGAAGTATGAATTAATTAATTGTTCATGGCTAGGGTATGTGGCAGGTCATTGGTGTTTATGGATAATAGATTCATGACCTATATCCATGGTGAACGTGCCAGGGGAGCTCCAGTTAGTAAAATCTAATGTGTGCCTTAACATGAGTATCGAGCATGGGCTTTATTTATTTAAGAAATTATTTTATTTATTTATTTATTTGAGAGAGAGTGTGTGTGCACATGTACATGCATTTGGGGGGAGAGGGAGAGGGAGAATCCCAGGCAGATTACACACCCGGTGTAGAGCCCAAGACAGGGTCAGTCTCACGAGAGATCACGACCTGACTTGAAATCTAGAATCAGATGCTTAACTGGCTGAGCCACCCAGGTGCCCCAACCATGGGCTTTATTTAAATGAAAAATACCTAGCTGAAGTGTGAGTATGTGTGTGCATTTATTTATATTTGAGGCTTTCTTCCCCTGACCTGGTGGCATCGGGACATGATCAGTTTCTGTGTTTTCAGTTGGAGCTCTCTGCTTCCTTACAATTGCTGCAGTGTTTGTGCAGCTGAGTTCTGGAGGATCTTTTTCCTCAGGCAGGTTTCTCTTTCATGAAATTCTGCGTAAGAACAGGTGATATATACAGGTGATATATTTTTACATTGAAAGTTCAGAGCTTAACTTTTATCTTTTAAAAAACTTGATCTGGGTTTTGGGGCACCTGGCTGGCTCTGTTGGCTGAATGTCCAGATCTTGATTTCAGCTCTCGTGAGATTGAGGACCAAGTCGGGCTCCGTGCTCAGGAGCATGAGCTTGAGTCTGCTTGAGGATTCTCTCCCTTTGCCCCTACCCCCTCCCATAAATTTTTTTAAAAGGTTTTTTTTTTGTGTGTTTTAAGGCAAAATTTTGTTAGTTATATAATTATCCAATAAGCTTATATTTTGAAGGTAATCGTACTCTGGAATTTTTTTTGTTACATAAATAGAATTGGATTTACTGTTTTTAAGGGCATGGAGGATTTTTTTTTAAGATTTATTTATTTATTTGGCAGAGAGAGAGAGAGATCACAAGTAGGCAGAGAGGCAGGCAGAGAGAGAGGGAGAAACAGGCTCCCTGCTGAGCAGAGAGCAAGTCATGTGGCTTGATCTCAGGACCCTGAGACCATGATCTGAGCCCAAGGCAGAGACTTAACCCACTGAGCCACCCAGGTGTCCCATAGAGGAATTTTAAATACCAGTTTTTTAAAATATCCTGAGTGATGGGATGCCCAGGTGGCTTAGTTGGTTAGTGTCTGCCTTCGGCTTGGGTCATGATCCTAGCATCCTGGGACCGCATGGGACTGTTTGCTCCACAGGGAGCCTGCCTCTCCCTCCACCTGCTGCTCCCCCTGCTTGTGCATGCTCTCTCTTTATCTCTGGAATATAAATAAATAAAATCTTTAAAAATCGTTTTTAAAATATCCTGAGTGATAAAAATAAAGGACACCTCTTAATCGTTCCCATTCTTTTGTGTCTGTAATTATAGTGAATAGTAAATGGATTCTCACTCATGGTTATAACTAAATCTCCAGGCATCTCTTGCTTACAGTATTTATAGCTAAAGGGACATTTTCCCATGATGCCTGGAAGTATCACTTGCTTACATCAACTATAGCTGTATGTGTAATTTAAAAATGTCCCCTATGTTCCTAAAAACAATTATGATTACCTAATTTCTTTAATTTATCATTTGAAGAATCAATAGATGATATAACTCACAACTTCTACTAATATGGTGTTTTATTCATTTATTTTTTTGTTTTTGTCTTGAGGATTTATTTATTTGAGAGAGTGCACAAGGTGGGGATGGGCCAGGGAGAGGAGCTCGTCTAGTTTGTCTCCTGACTTTGGGCTTTGGCCACAGGGCTCTGTGCTCGTTGAGGCACCATCCCTGCCCAGCTGATGTGCACTTGCTCTGCTTCCCCCGGTTTCTGCACGCGGATTCCCTGCAGGCAGTTACCAGCTAGGTGAGAACAGTGATTCATGTCTTAGGTAAATATGGTTTGAGCCTGGTCCCCAGAGCCTCTCCTCCCTCCATGCCACCCATTCAAAGTGATTGCACAGCCTGTCACCGCGGGTTTTGGCACCTGACTTGATCTTATGGGTGCGGTGGGAAGCTTGGGGCTGCCTCCAGGGTCAGGGGCCACTTGGGGTTAGGCACGTCCTCTTCCACATTCTAACTGTGTGTCATACACACACACACAGGCTCAGTGGTCAACCATATACACTAGTAACTTCCTTCAGATGTCAGAAGAGCCCAGAACCATCACCAGCGGACGGCTGTGAGCCTTGACTGGGGTGTGGCATCTTTCAGATGTGGCCACTTTCTGCCCGTGGCCCCAGTGTCTGGTGCCTTCATCGGGTATTGTGGAGTGTGTGTGTCGACAGCACGCTCTTGTCTTAATTTTCCCCTTCCCGGTACCCAGTTTATTTCCTCCTGGCCCAGCTCCCTGCCCCCCCCATCACAGAGGAAAATCCGACACCAGGGTGTCCTCTCAGAGGCCGGAAATTCACTTTGACTCCTGCAGGGAGTTTAGAGTTACTACTACAGTGTCGAGGTCCTACTGTGGTGGAAGCAGTGGTGTTTTGTGGTGGTTTGGGTGTGTAAGAATTATCACTGCTCACATTGGCTGAGATTACAAGTTTAGGTTTCTGCGGTCTTACTCTTGGCTGCAAAGTTTCTTTTTCTTGTTATTCTGTATCACTTTGACTCATGTCCTATACTCGTTGATGGATGGCTGCCGAATTGGCTTTGGTGGTGGGAGCTAGAATAGCAAACATACAGTGATGTCCATGGTAGGGGTGGCAAGGCTGCGAGTTGCTGGTCTGAAACGGGGACAGAAGCCGAGAGGGTTGGTGGCTTCCCAATGGGGCTCAGGCGGAGACTCCTAAAGCTTCATGTGGCAAACCTCTGAGCAGCTAGCCGGGTTTGGTAGTTGAGGCTGTGGGCTGAGCTTTTCTTACGTGGAGCTGATAGTTTTGGGCTAAATGAGCTGGAGTACCCTTTGGAGCTGTTGAAAGGATTAGCAGGGTGACCTCTTCTTGAGTGAGGCTGATGATACCGTGATTTCGCTTCCTCCCGTCGCCTCATCCGTTACGGATCACTTTGCTTGGCCACTTTCTCTCCGAGGGCACCTGGTTTCTAATTCTCTGCTCTCAATTTCAGGCGAAGTCGTGCGTCTGTCATGTCTGCGGCGTCCACCTGAACCGGCTTCACTCCTGCCTGCACTGTGTCTTCTTTGGCTGCTTCACAAAGAAACACATCCACGAACATGCCAAGTCCAAGCGGCACAACCTGGGTGAGCCCCCTCCCCCCTGGTGCAGCAGCCCCCACCGGCCCTTCTGATCCCTGCCCTGGGGCTCGAGGCAGCCCTCTTCCCAGGGGCTGCTGTGAAGTTCCAGTGAAAGTCAGAGCCACTGAAACACGTAGGACTCCAAGGGCTGATGGACCTACTAGCTTGCTTTCAGGCATCGGAGTTGAAGTTCATATTCTGTGTAACTTGAAATGATAAACTGTGGAGGCTCACTGTTCCGGATCTTTCTTTAGCGCAGCCTCAGAGCCATCTTTCCCTCTGAAAAGCATGATTAGGTGCTTGATGAACTGAAAATTTGCAAAGAAAGATCTTGGATGCAGTGTTGGGTTATTGATGTCAGCATGGACAGTGACCCGGCCGAGTGGCTTTTACTGCTTTCTATGATGGATTCTCACTGTTCCTGATCACCCAGAGCCATGGAAAGGCTAACAGTAGGGTGATGTCGAGATAAACTTAATGTTTCTTAAACTTAGAAGTTCCAACTGTCCCACATTCTGGAAGTTACATAAAGCAAAGTTTTGTCCTTGGCTTTATTTCTGTGCTCCTTAAATGATTCTCTCCTTCAGAATCATGTTTTAAGTGATGGCGAGGTTAGGTCCAGGCCAGGGAAACTTCATGGGGACTCAGTGACTCCAGTTAAAGCTCTTTACCAGCCTTTTTAAATAGTACAAGTGGAATGTACTAACGGAGTCCTCCCTCTGGGACGGCCCCGCTTGTCACAAGAACTCACAGAAAGCGCTGGTGAGAAGGCTGCTTGCTGCTTGGAGCGAGGGGCTCGAATTACGAAGATGAGCTGATTGGCCTTTTCGGAAAGAGAGCTAATGGGGCAGTGCTGCTCTCATGAATTACATCCCACGGAGGAATGAGGTCGCCGGTGATCTCTTACTCTGGCTAACCCGAGGGAAAAGACCCTCCTCGGGACAGTGTGGAGGTGTTAAAGTTGTTTAGTATTCACTTAATGTACATACGTGCTTTTACAATACAGCTGAAGAAGATTCCTGCCATGTCTGATTCTCGTACCAGACCCGTTGGGGCCACGCTGCTGTCATGCCTGGGAAGGGATTTCGTGTGGGTAAAGGGTTGTGGAAGGTTGCATATACATTTGCACTTAGGAAAGCTATCTGAAAATCTTACTGTCACCCGGAGTCATCTGTAAAAGTCACTTCAGAAATTTATTCATTTCGTCCTCCTGATTGATAAACCCTGCCTCTACTTTTCCAGGATGAATAAGTTTTAGAAAGTTTGCTTTCAGAAACAAAACAAAACCTTGAAATGGGAGTGCTGAATTAATGAAATGCTGTATTAAGTCCATGAATTTATTGAAGACTCTCTGTCTGTGTGTTTAACCAAGGTAGAAATTAGTTTTCTGTCCGGGTAGAGAGGAGGGCACAGGTGAGGGAAGCTGAAGTGAGGAAGTGACCTGGGGCAGTCCGACTTCCCACCTCATCCTCTGGTCTCTGTCTTTCCGACTTGGAGCACCTGCCCGCCCTCCACTCTGGGCATCTCACTGCCGCTCCTGCCCGTCATCTCCTGAGCAGCCTCTAGGCTGTCGACATTTTGGGCGTCATTTTATACAGAGTATTTTGTTGGATGTCCGGGGGGGCTAATGGAGCAGTGCTGTGAGGACTGAGGAACCTTGATTTCCTTGTGGTAGTTTCTTCCCCTCCCAGGGGACACTCAGTAGTGTGGTGTTGGGACTGGAAATGGATTATTGGGAAAATTCTCAGCAGGCGTCTGGTTTTTAGTTGGAGTAGTGAAAGAGGCCTAAACGGAGTCTTCTCTGAATATTGTGGGTGATGCACTTAAGAACAGTGTTAGTAGCAGTAAGGTCATTGCCAGAGGTCTTGCGGAGGGACATACGAGTCAGGTGTGGGACGAGGAGGGTCTGACAGCAGTCTGATGGAAGGTTCTACTTCTTTGTCCATCCTGCCCTATAAAGTTGCCTTAATTCGACGTGATAGATACACACTTAAGGCAAGAGAGCTTCCGCTCATTCGGGCTAGTCCCTCCGAGGCTGGTGTCCTCCGACCCGGACTGGTCCATGTGCTCAGCCGGGTGCTGCAGTTCTAGCGGACGGCGGGGCCTGCTACAGGAGGATGAGCCACCGACTCGGAGCTGTTTGATTTCATACTTTCTAGTTTCTCAGTTTCTCTAGCTTCTTTTTATGGCAAGTCACGCGGTACTTGGATTTTGCCACCATGAGCCACAAAGGTACAAAAGTAATGCCTTTAGCCTCGTTCCACGTGTCTTAGAAGAGTTACTGTAGGGGCGCCTGGGTGGCTCAGTGGGTTAAGCCGCTGCCTTTGGCTCGGGTCGTGATCTCAGGGTCCTGGGATCGGGTCCCGCATCGGGCTCTCTGCTCGGCGGGGAGCCTGCTTCCTCCTCTCTCTCTCTGCCTGCCTCTCTGCCTACTTGTGATCTCTCTCTCTGTCAAATAAATAAATAAAATCTTTAAAAAAAAAAAAAAAAAAGAAGAGTTATTGTAGTTGCCCCCAGAAGAGCACGTGCTGGTGGGGGCGGGATTTCAGCCCACTTAGCACCGGGTAGTGTCGCCCTCCATTCCCTAGGTCACCCTGTGACGCAGGGAGAAGGCCCTCGCGTGGTGCCTGCAGGCGTGATGCCTGTGTCAGCCGTGGCTTCGGGCATTCCCAACGAGGCCAGCGTACCCCGATCTTGACTGTGAAATAATTTTCCAAGGGAACTACCTTTCCCGTAGGTGTTGCTTTTACATTTTATTTTGAGGTAGGATTCACACAGCGTACAGTCCAGCTGTTCAAAGCGTGCGCTTGGTGGCATTCATTCACCCGCCACATTATGCAGCCGCCGTCTCTCCACTTTCCATCGTCTCAGAAGAACACCCCGCCTCCAGGAATGAATTCTCCCCCCACCCTGCCGCCGGAGATCGCCAGTTTGCTTTTCGTCTCTCTGGATTTGCCTGTTCTCAGTATTTTATAAAAGGAATGGTCACAGTAGATGACCCTTTGTGTCTCGCTTCGTTCCCTTAGCAGGTTTTCGGTGTGCATCCATGCTGCGGTGGGCATCAGAACCTCGTTCCTTGGTGTGTTTGAGTAATCACGAATCGCGCAGATCTTCCGTATTCTGTTCATCTTTTTGTCCGTTAATGGACATTCAGGTGGTTCCCACCTTTCGGCGCTTCCGAGTAATGCCACACAAACAAATGCTCATGTGCGAGTTTCTGTGTGGACAGACGTTTGCACTTCTTTTAGGTCTGTTTTTAGGAGTGAAACAGCAGGGTCATATGGTAAGTCTGCTGAGTGTTTGTGAGGCCACCAGACTTTCCCACAGCGGCCACACGGTTTTCTGCTTTCTGTTCCCACCAGCCTTGTAGGAAGGTTCCAGTTTCTCCACATGCTGGCCAACACTTGCATTCTTTTTTGTATAGTAACTCAGGCCATTATGATGGGTGTGAAGTGGTATCTTATTGTGGCTCTGACAGGCATTTTCTCAATGACCAGGGATGTTAAATGTTTTTTTCATGTGCTTCTTGGTCCTTTGTGTACCTTCTTTGGAGAAATATCTATTCAAGTCATCTGGTCATGTTTTTAATTGGGTTGGGCTTTTGTTGTACTTTGAGGTAAATATATATGTATATATTTTTTATTATGGAAATCTGTCTCTTCACACACCCTCACACATACCTCTTGGAGATAGATACCTCTCTCTCTTTCCCAGATACTGAACTGTTAGCAGATACATGCTTTGCACATATTTCCTCCCATTCTGTGGGGTGTTTTTTCACTTTATTAATAATGTCCTTTGAGACACAAAGTCCGCTTTTGATGAAGCCCAATTTATCACTTTTTTTTCTTTAGTTCTCATGTTTTTGGTGTCACGGCTGAGTCCATTGCTAAATCTGAGATCATGAAGACTTGACCCCATTGGGTTTTCTTCTAATAGTTTTTACTTCTAGTGCTTTATTGAGGTTGCTAACCCATTCTGAGTCCGTGTTTGTATGATGGGCGGGTAAGGATTGGGCTTCCCGCTTCTGTTGGTGGGTGTCTGGTTGTCCTACCACTGTTGGTAAAGGAGGCTGGTCTCCCCCCACTGAGTGGTCTTGGCACCTGGTTGGCTCCATTAGCCTCACACAGTGAGTAGTGGTGAGTAGTTGGGTGTGGAAAGGTGCCTTGAAGAGGAGCTTGTTTAGGGGGACTTGAACACACATGAAATAGTTACATGCCTTCCCCAGGCTGGTAGTTGTGCTGCTGGCCTTATGGCCATTTGCCAGCTTTTTTTTTTCTTTTTTCTTTTTTCTTTTTTTTTTTTTTTGAGACTGACTGACTTATTTGAGAGGCGAGGAAGGGGCAGGTGGAGAGGGAAGGAGAGAGAATCTGGAGCAGACTCCCCGCCGAGTACAGAGCCCTCTGTGTTGTGCTGCTCCCTTTGCGTATGTGTCAGCGAATATGTCTTCTTTCCTGAAAATGCCTGGCGCCCTCACTGTAGTCCGCCTCGGGCTCTGCTACCCCCATGCCGGGAGCTCTCCGGTGCAAGGCATACAGTGCCGAGGTGCAGCCACACTCCCTGTGACAGCTTTGACGGGGACTTTGAAGGAATTTGTAGGAATTTTGTCGGTTTGGGGTGAGAGGGTGTAGGAACCTTGAACTTTAACACGGCTGCTTTAGAGGACTTCGAAGATCCATCAGAGACTGATCTGTGTCCGGGCAGCTGAAGACTCGGAGTACGATACAGGCGGTGATCATGAAGACAGTGCGCTAGGTGTGCTGTAACGTTATAAAAGCGCCATACGAACCTCTGAGCTGTTCGTGCTGTAACCATCACCACATACCAGAGCGAAGCTGAGGCCCGGGGAAGTGGAGTGATTGGTCACAGGTGGGATCCATCCCGGTACTCTAACTCTGTGCTCTATCTGCTCCACTGCCCCCAGACACCTTCCACTGCACCGTGAATTCAGTCCAGAAAAAATTTTTATTTGTTGAATTGAGACACCTTTCTTCCAGGTGCTTAAAGTAAAGGACACTATTTTACTTTATAATGAAGTAACTAAAAGCCAGTTTTTATGGATGATGCAGTTGAGAAAATGCATAAGATCCACTCAAAGGTAGGCAGGAGTCACCTGTGTGGGTCAAGAAGTGAAGATTATCTGGGTAGATGATGTTTTACCATTGTCGTTAAAGTAAGAGTAGGAAGTAGATGTTTCATTCATTTTTGTAATCATATCAGGAGTTGTAGATGTAGTAAAACAGTTAAAGCAGTCCAGGTGGCTAAGAATCCTTATGGGCTGATCATAACTCAGTGAAAGGTTCCCCCCCCTTTTTTTTTCCCATTTGACGGCACGAGCAGAAGAGGGGGATGTGTGGGAGGGATGCTGAGCTCAAGGCAGACGCTTACCTGGCTAAGCCACCCAGGCGCCCCTTCCCTTACTTTCAGAGACTAGGCAGAGGGTCCTGATAACTTGAGATCCTTTGTAAAATAGGGGTGTGATGCCTCCCATTTGCAGTCCAATCCCCTCAGCCTCAGAAGTCCTGAGCTCCCAGGGATAATACACATCCCTCACATGCTTAGGGTAAAGGTCTGAAATGAGAGAGGGGACGTGGTGGAAACAGTAAAATGCCCAGAACACTCAGATGTTTCATATGTGACCTTAAGCATTACCTTTAAGTTTTTAATTCAGTGTGATCTCTCTCCCCCGCTTCTCTCTCCAGCCATAGAGCTGATGTATGGTGGCATCTACTGCTTTCTGTGCCACGACTACATATATGACAAGGACATAGAAATCATCGCCAAAGAGGAGCAGCGCAGAGCTTGGAAACTGCAAGGTTTGGTTGTGCCTAGATTTACATGTCTGCTTTGTCTCCTAGTTGCCTGTCAAGGGCAGAGCTTATCAGGAAAAAGGTCAACATCTAGGGAGAAGGTCAGGGTTGGGAGATAGGACAGCTATGGAGGAGGGGTGGTTGCAGTTTGGACTTGGCTTTGCTGGGAAGAACCCCCCACACCTGCTTGCTTCCTCTTGTAGGCGCCACCTGAGGATCTGGGAGAAGCAGATGAGGTGACTGACCAGACAGGAACTCAGTCTCCCTCTGCAGGGGCCGGGGGATGGGGGGGGGGTCAAGGCTGGAAATGCCAAGCCTCTCTTGGCGTGGTCTTTCTGGCAGCCGGTCCCTCTCGAGGAGCGCCCCCAGGAGTCCCCTCATTGGAATAAAGATGCTCCTAGTGCTCTTATCACTTAGGAAATCATAAGGGTTTGAGGAGCTCTGTGCCAGGGACCAGGGGCAGAGACCAGTATGTTTTCTGGCAGTAGCTCTGGTGCCAGCGTGGGGCTCTCCGAGCTTTCCCCTCCCTGTCCTCCTGTGTGCTCACATGCTTTCTTCATCAGATGCATAGTCGGGGAGACACACAGAAGTACATGGGTGTTTTCCCTATTGTTCATTTCTTATTGTTTCCTTGATGGTTTTCTAGTTTTCATTTCCAGCAGATGCTGGAACAGTAAGAGGGTTCCAACAGTGGGAGGTGCGGTTGACCCCACTTGACCAGTGAGCATCTCTCCATGAACACAGCTTCCACTGTTCACAGAGAGAACATAGAAACCCTGTCTCTGCTTCACAGTTTTTGTCCCTAATTGCTCTGCTTTTAAGCAGCCCCATTTTTTGAGACTGGAACAATAGGAACAGGTGCTCTCCGTGATCACAATTGTAACAGATCTTTTCTGGAGAACAGTCTCTTTAACCAACCTCCTATTCTTTTCTCCCTCAAAAATTTAGTAACATTGCAACTAAGTCTTTCAGTTACAGGAGCTCAGAAATGAATGACCCGGAATAAAACAACTCTTCTAAAATTATTCTATAATTCCATGTGTCAGTGAGATAAAATGTCTTTTCAAGTTCATTGAATGTTGCAGAAATGTTAAGTCACATGGAACAGTTGTTGCACGTATTAAGATGAGTTGTGACTATTAGCACCCGCACCATTGTCTGTGGTGCAGATCGTTTATGGGTACAGCTGTTTAACACAAGGTGTTTTCAAACTGTGCTTTGGCAAGTGCGTTTTCTCCCTGTCGCTTTCAGTCTTTTCACGGAGACCCCTCACCTCAGTGCCAAGTGTAGCTCTTTCCGCCGGGGCTGTTGCAGTCTCTGTGCTCAAGGGTTAGAGGCTTGGCCGAAAATCCCCATACTGGCATTAATGCTACAGTACTGTTAATGGGAGGTGTTGCCCTTCTCACAGGAAACTGCTTATTCACCACACATTTTCCAAAAGAAACTCCCTTTAAGTGTTCTTTCTAGCCCGTTGCAATATAATATGGTCTGGAAAGACCTCGTGTTGTGGCTTTGAAACACACGCCGATCTAAATGTTCTGTCACCATCGCTTTTATGTATAAACACACTTGATGAAAACCTGTCTTCCATCCGCTTAGGCGTTGGGGAGAAGTTTTCAACTTGGGAACCTACCAAACGGGAGCTGGAACTACTGAAGCACAACCCGAAAAGGCGAAAGATCACCTCCAACTGCACCATAGGTAGGTGGGCGACAGTGCTTGGAGCGGGGCTTTGTGACGACTGCCAGCAAGGCTGGCTTCTCTGGGTTTCAAAGTAGACGTGAACGGGAGGATTTCCTGGTGTGGTTCTCTTTAAGCCCTTGTATAAGCCTTTATCGTTTGCCACCCCCCCACCAACTACTTCTGGAGCACCTGCAGCCCCCGGGGGAGGTGTGCTAGGTTTAGGGGGCCTCGTGGTAATGGACAGAAACAGTCACTGCCCCTGGGGCCGTGACAGTCTGTCCTGTAAGCGAGATTCACATTTATCCTGCCCAGGTCTGCGAGGGCTGATCAACCTTGGCAACACCTGCTTCATGAACTGCATCGTCCAGGCGCTCACCCACACGCCGCTGCTGCGAGACTTCTTCCTCTCTGATAGGCACAGGTGTGAGATGCAGAGCCCCAGCTCCTGTCTGGTCTGCGAGATGTCGTCGCTTTTTCAGGAGGTGAGCACTGTTGGCGTGGGCGGCGTACCATTTCTGTAACTGCATGTTGTGTTTTTCCTTGAAATGAAATCACGTTGACACAGGAAAGGAAGGCAGGTTTCTGAAACCTTACACAGTGAATAATGCGTGCGTTTCTTATGGGACATTTTTCCCAAAGGGAATTGTCAGGGGCTGTTGGCGTTGCTTAGAGGCGGCGTGCCGATTTGGAGGATGAGAAGAGCCCTTTGGAAGAGGGCAGCCGGTGGAAGACATTTGTCTGTGAATGCTGGGGTCTTTTCACCCTCCACTGATTGCCTCCTGTCCTCTGTTCTCAAGGAAAGTGGTCCTTTTGCCAGGCCTCCATGTGCTTCGCTAGAATGCCTCTGTCTTTGTGGCCCTCCACCCCAAACAGCAGGTTCTGTTCTGCTTGGTTGGATCCTAGGCTGCTCTCAGGCCCTGCCCGGGCTTGTGTCTGTGTCACGCACTCCCAGTTCATCATTTTGGCTTATCCGTAGAAAATCAGCCGTCGGAAGGGACAAATGATTTAAAAAGTCCAGTGAGTCCACATAAAAATACGTTTTCCAAAAAAAAAAAAAAAGGAACGCGTTAAACAGAAACCTTTTTGTCAGAGTAGCTGCAAGAAGTTCTAGGTGGTTGTTAACAGATTTTTTTAATCGTGTATGGTACTTCCTGCTGACAGTTGTTCCCCTTCCCTTCCTGTCTCTGGGAGCAGTTCTACTCGGGGCACCGCTCCCCCCACATCCCCTACAAGTTGTTGCACCTGGTGTGGACTCATGCACGGCACCTGGCGGGGTACGAGCAGCAGGACGCGCACGAGTTCCTCATCGCTGCCCTGGATGTCCTGCACCGACACTGCAAAGGTGAGGCTCCGTGCCCCCCACTTCTACCCTCCCCCCCAGGAGAGGGAGGGGGCGCTGTCACACAACGCCAGGGGCAGGGAATCTTGTATATGGCACTTGTGTTCTGACTGTGTTGTTTCTCATCTTTAATACCCCAGAGAGGTTCTTCATAATTTGTCTTAAGAGAGGAGGGAACAGTTTGGAGGTATTGTCTTCCGACTTTGCTGGGAGGAGAGGAGCATGGTGGTCGGTCCTGTAAAACGGTAACAGTGAACAGAGCTCTCCGTCCTTGACGGGCCTGTGCCTCAAGTTCATCCTTTGCTGCCGGCTTCCTCTCGGCCTGATTGTGAGGGGGCTGGTGTGCAGCTTCTCCAGGTTATCGTGGCCCCTGGCAGGCCAGAAACTTCCACATCTGCTCCAAGTGCAGCTGTACTGTCAGCACTGGCTCCCTCCCTTCGTGGGGTCTCCAGAAGGACTGGTTGTGGCGCTATAGTCGCCGGAATGAGCTGAGAATACAAAACGGGACCTGCATGCTTGCCATGCTTCCGTGACCCAAGTCCTGTTCATTTTGGGGTCCAGCCAGGGGCTTTTCAAAAGTCTCTGGATCTTGACTTCTTTCCCACAGCCTGGCCCCAAGAGCGGGGCAGCCGCCCCAGGGGTCTCAGACATGGGTGGGTTTGGATAGTCTGGGAAAGGGGACATTGGGCAGCAGCTCTCGGGCTCGGGGCAGAAGGTTAGGACTGAATAACAAGGCCCTGGGTCCCTCCCCCTGCCCTCCCTGTGGCGGGGTTCCCCATCTGAAGGCCCTGTGCCCAAGTGTGCTGACACAGGATTAGGTGACGGGGATTCTCCGACCTTGAGTGTGGCTCAGAGTCCCTTGGAGGGCATGCTGCTGTTTCTGTTCAGTGGGTGTGGTGAGGGTCAGCAGTTGTCATTCCTGCTGGGTCCCTGGTGATGCTCGTGTGCCAGTTCACAGAGCACACTCAGGTGTAGCTGATGTGTGTCCGGGTGACCACGTCACCTGCTTACCTGTGGCCTCTGGGCTGAGACCATGGGTTTTGGTGATTCTATTGGGCCACAGTTCTGTTTTCCAGGCCACCTCCTGCTCCTGCTCAGCCTCTGTCCAGTCACGGGGCTGCTCTCCCAGATGCCCCGCGTGGTCTGACATTACAACCTCAAAGCAAGACAAACTCCAAATAAGATGGCTTGTTCTCATCAGCTGTGTGGCTTTGGGTTCTGGCTTTTGTGTGTACTCTTTTCCTGAAAAACACATCCTTTCAGTGCTCGCCCGAGGAACCCAGTTGAACAGGGCTTAACAGTTTAGGTGAGGTTTGGCTTTCTAGTGGGAAGTGTAGCACGCAGACCGAAAAGAGCCGCTGTGTAAGACTGCTATCATTCCAGGCCCTTGAGGATAATCACGAGACTTCTGTAACCAGCAGGAGTCTGTCCTGAAAATCAGCTGCTTCAGGTGCATTGCTGTGCAAACATTCATCGGACAGAAACAGATACAGTGATAGGGACCCAGTGGTCTGATGTACTCCCTTCCGCAGGTCTCACGTGCGTGGCTCCTCCTGCCGGAGTAGGGTGTTCTGAGTCCCTTCGGCCTTGCTGGCTGACTTGGTTGGTCGTGCTCCTGTGTGACTGCAGGCATCGGGGACCTTTTGGCTTCTCTTCCTTTGTGGCTTTCTACATGTATTTTCCTGTGTCCTGACATTTTCTCCTATAAATTTGAAATCTTCCTGGGTATGATTTTCTATCTAATCTCTCTAGGCAGTGTGCTGTCAAAAGACCCCGTGGGCATCCTTTATTCCTAGGTAATAATTCCACTTTTTTGAGAAGAAACGTACATACAGATAGACCTAGTCTCTCCCCTTCATCTTGTTCAATGGAAGTTCTATAGTATGTACTTAGGGTACAGATGAACACATATCATGTTCCGCATGTAAGCGCTGCGTTTCAGTATCTGCACCTGAAGATAATCAGTAAAACCCGTACTGAGCTAGAGAGGATGGGAGTGGTACTTCTCTGGGGGCAGCTTCTTGGAAAGCAGGGCTGTTTGTGAGGTTACAGAGCGCAGGAGCTGATGGGGAAACAACCCGGCGGGAGTCCTGCAGAGAAGCTTTCTGAAGTCAGGTGCCTGACTGTGCAGTGCAGGGGGAGATCAGGCACAGCAGCGTGGGGTGCCCGCCGTGGCAGGGCTGCTCAGTTGTCCTGTGCAGGCAGATGGGAATCCTTAACTCCCCCGTGACTGGGCGTTAGCTATATCTTGGTGCCTAGATAGGAGCCTGGCGGATGGTAGGGAGTGGAGAAAAAAGAGCACTGAACATAAGTTAGCTGGGTTGTTACCTCCTTCCCCGTCAAGCCTCCCTGTTCTCATAAGGGTCCTTCTGCGCCCGTGTGATTGTATCGGGCTTTGTGAGCCTCTGCAGGCGAATGGCCTTGCGCCTTGGGCCCATGGCGCTGGGAAGCCAGCTGACTTGGGCTGAATGCACGTCACAGCTACAGTCTTTCCCCAGGTGATGATAATGGGAAGAAGGCCAACAACCCCAACCACTGCAACTGCATCATCGACCAGATCTTCACGGGTGGGCTGCAGTCCGACGTCACATGCCAAGTCTGCCAGTAAGTGTGAGGCTCCTGGCATAGCCCCAAGCGTTCTTCTGGAACACGAGGGCCCGCCTGGTCTGTGCTGCCCAGACTGCGATGTGGGACCCTAGGTGCTGCTTACTGAACATCCTGGGAAATTTTCAACCAACAACACTGCTGTGTTCTGAGCAGCTTTTAAAAGTTTAACTTTTAGAGCTGGAAGTTCAGTTGGTGCCCCACGGCTGTGCCTCCTTGGTGAAGTGGGATGGACCGGGGGGTTTGGCTCTTACTGAGGAGCCTGTGCAGCGGCAGCCAGACGTGAAGCAGGACCAGTTGAATTTCAGCAGCTGAGCCATCGGCTGTGTTGAGAGGAAACCACTCTGGCAGAGAAGACCCATTGGGGGGCAGGTCCTCCCGAACACTGTAGGTCATCCGGAGCAGGGTCCCCAGGGCCGTCTTTATTCCCATCCCCCATCTCTGCCCTACAGGAGCCACATAAGCGAGCCCTGCCTTTCAGAGGGACTGGCGCACATGCGGGCGATCCTTGGTGCCCGAGCTCCTAAGTGTGTTGCTTTTCACGTCATGGTTTCCGTTTCCATATTCTCCAGCGTGGGCTCCCTGATTGATGACCGCTGTAGGCTTGGCTCAGCATGCAAGAACTCTGATTTCCAGGAAGAGGAGGCGTTGATCAGTGAGGTTGCAGGAACCTTCCCTCCTGACCTCCACGCACGCTCCTCTGGTTTTTTTTTGGGTTTTTTTTTTTTTGTTTTTTTTTTTTGTTTTTTTAGATTTTTTATTTATTTGACAGATCACAAGTAGAGAGAGAGAGAGAGGAGGAAGCAGGATCCCTGCCTAGCAGAGAGCCTGATGCGGGACTCTATCCCAGGACCCCGAGATCATGACCTGAGCTGAAGGCAGAGGCTTAACCCACTGAGCCACCCAGGCAGCCCTGTTTTTTATTCCATTTCAGGGTTTTTTAAAACTCTGGTCACGATCTACTCAAAATTATTTCGGAACCTCTGCTAGATTCCCCCGTGCGAATGGTAGAGAATAGAGATGGTGGTAGGGGAGCAGCTTGGCCTGGGTCGTGCACACAGTGTTCTGGGACGGAGATGCCGGGGTGGGCAGCACTCCAGTGTTTAGACTCTCCATTTTAAAGAAGCTTCTTGTCGACTCCGTGCTGCTGAATTCTGGCAGCAGGAGATGGTCTCAGGTTTATGTCCGGTTTAAATATGTGGAGTGAAGCCCCCAGCCTGTCCTTCAGTCCGTCTGTAAGAGGGAGACGGCTCTGTTCAGTTAGGGCCCGTTCCTGCTTGGCGTGTTCTCCGCAGGCAGCGTGCCTGGGGCTCTAGATTCCTACCCGGATTCAGATGCTGCTGAGGTAGGCTCATCAGTTCAGAACTAACGGACACGGGCCCAGGTTCTCAGAAAACCCAACAATGACCATGATGATCTTCTGGGTTCGGTAACCGTTGCTTTCGGAGCAGCCTTTGCGTGAAGTGGTTTACCTCCTCTTCCTCCGTAGGGCCCCCTGGAGAGCCAGAACACGTTGGGTGGGAGCTGTCTTGCGATGTCTGACCTTCCATGTCCTGTGGGTGGATGAGCAGAGCTGTGTCTGGCGGTGGGCGCCGTGGGCCAGCTGCTGCCTCGGAGGCTGCGTGGCCGTCCGCTCTCTCCTGCATCTTAATCTCCTCTTGCTTCTAGTGGAGTGTCTACCACCATAGACCCCTTCTGGGACATCAGTTTGGATCTGCCTGGCTCTTCCACCCCATTCTGGCCCCTGAGCCCCGGGAGCGAGGGCAGCGTGGTGAACGGGGAAAGCCACGTAGCGGGAACCACTACGCTCACGGACTGCCTGCGAAGGTAAGAAACCGCCGGCCCCTCTGGAGACAGAGAATGGTCTTTCTTGGCCAGCATTTGTCTCTCTTGCCTTCAGGTTCTTCGAGGTACTGGTTGGTCAGGGGAGAGTCCGAAGAAATTCAGGACCGTCTGGGGCCCAGTAGAATTTTCTCTCACGTGTTGGGTATAGAAAATGAGACGGGACAGCCTGCAGGCGGCTGTAGGTGGTGCCCAGCGGCTTGGACAGTCTCTCCTGGCTCTGAAAGCCTTGCAGGGAGCCTGTGTGCGTTACAGCTCTGCTCCACCCCGCCGGGTGACCAACCCGAGAGCTGAGGGGGCAGCTCAGTAATGGTCACCGTTTGTGGCTGATAACCCGGCGTCAGGCAGGGCCCTCTCTGCGGGCAGCAGGCCTGTTGTGGTGCTGCGCCTGTCCGGTCACCTCGTCTCTGCCTGACACGAGTGCTGGGTGTGGGCACCGCTGCTGTCACTGTGCTCGGGCAGCGCTCACGTAACGGCGGGGAGGTCAGAGACCTTCGCCAAACTGTTCTAATGGTCTTTTAGTGTTTTACAGCCTTTATTTTCTTTTACGTTAATTAAAGGTCAGTGCAGGTGTGTCCTTGGGCAGAGGGGCAGACTTCTGGGTTTTTATCCTCCTGTGTATAGTCAGCAGGTTCAAAGAGGTGCATGCTAAGAATTTTTACTTTATTTTTTTCCCCAAAGATTTTATTTGTTTATTTGACAGACAGATCACAATTAGGCAGAGAGGCAGGCGGGGGGGGGGGGGGAGCAGGCTCCCTGCTGAGCAAAGAGCCCCCGATGCAGGGCTCGATCCCAGGACCCTGAGATCATGACTTGAGCTGAAGGCAGAGGCTTAACCCACTGAGCCACCCAGGCACCCCTGCTAAGAATTTTTAAATGCGTCAGCTCCTTCACACTGATACGTCCAGTTTTAAGTGGGACATCAAACTTGTAATTTGGAAACTAAGCAAAACATCGGAAATGAAAAGCCCACCATTTTCAAAGGGAGTGTTTACAGCTTCATTACACTGAGTCCTATGTTTCAGCGACCTGCAGCTTTGCCCACCAAGTGGGCACGGAGGGGGCAGCCACACTTGGCCCCTGTCTGGTTGGGGGCCACATGGGGCTAGGTCCGCGGCCGAGTGGCTGGGGAAGGGCAGAGAACATGCATCTTGAACATGCTAACAGCAAAGGGACCCTTTCTGAGTTAGGCTGAGAGCAGATTGCAAACCCGGCAGGAGGAAGTCAAGGTAGATGGAATTCCATAGCTCCAGACCCTCGAGTCCTGTAGTGTTTCATGAGGGTAAGTGGTGGCCACCACCTTAGGGAACTGCCTCCAGGCAGTGCTCAGCCTGTATTCCTGGAGCTCTGCAGGCAGGAGGTGGACTCAGTGGGAGACAGAAGGGGCCCTGGTGATGAGGGAGCCCTCTGCCAAGCCAGTCGCTTTCCTTGGTGTCCATGCTCCTCCTGCATTGGCCTCAGGCTGTGCCCTTGGCTCTCGTCAGTATATTGCTGTCTCTGCTTTCTGCTGTCTGTGCCGTATTTCCTCAGCCCAGATTGAAATGCAGCTTCTTCGGGGCAGGAGACTGCCTTGTACTCCCTTCCTCTCCCGCCATCACACCTCGCATGGTGGTGGTCCTTGCTGGATGTGTGCGTGAGGAGGGTGCACCGGGTCAGACCGCTCGCAAGTGGCAGGAGGGGGCTCTGCTGAACTTAGGCAGGAAAAGGTACTGGGTGTCACCACATCCCCAGGAAGGCTGAAGAGGACCCAGCTTAGCAAACATGTGGTCACCGTGCAAGGCTTGCCCACCATCGGCCTGCTGCTCTTGGGTGCAGCAGAGCTGGGGCTCCTGGCCGAACCAGTTCTTCCTGCAGATGCTTCTCAAGAGCGACTTTCCCAGATACAGAGTCCTCATTAAGGGTGTCCAGCTGGCCAAGCCTAGGTCAGGTGTCCAAACTTCTGTGGTAACCTTCTATGAAGGACGATGAGCCCTGCCTCCCACCTAGGTTTGGAAGTTCCCCAAACGTTAGGGATGGCCTGGACAGATAGTTGAGGAGATGATGGGGGTTGAGCTCTGTGGTCCTTCCATCCTTTACTCACAGTTATGTGAATTCGAAGCCAAACCGTCTTTGCAGCTAATGTGGGACATTTTCTGAGTGTTGAAGCAGGTTTGGTTGACCTATCTGGTGTCGGAAAGTTTGCGTAGTTTGGCAGGGAGGATGAGCACTTAGGAGCACATGGAAAAAAAAAATGACCAAAAATCAGGAACTTCCCGAAGAATACAAAATGGGAAAACCTCAAAAGATGATTTTGGACTCTGTATTTTATACTGGACGGGCGTCTGTCTGTTGCAGTGCATGTCTGCAGGAGAAGCAGAGTGCTTACTGCTCAGGTGCTTAATTGGTGATACTTAGCAGAGAGGTTGTAACTGGCTGACGCATGTGTATCCAGATTTGAGGCTAAGTAAAATGTCTCCACCCCCAGTCTGACTTGACAAGCCGCAGAAGGCTATGTCTCAGGAAGCTCCAACCTGTCCCAGGGGAGAGTTCCTGTGGTCTGAGCCCCAGGCGCTTCCTTCCTCCCCTGGAGAAGGTGCCTGGGGACTCCTTCACGGAAGTGTTCTTTAAGCCCGGCTTGGTAGCTTTGTTGCCTCAGGGACTTTGCTCCCCACCATCAGACACCTATTTTTTGACTGCTTGCTGGACGGACAGAATCCTCTGCCTGATTTCTGCTCTGGGCTGGCTTTGGGCTTCCAGTTGTAAAAGTCCCTGTTTTTCCTCATTGCACAGTGCTCTCTGTGCCCAGTAGTAACCCACGGTCTGAGTACTTTTCCCTGCTGTCAGTGCTGACTGGAGAAGCTCGGCTAGTCGTCAGGGAAGCAGTTGTGGCCCCTGGTGTGTGTTCCTAAGCAGTTTGGGTGGGCTGGGGCCACACGGGTTTGAGTTGGAAAGCTGCATTATGGGGTCGCGTGTGGCGAGTTACGTTATTTTAGAGTCTTCACTATAGACATGGGAACATTCTTCTCTCTTCGGTCACGTACCCAGTGTCCAAACTGCCCTGATAGTCTTTATTAAAAAAGTATTCCGTACAGTTTGTTCAAGTCAGAATCCAGACTAGGTGTGCACATTATTATTTTTTTTTTAAGATTTTATTTATTTATTTGACAGAGCGAGATCACAAGTAGGCAGAGAGAGAGGAGGGAAGCAGGCTCCCCGCCGAGCAGAGAGCCCGATGCGGTACTCGATCCCAGGACCCCGAGATCATGACCTGAGCTGAAGGCAGAGGCTTTAACCCACTGAGCCACCCAGGCGCCCCTGCACATTACTTTTGGTTGCAAATCCATGGCTTCAGCCCCCTCTTCAGTTGCCTTGCTGTGTCTGTGTTGAGAAGACAAGATTGTTTTTCGCAGAATTACCCTCCCTGTGGACTTTGCCAACTGCATTTGTGGGCTAGTTCCTACAGGCTGGGGCAGACACGCTCCGATGCCTTGTCCCATGTTTCTCCCTACGAGATCTGACTGCTCCCCTTGGCTTCCCACTTTCGGGGCACCTCCTGGGGCAGGCGGGGTCAGCTGCGAGTCAGGAGGGAGCATTTTCTTGTTCTGGGAAGATGACGAATTTCCGATGGATAAATGGAGATTTCCAGACCCAGTTGTGAAAAGGTCAACTTTGTTTTTCAGCCTCACACTTAAAAAACTTGACATAAATCACATTGAAACGTCTGTTCTATGGGTAGCCACCCTGTGCCACAAATGCTTGCTGTCCTGCTCAGTGCGGCCCTGCTGTGTCGTGGTCAGTCTTCATCCTTTGGAAACCATCATTTCCCCGTTTTTGTAAGAAATAACTGGCTGGGGTGCCTGGGAGGCTCAGTGGGTTAAAAGCCTGTGCCTTCGGCTCAGGTCATGATCCCAGGGTCCTGGGATTAAGTCCTGTATCGGGCTCTCTGCTCCGCGGGGAGCCTGCTTCCTCTTCTCTCTCTGCCTACTTGTGATCTCTGTCTGTCAAATAAATAAATAAAATCTTAAAAAAAAAAAAAAAAAAAAAAACTGGCTACCCTCTACAGAGTCCCCCCAGTGATAACATCTTCTGAAATTACAGTGCAGTGTCATCAGGATATTCCATCGATGCCGTTGAGATGCGGGACAGTTCCATCCCCACCTGTCCCTCCCCCCACCACTGCCTCATAACCCGTGGCAGCCACGGGAGTCCTGAGAATGTCGTGTAAATGGAATTGTAGAACATATGACCTCTGAAATCTCCCAGGCTCCTGGCCGTAGGTCTCTGGAGATTCTTCCAGCTTGTGTGTTTCCGTAGTTTGTCGCTGTTTGTTGCCCACGAGTACTCTGTGGGGGGGTCCTGTAGCCGCTGCTTTAACGTCTGCGTACTGGAGAGCACTGATAGCTGCCCGGTGTTCAGCTGTCCCGGGTGCAGCCGCTCAGAGCGTTTGTGTACCATTGTTCTCATGAACGTGAGTTCTCCTTTTCCTGAAATTCGAATTGCTGGGTCTTAAAAGTTACTACTGTTTCACAAGATTTTTTAACTCAAAGAAGAATTAAGACCGTTCTTGAAGTGTTAAGGGGAAGAGATGAAGGAAGAAATAGTTGAGTTTTTCTTTTTTTCATTGTGGAATTATAAACACTAACTCTGTGCATGTTTAGTAGGAAATTAACTCACGGAAAGTGACAGAATAATAATTTTCCATCTTTTCCTCTCTTACCTCTCCATCTTTTTTTCTTCTTCTTAAACTGTGCTGTCCACGTGTCCTGCAGATTCACGAGACCGGAGCACTTAGGGAGCAGTGCCAAGATCAAGTGCAGCGGCTGCCACAGCTACCAGGAGTCCACAAAGCAGCTCACCATGAAGAAACTGCCCATTGTAGCCTGTTTTCATCTCAAAGTAAGTTTTCTAGAAAGCAGACTCCCGCAGCAGTTTCCGTTTTCAGTCCCTGGTACCACTGCGAGCCTGTCGGTTTGGTGTAGAGAAGCACGTTGTACAACTGCCATGACTCAGCGACGAGCATGGAGGGCGCAGGAGGGTTGTACGCTGTGACGCTGCCCTCCTCCGTTGCGCAAGGGGTTTGTGGTGAGCCAGACTGATTGCTTCATGATGACAGTAGGACGTGAGTTACTCTCCTGGGGGCGGGGGTGAAGAATCTCCTCCTCTTCCTCCTCCCCAGCTTCCCCACCTTCCAACGCCAGAGTTTTCTGGGTTCCTTTTACTTAAAAGCAAACGAGACCGTGAGTGTTATGAGTTGGTCAGCTTTCTCTATAAAGGGTCAGAGAGTAAATATTTCAGGCTTCATGGCCACATAGGATCTTTGTTTTATGGTCATTTTATGACCCTTTCAGCAAAAACCCCCAGCCATTCCTGGCTTGCTGCCTGGTTTAGTGGCCCCAGTCTAGTCAGAGGAATGTCTTTGCTGAAAGGAACAGTAGGTCCGTTTTTGCTCCCGGAGCTCATGGATGTTTGTTCTGTTTCCTTCCACCTTGCCCTTCGCTGGGTTTGTTGTAAGATCACTTTTTTGCACACTTGGTGTCATTCACTTTGAACAACCCCATCATTTCAAGACTGCATTTTTGGACCCCATAAATTAGATTTGTATAGATTAATACTGTGTTACTGAGTCTGTAAGTTCTAGATGTGGCCAAAGGGCAAGTCAGAAAGGCCACAAAAAGCCCCACTTTTGGGAGTGTCCAGAGAAGCACCATCAGAGGAAACCTCTACAGCTTCATCCCTTTCCTTCTCTCCCTCTCCCCGGTTTCTCTAGCGATTCGAGCACTCGGCCAAGCTGAGGCGGAAGATCACTACATATGTGTCCTTTCCCCTGGAATTGGACATGACCCCCTTCATGGCGTCCAGGTATGAAAGGGTTTGGGCCGCTGTGTGATCAGGAGGGCTGTGGCTCCATAGGGTCCAGGATCGACTCTGGGTCTGCGATCAGCTGGTATAGAGGCTACTAGAAGCGCATTTGTTGAAACTGAATCATTATCCTGGTCTTAACCCAGGACACAGAGGAGTTTCCTCAGCTTCAGGTTTTCCCCGGCGCTCCTTTAGCAGCCCTCAGACGTGGGGAGCGGTCGCGGTGGGATCCCGGCAGGCAGCGCTGCTGCTGATGGGACTGATTTTGGATACATTAAGCAGTTAGTGTTGCAGTTACAGATTCAAATCTTGATATCCCAGACCACTTAAAATGTGCCCTTCAAACCACAGCGACACTCCCTCATATGTGAAATGTGCATTATCTCCTACAGTCTAATAGATCACCACGAGCTTGGCTGGAAGCAGCCAAGGAGAGTCCGGTCCATCTGGGCTGGCTCTGTGCAGCTTGGTTCTCCAGCTCCAGCCTCCGCTTCCTCACCTTCCCCTAGAAAGCAGAGCTGCTGGAAGAATTAGAAAGCATGTCTAAAGTGCACCGAGTGCCACATCTGGCAGAGGAGGCCCCAGTGGTAGTACCCAGGGGTACCGTCATTCGAGCCAGGCATCTGCTTGGTTAATTATTTTATTTTAAGATTTTATTTATTTATTTGACAGACAGAGACCACAAGTAGGCAGAGAGGCAGGCAGAGAGAGAGGAGGAAGCAGGCTCCATGCTGAGCAGAGAGCCTGATTCGGGATGTGATCCCAGGATACTGGGATCATGACCTGAGCCGGAGGCAGAGGCTTTAACCCACTGAGCCACCAAGGTGCCCCTGGTTAATTATTTTAAATGATGCTGAGGAAGTGCTGTTTTTTGTTACAGCAAAGAGAGCAGGATGAACGGACAGTACCAGCAGCCAACAGACAGTCTCAACAATGACAATAAGTAAGTGGTGTCTCGTGGGTGGGCGCGTCTCCAGCATGAGCAGGGAGCATGGGACCATAGGTGGGCCATGCGGGGAGGCCCCCTATGGCACAGCTCCTCTTTTGTTTTGGCCGCTGGCCGGCTGCCTATCTTGCTGCTCCTCTGCCCCTGTTGAAAACACTGAAATCCTCTTGGGGAAGGATTTTCACAGGCGTACCATAAAGCTGCCCGATGTAGGAGCCTGCCCCCTCTGCCCCAGCTCCTGCACGGGAGCAGGGTTCGCACTGGCCACGGACAGCGCTGCTAGCATGAGAGCTCTGTGTCTGAATTTGGGGCCCTTCGGCCTCTGCCTCCACCGGCGCTGCAGTAAGGCCTCTGTTCTTCCCTTCACCCCCTGCTTACCGTCGCTGTGGGGGAAAGAACAAAGGACTGTGGGCTTAAAGCATCGCCAGTGCAGCTTGCTGTCCCCGCTTCCACTGAATGTGGCTTCCGCAAAGCAGCTCGAGAGCTAGGTGGGCTGGGCAGGCCTGTGTGCCTGCCGGGCTCCTGCTCTCGTTCCTGGGGTGTTTCGTTTGGGGTCTGTTAGCTACGCACCATGCAGACTTCTGACGGCTTCTGATGGTGATCAGATTAAGTTCTCTTCTTCTCTCCCCACTCCCACACTCCCAAACTAGGTACTCCTTGTTTGCTGTAGTTAACCACCAAGGGACCCTGGAGAGTGGCCACTACACCAGCTTCATCCGGCAGCACAAGGACCAGTGGTTCAAGTGTGACGATGCCATCATCACCAAGGCCAGCATTGAGGATGTGCTGGACAGTGAGGGGTACGTCCGGGCGGCAGCCGGCTCCCTGAGTGTACATCCATTCCCACGTGCAGGCTTGTTCTGGACAGGTTGCCAGCCTGGGTGGGCGGGATCACTCTCGGTGAGCACCCTAACACTGGGAATGTGGGGGTGGTCATTTCTGTTCTCCATGGCTTGAGCGACCACGTGGGGTCTTGGGGAGCTCCTTTCTTCCTGAGGCGCTTCATTCCTCCCTGGCCTTTTGCCCTGAAGTCCTTACTTGGCTTGAGACTGTCCATGGACCGCTCCCCACCCCCACCAGAGATGGGCTCAGAAGGTTCCCAGAGCACTCCTGAGGCGTGTGCGCTTTCTATCGCCGCCAAGCAGTGGGGCGCCCTTTGAGAGCCTTGTAGAACAATTTGTGTGCGAGAGGATAGCTTTGTGGGCGCAGAGGCAGCCAGAGGAGCCACCCAAAGGGGCGGATTTGGACTAGAAGCCTGACAACAGTCTCCCTGGAGTAGCCGCGGCCACAGGCGCAGTTGAGGTGGACAGCTGGAGAAGCTTCAGGAGCTGTGGGGGCGGGACTAATGGACTCCGGACTTCTGGCAGATGGAGCAGGACGGGCACTCGCCGTGGGCAACCTGCTGCCCAACCAAGGCCCCTCCTCCTCGGGGCCAGAACCCAGCCAGGCCAGCCGTCAGGCCGTCAGTGGGTTCTGAGACCCCCGCGCCGGTGTCTTGGTGGTGAGGCGCGGTGTTGCTTCTGCCTCCGGTAACTTGGAGTGTCAGCGCGCTTCCTGTCTTTGCCTTCTCAGATACCTGCTGTTCTACCACAAACAGTTTCTGGAGTATGAGTAGCCTTACCTGCGGCTGGTCCCCATAAATGAAGGCGATGAGTTGGCCAGCCTCCCAAGGTGATCTCCGCCTTCCCCGACTTCATGAAGCCACCCCACCACCACAGAAGTGCCCCCGAGAGCATCGGATTCCCCTGTAGCCTGGGCCCAGCTGCGGCCACATGGGTGCCCAGGATCACGGCGTCCGCGTGCACGAGCGCTGCTCTCCGAAGGAGGCTCCGGGACCTGCGCAGCGGACGCAGCGACATGGGGGGATGTGCCCTGCGTGGGGAGGGGCCCCGGGGGTGCGTCCCTGGGCGTCTGCTGTGCTCCTCGAGACCACGTGCGGCGGGGGTGGGGGGAGCAGCGGGTCCCGGGGCTGCGGCTTGGCTGCGTGACAGAGCAGTTTAAAAAGGCGCCAACCCGGTTTTCTATCATGGGTCTATTAAAACAGTGAAATACAGGAGCCAAAGACGTGGTGTGAGGACAGAGGACTTTGTGCGCACCTTCCTCGCTGCGGGTTTAGTATCAAACATAGATAGCGTGCAACTTAGACTGCGTCTGCTCAGCAGATAGAGGAACGCCCCCACCCTCCCACCCCCACCGAGCCCGCGGAACCGAGGACTCCAGCGGGTTCCCAAGCTCGTCTGTTGCGCAGATCACTTAGCACCCAACTGCATGTGGAGGTGTCAGCCCAGGTGGTCTCTCTTGGTTTTGTTTGTTTTTTGGTTTTTTTTTTTTTTTTTTTTTTTTTTTTTTTTTTTTAGAAATAGGCACTTTCATAGCTCTCTCCCCTTTTCTCTTTCTCCACAATGGTGACTTTCATCAATGTAATGGTAGTAACGTGAATGAATTACTGCATTTATACAGAAATTTAGATCATTTTCCTTTGTTCTCGAGAGTGAATCTTGCTTTTTCATCGGTGCTGGTTTTGTTGCTTCCCCTCCTCCCTTCCCCTTTGGAAGCATCCGCCGTCCAGGTGAGGGCTGGTGGGGGCGGCGGCCGAGGATCAGGCTGAGGCTAGTAAGTGTCTCTGTCCTGTTAGATCTTTTGAGTAAGTGAAGTGTTTCCAGGGGCTTCGTTGTTCCTTCCTCCTATTTCTTCCTGGCCCCTCGTCCCACTCGCTCTCCCTGTGGCCACGTGGCGGCTCGTGGGTCGGATGGAAGCTGGAGTGGCGGCGGGTGGAGCCTGCGGTTCGTGCTGCTGCCTCCGCCCTATGTCTGATGTAGTTAGAGCCGCAGCAGGGGCAGGCTGCTGGGCCAGCGAGCTAGTAGGAAGAGGGAGGAGCTGCTGGAGGAGACAGGACAGTTTGCCTTGGTCCTTGTAAGATACCCTGCATGCACTTGTCTGTCCAAACACAAACTTCCATTGTCCGTTTCTGAGAACTTAACAACCCAGACGTGGGGGTGGAAAAGCTGCTTTAATGTCTTTTTGGGGAACAAGCAGTGCTTGTCCTAGGAGCCTGGTCTGCTTTTGAGCTGTGGAATGTTTGTTCCTGGAGAAGAGAACCCTCTGTTTCAAGTTCAGCATATTTACTTTCCTTTTTTTTTTTTTTTTTTTTTTAATTTTTTATGGAGCCAGATAGTAAATAAATTGAGGCTTTACAGGCCGCGGGGTCTCTGCTGTAGATAGTACAGAAACAGAATAGCATGGCTGTGTACCAGGAAGACCTCTTTCGGACACTAAAATTCGACAGTCTTCACCTGTTATGGAATTTGGGTTTTTTCTCTATTTAAAAATGTGCAAACTATGCTGAGCTGGTAGGCCATGCAGAAACAGTGGGCTTGATCTGGCTCGTCAGCTAGTCAAGGTAGGAAGTGGGTAGGAACAGCAGCCGCTGAGTTGTTACCGCTCCGTGTGGAGCGTGCTGGAATATGTGAAACAGCAGTGATGCTGCGGCAGCATCCTGGATGACAGAGCCTTTAGTGATGCAGCTTTTAAGCTCTTGCTCAGCTCATGCTCAGTGTATTTCTGCTGTTTGGGAATACGTGTTCTGTGATAGCAGGAATGATCAGGAACAAGGGTGGGTGCAGATTTTCAGAAATGGCCCCACGTGGCTGGGTGGTGTATGTAAGAGAGGAACTGTTGTGAAGATTGCTTTGTGGGAGCGCCGTTGCCCTTTAATAAGGAGCGAGTCAAGCAAGAAACTGGCTGAAGCTGGCCTGTGGAGTTCGAGCCCTGAGCTCTGCCGCTGTGAGACCTGGCTATACTGGATGGTCCTGGGTTTTCTGGCAGGTTCCCTGTGGTCTGGCCAGCTCTGCTTTCCACATCTGTGTCTGCTCATGTTCGGGAGAGCTCACCTGATCCAAGAGCATGAGGTCTGGAGATAGGTGATGAGGCCACATTTCTCTTTTGTAGACATGACTCTAAGTTTTTGTATCCAGATTAATTGTTATTCCCTGTTGACACCAGCGTTAGCAAGTTGCCGCTGGGAAGCTCCTGTGACTGTAGGAACCGTGCGTGGGCAGTGTTGGCCAGCAGGATGTCGGTCGCTGGGATTTACTTTGTGACTCACAGAATGCTCCATGGTGGGCCTGGGAATGTTTCTTTTTGCTCCCAGGCCAGGCATTAAATTCAGGAACATGGCTCTCTTGTTTCCTTGTAAAGACCCCTATATACATGTTCAGGTCATTACCAAGTGCATCTGACACTAAAGGGATCATCGGGTGATCCCCACTGGCCCCCCCACATTCCCACCAGTGGTTTTAAAATAATCTGTGTTTCTGAGACGTTGGCAGCCCTTTCACCGCATCATAGGGAACCGGGCTTTCCATCTCCAGAGCTGTGACATGAGCTCTAAGCTGGGTCCGTGCTGGGAGTGTGGGGGTCCAGCGGGCAGCCCGAGCAACCAGGCCGCCTCTCCAGGGCGCAGGGTCATCTTGAGGCCTCCTTCCCGCGGCAATGCCCCTGACCCCACAACACATAGCCCCTCGCTCTTGTCCTTCGGCTTGGTGTGTATGCTTTCCCTGGGCCACATGGCCCTTCTTTTGACAATTCAAGTGACTGTTTCGTTTACTATAATCTTGAAAACAAAAATTGTAAGAAAAAGATTCCAATGATCGTGCTGTGGATTTTATTACCAAGATGTTTACACCTCCCTTTTACCTGTCATTTTGAGGACCTGTCAAGTCTTCTCCCTTAATGGCTTGTAGTCTTTCCTATGTCATAATAAAGCTACATTTTCTTCTGAACACTGGCTGGTCTCCCCTTACTACCGACAGCAGCCAGAGAGGGCGCTGCAGAGGCGCGGCCGCACTGCAGGGCTCCCAGGGTAGGACCCTGGAGCTGCAGCAGCCGCCCTGAGCTCAGCAGCCAGGGCTCTGGTAGCAGGAAGTCCGCGCACCCCGCATTTCCTCACTTTCTCTGATTGGCTCACTGCTTCCCTGATCTTCTCTTTCCTGCTCTTGGCATAATGGTGAGGCATCTGGGAGTCAGGACAACTATGCACTCTCAGAGTTGGTCGCTGTCACCGTTGTCACCTGAGGAGTTCTCGAAATGTAGGAGTCCTTGCCAACATTTGGCGACGAGCCCCAGGGTGCAGTATAGCAATGTACTCTTGCAGGGATCGCCCCAGATGAGTAAAGAGCATGTGTGAGTCAGTACAGAGAAAATGTGCCATTAGTCCTGCCCTGGATTCCGTGATCTCTCACAGGACTGTAGTGGACGTTTGTGACACCCCCAACCACCCTCCACACTTAACCTTGTCCTCAGAACCTCCCTTACCTGGGTAACCCAAACCTTCATTGCTAAAGTGTCTGTCTACAAACCTTTGTTGTGAGTTACTTCCCTTTGCTTTATTTCCCTTGCGTGGAGACACCAGGAGACACTGGAGAATCTCTCTGGACCTCAGGCTTAGTTCTCTGTCACCACTGAGTGGCATTCTCCTTGGGCTTACCCAGAACCAATGTTGTGTCCCTCAGGGGAAGTTACCCCCTTAGCGTCTAAGACCACCATACCAACAAAGCCCACATTTTCCAGGCCTGGAGTAAAAAGATTATGTGAGGGGCATCTGGGTGGCTCGGTTGTTGGGCCTCTGCCCTTGGCTTGGGTCGTGATCCCAAGTCCTGGGCTCGAGCCTCATGTTGGGCTCCCTGCTCACCAGGAAGCCTGCTTCTCCCTCTCTCACTCTCCCTGCTTGTGTTCCCTCTCTCCCTGTGTGTGTCTCTCTCTCAAAGATTCTGTGATTGGCTTATTAAGTGTAATACTGCAGAGTGCCAACCCCACTCCCACTCCTTGATCTGCAGACCTGTATGTTCTGGCTGTTGGGGAATCAGCACCAGATCATGGTCTGTGGCTAAAGGCATGGAAGTCCTTGTGAGAGACGGCACCACATTCCTTCACCATAGCTCAGTACGCCCAGCTGCTTCCTGGTGGGGGATGATATAGTAAGAACAGTTTGTTCCATGGACACAAGCCCGTTGTCGTGAGTGTCCCTTGCTGTGATTTGGGTTCTGTGATCAACAGCTATTTGTGGAAGGTGACCGTGGGCGGTGGTGCTGATAGGTGGGGTGGGGGTGTCCATGACTGGACTATCTGTTTATTCAGTGGGGACCGGTCTCTGCCCCCTCCATGATGCAAGGGGCCCAGTGTAGTCTACCTGACACCGTGGCTAGCTGGTCTTCGGGGGAAATGCCATTCTCAGGATTCGGTGTTCGTTAGCTGGTTAGTCCCTCAGCAGTAGTTGGCTCGGTGAGCCGTGGGCAGGGCAGGTTGAAGACACCGAGCCTAGTTCTAGCCCCACCCCTGTCTGGATGGCCCCTTGGTTTGTGGGTCCACCAAGGGAGCACGGTGGCTGGGGAAGCAGCTGGCCGCGTCCACAGGGCAGGCTGTTCTGTCCCCCTGATCACTGAGAGCCTGAAGGGATTCTCTGGCAGGCACACGTGGATACAGTCATAGTCTGTGCCTGCCCGTATTGAGACATCTGTCCCCTGCCAGACCATGTTTCTAATCTTTGAATCCTGTTCCAGATGTTCGGCCATCCAGCCAAGCTGTTAGCAGCTCACCACAAATCAGCGTAAATCAGTACTTCTGGCCCTGCCCGTTCCAGGCAGCTGGGTAACCAGGGGTACAGCCCAAGTTTCCCCTCGGGATTTTCCTCCATCACAGTCTGTCGGTGTTCTCAGTCACCTGGTGACAAAAAACACAGATGCCGTGCAGCAGGTGTCCGTTGACAGTCTGAGCCGCCTCTTCCTGCGGTTTACCTTCCGCGCGTGCGGACGCTCACTCTTTACCTGCCGCTCCTGTCGCATGATCAGTGGCTGCTGCCCACGCCCAGCCTTAAGGTCAAGAGGGTCAGGCCACTCATTTTGATGTGGGCACCTGGTCAGCTCCTGTCCTGTGATTACACACAGGTCTGCTAAGTCCAAGAAACCAGCAGGAGCTATTTCTGGAAAAGAGGATATGCCTCCTCCTCTGAGAGGACGACAGAGCTGGGAGCTGCTCTGAACTCCTGAGGGTCTGGTGCTGTTTCTCTTCTACTGGCCCTTGCTGGAGGCTCCGTGAAGCATCCTTATTTGCTATGGATACTTCGAGTATCTTTGGGTGGTTGTACAGCGTGTATGACGGCCTGAACGTAGTCCTGGCAGCTAGGAGCCGATCGCGGTGCCTCCAGAGATGGGTCGAATGAACACGCTCAAGACTCGGTGTCTGCCACCTCCCAAGCCTGCAAGACGGTCCGGCACTGCACCTCTTTCCACGTAGCAGGTGGTGTGACTTGCAGCCGTGTGTCCTTCTCCTTGACGAGGCTCTCCTGACAGGCTTCAGATCCCTGAGCTCCCAGAAACGTCATTGAGTTAAGGGCCTGACTTCCAGGAAGCTTATTTCTCGTGCTTTGGTTCACTTGTTTCATTGAAACCTTTGTAGAATTTACTGGTACCTGCTTATCAGGTCCAGTCAGCAGAACGCCCTCTGTATGGTCGACCAGAGCAATGAATGATGGAATATCGAGGTAGTCAGTGCCTATGTACGCTTCTTAACAGCAGAAAGCAGAATTAGTGTAGCCCCGAGTCTGCACCGGGAAGGTACACTGTGGACCCTGCCAAGTAAAAGCAAAGTGCCCCACTGGCCTTTACAAATCGGCATGGGAGTGGAATGCACTGTCAGGTCACTGACGGTATAGTTCGCGCCTGGAGCCACAGTGACTTGCCGCAGTGCTGGTGGCCCTGCCTCTGTGACAGCGGCTGTGAATGGGCAGCGGCCGTGATTGGATGGTAGGAATCTGATGGTGAGGGGGAAGGAGCCAGGGCCTGGCCCCAAGGAACTTGCTGGACGGGAAATAGCCTTGATGTAGAACCTGAGAAATGTGGACAAACCCAGGTGCAGAGTGTCCTGGCAGGCTGACCCGGAAGGTGGGGGCCTGAGGATGTGACGTTGAGCAGGATGGGGGCGATGGTGGTGTGGGGGAGGTGGCCCTGTTGATGAGAGGACGGCACTCCTCTGGGGGGGCAGAGCCAGGCGCTTTAGTCCTGGGGGTGCCCGGCGTGTACACCGCAGTGTCCACCACTCCCAGTGTGACAACTCGGATGCCCAGGACTCTGAGATTCATGCCTTCATACCAGTGGGGAGTCCCCCCCCACCACCTTGTGAGGGGCATAACAACCACTGTAATTCAGAGCCAACCTAGGGCCCCAGCCCGGACCAATCTCCCCGGCCTTCCCCAGGTGCCCAGCTCCCTGTCTGCACACAGGACTCCACCAGTGAGGGAGGTGTATGCCACCTTCTTCCTGGGGACTGATGTATCCACCTGGAACCTCACGCACTGTATCCCAGCGGGGGAGCACATGTACATTTGAGACAAACGCTCTTCCTGCAGTAAATCAGTGAAGACAAATACGGACTGACCAGAGCTCCACGTGCCCCACTCTGTGCTGTCTTGGGCAGCAGATTGGCCTGCTCCGGCCAAGAGCAGTTTCACGCAGCAGATAAGTCTCCTTTCAGGGGACAAGAGATGAGCCTTCTAGTTGGGGCTCCATGCTCCCTGGCGTTGCTCCTGGGGCTAGTGATTCTCTTGAGCCCCTTGACCCCGTCTATGAGATGAGAAGAGGCAGAGCTTAAAATGGGTGGTCAGGAAGGGGCGCCTGGGTGGCTCCATGGGTTAAGCCTCTGCCTTCGGCTCAGGTCATGATCCCAAGGTGCTGGGATCGAGTCCCACATTGGGCTCTCTGCTCAGCAGGGAGCCTGCTCTGTGCCACCCCCCACCCCCCCACCCCCATCTGCTACTCTGCCTACTTGTGATCTCTATCAAATGAATAAATAAAATCTTGGGGGAAAATGGGTGCCTGGGTGGCTCAGTGGGTTAAGCCGCTGCCTTCGGCTCGGGTCATGATCTCAGGGTCCTGGGATCGAGTCCCACATCGGGCTCTCTGCTCAGCAGGGAGCCTGCTTCCTCCTCTCTCTCTGCCTGCCTCTCTGCCTGCTTGTGATCTCTCTCTGTCAAATAAATAAATAAAATCTTCAAAAAAAAAAAAAATCTTGGGGAAAAAAATGGGTGGTCAGGAAACTCCATCCCAACCCTGATGTCTGGCTGTTCTAAAGATTGTTTTCTCCTGGCTTCTCCAGATGGCAACATCAATCAGTCCTGAATGCTGCCAATGCCAGCTGCTGGGAGAGGAAGATGAAAGGTAAATACGTTGCATTTTTATAGAACCTTCAAACTAGAAAAGGCTCAGCAGTGGTCCCCTTGGACTTCTGAATGATTCGTCTGGCAACTATTTAACAACCTGTATCCTGCGGGACTTGTGCTGTTCTGGGCACTGGGGTGCGAGAGACCACAGTCCTGTTCTCACGGAGCAGACACATGGATATGTCAGGTTGTAGGAAGCAGTGTGTAGACAAGAGAGGCTTGAGACAGAGCGTGACCACGGGGGCTGTACTATTTATTGGTGGCTAAATGGCTCTCCAGTTAGAGGACCCCTGAGCAGAGACCTGAGTGAAGTAAGCGACTGAGCATGGGCTATCAGACGTAGAACATTCCAGGTAAAAGGAAGAGCGTGTCCTTCAAGATGGGGAAATTGAGGCCCAGAGGGACACCTTAGCCAGCTCCCTTGGGTTTGCTGTCAGATCCAGCCCGCACTGGTTGTTTCCCATCAATTCTAAAAGCCCCGTCTCTAAGGCTTGCAGGAAGGACATCGTGTGACCGCTGTGTCTCTGACCTGTGCTGTGGCGGGTTCTCCGGAAAAGCCAGTGGAAAAATTCCTCTTGGTCTCCAGCCAGAATTTTTCGTGCTTTCCATGCCGGTGGATTCACATGGTCTCTCTACCCGGTCATGGGCATGTCACTGCATATGCTAAAATGGCAGTTTCGGCTTCCCTAGTGTTTTAAATTGTAATTTTAACGTTTTCTGTGGTATAGTCTCGTGATTAAGAGACAGGATATGTCTTAATCTCACGAAACAAACTGTGGGTTGCTGGGGGGAGGGGGGTTGGGAGAAGGGGGGTAGGGTTATGGACATTGGGGAGGGTAGTGCTTTTGGGTAAATTGGAAGGGGAGATGAACCATGAGAGACTATGGACTCTGAAAAACAATCTGAGGGGTTTGAAGTGGCGGGGGGGTGGGAGGTTGGGGTACTAGGTGGTGGGTATTGTGGAGGGCACAGCTTGCATGGAGCACTGGGTGTGGTGAAAAAATAATGAATACTGTTTTTCTGAAAATAAATAAATTGGGAAAAAAAAAAGGTAAAAAAAAAAAAAAAAAAAAAAAAGAGACAGGATATGGAGCCAGACTACCTGAGCATGAACCCTGGTTCTGGGTACCTTTGCATAAGCTACTTAAACTTTTGAGCCTCATTCATAAAATGGGGACACTAATAGTATCCTCTCATAGGATGATTATATAGGAAAAATTGAGTTAATTTATGGAAAGTGCTTAGGAAAAAGCTTGGCATGGAGTAGGAATTATATAAATACTTTTTAAAACCCCAAACCTGAGAGCCAAGCTTGGGGCCCTCTGGGATCAGTGATGGGTCTTCTAACTCAAAAGGAAAGTCCATACCAAGCCCATACGTCCATTTCCTAGGATAGGTTTGGGGTTTTTCCTTTGATTAGTCTATAAATGAGAGAGTGTGAACAGAAATTAGGAAGAAGAAACAAGGTATTTTACTAAGCAGATGTGGGACCTGTCCCTGGGCTGTTGGAAAGAGACTGAATGTCAGGGTAGGTGACATGGTCCGTTATAGGACCAGACCAGTTGGTTCTCCATCTGGAACCATTGGGAGCCTCCTGATGCCTGGTCCTCCCTCCTCTTGAGAATCTGCTTTAATTGGTCTGAGGTGTGACATAGGCATTGGGATTTTTTTTTTCTTTCTTTCTTTCTTTTTTTTTTTTTCAATTTATTTATTTTCAGAAAAACAGTATTCATTATTTTTTCACCACACCCAGTGCTCCATGCAAGCTGTGCCCTCTATAATACCCACCACCTGGTACCCCAACCTCCCACCCCCCCACCACTTCCAACCCCTCAGATTGTTTTTCAGAGTCCATAGTCTCTCATGGTTCACCTCCCCTTCCAATTTACCCAAAAGCACATACCTTCCCCAATGTCCATAACCCTACCCCCCTTCTCCCAACCCCCCTCCCCCCAGCAACCCACAGTTTGTTTCGTGAGATTAAGAGTCACTTATGGTTTGTCTCCCTCCCTATCCCATCTTGTTTCATGGATTCTTCTCCTACCCGGGATTTTTTTTTTAGTAGATTTTTCCTGCAGGGATTCTCACATTCAGCTAGGACTGAGAACAGCTGGCCAGATGTGCCAAATAAAATATCAAGAGCCAGAGAAGCACAGCTGGAGGAAATCTCTCCTTTGTTCCAAAAATTAATTTTGAGATATTTCCCAAATCATTATCTGTAAGATTTTAGAAACTTTAAGAAATCAGGGTGAAGGGAAATTGTGGGAGGGAAGGGCTTCCGAGAAGGGAGCATTTGAGCTGAGCTTTGCCCGCTAGGAGCACCCCCTCCAACCCAGGGAGAAGATGGAGGAAAGAGCACCCCTGGTGGAGGGAACAGCAGTGGCAAAGGCCCCAGGGCAGGAGGCTGAGGGTGAGAGGGGCTGGAGGGTGGCGGGTGCCCAGAGTGTGATATGAGATGGGTTTGAGAGGAGGCCAGGGGCCAGAGCACATGGCATCAGAGGCCCTTGTAAGAGGTTGAGATTTTTTTCTGTGTTGAGAACCCATTGGGTGGTTTTAAGCAGTGAAAAGACATGATGTCAATGATATGCTTGTAAGATCACTCAGGCTTCCGGGGCCACCTAGGAAGGAGAAAGCCAGAGAGAGGACCACACCCTCCCAAGTGATAAGAGCGCCAGATAATCCATAAAACCGTATCTTCCCGGAGCCCATCTGAGAGGTGCCTGAAGTCTAAGGAGGGCGGCTGCCTCCAAGGAGAGTGGGGACATGAGCAGTGGCCACTGGTGGCCAAGCACAGGGAAGATGGCAGAGCCACCGTGTGAAAGGGGCAGAGGAGATCCTCTGACACCTGGAAGGATTCTGAAGGCTGAGTGCGGGTTAGCACAAGAGCACAGAACTTCCGGGACGTCGAAGATGGGGAGTTGACAGGTTCTTGCAGGTTCTTGTCACAGACTTCCACTGGATCTCGTAAAAATATCGGGCACAGAGCAGAGGCTGCAGGAAGCCTCCCTCAGAGATGCCCGCATGGGGCCCCGGCTGCTGGAAGTGTCCCCAGGCCCCTCCAGACTCTTCGCCCCTAACAAACCTTAAGCGGAAGCATACAGGGATGGTAGAGAGCTGAGCGGGTAGCAGGAATATTACAAACCCAGGACCCTTGCCACCAAGAAGATGGTAACCCCAGGGCGCTTGAAGCCAGCACGGCACAAAAGGCGAGCGCACAGCAGCAAAACCCGAACCCAGCCCCACTCACAGCTTGGTCAACTCGACCCCTCACCCTGACAGCCTGGAGGAGAGCAGGCATGCCTGTGTCCCCACACACACCCCCCTTCCTTCAGTCCGCCTACTGTCCCACGCAGACCTGGTGTTCGTTAGAAAGATTACAAGACGCAACCCGGTGCCAAGAGACAAATCCCTCCTCAGGGCCAGAGTCAGAAGTGATATGGATGTTGAAACTATTAGGCAGGAATTGTTCAAGAATTAAGATTCATATGTTGAGGGGCATCTGGGTGGCTCAGTGGGTTAAGGCCTCTGCATTCGGCTGAGGTCATGGTCTCAGGGTCCTGGGATCAAGCCCCGAATCAGGCTCTCTGCTCGGCAGGGAGCCTGCTTCCCCCTCTCTCTCTGCCTGCCTCTCTGACTGCTTGTGATCTCTCTGCCTGTCAAATAAATAAATAAAATCTTAAAAAAAAAAAAAGGATTCATATGTTGAATTCGCTCATGGAAACTGTGGGATACATGCCTGGAGAGAAGGGCATGGGGCCAGGGTGGGGTGGGGCTTCCACAGAGAGATGGAAGCTATTAGGGTCAAAAGGAAACTCTGGAAGAAAAACCCGTGTGATTGAGACAAAGTCCCTCAGTAAGCTCAACACAGCTGAGGAATGAAGCGGTAAGCTCAAAGGTCAATAGAATTTACCCAGACTGATCCAGAAAGAGAAAAAAGAATGGGGGGAAAACCCCAACAAAGTAACAGGGCATCAGAGCTGTGGGATAATATCAAAGATTTGGAAGAGATAATGAATGGCATGTATATATGCCATATGCATAAATAATGAAAAAATGAAATATATAATAGTTACATTTATATATAAATATATAATATTTATATATTATTTCTAATAATGAAATATATAAATAATGAAATAATAAAGACGTCAAGCTACAGATAAAAAAAAAATCTCAGCGAACCCCAAGCAGGATAGGTAAAAACCAAACCTAACCTCTGAACCTAACCTGGGTGGCTCACACAGTCAAATATCCAACTCTTGTTTTTGGCTCACATCATGATCTCAAGGGCATGAGATCAAGCCCCATGGTGGGTTCCGTGCTGGGCTTGGAGCCTGCTTGGGATGCTCTGTCTCCCACTCCCTCTGCCCCTCCTCCCCTGCTCATGTGCGCTCTCTCTCTCTCTCTCTCAAAACAAAACTAAAACAAAAAAACAGGGGTGCTTGGGTGGCTCAGTGGATTAAGCTTCTGCCTTTGGCCCAGGTCATCTTAGGGTCCTGGGATCGACCCCTACATCAGGCTCTCTGCTCAGCGAGCAGCCTGCTTCCCCCTCTCTCTCTGCCTCCCTCTCTGCCTACTTGTGATCTCTCTTTCTTTCTCTGTCAAATAAATAAAATCTTTTAAAAAACAAAACACCTCCAAAACCCTGAGCCAAACAAAAACTCCTAGACACAACATATTCTAACTGCTAAAAAGATAAGAAGGGCACCTGAGTGGCTCAGTTGGTTAAGCGACTGTCTTCTGCATAGGTCATGATCTCAGGGTCCTGGGATCGAGCCCCGCTTTGGGCTCCTTGGTTCTGCAAGGAGCCTGCTTCTCCCTCTCCCTCTGCCACTCCCACTGCTTGCTCTCTCTCTGTCAAATAAAATCTTTAAAAAGTAAATAAAAAGGAGAAAAAAAATGAGGGCACAGATTACAAAGGAGCAAAGAGAGGAATCAAAGTAGATGTCTTTTCAGAGAATTTGTAAACCATGGATAACAAAATGCTGAAAGGAAAGAACTGGCAACCCCAGTCTATACCCAGGAACAAAAACATCTTTCAAAAATGCAAAAGAAATAAAGACTTCCAAACAAACAAAAATGGAGAGGATTCATGTTCTGCAGACTTGCAGGACAAGGAATGAAGGAAGTTCTTTAGACAGAAGGAACATGTTACCAGACACTCGGCTCTACACCAGACAGTGAGGGTTTCCGGAAACTAAGGTCAATTTAAAAGGCATTGCTTTTCTTATTTTTAATTGCTCTGAAAGGTACCGAACTTCTAAGGCAAAAATAGTAGTGATGTTTAAAGAGTTGACAGAACATGTAAGGAAAATGCATGAGAACGGCAACACAGAAGCTGGGGGTGTTGGGAGTCTACTGTTTTAAGGTTCTTATACTCTATGCAAAGTGGTATTTTATTATTTGAGGGTTGACTGTGATGACCTAAGGACGGACCATTAAAAAAATTTTAAGAGGCATGGGTTGCCTGGGTAGCTCAGTCTGCTAAGTGTCTGCCTTCAGCTCAGGTCATGATCCCAGGGTCCCAGGATCGAGTCCTGTGTGGGGCTCCCTGTACTTCTCCCTGTCCCTCTCCCCCTACTCCCACTCGTTCTCGCAACTTCTCTCTCTCTCAAATAAATACAATCTTTAAAAAAAATTAAGAAGCATAAATAAAAAGATCAAGGTTCAGAGAAAGAGAGTAGAATGGTGGTTAGCAAGGGGTGGGAAGTGGGGGCAGGGAATGGGGGGAGATGCTGGTCAAAGGGCGCAAACTTCCTATTATAAGATGAACACGTTCTGAGGATCTAATATACCACATGGCGACCACAGCAACAATACTGTCTTATCTACTTGAAAGTTGCTTAGAGAGTAGATCTTAGATGTTCTCACTACAAAAGGAGCGGAAATTCTCTGATGGGATAGGAGGGTTCGCTAATGCTACAGCGGCCATCGTTTTGCAGTTTGTAAATGTATCAAATCATCACATTTTACATTGTACACTTATACAATGTTACATGTCAATTATATTTCAATAAACCTGAAGAGAGGAAAAAGATAAGTGTTGCCATAAATAGGGAAATGGCGGGGTTGGCAAGGTATGGCTCATGGTTCGAATCAGACCCGCCCCCTGTTTCTGGAAGTCATTTTATGGAGCACAGCCTTCCCTGCTTGCTACTTAGGCAGGGGCCAAGTGACTATCCGGCCACCGGAGCAGGAACTGAATGGTCCACAAGACCCATGATATTGACTCTCTGATCCTTTCCAGCAGAGCTGGCTGAGCCCCAGGCTAGGCGACAGGGGGGCAACAGACCCGCCAGGGGGTCCTGGAGCACACCCCAGGGGAGCAGTGACTGCAGCCTAGCTCCGAGCCTGTGACAAGTGGCAGGAATCAGAATATATGTTGGAGACAGAACTTTATCCGGAGCACGTATACAATGGGCAGTATTTAGAGTTTCTGATTTACGATCTACCCAAGGGATCCCTGTCTTAAAACACACATACACACTCCCAACAAACAGCAATTGCAAAACCGACCAAAACCAAGATTATTTTTGTCTGACAGCTGCCAGGGTTGAGCACTCAGCGCCTGGCATTTTCCACAGCCCTGGCTCCTACAGTAGCACCAGAACCATCCCCCAGAGTCCCCAGGTTCGGACAGGCAGAGCTGGACCGCAGGAGAACTGGACGCCCGCACACCTTCCAGGTGAGCCTTCCTGTCAAAGCGGCATCTGGGAGGCACCCAAACATGCCATGACCTTGTCAGCGTGTGGGGACACCTACACAAGTTACAGCCTTTTAGTGACAACCCTGTCATTGGATAACTACTTGCATGGGGTTGGTGGCAGGAAACACTGCTGTTAGAGTGTCACCATTTGCCATGTGGGGCCGACCGAGCGACAGATGGACACACTCTAGAAACCCCAAATTCCTGTGTTAAGCCCCAACCCTCAGCTCCTGGAATGTGACTTTATTTGGACATGGAGTCTTTACACAAGTGCTGGAGGTAAATGAGGCAGGGGGGCGGGCCCTGATCCCATATGACTGGCTTCCTTACCTAAAGGACATAACTGGGCCTGGCCAGACTCAGAAGGCGGGAAGATGCAGGCTGAGCTGAGAGCAGCTGGGAACAGATCGGTCCCTCAGGGCTCTCAGAAGTCAGTGCTGCTAGCTCCGGGATCTCAGAGGATGCCCCTCGAGAAGGAGGGGACAGTGATTTTCTGTCCCTGAAACCACCCCGTGTGTACTGCTTTGTTCTGGCAGCCCCGGCACCCGAAGCAGCCTGTTAGCCTGTGGAGGGTGGGCGGATGGCACATCGGGTGTCCCGTCTACACCTCCCGAAGTGTGTTATGTGTACCTCTGATACGTGTCGCTGTGCCAGGTAATTTTGGGTGCCACAGGGTGAATCATTTTACTCCTCTTGACCGTGTATTTATCTGACTGTATAAATGCTTCTAAGGATCGTTATGCATTTTAAGTGCGACTAAAATGTGGATTTCGATGCCACTAAAGAGAACTCTAAAATACAGGTAACATCTCAAGTGGGTGGGTGCTCACATATGACTGCTTTGTGTTAGCATGCATGAAATCTAGCACGGGGTCAGACTAGGGCTAGAGGAAAAGGGGAGTCCATATAAAGATTCTTAAGAGTGCAGGTTGGTGGCTAGATGGGGCCAGAGGTGTGTGCAAAGGAAGCTGCTCCTGTTGGCGGCCAGGCTGAGAGCCTCCGGCTTTCACACCAGCTGCCGGCTCTGGGCTCAGTCTGCCCGGTCCTGTCCATCTCATGCCCCACTACACACCCACACTCTCACACACACGTGCAAACCCATGCACACACGACGCACTGGTTTCCCCTGCTGTGCTAAGCCTAAGGAGGCATGGTGGAGAATCTATTTTGTAAAAGGAATGCAGGGGAGCCCCACCCTCCAGCAGGAGGACCACCGGCTTCCCCCAACTCTGGCTTTGCCTCTTAAATGGAAGCTCCTGCAGACTCCCCGCCCACCGTGTACCCGCTGCTTCCCACCAGGCGCAGGTCCGCAAGCTGGCCTTGCGGTGGAGCCCTGAGCCCGGCGAGGCAGCGGGAGACGTGGGACGTCCAGAGGCATCACAGGGGAGACACGACCAAAAGCATGGATAGGGAGGAGTGGGCAGCCGCGGAAGGTTTTATTTCTAAAGAAGGGCTCTCGGGGACTCTGTCCATCAGGCATGGATAGCTTCACTATAGGTGTGTAGGTGAGGGTGACCTGCAGTGGAGACACGGGATAAAGACATGACAGGCCTCCTTCCCTGGCACCTCTCTCCCTCCCTCTCCACTTCTCTCCACCCCTGCCCCTCTCCCCATCTCACCCTTCCCCCGTGTCACGCAGCGGGGCCTCCCTCCTCGGCGGGCGCGCACAGGACCTCAAGGCCTCCGTCTGGGGCGCGCGCGCAGGGCTGTGCGGTCGCGGACCGGCCGAGGCGCCCCCACCTCCCCGAGGGCGCGGCGTCGGGGGTCCGGGACGCGCCCGCGCTCTCCTGGGTGGGCTGCCTGCGCTCCGGGAAGCAGAAGCTGCACGTCTCCACCGGCTCTGGCGGCGTGCCCGCGGCGCTTCCAGCTTCCATCCAGTGATCTGCGGGACAGGGAGAGGGCGATGGCGTTGGCTTTGGCCTTGGCTCCGACTCCTCCTCTACCGCCCTGTACCGAGGGCACAGGCTGCCAGGTTGTAGGGTTCCCGCAGACGGTAAACTGCCCTGCCCGTCCGCGCCCCACGCGCAGCGCCCCCTCCTGGCGCCAGCGCCAGCTCCCCTTCCGTTGGACAGATTGGTTGACCTCCTCCCACACCCCCACCCCTCACCAAACCCCCAGGGGGACCGCCTCTTCCAGGTTTCAGCCCTGGAAGCCCTGCGCCCCTGCCAACCCCCTGGCCATCACCCTACACCCACCCTCCCTCAGGTGCCCCATCTCTGGTCTTGATGTTGAACCTGATTTCACCAAGACAGTAAAAGGGCCGCAGGGAGGTTCCCCACCAGGGTTTCTCAGGAAGGGCCGGCAACACGCTCTTCCCTTGGAGACAGGGCCAGTGCCAGGTCATGGGGATGGCCCGCAGCGGGTCTCACAGCAGTGGGAGTGTGCGACCCACTTCTCGCTCACCCTTGGAGGACTTGGCCTGGGTCCGACATGGTGCCGCTGAGGGCTGGCAGGAGAACTGGTCCCCTCTCCTCTTGAGGAAGCAGGCCACGGCCAGGAGGAAGCAGCAGACGATTGCACACAGGCAGAGCCCCAGTGTGCTGTAGACCAGGGCCAACTGGTCGGCGCTCAGCTTCAGCCCTGGGGGCGCCCCAAAACAGTTGTGAGGCCCTAAGATCGGGAGAGGCCCTTCACTGCCTAGGGCCCTGCTCTGGAGTGTTCCCTCTTTCTTTTCCCTCACCGGGCCCAGGGAAGCCACATGACCACTGCATGCCCCCGGACAGAGCCCCCAGCCCCAGCGTGCTGTCCATCTGTCTGGCTCCTGGAGAAGCTGGTTCCCTTCCTCTGAGGCTTGGCTGGTATGGACCCTCCTCTGGACTTTGTAGGAAATCAGCCCCCTGGACCCCAGGCTGGTAGGCCTCTCTCCTGAGAGCACAGAGCTGGGCCCCTTTGGGGCGGCCCTTGTGGCGTCTGCTCTTGCCATAGGACATAGGCTGGGATGGTACCAGAGCTGGATGGATACATGACCAGACAGTAATCCTGTCCTGACCTGGGCTTTCCTCCAAGAGGGGGCCTTCCTGGGGAAGTGTGCTTGGAGAAGGAGACCGGTCCAGTTGCTTCTGAGGCTGGGATAGCAAAGCAGGGGGCGCTGGGGAACGGGGCTGCTGGTCCCTCCACTTCTCAGGGCCTCGAGCCTCCGGTTTGGATGCGAAAGGAAGACTCAGCCCTGAACCAAAGTGCTGCCCTTGACATTTCTCCTGGATCCTGTCATCAGGACCCTTTCTAGGCCCCTGGGAAGGACAGAGGGGCTAGAGTTGATTCCGGCATGTGATGAACTGAAGATGTGGACCACCCACAGAGCCCTTATATGGCAGCAGCACTTCCAGGAAGATCTCCTCTAACTCCCTGCTCCTGTCAGGGCGAATGGACTACCCCGCCTTCAGATCTTGAGATAGAACTCATATGCCATCACATTCCTCATTCTAAAGGGTGCAGCTCCGTGCATTTGAGTATATCCACAAGGTCATGCGAGCGTCGCCGCCATCTGATTGGGAGACGTTTCCGCCACTGTGTCACTCCACATCTCCCCTGCCCTAGCCCCTGGCACCACGGCTCTCCCCTTTGTCTCTAGGATGTGCCTATTCTGGATCTTTCCCGTGAATGGAATCATACAGTATGTGTCTGACTTCTTGAGCTGCGTGTGATTTCAGGGCTGTTCCACACTGTCCTGAGTGTCAGGACTTCACTCCTTTCTACGGCCCGAGAATGTTCCATTGTAAGATCATAACCCATCTTTCTCCGTTCCTCTGCCCAAGGACGTTTGGGCCGTTGCTGCGATTTGCTGTTGTGAATAGGGCTGCCGTGAATGTTTGCAGACAAGTTTTCATGGGGACGCATGTTTTCGGTTTTCCGCTGTGAGCCTAGGAGTGGAATCTCTGTCAGGTGGAAATTCTCTGGTTTTTTTGAGGACCCTCCAGACTGTCTTCTGCAGGGGCTGCCCCGTTTGACACTCTATTTTGCAGGTGACAAAACAGATTTAAAGTCCCTCTGTTCCCAGTCACAGCTGTCCCTGGGAGCAGGTGTGACGGACTGGGGGCCAATGCGCAGGGCTGGCCACACGGAGGCGGCAAGGACACCGCCCCTGACACGCTCCTCAGAGTCTCGAGTTTTGTAAAGTGACAGGGCTGGCAGGTGCCACCCTGACACTTATGGGGGAGACCAGGCGTTTACAGAGGGAGACTGGGTCCTCTGGGCGGCACTGTCGCTCTCGTCCCTTCCCTGGAGCTCAGGGAGGCCCAGAGGAGGGGGAAGCCTCTCCAAGCACGCTTCCCCAGAAAGGCCCCCTTTCCTTTGAGGAAAGCCCAGGTCAGGACAGGATTACTGTCTGGTCATGTATCCATCCAGCTCTGGTACCGTCCCAGCCTATGTCCTATGGCAAGAGCAGACGACAGCCACAAGGGCCCCCCAGTGGGCACCCTATGTCGGTGCTGCAGATCTGGAGACTGAGGCCCTCAGGGACAAGAGGAACAGGGCATAGGACAGAGCTGGGCGACCGTCCGCATTTCCCAGCTCCCAGGTCTTTCTGTCTGCCTACCTGCTGCTACTCGCCTCTGGGACACTATGACAGCATCCTCCCACTGGGTGCGCAGGGGAGAGGCCGGTGGCCTGTATTCACATCAGGGACCCAACGCTCAGCCACCAGAGTGTGAAGCAACAATGAGCTGCTGCGCGGGCTCAAGGATAGAGTCTGAACATCTGCGCAGTCACATGTTCTCAGTGCCATTTCTACCACCGAGACCTGGCGGCAAGTGTTCACAGATGGTCCCCAAAGAGCCGCCTGCCCACAGCCTGCCCCCCACATCAGGGCCAGGCTGGGCCTCCCTGCGGCGGCAGAGCCATGTGTGCCCTCTGAAGGCCGGGGAGCTCCTGCTTCTGCTCTCCTGGGAGCCCTGGCCACCACGTGAGAAGGCCAGCTGAGAGGGCAGTGGAGGGCCTCATGGAGATGCCACGTGCGGAGGGTGGGCCTGAGACTGAGGGAGGGGCGGGGTGTGGCCACTGCAGCATCAGAGCCTCCAGGTGACCCCATGCCCCTGCCCCCCATCTGTTTGAGGCTGCACAGACACCCCAAGCAGACGCCAGACCTGCCCAGCTGAGCCCAGGAACCCACAGAACCAAGCGAGATAATGAAGGTGTTATTTGTAGGCCACTAAGTTTTCGGAGGCCACAGTAAACACCCAGACTGTGCTCCTGAGCAGGGGAGGGGCCGTCCCAGCTGCTCTTCACCCCTTTGCCCCCACCTGCGATCGGAGGCTTCCTGGGGGCAAGGGGACAAGCTCGTGCTGGTGACCAGCCCCCAGGACACGCTTTACAGAGCCCCTGACCCAGGAAGGGAAGAGCGAATTGAAAGTACAGGGGTCCCCTTTCATCTGACTCACAAGAGCACCTCGTTTGGGGAGACAAGTTTGAGGGCTGGAACCAGCTACCAATGTCGAAAACACACTTTCCTGATGTCCATGGATTTGCTGACTTCACTTCCCGGCCACATCCCACCCCCACACACACAGATGGTCCCTGGAGCCTTGTTCAGAGCAGTGGAAGCCTGGGTCAGCCTCAGACGGACCAAACCCCAAGAGATACGTAGCGAAAGTGGGAGGTGGTGCTTTGGATGCCGGCGGTGCTGTGAACCTCATAAGGAGCTGTAGCCGGGCCTTAGGTAAGGAAAGGGCGGAAGTCGGTTCCACGCTCAGTGCGGAGCCCAACATGGGGCTTGATCTCACCACTCTGACATCAAGACCTGAGCTGAGATCAAGAGTCGAAAGTTCAACCAAATGAGCCACTCAGGTGTCCCTCCTGTTCTTCTTCTTTTTTTAAATGATCTGTGTGTGTCATCTATTTAAACAGGAAAACAGCTGAAGCTCCACCAGAGGGCAGCGCACACGGCTTCTGGCGGCTTGGGAGCCAGGCTGGCCCCAGTCCAGGGACAGTTTATTTCCAGACTGCTTTTTGTTTTTGTTTTTTGTTTTACTGTCTTCAAAGACATCTCATATCTAAAAACAGAACTCCCCCAGACTGCTGCGGTCCCCGGCTCAGGCTCAGGCTGGCCAGGTGGTTGGTGTTATGACTTGCCACTTTGAGGCAGAGGGATGTGTGGTGGCCCTGGGCCGAATGTCCACCTTGAGATGGGGTTTCCTGCAGTGAGTGTGAGTCTCATTCTCCCGTCACTGGGGGGCCTGCAGATGTCTGTATCTGTGGGCCTTTCCCATAGACAACCCCCACCATGGGGTCTGTGCGTGCTTGTGTGTGTGACACTTGGTTGCCGTTTTGGGAGACGAGTTTGGGAAAGGATGGGGGGCATCCCCTACTCCACTCCATCGGGGTCTGGGATCCTGGAGTCCCCCTTCTTTCTGGTGCCACCTCCTCCTGCTGGTGGAAGGGCAGCAGGGCATGGGGGATGACTCCCTCCCAGCCTCACCCCTGCTCCCCGTTCAGCCTCCCTCTCCCTGGCCCCTGGGTCAGGCCCCCTGGTCTTTCTGTTTGCTCAAAGGTTTAACAAAGGAAGCCCCGTTCTGCCCCTGGGCCCCCTCCAGCCACGACCTGTTCCTCCCTTCCCTTCTCAGCCTGATTTTGAAGACTAACCTCAGGGCCACCCTGTCTATATTCGGGCCCCACACATAAGGAACCCTTGAGCAACTCCTGAGACAAAAGCGTGGTCCTCCGCGACCCGGAAATGCTGACCGCTGGCTGTTATGGACCTGACCCCCACACCCCCGTGAGAACACGGCTGTTTCCCACCCTGCACACATGACCTGCAGGTTCATGAGTCTCTTCCTTAAATGCCTGTCGTGCTTCCATTTTGCCAAGCCCGTGATCCTGCTGGGACCACCCTGTGCCTTTTCTCCCTAGGATGCTTGTAGCCCAAAGCTCAGTGCTCCGCCACCATGCTGGATGCTGCTGCCCCTCGGGTCCTGCATATCCTCACCTCCTCTGCTTTCAGTCCCCCTGCCTGTGACCTTCATGGGAGGCTCTGCACTCTAGGCCATAGCGTCCTAAGCCACTCAGTGAACACAGGGGGCCCTGGAGGGCAGACTGCGCTTCCGGACCCCCAGTCTGCTTCTGAGTGTTCCCATCTGGTGGAATTAGGTTAAAACGGACTAGGAGATGCTAAAGGCCTGATAAAGGATGATACGCATGAGACGGAGAGGGAGAGGTCTGGCTTCTTGGCCTCAGGAACAGTGAGAGAGTATCTCCTTGCCCTGCCCCCCGCCATTTCCTCAGGTCAGGACTGCCTCCACCTACGGACACCTGAAAATGGCCCTTCAGAGGGTCCTCTGGCCTCCTTGTGGCCAGAACTGCTGGACATCTGCAACCTTCTCTGTGCTGGGACCTATTCCTTCCAGAACTTTCTTCCTTATTTGCCTTTGTGACATAAAGTCATCTGGGTTCTGCTCTGACCTCCTTGACTACTCCTTTCCAGTGTGTCTGGGGGACCTTCTCTGACCCCTCAGAGGCAGACCCCCCTTTCCACCACCCATAGAATTTCCCTCTCAGTCCTTTTCTGTGCACACCTCTTGGGTGCCCGGGGCATCTTTTCCGTTCTTGGAAATATAGCTGCTACCCCATAAGCCCACGAAATTCAAGTTCTCTAGTGAAATGCTCCCTAGAGCTCTGGACCTATGTGAGGGTCCTGGCTTCCCTGGAGGCTGGTATCACCCTCCCATGGGGAGACCCAGCTTGGAACTCTTGGTCCTTCTGGTTCTCCCTCCCTTGACCCTGGTTCCTTCCCTCCCCCCAAAGAAGCGCCCCCTCATAACCTGCAACTATGACCTTATTTGGAAAACAACAACAACAACAACAACTTTGTGTATTTAAGTTAAGGATCTCAAAAAGAGATCATCTGGATTAGGATGGGCCCTAAATTCAGTGACAAGCGTCCTTATAGGTGAAGGAGAGAAGACAGACACACGGCGAGGCTGTGCGAAGATGGACGCAGAGACCAGAGGGCGGCCACCACAGACTAAGGCGGTCCTGGGGCGACCAGAAGGAAAGAGCCTCCCCAAGAGCATTGAGGGAAGCGCAGGCCTGCCTACTTCTGGATATTAGCCTTCTGGCCTCCAGAATGCTGAGAGAGGACATTCGTGTGGTTTTAAGTTCCCAGTTCGTGGCAAAGTGTTAGAGCAGCTACGGGAAGCTAACACAGCCTACCCAGGACGGGACCCGCCTTCTGCTCTTCCCGCCCGATGAGGCCCCATGCCCCCAAATCTCAGAGCCACTGAGGCCTCAGGAGATTCCGTGAGGGAGGTGCTGTCATGATCGTTACAGGTGGGGACAGGTAGGCACACATGGTCCAGAAGCTTCCCTGGATCCAGGCGTCAGCAGGCTTGGGGGGCCCTGCTCCCAACACACCTGGAGCACTTAAACTGTGACTCAGGAGGCCCCTGGATAGAATCTGGGGGCTCCGTGGACTTGGATGAGAAAGGCACGTTTTCAGCTTCACTGACGGCCTGCTGAGGGTCAGGCTTTGCTTCCCCTGTCCGCGGAGGCCACAGCTCCGAGTGGCGGGACCAGGACCGTGGCTTTGTCCATGGCACAGCGCGGGGTATCTGTGCACCCACGTGCTCGCTCCCGCAAGCTGCGCCGTCCGCCTGCGCTCCTTGGGGGCTGGAGGTCCGCTGTCCCCCAGTCCACCGCTCCGTTATGCCATCTGAAGCTTTCACAGAGAAGCACCAAGATTCATCCTGACCTTCCAGTTTGCACAATACTTTGGTAATCCTTTGATTTAATATTTACTTCGATCTCATGTTTCCCAGAAACAGGCTCTAGGGGCCCCTGCTGCCTTCACCAGTGTCCACCCTTCAGGGGCTCTGGGGATCCCCCTGCAGCCCAGTCCGTACCCTCTCGTCTATGGCTGCCTCTGCCTCCAGGAGCGCCATCAGTGGCCCCAGCCTGGCCGATAGGGCCATCTGATCCTCTCCCAGGGCCCCGGGATGCTCCGCTGCTCCCCCTGCCCCTGACTCTGGTGCCCACTTCCCCTTCCCAAGAAGTCTGTTCAGGGAGAAGCAGACACTCTCTCCACCTAGGTCATCCCTGTGCGTCTCCCTGGCTAACAGCCAGACACCAAATGTTGACCTGGAGCTCCCCACTCTGACCCACAGTGGGGCAAGCTGACTGGAAATACCAGGGACTCGAGCCTCTAGAAGATTCCAACCATGCATGCCCCCCTGCACCGGGGACCTCTCACCCCCGGCCACGAAACCCCAGGCAGGCTCCCTCCCCTTGCTTTCAGGCCATCGTCACTGCAGCCTCATCGGGTACACTCTTGGCCAGTGTGTAGTATCATCAATTTCAACAGCCAAAGTGTTCACACTTTCGGGGGGGGTCCCTCCTGCTTCGGCAGAGTGACCACCACGTCCCACCCGAGTCTAGGAGCCCCTGATGCAGGGACTTAGTGTCAGTCTCCTTGGATTTGCCTTGTAGCACAAAGCTCTTGTCCCCCCTTCATGGCACAGCAACCTGACTCCTCAGAGCATCTGTATATGCTGTTCCCTCTGCCTGGAAAGCCCTTCCGCCACCTTGTCTCTTACACACAGTTTCCTTTGACACGAGCAGTTACGTAGGTTTGGTGGGTACTCACAGACCCTGACGAGTGTTCTCTTATAATCTTCACAACTCCATGAAGATACATGATCTCATTCACACAGAATCAAGGCTCAGAGAGGTTAAGTAACTTGCTCAAGGTCACACAGTTAGTGGGGGAACCAGGGACTGACTCCATGGCTTCGACCATTACCCTAGTCTGCCTTGCCTCCCGTCACACCCCTGGCTGGGTTGTGTTGCCACCACACACTGAGATTAATGTCTCATTTGCCCAAGTCGGGCATTGTCTGTCTCTACCATTAGACCGCAGCTTCTGTGGGGTCAGGGACAGGATTTGCCTGGTTTTGCTGCCTTGCCCATGCGCAGCAAACCCTCACAGTTATGTGTCCGATGAAGGAATGGCAGTCTGGAAGGCCTGCAGAAAGAGCTGGGGTGGGGTTGAGGGGAGGTCTGGCAGGGATGTGGACTTAGCAGGGGGATGGCAGAATTAAGGAGCCCACAAGGGGGCCGGGATCGCATCAGCTCCACCCCCAGCAGCAGCCAGAGGCAGCCTGGTCCCACGGCGTCCCCCAGACCATGCTCTCCAACAGGTCCCCACCTGGCCTTCCAGGGGTGTGACCCTGGTACTTCCTGCTTATGGTCCACACCAGGTGCAGCCTCTGCCACACCAGCACACCAGGGGTCAGAGGAGAATGGACCAAAGCCCCAGATCTCTGGGGATACTCAGACCACAGCCACACAGTCATTAAGGCATGGAGTCCCTTGGGAAGGCATGCGGTGTCCCTGGCTATGCTGTGGTAGGAGTGGGACAGAGAATGCTGCAGGCTCAGGCATGACCTGCCCTGTTGACCCCATTGGCCCCCCACCATGTCCTTTCACACCCCCACCACACATCCTGGTGTGTAGCCCTGGAGCCATCATGAGGCTCCCGGCTTCCACCCGCTGCCCTCCAGGGATAAGCTTGACTGGGAGTTGCAAACAGCAATAGCTAATCATGTCCCACGGGCAGCAGGTTACCCTCAGGAAGTGACAATCCCATGAACGCCGCTCTGGGTCTTTTGCTCCTGCAGAGCGAGTAAACTTTGGGACTCATCAACTTGGCCTGAGTCCCAGCTCAGCATTGCTCATGCACTCACTTACACCTCTCAGCAAGTCCACCTTCTTTTCCTCCTGCATTCTTAAGGCCCGCAGACTTCTAAATATTTTGCCTAAATTTTTTTCTATCCTGTGATGACCCTCCCCTGCCTTCTGGCCATTTGCCTGGACTTTGGACGTCCTGCTTTGCAGACCATCCTTATTTAGGCCTGGCACCTAACCTTCCACCCACTGTGACCCTCAGACACCATCAAGTCAACCTCAGAGGGCTTACCTGGGCCTGCCTCTGAGCCTCTGTGCTCTGTTCCCTGGTACCTTCCCAAGTCATCTGACCTGGTTTCAGCTTCCCCAGACCGCTGTCTCTTGAGCTCTGGTGGGAGGTTCACATGGCTCCTGAACTTGTTCTCACAGAAGTATGTGCACTGCTTGGGGTGACGTCCACAGACGGAAGCACAGCTGATGCAATCCTTCAGGAGCTGATCATAGTACCTGCCTTCCTCCTTGCGGCACCTGAGCGACTCTGGGAGAGAGAAATGAGTGATGTTATCAGATGATAGAGATCTGTAGGCCCTGTGAAGCTGGCCTTCAAGGGCATCACAGTTAAAAAAAAAAAATCGCAGTTCAATTCCCCAAAGGTAATTCCAGAGTAATGCAAGTTCTTTCCCAATATGTAAATAGAAGGCTATTCATTGTCCTCTAAGTACTGTTTTAGCCACAATATATACTTTGATATGTAGTATTTTTCCTATACTATTTACATTTTTACTTTTCATTATTACTGCTTCTTTGACCTATAGATCATTTGGAAGTGCATTTCTTATTTTCTAAACATATAAGAATTTTCTAGTTATCTTTTAAAATTGAAATCTAGGTTATTACATTATCACATATGTTCTTTACTTGCATTTTTCAAACTTCATAAAGGAAAAACATAGTTCATATTAACATAGGATTGGAGGAAGAAGCCAACAACCACCTTGGCAGCTTGAGGGAGGAGGTTGGAAGAAAGTTGGGAAAGCTCACACTAATAGTGTTTCTTCTGTCTTAATGAATGAGAATTATAAGAGCTTAAACAGACATCAGTGCCAAGGAGCAGAAGCCAGGCACCCTAAAGCCCAATCATACTTGCATTAAGAGAGCAATTTTGAGTGCATAACAGAAATCTGTACTTTCACAGGGCAAGCTTCCCTTGTCTTTAAAATAAGATTCTATTTATATGAAAATGTGACTCACATAAAGGATTTTAAGGGCACATTTCAGAGGCAGTGCAAGATAGAGGCTAAGAACATAGCCTTTAAGGCCAAACAGATTTGAGAGCATCCCTAGTCTACCCGTTGAGGTTGTGGGGTCTTAGTCTCTCTGTGCCTCAGTTCCCACATTTCCAAGACAAAGGTTGATTTCTTTTTTTTTTTTTTAAAGATTTTATTTATTTATTTGACAGAGAGAGATTACATGTAGGCAGAGAGGCAGGCAGAGAGAGAGAGGAGGAAGCAGGCTCCCTGCTGAGCAGAGAGCCCCGATGCGGGACTTGATCCCAGAACTCTGGGATCATGACCTGAGCTGAAGGCAGTGGCTTAACCCACTGAGCCACCCAGGCGCTCCCAAAGGTTGATTTCTTAAAGTTACTATGAGGATTTGAAGTTCCTGGCACAGTGTCTGACACATAATAAGTAAATGCTGGGTTAATGGAAGGTTTGAGTAGAATATTTGTTTGTGCCTCTTTGCAACACAAAGACATCAACTCTTCTGTGTTTAAAAGAGTAGAGGAAAAGACCAGGAAGATGATAAAACTGGGGCCTCAGGGAAGATTCAGGTGGGATCAGTGATCTCTTCTTGCCCTGGCTCTGCCCCAGGGCTCTACTAAGCCACATAGGACCACTGCCGTTGCCACTCATGAGACAGAGTTGATGGGAGGACAGTGGTGTTTTCAGGGTTTTATGTGTGACCTCCTTCCCTCCTCAGGCCCCCAGTGTGGCTGTTGCAAGTGGTGTCTGAGCTCCCCAGACCACCAACCCTCACTGCCAACCTCATGAACTTCCCTTCTGGGCCTTGATATTTCCTGTTGTATTTTTCCACCTCCATGCCTTTGTCCACACTGGTCCTTCTTCCAGGAGTGCCCTGCCCTGCCCCATCTGACTGCCACATCTACAAACTCTAAACAATTTATCTCAGGTGGCATTTACTCCAAGAGTATTTCCCTGCCCCCCAGCCCATCAGCCAGAGGTGGTCTTTCCCAACTGTAGCATTTTATGATACTTGATCTTTCTCATTTGAAACGTAGTTATTTCTTCCATTAGGTGATAACTCCCTTGAAGAATCATGTCTGTTTCCTATTTTCAAGAAGCTAGAGAGTTCCATGAATATTTGTGGAGTGATTTGTGGATATTCTACTTCATTAATGGATAGTGGAGATAATCTCAGTCAGTTAAGTGTCTGCCTTTAGCTCAGATCATGATCCCGGGGTCCTCGGATTGAGCCCTGCATCAGGCTCTCTGCTCAGCAGGGAGTCTGCTTCTCTCTCTCCTACTCCCTCTGTGCTCCCTCACCCTCTCTCAAAGAAATACAATCTTTAAAATAAAATACACAAGCAAGACAATAGCTGGGGAATAAAAAGGCAAAAATTTTAACACTAATAATGGGTAGATAGGAATTTATTATTTTATCCTCTCTGTGATAATTCCTATAATAAAAACTTTCAAAAGACAATCAGAACAGAGAATGACAAAGGAGGTCCTCATTCTTATTGGGCAGTCAGATAAGACCTCTGACATTTGGCCTCAGACCTGAAGGTTGAGTAGGAGGGAGCTGAGGAACCTTAACAGGGAAATGCATTCCAAGCATAAGGTACAACATGTGCAAAGACCCTGAGGCAGGAAAAAACAGCATGTTCAAGAAGCTGCAAAGAGGTCAGTGTGGCCAGAGCAGAAAGACTGAGGGATAAAGGGATTTAACATTGTACATCTCCTTTCATGACCTCCTTCTCAGCCACCCAACTGTAGTGGGGACTGAGGGACCTCTGGGTTGGGGGGAAGGGGTGATCCAGCCCATGGATCTTGAGCCCCAGAACTCACTGCAGAATGTTGCACACGTGCGTGGAAACTGATGGCTGCAAATAGGTTTGCAGGAGAAGCAGATGTTCAGCAGAGAATCCCAGTACTGTTCTTCAGGGCAGAGCTCCATGGCCATCCTCCTTCTCAAGCCCTGTGGAGCTGAGAGGCAAGGAGCATGAGAGCTTGAGGGCAGCTGGCATCCTGCTGCAGGTCAGAACCCAGACAGCCACTCCCACTCACATTCCTACTCTGTCTCAGCAAGCAGAGGGAACCAGACAAAGCTAGCTTCCAACCCCAGCTGCACTTGCTGGGTGACCTGCGGCACCCATCTCACTTCCTTGAGCCCCAGTTTCCCCATTTGTGATACAGCTGTTCTGAGCTTCCCTCTCTCACAACATCTGTGCCTTTCTCAGCCCTGTTCTTTGCCCTCTTAAATGTGCCTCTTTCTACCACAGTACCTTTGCACAAAATGCTGTTCTCTTTGCATAAAATGCTCCTCCACTGGTTATTTTCTCCTGATCCTTTAGACCACTGTTAAAATTTTGTTTCCTCAGGAAATCCCGATTCTCTTCTCGGATTACGACATGCCCCTTTTTGTGAACAGTGATGTGCCCCTTACTTGTCACTGTTTTCACTTCATTTTTATATGTGTGACTATTGGATACTGTCTCCCCAATTAACTGAGCGCCATGCAGGCAAGAACTCTTAACTTTTTTTTCACCCTGGGTTCTCAGAATCAGGACAGAGTCGGTGCTCATTAACCGAGTAAAAAGAAAAGCAGATCTAGCCAGTGTCTAGCAAATAGCAAGCATTCAATAAGTGTCTATTTATTTCCCTTTTTCATTTTTACTGAGGTAGGAAACACACACAATGATATGTGTAAAGTGCACACATCTGAAGTGTACAGCTTGATGAGTTTTCCCATATGTACACACCTGTGTCACTACAACCTACATCAAGGTACAATTTATAGACATTTCTTATACCCTACGGACTCCCTTGGATTGCCTTCCATCTAATACTTTCAGAGGTTACTTCTACTCTGATTTTTTTTTAAAAAAGAATTTCAGCCATTTTTTAAAAAGATTTAATTAATTAATTTATTTATTTGACAGAGATCAAGTAGACAGAGAGGCAGGCAGGCGTGGGGGAAAGCAGGCTCCCTGCTGAGCAGAGAGCCCGATGCGGGGCTCAATCCCAGGACCCTGAGATCATGACCTGAGCTGAAGGAAGAGGCTTTAACCCACTGAGCCACCAAGGCACCCCTCTACTCTGATTTTTATCACTGTAAGTTGTTAATATTGCCCATTCTTGAACTTCTGTGTCTGGTTTTGTGGCTCCACAAAGTATCTGAGACACATCTCTGTCAAGGCTCTGTCATTTATTTTGTATTACTGAGTCTTCCATTATATGAATGCATCAACTTTTCTACAGTTTTCTGCCTGATTTCATGATATTAGCTTCACCAACAATGTCTCCTTTTAAACATTTTTCAGGTCTGTTTGTTTACTCTTTAATGAAAGTAAGCCAAGAAGAGACTAGTGGTTTCTGGTTTAATGTGGCAGCTTAAACACAGGGGCTTATCTTCCTTCCCTCTTGAAACCCTACTAAAAGGACAAGAAAAAGATATTTGTCCTTAAAGAGAAAGACAATAGATGGGGTGCCTGGGTGGCCCAGTGGGTTAAGGCTCTGCCTCTGGTTCAGGTCATGATCTCAGGGTCCTGGAATCGAGCCCCGCATCAGGCTTTCTGTTTGGCCAGAAGCCTGCTTCCTCCTCTCTCTCTGCCTGCCTCTCTGCCTACTTGTGATCTCTTTCTGTGTTAAATAAATAAATAAAATTTTTAAAAAGAGAGAGAGAAAGAGAATGGAAAAAAGTTCCTGCAGCAGAGGACAGATGTGAGCAACATTTTTGGGATATAGAAAGCATGTGAACTGGGACTGTTTTCAGATAAAGATCTCTCCCCTTTGATGCCCACAGGGAAAAGGAAGATGATTTGAGCCAGGGAACCCTAGGAAGTCTCTGGAATTGGACACACCAAGTATCTCTGACAGTTGGGGGTGGGAAGGCAAAACAATGTAAGGAAGACTGGTTGGAAATTTATATAAAGAAGGCTTGACCCCAGCCAGATCCCATCCCCAGACAGGTAATGGCCTCTTGACAACCCAAGCAAAAGATTAGTGGTCTTCTCCGACATAGCTGAGGGTAGCCATAAGGTCCACTCTCTCCAAAAAACAACCTAAGGAGTGTTGTGGCCAGGTTTTTAAAAATATCTCCTTCCCCATCCTTCAACTGGCAGAAAATCAGCAGACTCTGGAAAAACTGACCCAAAGGAAAAGACCTAAAGGCACTGACTAGGAGATTCTCTCTAGAAAATGACCAAGTTTTCTGCTTGACCATCTGAGAGCAAAGCTTCTACATTAACAACCTCATTTGTTTACCCAGAACTTCTGATCAGCTGTTTCTGCCTCAGTCTAAGTCTAAGTTGTGAACCAAGAACCAACCACATGTCACCTGATATTTGAGCACACCCTCTACATGGAAGAGAATTCAAACGAAGCGGGCAGAAAGAACATGCTGGGAGCCAAGAGAGAAAATGCAGAGAATAGAAGAAAATTAAAAGGTGACAACAGCAACAACTGATATCCTCAGAATGATAGGAGAATTTTTACATTCATGAAAAGTAATGGTGTACTGTCTTTGAAGAGAATATGCATAGAACTGGGGCACCTGGGTGGCTCAGTCGCTAAGGTCTGCCTTTAGCTCAGGTCATAATCCCAGGGTCCTGGGATTGAGCCCCACAATGGGATACCTGCTCAGTGAGCTTGCTTTTCCCTCTCCCCACCCCTGCTGCTCCCCCTGCTGTGCTCTCTCTCTCTCTGTCAAATAAATAAATAAAATCTTTTAAAAAAGAATATGTATAAGACAAATAAGAATTATTAGACATTATAAATATAATAGCCAGAATAAAAACATCAGTAAGAACGTTGCAAAATGTTATTGAAGAAATTTCCCAGAAAATAAGGAGAGAAAAAAATAAGAAAATTATGGAATTATTTCAAGAAGTCCAAGGGTTCACTAATGGGAGTTCCAGAGAAAACAGATTTCTAGGATATAGCTTCCAGAGTCAAAGAACCAGTCAGGTGTCTGACATAACAAATTCTCACAAGCCATGACCCATCATCATAAAATTTAGGAGGACCAAATATTAAGAGCAGATTCTAAAACTGTCTTGAGAACAAGCAGGTTACTCACAGAGTTTTGGAGTTTTGTAAGGAAGTCCGTGGACATCTCAAATCGAAACTAGGATGTAAGAACAATGTCTGGGAAGAAGGCAGAGTAGAAGTTCCAGTAACCTGCCTTTCCACCTAACAGCTGTTGAGCAGGCAGCAACCCTCTTGAGTAACTGTTGTGGAACTCTGGACTTATGCAGGGGAAATCTGGATGAAGATACTGGTAAATTTTTGGAATTTTGGTGCATTTCAGCCTATTTCGTGTTGGTGACTACCATTCCTCAGTCTCCAGCCCCATGTATGCAGCAGTGGGAACAACTGGTCATATTGCTAGTCCAACTTGCTGGAATCTAGATGGGCAATAGGGACCTTGTCCTCAAAATATTGGGACTATAGGTTCTGACTGCTCTTTGCTCTTTTTGATCAGTGAGAGGTTAGCACACAGGCTGGTGGCAATTGTTTCAACCCCCATCAGCTGAAGTGGCTTCCATGGGGATTTATTTATATTATTAAAGATTATTTATTTATTTACTTGAGAGAGAGGGAGAGAGGGAGAGAAGCAGACTCCGTACCAAGCAGGGAGCCTGATGTAGGACTCTGTCCAGGACTCTGAGATCATGACCTGAGCTGAAGACAGACACTTAACTGACTGAGCCACGCAGGCACCCCAAGTGTTCCATGGAGATTTAAAGAGACAGTACTTCCCCCCCTCCCCTTTGGTAGCCAGACTTTTAAGGAAATATTTGTCAGGTTACTGGCTGACTGCAGAGATGAAGGAACAGAAACTTCAGTGACCACACGCAATAAACACACATTTTCAAATGTAGTTTGGAAAAGCCACAAATGGACTCCAGCCATCAACAAGCAAGATACAACAATTCCTGAGGAATGAGAAAATTAGAATTACTGCAACATAATACTCAAAATGTCCAGTTCTCAGAAAACTTACAAAACATACAAAGAGGAAAATATGACATATTCACAGAAAAAAAATTTGACACAAATTATCAATGAAGAAGTCTAGACATTAGAAATATTAGTCAAAGATGTCAAATCAATGGTCTTAAATATATTCAATGAGCTAAAGAAAACTATGGACAAAGAACTAAAGGAAATCAGAAAAACAATGATGGATGAGACTATGAATAAGGAGATAGAAGTTGTAAAAGAAGGAACCAAAACTTGGAAGCAAGAAAGGTTTCCCTCAGTAGGTACATGGATGAATAAACAACAGTACATCCAAACAATGGAATTTATTCAACACTAAAAAGAAATGAGTTATCAGCCATGAAAACACATGGAGGAATCTTAAATGCATATTAGTAACTGAAAGAAGCTAAGTTGAAAAGGCTACTATGTGATTCTAGCTATATGATATTCTAGGAAAGGCAGAACCATACAAACTGTAGAAAGATGAGTGGTTGTCAGGGGCTTGAGGAGGGAGAAATAAAGGTGGAGAGCAGGAGATTTTATAGGGCATGAAAACTAATCTGTATGATACTATCATGGTGGATACATGACCTTATACATATTTGTGAAATCCCATAGATGGTACAACACCAAAGTAAATGTTTATGTAAACTTACGGACTTTGGGTGATAATGATGTATTAATGTAAATTCATCACTTGTAACAAATGTATCACTTTATTGCAGGACGCTGATAGTATAGGAGGCTGGGCATGTTTGGGAGTATGAGGTGTAGGGGAATTCTCTGTACTTCCCACTCAATTTTTCTGTGAGCCCAAAACTGCTCTAAAAATAATCTATTGAACAATAGAAACAAATGGAAATTCTGGAGTTGAAGAAAAGTCCAATAACTGAAATTTTAAAAAACTCACTAAAGGTGTTCAACAACAGATTTGAGAAGGCAAAAGAAAGGATCAGTGAACCTGAAGATAAAACAATTAAATTGTTTAGTCTGAGAAAGCAAACTTTTTTTTAAAAATGAGGACAAGTGAACAGACTCTGGGGGACTTGTGGAGCCTAATCAAACATGCCACCATAAGTTTATAGGAGTTTCAGAAGGAGAGAAAGAAAAGGACATAAACAATATTTGAAGAAATAATGGCTGAAAATTTCTCAAATCTTAAGAGACATAAATATACACGTTTAAAAATCTCAAAGAACTCTCAATAAGATAAATTCAAAGAGCCCATACTGAGACACATTGTAATAAAAACGAGGAAACACAAAGACAAAGAGAAAATTGTAAAACCTGAAACAGAGAAACAACTTGTCACTTACAGGTGATCTTTAAAAACAATCAACAGCTAATTTCTCCTCAGAAACCATGGAGGCCAGGAGTTGGTGGGATGATGTATGTAAAGTCCTGAAAGGAAGTATTTGCCAACCAAGAATTATATAGCCAGCAAAACTATCCTTCAAGAATGAAGGGAAAATTAAGACATTTCCAGATAAATAGAAGCCAAGGGAGTCCATTACCCTCATTCATTACACCTGCCCAACATGGAATGCTAAAGGGAGTCCTTTTTGCAGAAATGAAAGTACCCTAGACATAGACACAGTCATAAAAACAGATAAGGAACATTGGTAAAGATAACTACATAGGTAATTATAAAAGCCAGTATTATTGTACTTTTTGAGTGATTTGTAACTCCTCTTTTTTTCCCTATATGATTTAATGAAACAGTGCATGAAATAATGACTATAAATCTATGTTAATGGGCATAAAATGTATAAAAAGGTGGGGTGCCTGGGTGGCTCAGTTGTTAAGCATCTGCCTTCCATTCAGGTCTTGATCCCAGGGTCCTGGGATCGAGGCCCACATTGGGCTCCTTGTTCGGCAGGAAGCCTGCTTCTCCCTCTCCAGCTTCCCCTGCTTGTGTTCCATCTCTTTCCATCAAATAAATAAATAAAATCTTTTAAAAACTGTATAAAGAGGTTATCTGTGACAATAACAATATAAATAGGAAGGAACAGAGATATAAGAAGATAATATGTGTATTATTGAAACTAAGTTAATCTTCAAATCAAGTTTTTATGAGTTTAAGATTTAATTGTAATCCTTAAGATAACCACTAAGAAAATAACTTTAAAAAATACAAAAGAAGAAAGAAAAGGCAAATCAAATATTACACATGAGTAACTAACTAGATACATAAAAAGATAGCAATGGAGGGATAACAAGACAACAAACATATAAAACATACAGCAAACAGATAAATGAGAGAAGAAAATCCTTTTTTATTAGTAACTACATCAAAATAAATGGACTAAATTTCTCTATTAAAAGGCAGAAATTCAGGGCGCCTGGGTGGCTCAGTGGGTTAAGCCTCTGCCCTTGGCTCAGGTCATGATCCTGGGGTCCTAGGATCGAGCCCTGCGTTGGGCTCTCTGCTTGGTGGGGAGCCTGCTCCCCCGCCCCACCTGCCTGTCTGGCTACTTGTGATCTCTCTCTGTCAAATAAATAAATAAAATGTTAAAAACAAATAAACTTTAAAAGACAGAAATTGGCAGATCGTATTTAAAAAGAAGAGAGTCTCCATCTATATGCTGTCTACAAGAGACTTTAGATAAAAAAAATAAAGAGATTGTACAAAACAATCTTACAATGAGATTGTAAGTAAAAACAGTGGATAAATATATTCCATGCAAAAAATAGCCAAAAGAGAGCTGAGGTGGTATTATTATTGTCAGACAAAATAGGCCTTTAAGCAAAAGTTATAAGAAACAAAGATTATAAGGTTATAAGAAACAAAGAAGGACAAAATATATCAATAAAAAGTTTGACCACAATAAACATACATGCACCTAATAATGGAGCCCCAAAATATACGAAACAGAAATTAACAGAATTGAAGGGAGAAAAAGATAATTCTGCAGTAATATTTGGATATGGCAATACCCACTTTCAGGAATGGATAGCAGAACCAGGCAAAAGATTAATAAGGAAATGGAGGACTTGAATGATACTATAAAGCAGCTACAAATAAACACTATAAACCAATGATGTATAACGAACATACACAGTGCGCTACACTCAACAACAGCAGAATACATGTTCTTCTCAAGTGTGCATGGAATATTCTCTATGATAGACCATATATTACATCATAGGGGCACCTGGGTGACTTAGTCCGTTAAATGTCCAACTCTTGATTTTGGCTCAGATCATGATCTCAGGTTATGAGATCATGATCTCAAGTTGTGAGATCAAGTTGGGATCCACTGGGCGTGGAGTCTGCTTAAGAGTATCTCTCTCCCTCTTCCCTTCTGCCTCTTCCCCCTTCACTTTCTTTTAAAATAAAAAACAAGGGGCGCCTGGGTGGCTCAGTGGGTTAGGCCTCTGCCTTCGGCTCAGGTCATGATCCCAGGGTCCTGGGATCCAGCCCTGCATCGGGCTCCCTGCTCGGCGGGGAGCCTGTTTCCTCCTCTCTCTCTGCCTGCCTCTCTGCCTACTTGTGATCTCTCTCTCTCTCTTTCTGTCAAATAAATAAATAAAATCTTTTAAAAAAATAGGAATTCTCAAATCGTAACCTAACTGTACACCTTGAGGAACTAGAAAAAGAAGAGTGAACTAAACCCAGAGATATTGGATGGAAAGAACTAATAAAGATTGGAGTGGAGATAAATAAAATATAGAACCGGAAAAACTGTACTACAGATAATCAACAAAACTGAACGCTTGTTCTTTGAATAGATTAACAAAATTGACAGACCTTAACTAAACTAACTAAGAAAAACAGAAGACTCAAATTACTAAAGTCAGAAATGAAAGTGGGACATGAAAAGATGCTCAGCATCACCCATCATCAGGGAAATGCAAATCAAAACTACAATGAAATATCACCTTACACTTGTCAGAATGGTTAAAATAAAAAATACAAGAAATAGGAACTGTTGGTGAGGATGTGGAGAAAAAGGAACCCTCTAGCAATATTGGTGGGAATAAAAATTGGTGCAGCCACTGTGGAAAACAATATGGAGGTTCCTTAAAAATTAAAAATAGAACTACTGGGACGCCTGGGTGGCTCAGTGGGTTGGGCATCTGCCTTCGGCTCGGGTCATGATCTCAGGGTCCTGGAATCGAGCCCCGCATTGGGGTCTCTGCTGGGCGCAGAGCCTGCTTACCCTCCTCTCTCTGCCTGCCTCTCTGCCTACTTGTTATCTATCTCTGTCAAATAAATAAGTAAAATCTTTAAAAAAAAAATAGAACTACCTTATGATCTAGGAATTGCACTACTAGGTATTTACCCATATATATATATATGTATATATATAAATGCAAAGGGATACATGCACCTCTGTGTTTATTGCAGCATTATTTACAATAGCCAAACCATGGAAGCAGACCAAGTGTTCATGGATAGACAAATGAATATGTGGTATATATCGACAATGCCATACAACTCAGCCATAAAAAAAGAATGAAATCTTGCCATTTGCGAAGACATGGATGGAACTGGAGAGTATTATGCTAAGCAAAATAAGTCAGTCAAAGAAGGACAAATACTGTATGATTTCACTAATATATGGAATTTAAGAAACAAAACAAATGCACAAAGGTGAAAAAAAGAGAGAGAGAGGCAAACCAAGAAACAGACTTAACTATGGAGAACAAACTGTTGGTTACCAGAGGCAAGGTGGGTGGGGGATGAGTGAAATAGGTAATGGGGATTATACAGTACACTTACCATGATGAAAATAAAATAAAATGGAAAAAAAGAGATAAAAAATGAAAGTGGGGATATTACTACAGATTTTACAGATTATGAGAATACTATGAGCAATTATACATCGAACCAATTGAGTAACCTAGATAAACAGACAAATTCCTAGAAACATACAATTTACAAAAACTGACATGAAAAAGGAATATCTGAACAGTCTTATATGTAACAAGTAAGAAGATCGAATCAGTAATCAGAAACCTCTCAGTGAAAAGCCCATGAGCAGATAGTGTCACTGGTGAGTCTGATGAAACACTTAAGAGAAGAATTGACACTAATACTTCTCAGACTCTTCTAAAAAAATTGAAGAGGAGGGAATACCTCTTAAGTCATTCTATGAGGTCAGCATTACACTGCTACCAAAGCCTCAGAAAGACAAAATAAGAAAAGAAAATTACAGACCAATATGTCTTATGAACACAGATGTAAAAATTCTCAACAAGATATTAGCAAATAAATTCCAAAAGCTATATTAAAAGGATTCTACACCACAAAAAAGTGGGATTTTCTTTTCTTGGAATGCAACAATGGTTCATTACACAAAAACTAATCAGTGTAATATACCACATTAAAAGAATGAAAAGAAAAACTGTATGCTCATCTCAGTTGGTGCAGAAAAAGCATTTGACAAAATCCAAAACCTTTCCATGATCAAAAAAATAAAAAAGTAAAGCAAAAATAGGAGAACATTTCCTCAATATGATTATAGCCATATATGAAAAACTCACAGCTGACATCCTACTCAATTGTGGAAGACTGAAAGCTTCCCTCCTAAGAGCAGCAACAAGACAAGAATGACCACTTTCACTGCATCAATTGAACCTAGTACCGAAAGTTCTAGCTAGAGCAATTAGACAAGAAAAAGAAATAAGACATCTAAATTGGAAAGGAGAAAGTTAAATTATCTCTGTTCACAGATAACGGGATCTTATATGTAAAGTCCCTAAAAGCTACACACATACACACACACACACACACACACCCTTATTGGAGCTAATGGTAAGTTGTAGGATAAAATCAAAACACAATTTTATATATATATTTGCAGCAAACAATTCTAAAAGGAAATTAAGAAAACAATTCCATTTACAAAGGCATAAAAAAAGATTAAAATGCTTAGAAATAATCTTAACCAAGGTAGCAAAAACACATTCACTGAAAAACTACTAAACATTACTGAAATTAAAGAAGACTTAACAAGGACATCCTATGTTCATGGACTGGAAGATATTAATATTAAGATGGCAAGATATTAATATTAAGATAGCAATACTACCCAAGGTGATCTACAGATTCAATGTAATCCTTAACAAAATCCCAGTAACTTTTTTATACAAATACAAAAATTCATCCTAAGACTTCATATGGAATTGCAAGGAACCCTAAATAAACCAAAACAACTTTGAAGAATAAGAATAGTTGGAGGGGGGCACCTGGGTGGATCAGTGGGTTGAGGCTCTGCCTTCAGCTCAGGTCGTGATGTCAGGGTCCTGGGATCAAGCCCCGCATTGGGCTTTCTGCTCGGCAGGGAGCCTACTTCCCCCTCTCTCTCTGCTTGCCTTGCTTGTGATCTCTCTCTCTCTCTCTCTATGCCAAATAAATAAATAAATAAAATCTTAAAAAAGTAAAAATTTTTTAAAAAGATGGGTTGAAGGACCAGCACTTCCTGATTTCAAAACTTATTGCAAAGCTAAAGTAAATGGTTAAGCGGTATAATACTGGAATGATGACGGCCACCTGGAACAGTGGAATGGTACAGAAATGGACCAGAAATAAACTCTCACATAAACAATCCATTGACTTTCAACAGGGGTCCAAAATATTTCAGTGGGGTAAGGACAATTTTCAATAAATGGTGCTGAGAAAACTGTATATCCACATGTGAAAGAATGAAGTTGAACCCTTACCTTACAATATATGCAAAAATTAACTTAAAATGCATCAGAGACCTAAAGATAAGGCTGAAACTATAAAACTTTTAGAAGAAAAGAGGGGAAAGTCTTCACGGATTCAATCTGGCAATGACACTTTTGATACAACACCTAGATAAACTGGATTTCATAAAAACTTAAAACTTCTGTGCATATCAAGAGAGTGAAAAATGGGAGCTCACAGAATGGGGGCAAATATCTCTGATAAGGGATTAATATGCAGAAGATATAAAGAACTATCAAGACTCAAGAACCAAAATAAAAACAAGTTAAGCCAAAAGGGACAAAATACTTGAATTGACATTTCTCCCAAAGAAGACATCCAAATGGCCTATAAGCATATAAGAATACTCATCATCATCAGTCACTAGAAAAATTCAAATCAAAACTACAGTGAGATATGTTCATTCATGTTCATTAGAATGGCTATTTTCAAAAAAGGAAAAAATAACAAGTGTTGAGAAGAACATGGAGGAATCGGACCCCTCATGTATTGATTATGGGAATGCAAAAGGCGGCAACCACAATAGAAAACAATTTGGCAGTTCCTCAAAAAGTTAAATACGGAGCTAACGTTGGGCCCAGCAATTCCAGTTCTAGGAATACACCCCAAGGAACTCAAAACAGCGATTCAAACAGACACTTGTACACCAGAGTTCACAGCAGTGTTATTCACAATAGCCAAAATGTGGAAAGCCCAAGTGTTTATCATTAGATGAAAGGATAAGTAAAAAGAGCTATCTACACTGGAATATTATCCAGTTATTAAAATGAGTGAAGCACTGACACATGGAGGAACATGGAAGAACTTTCTAGATCTTATACTTAGTGAAATAAGCCAGCCACAAAAGAACAAACATTGTGTGATTCCACTTGAGTGAGGGACCCAGACCAGGCAAGTTCATAGAGGCAGAACGCAGACTAGAGATCACCAGGCACTGGGGGCGGGGCAGGGAACTGGGAGGATGAAAAGTTTTGGGTAGATAGTGGTGATGGTTCCAAAACATTGTGCATGTACTTAACGCCACTGAATTGTACACTTAAAAATGACTAAAATGCTAAATTTTATTCTGTATATTTCACACACACACACACATAAAAAGCAAACCAGAAGGAAAAGATAGGGAAAAATGCTCCAAATTTATGATAGAAATATTTTCAGTCTAGGGCGCCTGGGTGGCTCAGTGGGTTAAGCCGCTGCCTTCGGCTCAGGTCATGATCTCAGGGTCCTGGGATCAAGTCCCGCATCGGGCTCTCTGCTCAGCAGGGAGCCTGCTTCCTTCTATCTCTCTCTCTGCCTGCCTCTCCGTCTACTTGTGATCTCTCTGTCAAATAAATAAATAAAATCTTTAAAAAAAGAGAGAAATATTTTCAGTCTAGAACACTGCATGTTATTAATCAAGTATGGGGTCAAATAAAGATGTTATGAGACACAGAAAGTCTCAAAAACGTTTATCTTCCATCCATGCACCATTTCCTGGTGAGCTACTGGGGTATATGCTCCATCAAATGTAGGGAGTAAACAAAACAATGGGGAGAGGGGGAGAAAGAGTGGTTCCATCTCAGCAAAGAGATGAAGTTAAAATTCTCAGAATGATGATGAAAGAAGTCTCTGGGGACAGCATTTATAGGCCTAGAGGGAATCCTCTCCCAGGTAAAAAAGAAAAGAGGGAAGAAAGGTCTCCGATGAAAACGTTGAAATAATAGACAAGTGAGTATGTTTGGCCAACTGACAGGCTGAGCTTGTCACAGAGCTGCGGATAAATTACTGATACACACAGAGAAAACTGAGGCACTATGAAGCCCAGGGAAATCATAGAACCCATATGGTTCTGCTGGGAACAAAATCCACAACATCATAAATGTGTGAGCAACATTCCATGAGTAACTCAGAGACTTTGAATTATGAGTAACAAATGTTACTCATTTGTGTGAGTGGAGATAGCCATTAGACCACTGTCAATGAACAAAGGCAATACTGGGACTTACAAGAGACGATGAATAAAAGGAAGAACAAAACTCTAGAGCATTTTACGTTTGGGGGCAACTGATTAGCTGACAGCAAAGAGAGCAGTCTATCCTTGAACAGCTGGGTTGGCTGAAGGGATCCAAAGGAATTTGTGTCGTTGAGGGACTCAACAGCACAATGTGCCAGGCTGGCTGAGTACACTGCTGTTCCTGTTCCATCCGTCATCAGGTCAGTTCCATTGTCTGTATCAGACGTGCTCACAGTCTCCATGGGTCTAACTAAAGGCAGAGCTCTGGGAGACTGGGTGGAGGAGAGGTTGTGCATACACAGAGGGTGATGTAAGAATTGAGTTCTTGTCTTACAAAGCAGGAAGTTAATACATAGTATATAAAATTGGAAAGTCAAGAACTAGCACTGTATGCTTATTATATTCTGAGACTCTTTGAGAGTGAGCCCAGGGAAGCTATCAGGTAGCAAGGGCTGGGAACCACTGGACTATGTATCCCGGGCCCAGCACTTCCTAACTGTGTGGCCTTGGGCAGAACGTCACCTCCTGGAACCCCAGTGTCCCCATCTGTAAAATAGGGATGTTATTGTTTACTTTATATGGACAATGTGAACATTTCATGCATGGCAGCTGCTTTGCCTGGCATCGTACTGGACTATTAGTAAAAGGTTAACCTTCTGAGCTATTGCCCTTATTAATACTTCCGCTCCTTGCAATATGGAGTACTGTGCTGGCCAAGGCCTGGACCTGAGTCAAGGGAAAAATAAAAGGGCAAATTCCTGCCTAAGGGCCTAAGACAACACCATATCTCTCTCTATGGTGGGGAGAGAGTCCCATCCCCATGAGAAAGGAACAGGAGGGATGTAAAATCTCAGGTCCTCATTCTGACTCTTTACAATTTTGTCAAAAAAATCTTGAATTGAAAAGAAAGGACAAAAACATCTTCAAGATGGGAGGAATTTCTCATCCAGTCTTTAAGTCCACACAGTGTGAACTGGGGGCCTTGAGCTAGGCTGTCACTGGTGGGGTGAGGTCAGGAGGGGATTCCAATGTGAAGAGATGGGGTGCGTGTCCTGGAGGAGGTCACAGCCTGACACCTGGGGCACCCGCAGGAGAACAGGCAATGACCACTTACAACCTCGCTTTTATTTACATGAAGAAGAAGGAAGAGGAGGTAGAGGGGTTGGGGTGGTGGGAGAGGTAAGAGGACAAGGTGAGGGGAGGAGACAAAGACGGGAATGAGAAGGTGGCTTTTCATTTCAGTTCATTGTAACTGATTTCCTACCAGGCTCTTCTGAAATACTGAACACAGGTCGGAGACTGACCTCAGCCAGCGCCCCCACCCCAAACTACCTTTCAGAGATTCTCAGGGTGGTGAGCCCACGGTCCCCACACAGGATTTAAGTCAGAACTAAATTGGGTCTTGGGACTCCTAGTCAAGTCACTTTCTCAGTTTTGGTTTATAAAAAGAGAATGACCATTTCTACCTATTATAATTTTTGCCCCCTGTTAGCTCATTTTGAAAATTGATTTGCCACAGTTCAGTGGCTGAACTTTGAGAGAACCGAAGTGCGTGTGGTGGGGAAACCACAGCTCTGGGTCACCACTGAATCACCTTGGGAAAGGGCACACAACCTCAGCTTTCCTTATCTGCAAAGTGGAGGATATAGGCTTTCCTCTGCAGAGAAAGTTCTCGCAAGGATGTGCCTGTGACATGCATGTAACTGGCCTGAGACACGGCTGCTAAGTGGTGGTTACTTGTCTGATACAAGTGATACAAAATATAATGGATTAATTATAGTCACAATTATAATCATTTTATAGTAATATAAAATCATAGAATCTCTTATAATGATAGAATATTTTTATTAATAATGGTATATCCTCGAATTAGCCCTCCAGGCCTGGGAACTTCTCCCGCAACCTCAACTTGTAGCTTAAGCATCATAATTTTCTAAAAACACTTGCCCCCATAACTGTTTTATCCTCTTGCCTCTCCTATCCTCTGAGCTGTCTCACAGGTGTCTTCCTGGATGACCTTGTGGTCTGAGCATGTCTACCTGGTCATATTTCTTGTTTTGTAACTTACATTTGAAGGTGTAGCCATTCTGCCTCATTTCACTGTCTCATTCATCTCTGAGTCTGTGCTTTCCATAATACCAGGACATAGTAGGTAAATGCTCATAAATGACCTTGCACATTGCTGTCCTCAGTAAAGACTTGTGGAATGAAAAGCAGTCTCCATTTTTGCACTGTGTTATAGACAGCTGGGCTGGGACAATATTCAAGTTTTACTCTTCCCCCTCTCCTGCCTGCATTTCCTCCATTCAAGTAGGACTCAGGGCAGAGGTGTCCTGGAGTGGAGAGATGGAAAAGCAAAAATCTTGGTTTTTACTTTTAAAACTTAGGGGAGAGGATTCCTGGAATAGACAAAGTAAGTGGACCAGAAACCAGCACAGGAAATAATTTCATATATACACACACATACACACATATATACACATATATACATGTGCATGTATATATGTAAACAACTTCACATATACATATATGTGTGTGTGTATATATATATACATATATATATATATATATATAACAAAAACAAAACCACCAGCCCAAAGATTTAAGTGTGAAAAAGAATAAAATTACAAAAGTTCTAGGGGAAAAAATGCCCTGATATTTCTTTGTGACCTTGGAGTATGAAAGGCCTTTCTAACTATGACCCCATATCCAAAATCCATAAAAGAAAAGACTGATAAAACAGACTTCACAGAACAAGCAAACAAAAAAACCCCAAACATGACCAAAAATGCCTTCAGAAAAGTCTAAAGGCAAATAGAAAGTGAGAACAAAACATTGCAGTTCATATCTGTAAATAGAAGGGGAAAAGCCAGTTACCCAATAGAAAACTGAGCAAACACAGTGGACAGTTCACAGACAGGGAAAAACATCATAAAGATGTCTGGTTCATTCCAAAGACAACTGTGCTGATACTATCTTCCCTTTAATGGACTTAAAAATCCAGATGCTTAATAATACCTTCTAATGGCAAAGTCATGAGGAAACTGGCACTCCAGTTCAGTATGAAAAGTAGAGTGGGTAGTTAGGGACAACCCTCGTGGAGGGCAATTTGGCAACATTTGTCAAAATTACTGATGCATTTACCAGTGATACAGTGATTAAACTCTGGGATTTATCCCAGAGTATGAAATAATAAATTCACTGCAGCAATGTTTGTAATAGCAGAAGATTGGTAAAAACTGAAATGCTCATCAATAGAGGACTGAATGAGTAAATTATAGTATGCTTGTATACAGGACTACATGCATCTCTAAAAAAAGAATTACAAAGCTCTTTATATATTGCTATGAAAAGAACTCTAAGATATATTATGTGGAAAAACAAAAACAAAAATAAATAGTGTACATAACAGCATAGTTCATAGGGTTGGACCTACCTTCCTTCCTTTTTGCAAAAAAAGGGAAAGTTCAAATCTGTAAGTGTTAGCATATATACAAAGAAACATTATAAAGAAATACAAGAAACAAAAAAATGGTGTTTTAAATAAAAATCTTAGGAATAAATTTAACAAAAGAGTGCCAAACTTGTGTACATTGAAAACTACAAAACGTTTTTGACAGAAATCTTAAAAAACCTAAATAAATGGAGAGACATCTCATGTTCATGGATTGAAAGACTTAATATTGTTTAAATGGCAATACTCCCCAAATTATTCTACAGAGTCAATGCAATCCTAATAAAAAAATCACAGCTGACTTTTCTGCAGAATTTGACAAGCTGATCCTTAAATCATATAGAAATGCAAGAGACCCAGAAGAGCGAAAGCAATCTCAAAAAAGAAGAACAGTTGGAAAACTCACAGTTTTCAATTTCAAAACTTACTACAAAGCAATAGTAAATAAGACAGTGTAGTACTGGCATAAAGATAACCATAGACCAATGGGATAGAATTGAGAGTCCATAAATAAAGCCTAACATTTATAGTCAATTGATATTCAACAAGGGTTTCAAGACAACTCAATGGGAGAAAGGATAGTCTTCAACAAAGATTGCTGAGACAATAGGATAGACATGTGTAAAACAAGAAATTTGGACTCCTAGAGCACCTGGGTGGCTCAGTGGGTTAAAGCCTCTGCCTTCAGCTCAGGTCATGATCCCAGGGTCCTGGGATCAAGCCCTGTATCGAGCTCTCTGCTCGGTGGGGAGCCTGCTTCCTTCTCTCCTTCTGCCTGCCTCTCTGCCTACTCGTGATCTTTCTGTCAAATAAATAAATAAATCCTTTCTTTAAAAAAAAAAGGAAATTTGGACTCCTACATCCCACCATACCCAAAAATTAACTCCCAGTGATCATAGATCTAAATGTAAGAGCTAAAATGATAAATTTAGAAGAAAACAAGTGAATCTTCATGCTTTGGGGTTAGGCAATGACACCAAATGCATAAATGGCTACAGAGAAGATTGAGAGATTGGACTTTATCAAAATTAAACACGTTTGTGTTTCACAGAATACTATCAAGAAAATAAAAGGACAATCCACAGAGGGGGAGGAAATATTTGCAAACCATATATATGTTGGAGGATCCAGAATATATAAAAGAATGCTTATAATCGAATAGTGAAAAACAACCCAATTTAAAAATAGGTTAAGGAGTTAGACATTTTTCCAAAAAGATAATGTGAATGGCTACTAAGCTCATGAAAAGATGGTCAACATCACGTGTCAATAGGGAAATGCAAATCAAAACCACACTGACATACATACTAAAATGACTATAATGAACAAAGGGATAATAACACGTGTTCCTGAGGATGTGGAGTAACTAGAACCCTCATACAGGAAGCAAGAGTATCAAATGGTACAGCTACCGTGGAAAACAGTTTGGTAGTTCCTCAAAGTGTTAAGCAGAGAATTGCTCTAAGACCCAGCAATTCTGCTCCAAGACAAATGAAAACATGTCCACCCAAATACTTGAACACGAATGTTCATGGCAGCATTATTCATAATAGCCAAAAAGCAGAAACAACCCAAATGTCCATCAATTGACGAATGGATAAAATGTGGTATATCTATTAAATGGAATATTAATGGGCCATAAAAAGGAAAAAAGTGCTGATATATACTACAAAATGAATGAAGCTTAAAAACATCATGCTAGGAGGAAGAAGGCAGTTTGCAAAACACCACATTAGATTTTTTTTAAGATTTTATTTATTTATTTGACAGAGAAACAGAGAGAGATTGAGAGAGCACAAGCAAGGGGAGCAGCAGGCAGAGGGAGAATGAGAAGCAAGCTTCCTGATGAGCAAGGAGCCCGATGTGGGGCTCGATCCCAGGACCCTGGGATCATGACCCGAGCCAAAGGCAGGCGCTTAACCCACTGAGACACCCAGGTGCCCCACATTGGATTTTTTTTTTTTAAGATTTTTATTTTATTTACTTGACAGAGAGAGACACACCGCCAGAGAGGGAACACAGGCAGGGGGAGTAGGAGAGGAGGGAGCAGGGAGCCTATTGTGGGGCTTGATCCCAGGACCCTGGGATCATGACCTGAGGTGAAGGCAGACACCCAACGACTGAGCCACCCAGGTGCCCCAATTGGATAAAACCACATTCGATTTTTATAAAATTGTCCAAAACAGGAGCTTAAGTGTGTCTGGGTGGCTTAATCGGTTGAGTGGCTGACTCTTGACTCTGGCTCAGGTTTCGAGCTTAGGCTCTTGGGATGGAGCCCTGTATCTGACTCCGTGCTTAGCAGGGAATCTTCTTGAGGGTCTCTCTCTCCCTCTTTCTCTGCCCCACTCTCCAAATAAATAAAGAAATCTTTTTAAGAAAAATACAGGCAAATCTGGGGCACCTGGGTGGCTCAGTGGGTTAAGCCTCTGCCTTCGGCTCAGGTCATGATCCCAGTGTTCCCGGATTGAACCCTGCATTGGGCTCTCTGCTCAGCGGGGAGCCTGCTTCCTCCTCTTTCTCTTCCTGCCTCTCTGCCTACTTGTGATCTCTGTCTGTCAAATAAATAAATAAAATCTTTAAAAAGAAAAAAAAAGAAAAATACAGGCAAATCTGTAGAGACAGAAAACAGATTAGTGATAATCTAAGGCCTGGGGTGAGGAGGAATGGAGAGTGTGAGGTGATGAAGATGTTCTAAAATTAGATCATAGTGCTGATTGCATCAGTCTGCAAACACACTCCGTATCATTGCCTCGCACACTTTAACGGGGTAAACTGTGTGACATGTAAAGGATATGGCAGATAAGGCTATTTCTTTCCAGGGAGGCAGGAACTAGGCAGCTGAAGGACGGAGAGAGAAGGAAGACTTCATATTGTCTACCTTTTTATACTTTCTGTACTTCCGGTGTGTGACCACTATCTACTCAACACACAGATTGAAAATACAAAAGGATTTGGGGTGCCTGGGTGGCTCAGTGGGTTAAAGTCTCTGCCTTCGGCTCAGGTCATGATCCCAGGGTTTTGGGATTGGGCTCTCTGCTCCATGGGGAGCCTGCTTCCTCCTCTCTCTCTGCCTGTCTCTCTGCCTACTTGTGATCTCTGTCTGTCAAATAAATAAAATCTTAAAAAAAAAAAAAAGGTAAAAGAAAAGAAAATACAAAAGGATCAAACAAAATTAGAGAGGACTCTGACCCTTCCCTCATTTGGGGAGAGGAGAAGGAGGGTGCTGCTGCCGCCCCAGCACACTGTGAAGTTATGGGTGGGGGGCTTCTGGGTTAGATTGGACAGGGCAGCCCTAGAGAGCTTCTGAGACATACTCGTGGTCTGGGTGCCACCAAGCTGTGGGACCTGACAGGGACCCAATTGTGCCATGCCTGCTCCCCACTCCTCCACCATGACCTGGATCTACAGAACATTCCAGAACCAGCATCCAGCCCCCCAAAGAGCCAGGAAAACCCCAAGACTGACACCAGCCTGGCAGAATAGAACCTCGAGAAACTTCTGTTGACATAGAGGGAAGAAGGGAGAACCCCTTGCACGCCTGGTTTTGAGGCTCACACCCCCACCTCCTACACCCTGAGACCCAAGAGCAGCCAGGGGGATGATGGTCGGATCCCTCTGCCTGGGATTTCTCGTGTGCTTGGCTTAAGAGGTTCTGTACCAAGAAAGACGTCTGTGGTCACATTAGTTTGGAAAATGCCAGATTAAAGAAACCCAAAGCTTTTTTAACTGCAGCCCTTCTCCGAGCCTTTGCTTGGGACTCCTCAAGAGGGGCTCTAGCAGGTTCAAAGCCCGTTTGAGGTTCTGAGGGACATCTGGTAGGGCAGAGGCTCTTCTTCATAGTAAAGCTGAGGAAACAGAGCCAGGGAAGGTAAAAGGCTCATCCAAGCTCACACAGGGAGTCTGTGAACACCGGGGAGCTAGAACCCTGAACTCCAGGCCGGGGCGGATTCTGGGGCACATGGCAGCCACGCTCAGTGCCCCGTCATGGTTCTGACCAATTCCGGGCCCGTGGTCCTGGGGGCCCGGGCAGTTTCAGCCTGAGTCAAGGTGGCCTCTGGCCCTTGCCTGCTCTGAAGGTCTTAGAAATTTTATACATTCGAGCCCTTAGCTGGGGACGTGTCTGGGGACAAGGTTAGTAGGTTTAAAAAGGAATCAGAGAAAAGATGTGCTCCCTGCCTGATAGGAGCAGGACAGAGCGGGAGGCAGCAGTGCATGAACCCAGACCAGGCCACCCAGGGCCCCGAGGAGCCCCTCAAACCCACCCTTGGGGTCCCCTCTGCGCAGCACAGACTTGGATCCTTCCACTCCAGCAAACTATGCTTCCTGGTTCGGGCCTTCAATGGGCCTTTAAAACCCTGATAAAAATTCTGCAGGGTAAACTATCCAGCTTCTTCAATAATAAATAGGAGGGGAGAAAGGGGAGACCAGAGGGGAACTGTTCTAGATTAAAATGTGTCATCAGGGGCACCTGGGTGGCTCAGTGGGTTAAAACCTCTGCTGGGGGCGCCTGGGTGGCTCAGTGGGTTAAGCCACTGCCTTCGGCTCAGGTCATGATCTCAGGGTCCTGGGATCGAGTCCCTCATGGGGCTCTGCTCAGCAGGAGCCTGCTTCCCTCTCTCTCTCTCTCTCTGCCTGCTTCTCTGTCTACTTGTGATCTCTCTCAGTCAAATAAATAAATAAAATCTAAAAAAAAAAAAAAAAAACCTCTGCTCAGGTCATGATCCCAGGGTCCTGGGATGGAGCCCCGCATGGTGCTTTCTGCTCAGTGGGGAGCCTGCTTCCCTTCCCCTCTCTCTCTGCCTGCCTCTCTGCCTGCTTGTGATCTCTGTCAAATAAATAAATAAAATCTTTAAAAATAAAGTGTGTAATCAAAGCCATAATGGGGGCGTAGTCAGATCCCGATTTGAACAAATCAACGGAAAAGACATTGATGAGACAGTTGGAAATTCTCAACACTGACCAGATATTTGGTAATACTAGAGGGGCGACATTCTATTTCTTTTTTTTTTTTTAAGATTTTATTTTTTTATTTGACAAAGAGAGGAAGAGAAGGATCACAAGTAGGCAGAGTGGCAGCTAGAGTGGGGAGGGAGAAGCAGGCTCCCTGCTGACGTGGGGCTTGATCCGAGAACCCTGAGATCGTGACCTGAACTGAAGGTAGATGCTTAACCGACTGAGACACCCAGGTGAACCTGGGGGCTGGGGGTGGGCTTCTTTTTCAAACTGGTCAGAGTTTGATTGTTAATTTTTTCATTTTTGTTTTTTAAAAGGCTTTTAGAGTTCAATGCTGAGGAATCCACAAATCAAACAATGCAGTGTTTGCTATTAGTTTTTAAATGATCCAGGGGGGCTGCTGGGGGAACACGGAAGGCATGGAAAGGGGGGGCCATATGTCGATAATCCTCAAAGCTGGAGGATGTATGCAGAAGCTGCATTAAACTCTCCTCCGCACTTTGGCTTCAAAATAAAATACTTTTTAAACCTCCTGGCCAACCTGGCTGAGGTGCCCTGGCCAGCTCGGGGTCGGGGGCATCTGGGATGGAATTTCTGCTTATGTGCTGATCTTCCAAGCTCCAGGCTCCTCTCCTGGGGTGCAAGGTGCAGACCCCCAAGGCCCCCTAACTTGGGGCTGTCCATGTGCTGAGGCGTGGGGCGACCCTCAGACTGCCCGAGCTTGCCTGTCTGCTGTGGAGGCCGTGCGCAGCAATCCCCATCGAATCCATGCAGGGTACCCCTGGCCGAGCCCTCTTTGCCCCCACTCACCCCCACCCAGCCACCTCCCCAGCTACTCACGCCACTGTTCCTGGCCCGCCCGGCTCCGGCCACCTTGCCTGCTCCAGCCCAAGCCGCTCATTACTCAGGACGTTTATTATTAGCCTGAGATTTGATTAGTGCCTGAGCTGCACTTCCTGGGTTTTCCCCCCAACCTGTAGGATGTAAATCAGCGGCACCCCCTCCCGCCCTGCACCTGTGTGTTAGGAGCTGAGGTGGGTGGCCTGGGACTGCTCGGAGTACCCGCCAGTGCCATCCATCTATGGAGCCCCCTCTGCGCCCTGCCCACCAGCACCCACAGAGCAGGGGAAGGACAGGACTGGCCCAGCCTTGGGGTGAGGTATAAACTGGTATGACCGCAAACTGGCCCTGACCCACAGCTTGGACCACAGCTTTTTCCAGCCCCATGGCACACGTTCCCAGCTGCAGCCAGCATGACCTCCAGCCTCCAAACATTGCTCAGCACTGCCCCTCTTCCTTGACACCCATTTCCTATTTCATTGCTGGGTCATCTCTTCCTGTTCTGGCTTCAGGCTCATCTGAGGGGCCAGCTCCTCCAGGAAGCCATCCCTGACTGCCCCAGGCCAGGTTAAATGCCCATTCTCTGTGCTTCCTAAACCCTATCAAAACTCTCAAGAAGTTGACACCCTGGGTTTGAACCTCAGTTTGGCTGCTTACCTGCAGGAAGCCTTTGGGGAAATTCCCTTAACTTCTCTGTGCCTCCGTCTTTTCTTCTCATGAGTGGGTATAATTGTACCCAGGTCACAGGTTGTTAGCAGAATGAAAGGAGTCACCACAGTTAAAGTCTTAGAACAAGTTCTTGGCACCTAGTAAGTTCTCAATAAACAGTGTGGAGGATTAGCACCATAGCCCCTAACACACTCTTGTAACACGTTTTCCACGTCTTCCCAACTCCCCGGAAAACTTTCTGGGGATTAAGACTGGATTGAGACAGGGATGCCTGGCTGGCTCAGTTGGTTAAGCGACTGCCTTCGGCTCAGGTCATGATCCTTGAGTCCTGGGATCGAGGCCCACATCGGGCTCCCTACTCAGCAGGGAGTCTGCTTCTCCCTCTGACCCTCCCACTTCTCATGCTCATCCTCTCTCTCACACTCTCTCTCTCAAATAAATAAATAAAATCTTAAAAAAAAAAAAAAAAGACTGGATTGAGCAGATTTTGAAGCCCAAGGCATTTAGGAAGGAAACTTGGAAGGATGGGAAAGAACCCGGCAGGTGGAGGGGAAGTGGGAGGGCATCCAGGGGGCAGTCAGGACAGTAGTGAGGGCAGGAGGGAGGAACACAGAAGGCTGACTTGGATAACAGTGAGTGCAGCAGAAGAGGAAACAGGGTTGGCAAACCTAAAAACTGCTCAATCTCAGTGATCAGAGAAATGCAATTCAGCAATGAAAAATGAATTTTCATCTTCCAGGGTGGCAAAATCTTCAAGTTCAGTAATACGGAGGGCTAGAAGGGACCTAGGGAAATGCTTTCTCGTGCCCTGCTGGAGGGAGGGAGTTGGTGCTACCATTTTGGAGGACAACCTTTCCGGGTCCATTAAACTGCACGACACACGTGCCATTCTTCTCCACATGCCACAGGTGCACGAGGACCTTCTCCACGTGCCACAGGTGCACCAGGGTGTTCACAGAGGCACAGTTAATAATAGGGAGCATCTGGGGGCGCCTGGGTGGCTCAGTCGTTAAGCATCTGCCTTCGGCTCAGGTCATGATCCCAGGGTCCTGGGATCGAGCCCCGTACTGGGCTCCCTGCTCAGTGGGAAGCCTGCTTCTCCCTCTCCCACTCCCTCTGCTTCTGTTCCCTCTCTCATTGTGTCTCTCTCTGTCAAATAAATAAATAAAAATCTTTTAAAAATAAAAAAATAACAAAAAGATAAAAAAATAATAGGAAGCATCTGAAAACAATATACATGTCCATCCAACGGAGGATGGCTGGATGAGGTACACAGGTCATAACCAGGAATATTATACAAAGTGTACAAAGCAGGAGCTAGATGATCGTCAAGACAAATCATGATACCCACCGTAAGATACCCTGTAGTAAAGATCACACATGGCAGCATTCTCTGTGTCCCCATACATATGAATGCATGCTAATGAAGTCTGATGGGACAAGCGTGGTGACGATGGTTGCCTCTGGGTAGGACAAGTGGGGACTAGGTTTGGCATAGATAGTCAAAGGGGACTTTAGCCCTATTTGTAATGTTTTAATTTTTACGCAGAGTAGATACTTATGTATTACTTGTGCCAGTGAAAAGTAACAAAACCAGACTCAGGCTGGCAGGGACTGGATTTGCGAGCCAGAGCCAATCAGAGATTGTGTGCCTAGGAATTTCCTGCCTGTTGAAGCGGGGCATGGCCAGAGTCACTGTCGGATGCCCTCAGTACACCTCCTCCTTACCTTCCTACCCAGGGCTGGGGCTCTCAGCAGCTCACAGAGCAGCTGGCTCCCAGGGGGTTAGTTCTGACCGTTAGAAAGCTGTCTCTGTCTACTGAGCGGACCGTGCCTTCCAGAAACAGACCTGCTGGGCTGACGGCTACTCTCTGAAGCCACATGCGTTTGCTTGCTCCATGAGATCCCACCCTGGAGTTTCAAAGCCAGCGTAGGTTAGGCGTGAAACAAAAGTCGAACAAGCTCCAATCTGACTTTTGGGCTGGCCAAGGATGGGAGGGTAGGGTTTCCTAATGTCTCATGGCTGATCACAGCTTGTTAATGCTTTTGTTCAACACCCTTTACAGGTAGTGGATTTTATTTGCTTTCTATTTTCTCTAATTAGAAATGTAATTTACATGCAGTGAAATGCATGAATTTTAAGTGTGCAGGTTAATCAGCAAGTTTAATATGTGCATACCCAGATCAAGACTTAGAACATTTGGAGCCCCCCAAAAGGCTCCCTCCCTGCCCCTTCCAGGCAGCACCCCCCCACCCTAGAATCTCCACCATCCGGACATCCAGCCCCAAAGATTCATTTTTCCCTGTTCCTGACTGTGTAAACAGGAACATACAGATGGGATTATCCACTTTTTTCTTCTGGCTTCTTAAGGCTGATAATAGATTTTATTAAACCAGGCAGACCAAAGCACATGTGACCCGTCCCTTCAGGACCACAGAATTACGAGGAATTTTATTATTACTGTTAACTGAGCTCGAATTTCATGACCCATGCAAATAGAATCCCTTCCTTCCTAGGCTCTCAGAACAGGTGTTGCAGGTTTCTGAACCTCATTCTGAAACCAGCCCTCTCTCAGAGCTCTCTCCCCGGGGGGACGTGGGATTCTAATTTTAAGCCCCACACTTAAAGGGGACAGAAGAATCTGGAACCTAGATTAGAGATACTTGTATACTTCCAGGTTTTGGAGCTGATACATTCAGATACCTAAACAGTTAAAACGAGCACATGGTAAAGAAAAATTCAAACAGTGTGAAAGGGAATATAGCAAAAAAGAAATTTCCCTTCCATCTAGATACTCTCAACAGCCCCTTTCCCTGCTCAAAGGCAGCCACTGTGACCAGATCTGGGTCACACAGGCTTCCAAGCAAAACCCTGGCATTTACATGCTTGCACGTGTCAAGGGAGGATGGATTTTTGCCTCTGTCCCCTCCCCATCCTGTGCACATTTTTTCGACACAATCGCTTGTTTATGCAGGTTCAATGCCCTATGAACATACGACCTTTCTTCACTGAAAATATATCCTTTATTGTTTTAAAGGAGTTCTTTAAATGCTCATTAGAAATAATAATAGTGAGCATTCCTGTAGCACTTACCAGGTTCCAGGCGCTGTTCTAAACTCTTTACATATGTTCATTTCATGTATATTTTATCTCTGTGTTTCATCAAACAGCCTGAATTCCCTAAGCGGATTACTTGGTGAGAGGAAACATTGTTACGTTGATCAAAATTTTCCCATGAGGCAGTTCCACCCTACGCAAGAACAGAGGAGATATTTTGGCCCCGAGAACCTCTACCATGCTGGGTGTCGTGGTCTCTCTGACGCTGTGGGTATCTGTCTCATCCACGCCTTGGCGTCTGCCAACCCCACCCCATCCCTTTGAGGCCATGCTGTTGAACCTTCTCTGGGAGAGTCCTAGAGGTAAGACAAAAGCAAGAGTATCCAAAAAAGGTCATTTCTTAGAAATGCAGTGAAAGCCCTGATTTTCATGATTGCAATTTACATATGCGACTCAGATGTGAATTTCCTCTTTCATTAGTGTACCCGGTCCCTCGATTTGTGCTAATTTTTCAGAAATGCTAAAGAGTTTTAGCAGAACATGCTTCGAAGGAGCAAACAGCAGTTTCCACAGCAAGAGCCATAAACTTTTGCGGGAAGGCCTAGTTTCTCTTTCCATTTAAAAAAATTTTTCCTTCAAAACTTTTTATTATGAAATTCAAAATTCAGAAAAAGGTTAAAAGTAGTAGAGAATGAATACCCACAAGATACAAACGTAGTGATCCAAAGGGGCACGTGCACCCGAATGTTTATAGCAGCAATGTCCACAATAGCCAAAATATGGAAAGAACCTAGATGTCCATCAACAGATGAATGGATCAAGAAGATGTGGTATATATACACAATGGAATACTATGCAGCCATCAAAAGAAAGGAAATCTTGCCATTTGCGACAACATGGATGGAACTAGAGCGTATCATGCTTAGCGAAATAAGTCAAGCGGAGAAAGACAACTATCATATGATCTCCCTGATATGAGGGAGTGGTGATGCAACATGGGGGCTTAAGTGGGTAGGAAAAGAATCCATGAAACAAGATGGGATAGGGAGGGAGACAAACCATAAGTGACTCTTAATCTCACGAAACAAACTGTGGGTTGCCGGGGGGAGGGGGGTTGGGAGAAGGGGGATAGGCTTATGGACATTGGGGAGGGTATGTGCTTTTGGGTAAATTGGAAGGGGAGATGAACCATGAGAGACTATGGATTCTGAAAAACAATCTGAGGGGTTTGAAGTGGCGGGGGGGTGGGAGGTTGGGGTACCAGGTGGTGGGTATTATAGAGGGCACAGCTTGCATGGAGCACTGGGTGTGGTGAAAAAATAATGAATACTGTTTTTCTGAAAATAAATAAATTGGAAAAAAAATATTCAATCCAGCGAGGTTTTTAACAAGTGATCACACTGGTACCTGTCTACAATCCGCTTTCCTGCTGAGATGCCTGGAAACCGTTTGCAGACAACGTGACATTCACTCCTTAGCCCTTAGACACGGAATTCTCTTCCACAGATTTAGCTTTACCGCACTTAAGAAAATCAGTAATAATTCAAAACACCATCTACTATCTAATCCATATATGGATTTCGCCAGCTGTCTTCTGCAGCTTTTCTTGGCTGCCTCTTTTGAATCAGAAGTCAGTGGAGAGGGGCGTCTGTCTGGGTAGCTCAGTCGGTTGAGCATCTGCCCCCAGGTCATGATCCTGGGGTCCTGGGATGGAGCCCCTGCTCAGGGGGGAGCCTGCTTCTCCCTGTCCCTCTGCTGCTCCCCCTGCTTGTGCTCTCTAGTTCCCTCTGTCAAATAAATAAAGATCTTAAAAGAGAGAGAGAGAGAGAGAGAAAGAAAACCCAGCCGAGGGTCACACATGGCATGTGGTTGCTATGTCTCTGTAGTCATTTGTTTGGGTCTAGAATTGTCCCCTCCCTTTCTCTCTTTTCTCTCTCTCTCTCTTTTTTTAAATTCAAGTAGCCAACATATAGTACATCAATAGTTTTTTAAAAGATTTTATTTATTTATTTGACACACACAGAGAAAGAGATCACAAGCAGGCAGAGAAGCAGGCAGAGAGAGGGAGGGAAGTAGTCCCCCCACTGAGCAGAAAGCCTGATTCGGGGCTCAATTCCAGGACCCTGAGATTATGACCTGAGCCGAAGGCACAGGCTTTAACCCACTGAGCCACGCAGGTGCCCCACATCATTAGTTTTTGATGTAGTGCTCAATGATTCATTTGTTGCGTGTAACACCCAGTGCTCATCGGATCACATGCCCTCCTTAATGCCCATCACCCAGCTATCTCATCCTACCCCTCTCCCCTCCAGCAACCCTCAGTCTGTTTCCCAGAGTTAAGAGTGTCTCATACTTTGTCTCCCTCTCTGACTTCTTCCCATTCCGTTTTCCCTCCCTTTCCCTATGATCCTCTGGGCTATTTCCTATATTCCACATATGAGTGAAGCCATACAATAATTGTCTTCCTCTGATTGACTTGTTTCCCTTAGCGTAATCCCCTCGAAGTCCACCCGTGTCCATGCAAATGGTAGGTATTCATTTTTCTCTTTTCTTTTCTCTTCTTTTCCTTTCTTTGGTTTGTTGGACATGGACTCAGCCTCAGTCTAACAGAATGTCCCACGTCGGCATCTCTGATGGTTTCCTCCCCTGTGCTTAATGTTCTTCTATCCCCCCGTGAGGCCCTGGGAGTGGGATGGTAGGTCTGCAAGCTCGCTTGGCTTTGGGTTCCCCATTTGGGGGTGAAGACATCCCAGGTGACAGGCTGTATTCCGTATTGATTCCGCTCAAGTGCTGCCTGGCGTCCCCTGTCCTCCACATGGTGATACCCAGCTGGGTCGCCTGTTCAGGAGGTGACACCAGATGTCTCCATGTAAAGGTGCCCTGCCCCCTCACAAATGCCAACCACGGGTGCCACTTGGCACCTTGGATACCCAGCTCCCTGACCACCGCTCGCTGATGGTCCTTGTCTGAGACAACTGTAACACTAGGAAAATGGTGACTCTCGAAACCTGTCATTCCTTCTGATTTCTTAGCCAGTGTTTTCTCTGACGGATTCTCTTTTTATTTCCCTTGTCAAAAAAAAAGATACAGACCATAGCCGTGCATGAGATAACAAAACCCGCATGTTCACCATCTAAAGTTACATGTTAACTGGATGGCATATTCACCGTCAAATTTTTCTTTTAAGAGAGAAAACATTGCAGCTCTGAAATGCCCCATCCCCTCGCCCGGCTTCTCCCCTCGCCAGACGGACGGCGATCATAGTATCACCATCATGAATGTGGCTCCATCTTCCAGGCTTATCTTTTTTTCTTTTTTTTTAAGACTTTATTTATTTATTTGACAGATGGAGATCACAAGTAGGCAGAGAGGCAGGCAGAGAGAGAGGAGGAAGCGGGCTCCCTGCTGAGCAGAGAGCCCAATGCGGGGCTCGATCCCAGGACCCTGGGATCATGACCTGAGCCGAAGGCAGAGGCTTTAACCCACTGAGCCACCCAGGTGCCCCCAGGCTTATCTTTATACCTTTGGACGGATGCGTTCATCTCTGAACAATACAGTGTATACCCGTATTTGGCATGAGGGGTTTTAAACTGTTTCATATACATGGCGTTCTGTCTCTAGCCTGATGTATTTTCCTGTTTCACCCAACATGCTTGAGATCGACTCCTGTTATCGTACAAAGCTAGCTCATCCTTTTAATGACTCTCTGGTTTTGCACATTCCACTTCCGCCCCTCCTGTGTTGAGGAACAGTTACTGACCCCTGGGAGAAGGAGCTGCAACCTACCTGAAGGCTTGCATTGCCTCACCGGGAAGGAGGGAACGCGGCATGCACTGCTCAGAGTGTCTGAGCTACAAGGGAACACCCAGCCTCCGAGAGACGTCTCATGTCCCTGAAGCCCACCCTAAGCCAGGGAGGTGCTGTATTAGCTAATATTCAGGGGGATATCATGGAAGGAATGTAATTATTCTCAATTCATAATGTCCCTATATTTGTATTAATAATCTTTGGCATGTTACTGGCACGTGTGAGTCACTTTAGAGATGTTATTTAATCCTCTCAGAAATTTATTATTATTATTATTATTAATTATTCCTATTTTACTGAAGAGGAGCCTGAGGGTCAGAGAGGTAAGTAATTTGTCTAAGGTCACAGAGCCGGTGAGTGATTTGCTTGAAGTGCCCAAACCCTTCCCGCCCCACACTCTTCCCACATGTCCAGATGGCTCCCAGAGAAAATAAAAGATTACTTGTTGCTGAAAGAAGAAAGGTTCTGGTTGTCCTGCCCTTCCCCTTGGCTATGAGTAGAGAAGTTTTTCTGTTAACCAAAAAGGGCAGCCTTGCAAATAGCTCCCTGGCTCACCAACGCAGGTTCTGGATCAGGGGACAGAGAAGGCGGCTTAAAGTCCTTCTTTGTCACTGCAGCTCAGGAAGGAGAGGTGAGTCGGTGATCTCTTAATCTTTCATCGTTTTTGGATCAGTTGGAATCAGGGAGTGGGGTGGGGAATGGAGCTCCATGACTCAACAATGGGGGAACTTCTACACATTAAGTTTGGGAGCAAAAAGAATCTCTGTCTCTCTCCAAGCCCTCTGTTGTACATGTGATGTTGGGCAGAGATGTTTACGGCCTTCTCCATTGTCATCCGGACTCTAGAAGAGAAGAATCTTACGGACATCGGTTCAAGCCTGCCCATTTTGTAGATGGGAAAGCTGAGGCATCGAAATCTCTAGTCTCTGGGCTGCTTGAGGGCACCAAGGTATGTGACTTGTCTCAGAGCCCCACAAAGTACTCCGCATACAATACACCTCTCACAAATATTTGTTGTGTGAGTACGTGGATGAACGAGAAGGTTGGAAATTCAAAACAAACAAGATTTGGGTTCCTTTGGGTTTGGTTGGGCGGTGGCCAATTTAAGGAAGGAAAATCGGTGAACCAGGTCCTTCGTGAGAAGGCCGTGGTGACTCAGCTAGCAGTCATGTTCACAGCCCACTGATTCCAGACCTGGGCTGAGGCTCCAGTTCAAGGCCAGGAACAGAATCTGCACGTGGCCCCACGCTGCCTTGCTCCGCTGCCTCCCTGCTATCCCTGCCCACCTCTCTCCCCTGCTCCCTCCAAGAGCCCTGCCAGACCCATTCCCACCTCTGGGTCCTGTGCCCCTGCCCTGAAATGATCAGCCACAGCTCCTCGTGAGGACTGTCTCAGCTTCTCAGGGAGGCCCTCCTGAGCACCCCAGCCAGCGCTCTCACCCCTTGGATCTGACTGACTTCCTTCTGGCATTGACATCCACTTAGAATGGGCTAGCTTGTTCGTGGGCTTGCGGGCAGCTCGTCTGCTCTACCTCCAGAAAGTAAGCACCAGCAGGCAGAGCTTCGTCCTGACATGAGCCGGTCCCCAGAGCTGTGCCTGGCACAGGAAAGGCACCCAAGAGGCAGTTGCTACACAAATGAGAAAGAGAAGGGGGCAAGCTGCTGACTCCTGGGTGAATGTCTCTGGCATTCCTTTTCTGTAAACAGTAGGAAACAAGCTGGAAAAGGGGCTTGGGTCCCACAGTGAAGGTGATAGTGTGTGTGTGGCGGCGGGGTAGGGGGAGGGGTGGGGGAATAGGAGAATGATAGGTGACCGCAGTTAGTTGAACTACTACTACTAATGCCAGGCACAAGATTTATTTTAAATTGCTTCATCCTTGGAATAAGGCGGATGCCACCAAGCCCCCCATTTTACAGGTAAGGGAGTTGAGGCTGAGAAAGACCAAGCATTTTACCATTGACAAGGATGGGGTAGAGCGGATTTTCTCCCACCAGTATCTGGCCCCAGGGCCCACAATGTTTCCAGTAGGTGCTGGGATGGCTGGGGTCCTTACACACTGTCCTCAAGCTCCAGATAGGGGCCTGAGCTCCTGCCTGACCCTGATGTTTTTCTGCCCTGGGGCCCCTGACCCTCTCAGGGAGGACGGGTGGGAGCAGAAGCAGAGTGGTTCACTCGATCAGTCCCCAAGCATTAATTGAACACCTACTGTGTGTAAGTGTGTACATCAAAACTCCCACGGTCATGGAGCTCAGGCGACAGAGGCAGATGGATGCCCACATAAGGAGATGACAGGAAGTCAGACTCTAATCTGTGCTAGGGTCAAGTGAGGTGGTAGGGTATGGAGCATGTAGGGTGTATGTGTGCTGGGGTGTGTGTGTTGGGGGGGCAGTGACAGGACAGGGCTACCCAGAACAGTGGCTAGGCAGCTTGTAAAGGTCTAGGTGAAGGGCAGTTCAGACAATTGGTACAGTTACAAGTGAGTGAACTTGGCATGCGAATGTAATAGAGAAAAAGGCCTGTGGGGGTGGATGTCAGAAGGAAGAGAAATGTTTACCAAATGAAGGAAAGATTCGAAATAAAGTGTTGAGCTCCCACAGCACCTGGCACGGAGAAATTCCTCCAGAAATATCTGAATTGAATTGAACTGAATTGAATTGAATTGAATTGAATTGAATCGAATCGAATCAATGCTTGGAAAAAAACAATTAATCTCCCATTTGCTAGCAAACCAAAACAATATACACCAAAGGTAGAAGGCAGATAGATGAGCCAGCATCAGGTTGCAGAAGCAGAATTTAAAAGTTTTGGGTAAAGGAGGAAAAAAATACCTTAAGGTCTTTTGTCTTGCAGGATTCAAGTTTAATCTCCTGCTACTATTGAAGGCTAATGGATTTTTCTCCTTTTTTTCCTGAGCAGCTGGCTCTGGTACCCTTGGCTATACCAGTTCTGGAGCCCCTAAGCCACAGGGCTGGGCTGGCCTGGTTGTTGCAGCTCTGGATCTAAAGCAGCTAAGGACACAGGGAGCCCAGGGTAAAAAAGGTGAGACCCTGCTTTCAGCTGCCTGCCTTGAACTGTCACCCTGACCTTTCAACTCGGACGTCTATCATAATAGGAGCTAATAATGCTTTGAATGCTTCTCCACATTGGAGAAGAGGATAATTAAGTTCGAAGACAGCAAATCACCCACTAAACATAACATATCCAAAGCACTGCCTCTGGCACTCTTGCCCATTTCAGTAAATGATACCACTGTGTACTGAAGACGCAAGCCAGAGATCCGGGGATGACCCTTGATCGGTTCCTTTCCTCACTGCCATGTGTTACCCGTCACCAAGTGGTCTATTCCATCTCCGCAACACAGAGCTCCCTCAGCATGGTCATCACACTCTCAGCAACCCCCCCACCACTCTCGTTGTACCCACATGGCCTTTCTGCTGAGCCACTAACTGATCTTCTACCACCCATTCACCTCCAGCAATTGCAAACGAACTTCTCAAAACAGAAATCAGGGGCTTCTGGCTGGGTCAGTCAGTAGAGCACACAACTCTTGCTTTCAGGGTTGTGAGTTCAAGTTCCACCTGGAGCATAGAGCTTACTAGATGAACAAACAAAATAAACCAGATAGCATATCAGTCCATCACTGGAAACCCTCTAATTTTTTTCTTCTGTCTACTCCTAAGATGGTTCTTCTTGTCTTCGATCCCTGGTAACTTTATGTGCTCTACTCAAGTGTGGTTTTCTTTGTATTTATCCTCCCAAGTACTCATAGCCCTTCTCAAATCCATGGCTCAATGTCTTTTCATTCATCTAAACATATTCTTAGTCATTATCTCTTAAACTACTACCACTGTCCTGTACTTTCTTTCTCCTCTTTTTATTATTTATTTATTTATTTATTTATTACTTTATCACTTTATTTATTTATTTTTTTTACTTTATGTATTTATTTTTTACTTTATTTATTTATTTATTATTGATTGATTTAGAGCACAAGCAGTGTGGAGAGGTAGAGGGAGAGGGAGAGAGAGAATCCCAAGCAGACTCTGTGCTGAGTGCAGAGCCCAAAACAGGGCTTAATCTCATGACCCTGAGATCATGACCTGAGCAGAAATCAAGAGTTGGACACTTGGGATGCCTGGGCGGCTCAGTTGGTTAAGCGGCTGCCTTCGGCTCAGGTCATGATCCCAGCGTCCTGGGATTGAGTCCAACATCGGGCTCTTTGCTCGGCAGGGAGCCTGCTTCTCCCTCTGCCTCTGCCTGCCATTCCGTCTGCCTGTGCTCACTCTCTCTCCCTCTCTCTCTGACAAATAAATAAAATCTTAAAAAAAAAAAAAAAAAGAGTTGGACACTTAACCAACTGAGCCACACAGGCACCCCTCTCTCCTCTCATTCTGGAATACCAGTTACACGTATGTTAGGTCTTTTGTACCATGTCCCATATTTCTCTTAGGCTCTTTTGTCTCTTCAATCTGGATATTTTCCTGTGACTTACCTTCCAGGTGTTATATTTCTCTTCAGTCGTATCTAATCAACTATTAGACTTATCTTTTGAGTTCTTAATTTCAGTGACTTATTTTTTCAGGTCCACAATTTCCTTTTGATTCTCCTTCCTTCCTTCTTTCCGTCCTTCCTTCCTTCCTTCTTTCCTTCCTTCCTTCCCTCCTTCCCCTTTGGTTGATTTTCTTCCAGTCCTTTGAAAATAATACATTTTTATGTTTTAGAGCCACATTTAGGTTCACAACAAAATTGAACAGAAAGCACAGAAGGTTCACAAAAGCCTTATCCCACCTCGTATGCACACATCGTCTCCCCCACCATCTCTTCCCACACATCGAAGTGGGACATTTGTTATAATCATAAAATTACATTGAAATATCATCAACCAAAGTTCATAGTTTACATTAGACTTCATTCTTGATGAGTATATTCTATGAGATTTGAAAAATGTATAATGGCATGTATCCACTATAGTATAATAATTTCATTGCCCTGAAAATCTTCTGTGCTCTGCCTATTCATGTCTCCCCTCACCCAAGCTCCTGGTAGCCTGATCTTTGTACTGTCTATATAGGTTTGCCTTTCTCAGAATGTCATGCTGTTGTATCATACAATATATAGCCTTTTCAGATTGGCTTCCTCCAGTTATAAATATGCATTTCACATTTCTCCATATCTTTTTATGCCAAAATAACTCATTTCTTTTTAGTGCAGAGTAGTATTCCATCATCTGGATGTCGTACAGTTTGTTTATCCATTCACCTCTGAGGGTTGCTTCCAAGTTTTGGCAATTATGAATAAAGTTGCCCTAAATATTCACATGGAGGTTTTATATGTTCATTTAAGTTTTCAGTTCATTTGGGTAAGTACCAAGGATTACAATGGCTGGATCATATGATTAGAGTATGTTTTATTTTATCATATCATATCATATCATATCATATCATGTGTTTTATTTTATGATTCTCTTTTTTAGAGTCCCCTTCATTGCCAAATTATCAGCTTGCCTTGTAATTCACTGAGCACTGAATCATAGTTATTTCAAAGTCCATGTTGTAACTCCAATATCTGTCCCATCTTGGGTCTCTTTTTAATGTGTGTGTGTGTGTGTGTGTGTATTTTCCTCTATCTGGGGGAAAGTCTCATATTCTTGTCAGCCTGGATATTGAGGATGAAAAAGTATAGAAATCATTTGATTTCATCTTCCTCCTTACTTGAACTTTGGGCAGAAAGCTATGCTGGGATCACCTTAGCTGGGGAATCCCAGATTACCTTAGTTGACGAGGATTAAAGCTGGGATTCAATTCCTGTGAGGGCTTGTCAATTTTTTTTTTTTTACCTTTATTCTTAACATGCAGCCCTTAAGGATCCCAACCCAAAGCTTTGAATGTTTAAGAAATGCTGCCACCTCAACAAGTTCTAAACTCCAAACCCTGTGAGTCTGAAACAAAGTCTTCTCGGCTTCTCAGCCTCTCAGATGTTGCTTTCAAGTCAATAATTCCCTTGAGGGGAAAAGTGATATCTACTTCCAGCCTCACTTTCTGGGCATCCATGTTGTTCCAGATCTTGGCCCTGCAATTCCCACAATTTTCACTACCTTGATAGTTATCTGGTACCTTCAAGTAGATGTGTTTTCCTTTTTAATTTTGTCCAGCTTTCTACTATTCTCAGCAGGGGAAATCGTCTGAAATAATTGTAGTTTACCATTGATGGAAGCTCCCCCATTATCCTGAGAGAAAAGTAAAAACTTCTTGCTCTGCCTATGAGGCAATCCATGATTTAGATAGTCTAGCCCTCCAGTTTCTTGTCTACCACTCTCTCCCTTGCTCACTATACTTAGAGAGATTTGGGTTTTTTCCTGTAATCCAACTATGCCAAGCTCCTTTGTGCCCCAGGAGCTTTGCACATGCTCTCTTTTGTCTAGAATGCTATTTCCTTGACCTCATCTTCCAGGTCTCTATTTAAACGTCACTTCTCCTGAGAGGTCTTTCCTGACCTTTCATTCTAACACACCCAAGCTGTACCTTCACACTCCTCAAAACCTAGCCTCTCATTCATACCCTGTTTTTCCCTTCACACCCCTTATCATAATTTTTGATCATATATTGATTTGTTATTACTTATTTATTATCCATGTTCCCACTAGCTGGAAGTCCTGTGAGGGTCAGAACTGTCTTAGTTTGCACTCCTCATGAGAAGACCCTGAGAAGAAGATTAAGTACGAGTAGTTCAGGAAGCTTTACAAGGAAGGAAAGGCAGCCAAGAAAGGATATTATGATGCCAGCTACCATGGCGGGCATGTACCTGGAGTTCAATACCACAAGGCAACTCTGGGAAATGGTGTAAGACTTATGTCTGGGGTATAGGGGTGGGGAAGGGTATCTATACACCAGTACCTACCAGTCTTATTAGTTGAGGGCTGCCCCTGGGATATATTAATAGATCCTCCATCCTGCTTGGGAAAAGCATCGCGGCCTCCTGGAATTAGAGCTGTGGACTCTGGCTGTTGGAAGGCGGGCACAGTGAAGCATCCTGAGGGGGATACACCATGGCCTGGTTAAGATCCTGTTTGTTTGGGGCACCATTTTATTCCCAGCCCCATCATGGGGCCTCTTACATAGTAGGAAATAAATAAACAATTATTTAATAAGTGAACTTTCAGAACTCTGTGCCAGGATTAGAACGTTGCTCTTTGAATGGGCTCACTATGTTATTAAAGACAATTTTTGAGAGTCTGCTGTTGGCCAGGTCTCGTGGAGGGTGAGAAGGATCTTTCCAGAACAGGATATAATCAGAGGAGGGCACCCAGCAGCCTGGAGCCTGTCACCTATGGGGAGCAAGACTGAGCCCCCCATGAAGGCAAGTGTTGCTGACAGTCCTCACACGGCCTGGGGGTCATCCTGTGTAGACTCCACGGGTGGAGAAGGACCTGGGAAGACAGTGCTCAGTGCTGTCTTCAGTCGTATCTAATCAGTGCTCAGTGCAACTTTGAGGGGAACTCCTTCCATCAGCACTATTCATAGGCTGCCTCCGCTGAGGGGTGAGCTCCCTGTCACTGATGCTTCAGAGGAAATCATAGTCTCTGTCCTCAAAGTGTCCACTGTCTGATGGAGAGGACAAGACATCACTCTGCAGAGAGTTGTATAAAGGTTTAAATACAACAACTCAAGGGCAGAGGACTAAACTCAGCTGCCAGTTGGAGGAGCTCACACTAGGGCCGTTTGATTTTTGTATGTAATCTTACAGTACTGTGTTTCCAAGGGTCCTGCTTGATTCACTGTTTGGTACCTTGTTTTATGAGAGGCCCTTGTTCAGTTTCTGTGCATCAGACAAAACCAAAAGGAAAATGGGGCTGTTTCTAAGAACCATACCTGCATCTCTGACATCTCGAGCCTGCCATCTCCCCATTGTGATAGTTAATTTTGTGTCAGTGCAGCTGAGCCACAGTACCTGGATATTTGGTTAAATACTAGATATTACAGTGAAGGTATTTCCTGATGAGACTACAGTGAAATCTGTAGACTTTGAGTAAAGCAGATGACCTGGCACAATGTGGGTGGGCCTCATCCAATCAGTTGAAGGTCTTAATAGCAAAAGACCAAGTTTCTGTGAAGAGAGAATTCTTCCTCTGGGCTGCCTTCGCACTTGAAACTGCAACACCTGATTTCACTACATCTCCACCCTGCCAGCCTGTCCTGCAGATCTGAGACTTGCCAGGCCCCACAACTGCATGAGCTAATTCCTTAAAATCAATCTATGCATCTGGCTCTTGCTGGTTCCCTTCTTCTGGGGAACTCTGACTAATACACTTGGCCTGTGCTGGGTGTGTAATAGTAGTGACAGCACACAAATCCATGTCTGCAGTCAGGCTTCTCTTCCAGACTCCAAACTCAGGTCCCCGTTGGCCTCCTCCTGGCTTCTGAATAGGCATCTCAGACTTAGGGCAGCCCCAGTGAGCTCTGACTCCACCTCCGCGGCCTGTCCCACCTTGTCATCCCCATCCTGGTAGCTGGTAGTTTCAACCTTCTTTCTCTTTCTCTTCCTCTTCCTCTGTGTCTCACTCCCTGAGACCAACCCAGTGGCAAACCCTATTGGCTATGCCTTCAAAATGTGACCAGAACCATCTGACCTCATCTCGCCAGCTCATGCCTTCCTCAAGCCATGCATCTCTCCCCTAGATCATGGCAATCGAATTCTTACCCGTGTCCTGGTTTCCCCCCTCGCTGCTCCCTACCCACACCCCACAGATGCTCCCGGCCTGGAAGCTGGGAGGGAGGCGTCCTGTGAACACTGTCAGATTATATCCCTCCACTCCTGGACCCCCAGGAGAAGCATAGGCAGCTTCAGGCCCAGGATCACAGCTGGACCAAAGTCTGAGTCCCCAGAGCCCAACCAAACTCCTGCTGCCCTAGAGTTGCTATTACTTAAAATTTTGGAAACCCAGTGTGGTGTGATACAGACATTGCAAGTGGGCAGCCTGGAAGACCTTCACAGACCCCAGCCCCAGTTCAAGTAACAGCCCGTGCTCAGCCCCTCCCAGGCTCCCTAGCATGACCAAGCCTTAGGTCTGCCTGGTGCTGGACTGGACATCAATGGAAAAGGCAGTGCCTCCGTTTTGGAATGATTTTAGAGTTACAGAAAAATTGAAAACACACTACAGTGTTCCCAAATACTCTCCATCCAGCCTTCCCTAATAATAACCCTTCCCAGAGCCATGCCCAGCTAAATAACCCAGTTGGCTGTGAGCTAGAGTTATTCACAGAACACTAACGATCACACAGACCGCCGCCCTGATTGGGTTTCTCCCGTTGCTCTCTCCTGTCCCATATGTGGTCCAGGGGCCCTTCGGGCTCCCCACACACAGCTCACTGCCTCCTCTGTCTCCTCCAGCCTGTGACATCTTGTCATCCCTTGTTTTCACAACCTGTACTTCTTTGAGGAGACCACGGGTGGAACCGACAGAAAGAGTCTCAGAACCTGGCTGGGCACACACTGACAAAGGGTATGGCTGCACGGCCCCGCACCTGGCCCCCCGAGCTGGATGCCCCCCCAACCAGCCTCCCAGCACCTGCAGCATCCCTGGGGACCCCCACCTGGTCCTGATCACAGCAGAGGAGCCCAGAGAGCTGCTGTGTGTGGACACACCTCTCTATAGTGACTGCACTGAAAATCAAAATTGGGAAGTTAAGGACTTATCTATTGATTTATTTTTTTAAATTTTTTTAAATTTAAGTTTTAAATTCCAGTACAGTGTTATATTAGTTTCAGGTGCATAATAGAGTGACTCGACACCTCCATACAATGACCCAGGGCTCCTCACAAGTACACGCCTTAGTCCCCAGCCCCCACATCCCCCATCCCCCACATTCCCCATCCTCCCCCTCCCCCCTCTGGTCACCATCAGATTGTTCTCTATAATGAACAGTCTGTTTCTTGGGTTTCCCTCTCTCTGTATTTTTCCCCTTTGCTCGTTTGTTGTGTTTCTTAGATTGTACCTACAAGTGAAATCGTATGGTATTTGTCTCTGTCTGATTTGTTTCACTTAGGATGATACCCTCTAGCTCCGTCTGTGATCTGTTAAGATAGATGGCAGAGGGTTACGAGAAAAGCACTATGTGCCGGAAGAAAATGAGCGACAAGAGCAGCATTGTTGTACGTTTTCTCGAATTTCTTTAAAGTCTGGCTGAGACAGAGCAGCGGGGCTCCGACACTTGCCGGCAGCCTGTCTGCGGCCACGAGCAGCTCCGCGCAAACAGCGGAGGACATGGCCCCGTGTGGGTCTGCGACCTGGCGGGTCTCCCGGAAAGGCCTTGGGGTCCCGCTGGGGTCCCCAGAGGACGAGTCCCGGTTTTCCCCTCTGTAAAACGGGATCCCCAAGAGCCCCGACGGGCACGCACGTGCTGTGCGCCCCCAACGGTGCCGGTCTTCCCGCCGCCCTTCCCCCACAGTGTGCGGGCTGTGTGAGGACATCCATGTCACCGGCACCCCGAGGCCAGTGCGCAGCTCTTGCCCCACGGAAGGCAGCCGCCCTGCCCTCCCACAGGGTAACCCGTCACCAGAGATTAGCTTGGCCTGAGTTTCAGCTTCACGTACACGGAGTCACATCAGGCCCATACCTGGGGGGCAGGGGGGGCGGCCCGTTCGCTCCACGGGGCCTGAGACTCGTTCGTTCGTGTTGTGTGAGCCTGTGGCTCACCCGCTTCCATTGCCGTGTGGCCTTCCTCCACCCAGTCTGTGTCTCTCTCCACGGTTCCTCCCCACTGTCCCGCTGACGGAGCTCAGGAAGCTTCTAGTTTGCAGTGATCACTCACAGCGGGGCTATGATACTCTCTCACGCATCTCTCTCAGCAGAATGACAGACACGTCCGTCCGCGTCGGGCATGTCCCCCGGGAGAGGTGGCTGGCTCATGGAGGCAGCCCTGTTGCTCCAGCGAATTCTGCCAGGTCGTGTGGTCACTTTCCGAAGTGCTGCGGCCCTTGGCCTCCCAGCAGCTGTGCGTGAGGGTTCCAGCAACCGCTCAGGCTGCGTCACAGACCCGGGTCAAGTCCCCCTCTGCCAGCCAGTAGCTGTGACCCTCTGGGCAAACCACAGACCTTCTCCAAGCCTCAGGGGTCTCATCTGTGTGAGGGAGTGATGGCGGACCTTGCTGCGCAGGCCTGTGGCGAGGGATGAAGCATGTTAGGCTCTTCACCCAGTGTGCATGACCATGAGGGGCCCAATTGTCCCATCCTTAGAAGGAACACGCCTTCATGGCCCAATGGAAAGGCCTTGAGGGGGACATGAGGTGCCAGTTCTTATTGTTGCTAGAGGATAAGCCCGCATCTTTGCTTCCAGAAACAGCCCACCTCTGGGATCAGGATGGCTCTGAATTCCCCAGAGCTCAAGCTCCTCCCCCACCACTAGGGCTTCCCAAGAAGCAGGGACAACTGTGTCACCACCACCACCACCATCACCATACCTGTGTCACCACCACCTCCCCCAACCTGTGTCACCCCACCTCCCTCACCTGTGTCACAACCACCGCTTAGACCTGTGTCACAACCACTTCCCACACCTATGTTAGCATCACTTCCACCTGTGTCCCCATCACCACTCACACCTGTGTCACCACCACCTCCCACACCTGTGTCACAACCACCTCCCACACCTGTGTCACAATCACCTCCCACACCTGTGTTCCCACCACCACTTACACCTGTGTCCCTACTACCACTCACACCTCCCACACCTGTGTCACCACCATCTCTCCCACCTGTGTCACCACCAGCACACCTGTGTCACCACCACCTCCCATACCTGTGTTCCCACCACCACTTATACCTGTGTCCCTACCATCACTCACACTTACCCCACCTGGGTCACAACCACCTCCCACACCTGTGTCACCCCCACCACTCACACCCATGTCCCCCTCCCACATCCGTGTCACAGCCGCCACACCTGTGCCACACCTACTGGGCCCACCCAGGCAGCACCCCTCTGCCTACACACTCCTTTGGGTGTCTTCATCCAACAGTAACCAACACCCTTCTTACAGTTCCTCACACATGCTACACTTTATGCCGGCTCAGAGTCTTTGCACATGCTGTTCCTTCTGCTGGAAAGACTCTTCCCTCCCATCCTCCACTTGCCTGACACTTTCCCGGCCTTTGTGCCTTGTTCTAACATCCCCGTGGGTGGAGATCTGTCCGTGCCCCCACCAGTGAAGTGGGGCTCATTCAGCCCCCCGGCCCAGACCTTGCTCATCTTCCTTGAAGCTTTTGACCTTGCTCATCTTCCTTGAAGCTTATGATGACTTCACGTGTCAGCCATGAGGAACATCTGTCCACCTGGTCAGGCAAATGCAGCCCGAGGGCTGGGGCATGTTCAGTTCAGCGACGCATCCCAGGTAGAGAGGAGGAGGAGCACAATTGGTGTTAATCCTGTGGCCTCATGCTCCCTGCCAAGATGACAAGTGGGAGAGGGGACATGTGGGTGAGGTCGCCATGCGTGGCTCCTCCTGGGACCGTCATCCTCAGAGCGGCCACTTCCTGACAACCTCAGCATGCCGGTGGCTGAGCGGACGCTGACACAGGTGGTCTGGAGCCCAGGGGATGCAGATGGCAGGGGCAGAAATCAAGGCGGGAGGCCCAGCCAGGGCAGTCCCACAGCCACCTGCTGGCACAGCCCACACCAAAGCCTGCTCAGTCTGGCCCCCTGCACCGCACAGGGTCATTGCCATGAGCCCTCCACATCCCGTTCCCGTCCAGCACAGCAGCATGTCACGCAGGTGCCGCCTTCAGAGGGATCCTCAGAATACCCCTTCTCACTGCTTCCCTGCTCCCTACCTAGTTTGAGGCACTGTAGTCACTCACCTGGACTAGCCAGGTGGCCTCTTCACTGGCCTTCTGCCCATGTCCCTCCTCAACGAAATTCTCCTCCAGGACCCATGGGACCTGTTAAGCCCAAGAGGAGCTTAGCGCTCCCGTCTCAGAGCCCTCTGCTGGCTGCCGGCTTACTCTGAGTGACAGCCAGAATCTTTACAACAGACTCAGACCACTGAACCTGGGCCTTCCTTTCTCTCTGAGCTGTCTGCTGCTTTCTCCCTCCACCTCATACAGGGGACTTCTCCTTTGGGCTTCAAGCATGTCAATCACTTCCCTGCCTCAGGGCCTTGGCACTTGCTGTTCCCTCGGCCTGGAATACTCCTGGCCCAGACCACTGCTTAGCCCATCACTTCCTACTAATCTATGCTCCAATCTTGTCTTATCAATGAGGAGAGCCCTGAACATGCCAGGAAGGGTATCCAGGGCATAGTATACACTCAACAAGTATAAGAAAGAAGAGAAGGAGAGAGGGAGGGGGGCAAGCAGGAAAGAAAGGGAGGGAGGGAGGAAGAATGAGGGAAGGAATACCACGTAGCCATGCCATCCCAGTGAAACTGGGTTACGATGAACGCCAAAGAGCAACCCAGTGGTGCAGAAATAAAGATTCCAAAGGCTGACGTGAATCACAAACAGGGACAGGAGAGGGAGGGATGCAGGTTTGAGACTCAAGGTGCGTAGAGGATTCTCTCTGCCGTCCATCCCTCACCTCTCAGCCTCACCCAGCCACCGCGGACTCTGGACAATACCAGGAGGCCCGGGACCCGGGGAGGGGCAGGGGTGTGTGGGGGGGATGCTCCATGACCCTCAAATTTGATCTCTATTCTGCTCTAAATAGGGAACCCAGCCACGGCCTGAGGAGGGAGTCCAGACATGGGGCTCTCATCCTGCCGATGTCCCAAGTCTAGTGGGTGACCTCAGACTTGGTACTCGATGTCCTGGGCCTCAGTTTCCCCCCCATCAAAAGTAGGGAGAGTGGACACCACCCTCCAGCAAGCCGCCCACTCTTCTCTGAGTTTCTATAAATACAGTGGGCCTCATGCTTGTCTGCTAGGAAACCTGCCACAGGGTAGGTTTCACTCGAGACTCTAACCACCACACCTGGGCCCATGGTACCGCAGACCAAGGGCAAGGTCACCTGGCACCTCCCTCCACTCTTTCCTCTCGGGAGGGCCTGGGGTTTCACACAGAGCAGCCAAGGGCCAGAAATAGCAGCTGTCCGCTCACAAGCCAACCCTCCCAGGCCCCAAAAAGGAAGTGAGAGAAAGGCGGGCACTTTGGTTCTTTATGCAGAAAAGAACTGCCAGCCACTCCCAGGGCCCTGGGCCAACGCGGCCCCCACCACCCACCGTTTCTCTCCGTGGGCTCGGCAAAGCGGGGCTCCAAAAAAGCGGGGCTTCGTCCATCAGCTGTCGCTGACCCTGACGGACGAAGAGACAAGGGCAAAGTTGTAGCGGACAAGCAAGGGGGCTGAGCCGGACCCGGGATTCCTTGCCCTACATCCTGCCATCTTGTGGATGGCAGTTTGTTCAACAGGAACACGCAGACAAAAACCCTAGGGGACATCGCTGCATAAAGAAAGCCCATGGGAAGTCCTCTGGGGCAACTCTAGGAGGGGGCGGCTCGAGGGCAAATTCCTCTGCAAGGTGCACACACTCACAGACCAAAAGGGCCATCCACTGCCATCTTCCGTAACACTAGCTTCCGGGGGCCTGAGTGTCTGAGAACAGCCCGGCCGCACCAGGCCCTGCCCAGGGGACTTGGGAGGAGCTCTGGCAGGTGGGCGCAAGGACAAAGCCTTCCGCAGTGGCACCACTGGAAACAGTAGACAGAGGCAACGATGGCGAAGTGAGCTGCCTTCCCCAGCCCTGCCCAGACCTTTCTAAAGAGCCTCTTCACTGAGTTCTTCTTGTTTTGAGCGGTTCGTCTGTTTCCTGCCCAGACTTTGCCTGAAACGTCAGCAGGGAATTGGATGAATGTGTTCCTACTGCGGCACCTGCTACAGCAGGAAAACAGAGGAAGCCAGGCCCTCCAGCAGAAGGAGGCCAGTGGGTCTCTGCCAGCTCACGGGAATGCTTCCTTCCGGGGGAGGGGACCCCCTGGTGGCCCAGGTCCAAAGGCCCTGTGACCATACGTGTGGGGCTTCTTATCTTAAGAAAGAGAAACATGGCGCAGACCTGACCGGTTGTCAACAAGACCCATGTGGCACCACTGAGTCATTCCTCGTGACGTTCTAAATAGTGAAATCTCAGGTGTATTGGTTCACCTGCTGGATTTCCACACAGAGTTTGCTGAGCCCTCCTCCATGCCAGTGCAGACAAAACAGGTGAAATATCCGTGCCTTCTTGGTGTTGATGCCCACTTGGGAGACACACACCATGCACACACACATTGCACAAGTTTGATGAGCAAAGCATACAGCCTGTCAGGTGCTGGTAAGGGCCACCGCAGGGAGGAAGCAGGGCGGGTGTTGCGGGCACAGGGGCTGCCGTGGTCAGCAAGCCACCATGAACTTGGTGACTTAACCAACACACATGCTTTTCCCTTATTTATTCATACCCCCTTCCTCCATTTAGAATTCTGAAGTTCAAAAGTGCCAAGTCAGTCTCACTGGGCTGACGTCAAGGTGTGGGCAGATTGGCTCCTTGTGGAACCTCCAGGGGAGAATCCGTGGCGGCCTCTCTCAGCTTCCAGAGCCGTTCCCCTCGCATCCCATGGCTCGCGGCGCCTTCCCCTCTCTTCGAAGGCAGGAGTATAAGCATCGGGCTTCGGTCACATGCGGGGTGCTTCTGTGTCAGATCTCCGTCCATCTCCCTCTCAGAGGACACTTAAGGTCACACTGAGGATGCCCCCTGGACAATCCAGGGTCCTCTCCCCATCTCAAGGTCCTTACCTTAGCCACATCTGTGAGGTCCCTTTGCAAGATGAGGGAATCTTCACAGTGTCCAGACATGAGTCCCTGCACGTCCTGGGGTCAGTGTTGAAGCTCCCATGGGTCAGAAAGGAGACCTCATGATGGACTGACTTTTATTTATTTATTTATTTTTAAAGATTTTATCTATTTATTTGACAGAGATCACAAGGAGGTAGAAAGGCAGGCAGAGAGCTGGGGAAGCAGGCTCCCCGCTGAGCAGAGAGCCCAATATGGGGCTCCATCCCAGGACCCTGAGATCATGACCTGAGCCAAAGGCAAAGGCTTTAACACACTAAGCCACCCAGGTGCCCCACAGACTGACTTTTAAATAGAGGCCTGCGGGAGGAGAAAAGGGAGCCACAGTCTCTGTGGAAGAGTATTCTGGGCACAGGAAACAGCAGGGGAGCCCGGGGACTTCAGCTCAGTGAGGGAGGGAGGCAGCTGAGGGAATAGCTTCAGAGTCCAGAAGGCTTGGGCAGTGGGTGGAAGTTGGTGCTCCCCAAGTGAGATAGCAGCTGTGGGCCCTCCCCACGAGGGGTCTGACTTCTTCGTCTCTAAAACTCTGGCCCCCAGCTTCTGGAGGACACAGCCTTCCAGGTCATACTTGTCCCTTTTTATTGCCAAGTCCTACTCCTTTGTATATATCCTCCTTTGGATATACCCGCTCACCAGAGATGGACACCTCCGTTGTTTCTAGTTTTTGGCGATTCACTGACAAAGCTGGCAGAAAGTGTAAACACGTTTGTATGGACATGTGTCATGCCCCTTGGGTCCACGTCTAGGAGTCAAATGGCTGAACCGTATCGTAGGTATATGTTTAAAATTTCTAAAACCTACCAAATTAATATCAAAAATAGTGCTACAGACTATATTCTGACCAGCAGGGATGAGAGTTTCTGCAGCTCCGTATCCTCATCAACACTTGGAATGGGTCAATCTTTTTAATTGTAACTGTTCTGGGGGTGCCTGGGTGGCTGTCAGTTAAGCGTCTGCCTTCGGCTCAGGTCATGATCCCAGGGTCCTGGAACCGAGCCCTGCATCGGGTTCCTTGCTCAGTGGAGAATCTGCCTCTCCTTCTCCCTCTCCCCCTGCTTGTGTTCCCTCTCCTGCTGTGTCTCTCTGTGTCAAATAAATAAAAAATATTTTTAAAAAATTTTAACCATTCTAACAGGTGTGCAGCAGTATCTTGTTATGGTTTTTTTATTTCTTTCATGACTAATGAATGATGTTCAGCATCTTCCTGTAGGCTTACTTTCCATCCATGTACCTTCCTTGATGAAGTATCTGTTCACATCTTTTGCCCATTTTTATTTCTTGTGTTTATTATTTATTTATTTATTTTGGAGAGAGAGAGAGAGAGTGTGTGCAAGCGGGTAGGGAGAGAGAGAGAGAAAGAGAGAGAATCCCACTGCCGAGCCTGATGCAGGGCTCGATCTCAGGACCCTGCAATCATGACCCGAGCTGAAATCAAGAGCCAGGCATTTAACCAACTGAGCCACCCAGGGGCCCTTGCCCGCTTTTAAAAATTGAGTTGTTTGTTTTCTCACTGTCGGGGTTTTGAGAGGCTTCCTATGTTCTGATACTAGTCGTTTGTCACTAAATGACTTACAAGGATTTTCTCCCAGTCTGTGGCTTGTATTTTCATTCTCTTAACTACCATCAGTGGAAGAGCAGAAGAGTTTAATTTGAATGAAGCCAACTGATCTGCTTTGTCTTTTGGAAATTGTGCATTTCCGACTGCATCTAACAAATCTTTGCCTAAGCGAGGTTTTCTGGTACATTTTCTTCTAGAACTTTTATACTTTCAGGTTTTACACTTTGGTCTATGATCCATTCGGGATTAATTCTATACATGGTGAATGAACTCTGTATCCTGTTCCTCTGATCTCTGTTCCGTGGTCAGCCTCTGCAATTATCCCGTGTAACTACGGATGGGTTTAGTGTCCTACACTCCCTAGCCTTACCACCCTACCTGCCAGGGTCAGCTCCCCAAGTTTGTTCTTTTTCAAAGTTGCTTTGGATATTCTAGGTTCCTTGTATTTCTATACATATCATAGACGTCTACAGACTTCTCTGGAGAAAAAGAAGCAGAACTATATAACCACATACACATCTATGCATACATCTCTTTAACTATATATCAATATACAGAAATACAAATGTATCTATATACTAAAGTTATATATATACAAAGTTGTTTCAGGCCAGAACCAGCAGAGGCTAAGTGCTAAGACCAGCTGAAGGACTCAAGTGGAGAGACTCAAAACGAAAGGCAGAATGAATTGCAAATATTGCATGATCGATGGTATTTGGAAACATGGTATGGTATTCCATACAGTCTATATAAAATATATGTATTTTTTCTTTTATTCAAATATGTATAAATCTGTTTCTCTGGAGTAGTCTAATACACCAAGTGCCTAGAACAATGCCTGGCCCATTGCAGGCATAAATATTTGTTGACTGAATTAATAAGTCTGTCTGTTAATTCATTACCACATCCCCAGGACACGGCACTCAGATGCAATGAATGACGAAGGCTGGCATGAGTATCTCACAGAATGTACCCTTCCTGTTCATGGCTTCGAAACCCAGCTCACATGCTGGGAGGCCAGAGTCTTCACGCTTTCCTCCCCAAGGAAGAGGGGGGTTACTCCAGAGTCTTAAACATCCCTCTCCTCATTCAGGTTTTATCTGCCGCCAAGGTTCTCAACCCAGGCAGCTCTGCCTCCCAGAGGACACGGGGCAATGTTGGGAGAACTTTCTGGTCATCCCAGTGGTGGCATGGGGGACACAGCAGGTATGCACTGGCGTCCAGTGGGTAGAGGCCCAGGATGTTGCCAGACATCCTACAGTGCACATAACAGCCCCACAGCAAAGAGTTACCTGGCCCAAAATGTCGGCAGTGCTGATAGGGGGAAGCCCTGCTTTGTAAGGGTCGCTGAGGGAAAATGATCCACATTGGGGCGCCTGGGTGGCTCAGTGGGTTAAAGCCTCTGCCTTCGGCTCAGGTCATGATCCCAGGGTCCTGGGATCGAGCCCCACATCGGGCTCTCTGCTCAGCAGGGAGCCTGCATCCCTTCCTCTCTCTTTGCCTGCTGCTCTGCCTACTTGCAATCATCTCTATCTGTCAAATAGATAAATAAAACATTAAAAAAAAAAAAAGCTCCACATCTGATCCCCTTCCCGTTCAGCTTCGCTCCACCCTAACTTACAAACAGCCTGACTCCTACATGGGATGATTAGGAAACTCTAAAACCACAAGCAAGATGCTTCTTCTTTTTTTTTTTTTTTAACAAGGAACATACTAGAGACCACAACCGTTCTAAGAACTTTGCATACGGAAGGGTTTTGTTTTTGAAAACTGAAATTACAGAATAAGAACCCAGAAAGGAGAGAGGGAGAGAACTTCACTGTTTGGGTCCAAATTAGCAACCTGAGTATTCTTGGCTCCCAGTAGAAAAGGTGCGTGCCAGCGCCAGACGCGGCCACCTGCTGTGGCCCCGCAGTTTTGTTCTGACCGGCTCCTTCCTGCGCCTGTTACAAGATGCGCAGATGTTTGGGAGACCAGAAGACGAACTGTGCAGCCAGAGAACAAGGTTTACATGCAAGCAAACGGAAAACAGTGTTCTGAGTCGAATGGAAAGATCTGCTGCTGCTAACTCAGAATGAGATGTGGTGATGAGCTGACCTTGACCAGTGTGGTCCAGACCAAACAGCTGGCCAGGACAGGGGGAGGAGGGCAGCAAGGCAGGGCCTGGCGGCAGTAGCACCCTCGTGAATTCCATTCAGTTAAGGCAGGGGAAGCGGGCGGGCGTCGGGCGTCAGCTGGAATCCGTTTATGCAGTGTATGTAGACGCATCCAGAGTCTGGACTTGACCCCAGTTTCAAGAGCTCAGTAGCCACAGTGGCTAGTGCTTAGCACGCTGGGCAGTGCAGACATAGACTGACAGCAGACGTCTCAGGAAGGTCTATCGGAAGGCACGGATCTGTGTCTCCTCTCCCTCATGCAGGGCTGCCAAGGACAGGGCAGGTCTTCAGGGAGCGCCTGTGCTAACAGGGAGCCCCTTCTCCGGGTCTGGGGGGAGGCCGTGCCTATGCCCCTCCAAACGCTGTCTTTCCTCCTCCTGGCTCATCCACACTCTTTCTAGAATCTCTTGCTCCTCTCAGCCTCATCCAAACCGGAGGCGATCTTTCCTGCCTCCAAAATCCCATAATCCCCGGGCGCCTGGGTGGCTCAGTGGGTTAAGCCGCTGCCTTCGGCTCAGGTCATGATCTCAGGGTCCTGGGATCGAGTCCCGCATCGGGCTCTCTGCTCAGCAGGGAGCCTGCTTCCTCCTCTCTCTCTCTGCCTGCCTCTCTGCCTACTTGTGATCTCTCTCTGTCAAATAAATAAAGAAAATCTTTAAAAAAAAAAAATCCCATAATCCCTTATGGGTACTTGTGAATTTATTACTTTGAATGGCATATGCATTACTCAGAACAAAAGCTAACGTTCCCATGTTGGCCTCAAGATACGTCATCTAGGGCGCCTGGGTGGCTCAGTGGGTTAAGCCGCTGCCTTCGGCTCAGGTCATGATCTCAGGGTCCTGGGATCGAGTCCCGCATCGGATCTCTGCTCAGCGGGGGGCCCGCTTCCTCCTCTCTCTCTCTCTCTCTCTGCCTGCCTCTCTGCCTACTTGTGATCTCTCTCTGTTAAATAAATAAAATCTTTTAAAAAAAAAAAAAAGATGCGTCATCTATGCCCGCACCTGCCTACCTCCCCGTTTGCCCCTTCCGCAGCTCCAGCAACACGCCCCCCCTTCCCCTCCTCACCCCGCACCCCCCGCCCCCGCAGTTCCCTGAAGACCTCAGGCAGGTCCCGCTTTGGCGGCTCCTTGGGAGCTGTTCCTCTGCTCAGAACGCTCTTCCACCCAACAGCCACATCAGCATCGCCTCTCTTCCTTCAGGTCTCTGTTCAAATGCCATTTTATCAGAAAGGTCCTGCCTGACCATCCTATCCCTCATAGTGCGCTAACACGGAGGCAACAGCTTAACTTGCCCAGGCACCTTCTGGCTTAGCCTTTCCCCAAATTCTGAGGCTTGGCGCCCTCCTGTGGGCAGCTTTCCCCTAGCACTCTGGAGAGTGGATTTTCAGCAAGCCCTGCAGACACCCCAATCCTCCTGCCTTGCAGGGGACCACATCCATGCCCCAACCAATGAGGTCGGGGCTCAGCCTTGCCTCTGGGAGGGACCGCGGGAGGCTCTCCCTCGGGTGCTCAATCTCGGCCCGGGTGTAGGGGCTGCTCCCTATTCTGCTATGTGGTTTAGAATTATCTTTACTTCTTGATACTGAATCCCTTTTACACCAATCCTTTGTTAGTAGTCCTTTGTATTAAACATTCTTTATTCCAGTGATGGTGTGTCTTCTTTAAGTTTTTTTTTAATAATTTTTTTCCAATTTATTTATTTTCAGAAAAACAGTATTCATTATTTTTTCACCACACCCAGTGCTCCATGCAAGCCGTGCCCTCTATAATACCCACCACCTGGTACCGCAACCTCCCAACCCCCTGTCTTCTTTAAGATTTTATTTATTTATTTGACACAGGGAGAGGGAGACAAAGAGAGAGGGTACACAAGCAGGGGGAGCGGGAGACGGTGAAGCAGACTCTCCACTGAGCAGGGAGCCCGGTGCAGGGCCTGATCCCATGGGCCCTGGGACCATGACCTGAGCCAAAGGCAGACGCTCAGCAACTGAGCCACCCAGGTGGCCCTGGCTTCTGTCTCTTCATTGGACTCTGATAGATGCACAGCGACATTCTTCCAGCTCTTATCTGCCCACAGAGCCTCGTATGTTTGATGAATGTTGGGTGAACACATGAATGAATGACAATTCTCTTTTGGGTTCGCCCCATATGCTGGCTACTGGTTGTTATCCCTTCATGGGTGGTGGCGGGGGTGGGGGGGACAATGAGAAGATCTAAATCATGGAAATGAACAAAACTATATTGGATGGCTATAGTGCAAGGCATTTCCTAGAGGCTGTGGAAGATACAAAGATATTTATTTGCAAAGAGAAGAGATAAGCCATTCACACTTACTTAGACTGAGGAAAATGCTATTGGCAAAACCCACTGTAATTTTTCTATACACAAGCCCCATGGTGGGTCCTACTGCATGGACTGTTGCAGGAAGGTGGACCCGCGGTGAAACTGACGCTCAGCTCACAGAGGCCTGAGCAGTGCGGTCTCTCACCCAGCTGGGAGTTCACAGGGAGCTACCATCAGCACTGGCTAGGTCCAGAACATTTCCATCACCTCAAAAGAAAACCCTATCCCCGTTAGCAGCCACTCCCCATTCCATCCTCCCCTCCGGCCCCAGCAACCACTAATCAACTTTCTGTCTCTATCACGTATTCTGGAAACTTCATTAAAACGGAATCAAACAACATATGATCTTTTGTGTCTGGCTTTTTTCCCAAAGAGAATGTTTGTAAGACTTATACCTGGGGTAGCCTGTATCAGCAGCTCATTCCCTTTTAGGACCACATTTTGTACATCCCTTTGTCAACTGATGGGCGTACAAGTTGTTTCCTCCTTTCGGCCTTTATGAATAATGCTGAAAATTTGTGTATAATTATTTGTTTTGGGTTCTTCTGGGGTTATACCTAAGAATGGGAACATAGGGTCATAGGATAATTTTATGTTTACATTTTTAGGAAACAGTCCAGCTGTTTTCCATGGTAGCTGTACCATCTACATTCCCACCAGTAATGTAGGAGTATTCAAATTTCTTCATATCCATGCCAAGCTTTGTTTTTTGTTTTTGGGTTTTTGTTTTGTTTTGTTTTGTTTTGTTTTGTTGCTTTTTTATTATTCCCCTAGTGGGTTTGAAGTCGTAGCTCACTGTGGTTTTAATTTACATTTTTTAAAATATTTTATTTATTTATTTGACAGACAGATCACAAGTAGGCAGAGAGGCAGGCAGAGAGAGAGAGAGAGGAGGGAGCAGGCTTCCCACTGAGCAGAGAGCCCGATGCGGGGCTCGATCCCAGGACCCTGGGATCATGATCCGAGCCGAAGGCAGAGGCTTTAACCCTCTGAGCCACCCAGGCGCCCCTTAATTTACATTTTTAAAAAATATTTTATTTATTAATTATTTGACAGATAGAGATCACAAGTAGGCAGAGAGGCAGGCAGAGAGAGAGGGAGGGAAGCAGGCTCCCTGCTGAGCAGAAAGCCCGACTTGGGGCTCTATCCCAGGATCCTGGGATCATGACCTGAGCTAAAGGCAGAGGCTTTAACCCACTGAGCCACCCAGGCTTCCCAATTTACGTTTTCTTAATGACATTACCCATCTTTTTCTGGGCTTGTTAGCCATGTGCATGTCTTCTTTGAGACTGGTCTATTCAAGTCCTTTGCCCATTTAAAAATTGGATTATTTGCCTTTTTGTTGTTGACTGTTAAGTTTTTTATTTATTCTAGACCTGTGTTAGCTAGATGCTTTTAAATATTTTCTCCCATTCCATAGGCAGCCTATCTCTTGATAGTGTCTTTGGTTGCCCATTTATTATTTTAGTGAAGTCCAAGTTATCTACATATTCTCTTGTTGCCTGTGCTTTTGGTGTCATATCCAAAAAATCTTTACTTTCTTGGAAGACACTATTGCCCCTCTGGTCTTCTTCAAAGAGCTTTATAATATTTAATCTTACATTTAGGTTCTTGATCCATTTTGTTTTTTAAAAATTTTTTTAAGATGTTATTTATTTGAGAGAAAATTAGTGAGAGAGAGCATGAGAGAGTCCTTGATCCATTTTAAACTGGTTTTCATACATGGTGTGAGGTAGGGGTCCAACTTCATTCTTCTGTGTGAAAATTTCATCGTCTCAGCACCATCTGTTGAAGAGACTTTTTTTCCACATTAAATGGTCAGGCCACCCCTGTCAAAAAATCAACTGACCATGTATATACAGATTTACTAGTGGACTCTCAAGCTATTTCACTTATTTTTATGTCAAACCATATGCCAGTACCTTACGATTTGGATTATTGTAGCTCTGAAGGAATTTTTTTTTAAGATTTTTATTTATTTATTTGAGAGAGAGAGCATGGGTGGGAGGGGCAGAGGTAGATGGAGAAAGAATTCCCAAGCAGACTCTGCACTGAGCGTGGAGCCCAATGCAGGGCTTGATCCCACGACCCTGAGATCACCCGAGCTGAAATAAAGAGTCGGACACTTAGCCGATGGAGACACACAGGCATCCCTGTAGTAAGTTCTAAAACCAGGAAGTGTGATTCTTCTAACTATGGTTTTCATTCTTAAGATTTTTTTAGTCTATGGAGGGCCCCTTGCAGTTACATATGAAATTTAGGATGAGCTTTTCCATTTCTACCAAAAAAAAAAAAAAAAAAAAAAAAAGAGCCATCGGGATTTTGGTGGGGATTGCCTTGAATCTGTAGATTGCTTTGGGTGGGTAGGATTGCATCTTACCAATACTAAGCCTTCCAGTCCATACACGTGGGCTGTCTTTCCACACATTTAGACCTTCTTTAATTTCTCGTAGCAATAATTCTCTGCATACAAACCTTTAACCTCTCTGCTTAAATTTATTCCTAAGTATTGTATTCTTTCAGATGCCATTATGAGTGGAATTGTTTTCTTAGTTTCCTTTTGGGGTTGTTCATTGCTAGTCTAGGAAAACAACTAATTTTTGTGTGTACGTCCTCCACCTGGCAACCTTGCTAGATTCATTTATTAGCACTATTCAGTGGATTCTCTGAATTTTCTACATATAAGATCATGTCATCTGTGCATGCAGATAGTTATTTCTTCCTTTCCAGTCTGGATGTCTTTTGTTTCTTTTTCTTGCCTAATTGCTTTGGCTAGAATTCCAGAATTCTGTTGAGTAGCAGTGGTGAAAGCAGGCATCCTTGTCCTGGTTCTGTCTTAGGAGGAAAGCTCTCATCTTTCACCACAGAGTATGATGTCAGCCATGGGCTTTTCATAACGTCCTTTATCACACTGAAGTTTCCTCTATTCCCAGTTTGGTGCTTTATCTTACGAGATGTTGGCTTTTGTCAAATGCCTTTTCTGTATTAATTGGGATGATTATGTGGCTTTATCCCTTTATTCTATTACTGTGGAGTCTTACACTGATTGATTAGGCAGCTCTGATTTTCCAAGATTCATGGAAATCTGAATTCTCATGGGAAATAGTCTTCCTTTCAAACGTTGACATACATTAAAAAAAATTTGCATGGGCCAAGTCCAACTCAGCTAAGAGCCAAATTGGCTCCATGGCCAAGAGGTTGAAATCCCTAATAAAGAAACTTAAGAATCATTCTTCTCTTTGTTGACTGAGGAATTCCACTTCCAGGGATCCATCCAAAAGAAATAATATACTTAAGTTTTTAAAGCTCAAAGCTGGGAAGCATCTGAGTATCCAGCAATAGAGGTAGATTAAGGGCCAAAAGAAATGTAGTGCGGCCACTTACGATGGATTTACTGAAAACCGTGGAATGCCATCAACAGATACAGGGAATAGAACACTACTGCTTGTCATTCAATATAATCATAATTGCTATTTACTATGAAAATATGCTTTTTTTTTTCTTACAACAGGAAGCAGACAGGATCCCCAAGGCCTCCCCACCAGCTGGTTTAGGTTGTCTCAACAACAGATCATCTGCCCATCTCTCCCCAACACACACCCCCACCCCCTTCGTCTGGTTTCCAAATTTGGCATAATGTGCTTATGTGACTTCCTGTTTCCTTTTTGGCATTCTCCACATTTGATTCACATTTTCAAACATTTCAATCTCAAAGGCGTGTTTCCATATACCAATTTCCCTTTTGCTGCGTCCATGGGCCATGCTGGTTTGTCCTGTCTGTCATAGGTAGGAACTACTTTGGGCAGAAAGCCGCTCCCCTACCCAAAGCAACCCTATCTTCATAAGCACTTGAATCAAAACTATCTTGAACGCTGGCTGGCAGGGCCCCGCACCCCTTCCAGAATTAAGCACCATGGACAACAGTATTCACTGTGCTGCTGCTTTAAGCCATGCCAACTGTGGCCCTTGCATTAAACAACTTTGACAGAAGCAGGCTTTCTGGAGACTCATTTTATGAAGCAGATGCTTCTCCATGGAAATCCGAGAGCTCTTTCCAGGGTTCGTCTTATAAAAGCTGACTTCCATTTTGAGGACTCCGAGGCCAGATGTCAACGATGGTGACTTGAGGAGAGGAAACAGGAATCCTGCTGCAGTGTGAGCACTGACCTGGCAACTGTCCCACTTATACCACCTAAGCCCAGGACAGGAGAGGGACTGGGGGCAGACCACGCTTCCCAGAGGAGACGATGCCTCAGCTGGGTGCTGAGAGACAGACATTGGGGAGAAACAGCTACACAACTCGCATGTCCAGTACAATGTGATGTAGACCCTATCCAGAGGCCCCACATGCCTTGCTGGGGCTCAGAACAAGGGGTGGTCCCCGTGGATTGGGAAGGGCTGCCTGGAGGAGGCAGCATTTGAGTCAGGTCTCTTTGGTAAGCTCGATAGTGTGCCCCTCAGATTCATACCCACCTGGACCTGGGAATGTGGCCATATTTGGAAAGAGGGTCTTTGCAGATGTGATCAAGTAAAGATAAAGTCATACTGATTCATGTCCTTACAGGAAGAGGAAAATCCGGATGAGGATACCCAGGAAGGGAGAGTACCTGAATATGAAGGCAGAGATTGGAGGGGTGTGTTTGCAATGGAGGAATGGCAAGACACACTGGCCACCACCAAAAGCTGGAGAAGAGGCAAGGAAGGACCCTCCCGTAGAGCTATAGGATAGTGTGCTTCTAGTGGCCTGGCAAGTGACCTGGCTGACACCATGATTTCGGAGGCTGGCCTCCAGAATCAATAGAATCAAATTCTGTTGCTTTAGGCCCCCATTTGAGGTACTTGCTTACAGCAGTCCCAACAAGCCACTGAAGAAGCCTTGAGGGACACCTTGTCCCTGTCTTGCAGATGAGCCCCTCTCGGAAGGGTCGCTGGCTCTCCCGCTTGTCACCCGTAGGTGGCACCCCTGGCTTACACCACAGCACTTCTCCCTGGTCCTGGTTAGGCTGAGAGGGGGCCTGGGGGCCTGCCCTGGGCTTGCTGCCTCCAGGTGAGAGGCAGGGACAGCAGGTGGCCAAATGCCACTGAGCCCAACTGCTTTGCCTCCCTCGCAAGGCCTCACACCGGGCCTGGGCTGCCCTCCTTCTGCAGGGCACTGGTCCCCACAGCCAGAGAGGGATGAGCTCTTTTTCCCTTCCAAGGGTGAGTATGGGCTCCAAAGAGTTCATGCTGTTCCTGTAACGATGTAATGAATGTAACGAGTGGCAGCGAAGGACACTTCCCAGGGACGCAGGCCTCTTAGCCAAGGCACAGGAGGGCAACGGGTCCCCCCATGGTCCCTGTCAGTGTACTTGCTTGGAAATGCCCAGTGTGCATCGGGATGTGTGACCTCATGGGAAATGTCCACAGGGATGTCGGGGATCCTAAATAATTGGGATGGACTGGATGCAGCAGTTCGGAGGCTCAGCCTTGGTCCGCAGAGTCAATCCCCCATTTCTGAAGCCTGCTTTGGGGAGCACACCCCACCCCCAACTCCACCTGATCCACAAACACTGAGAATGAGGAAGGGGTTCTGCCCTCAGGGAGGTCAGGAGGGCAGAGGCTGGGCAGGCAAAGCAGCCCCCCTCCTCCTATTGAATCACCGGGCAGTGGTTTTCCTCTTTGTCTTCCTTCTGGGCAGGCCCCAGAGACGTGGGAAATGCTGGCTCCCCGAAGGCCTCATCCTGTTCTTTATGGGGGCGGTGGGTGGCCTGAGGGGCTGGGAAAGGCAAACGTTTTGCAGTAGAAAGAGCCCAGAATCTGGAGTCAGATCCGAAACCCGTCCCAGCTGCACCGTTCACCATCCACGGCGATCCCACTTCTCACCTGATCTTATGTTTCTTGGTTATAAAACGAGCCCCCAAATCATGCACCTGTCTTTCACGGAGATTGTGTAAACCTTTCAGGACATCACACAGAAAGGCTCTGACCGCAGGGTGAAACTCGGAGCCCAGAAACTTGTGCAGGTGTCTCAGAGGTTTTCTGGTGGCGGCAGTGGCCGCTTCTGGTGAAACAGACACGAAACAAAATGTACCACTGTCATGAAAAGGACCCCTTTCATCTTGTAAAACCGAAACTGTCCTCATTCGACACGAATTCCCCATTCCCTTTCCCCCGGCCCCTGGCAACCACCATCCTACTTTCCTTCTCCGTGGACCTGACGACTCTAGGAGCTGCATTGAACGGAATCGGACAGGATGTGCCTCTTAGGGACTGGCTTCTCTCACTTGGTGTCATGTCCTCAGGCTGGTCTGTGTTGGAGCCCGTGACAGGACTTCCTTGCTTAGTAAGTCTGAATAGTATTTCATTCTGTGCACAGATCACGCTTAGTTTCTCCAGTCGCCTGTGGACAAATGCTTGGGTGGCATCTGCCTCTTGGCTACCGTGAATTACGCCGCAATGCGCAGGGTGGTGTGAGTACCTCCTCAAAAACGTGCTCTCGATTCTGTAGATAGATCCCCAGAAGTGGGATTGCTGGATCCTACGGTGATTCTATTTTTAGTTTTTGAGGAGCTGCCAACCGCTTTCCACAGCAGCTGCTCCATTTTCCGTTCCCACCAGCCCTGTACAAGGCTTCCAATGCCTCCAAGTCCTTGCCGACATTTCTTACCTTCTGGCTTTGTGACCGTGGCCAAGCCGGTGGGGCTGAGTTGATAGCTCCAGCTGTTTGGAGCACACCAGACTTGACGTAGGGATAGGTACTTCCGAAATCACTGAGCAGACTGGGCCTCTGGGGGCACCTCCCAGATCCCTACAGAACCTGCCTACAGTGTGGTGGAGTGGGGGAGGCGCTGCCCCTCCCCCAAGGCCAGGCGGATAGTCAGGGGCCTCACTCAGGCACATCTTTCCTGGGTGTAGGGAGCTGTCCCACAGCTCAGCAGCCCAGGATCAGAGGCTGGGATGCTGCTGCAGAAAATCCCACGACCCAGTGACCCTGTCGGCCAGCACAGCACCGCCAAAACAGCAAGCAGAGGGCCACTCCTCCCTCTGCCTCCTTCACCACACTCCGCACATTTGTTTGATGGGCCCTTGCTCACAGCTGGAGCCAAGCTGCAAGAGAGCCAGGCAAACGCAGTCTTTCTGCATCCCAGCCTCTGCAGGCCGGGAAGGCACCTGAAGAGTGGGAGCAGACGCCGAGGGCCCCACACCGTGCAGGCTCAGCAGTTGCCCGGGACCCCATCGCTGTCATTAGTATCTCCCACAAATGTGAGTCCAGGGAGTCACTCCCCATCATCCACACCTACCTGCAGGGTCCCTCCTGCTGACAGCCTTTGCAGGGGCCATTCCCTCCTTCTCGAATGTTCCTCCCTCTCCCCTCTACTTCCACATGCCCCGTTAACTTCTACTTAGTAGGTAAAAACTGGGACAACCCGAATATCCATCAACAAGAGAACGTTTCAATGGTGTCCTCGTGCGATGGGGTGTTCTACCACCACGAAAAAGCATGGCTCACTACCATGTGTCGTGACGAGCCTGCACCTCGCAGACGTCATGGTCTAAGGAAGAAGCCAGACATGGGAGAGCTCATTCCACGTGCTTCCATTCATACGGAGCTCAGAAAGAAGCAGGAGTCTTCTTGGCAAAACAACCTAGAAGAATGGTTCCTCTTGGGGGGGGTAGGTAAGATGAGGCAGGAGGGGCGCAGGGAGACTTCGAGGGGCTGGAAATGTTCTATCTTGGTCTCTATGCTGGTTGCATGGCGGTACACACTGGTAAAGGGTTCCCCAAGCTGTCTGAGTAAAGGTGCGTCGTCTGTGGAATAACAAAAAATAAAAATAAAACCAGTTCTTTTTTCAGAACCCTTTGCCCTGACTAGAACAAACGTCCCCATTAGGAGCCGTCAGAGTCCCGTACAGTTTCCCCTCGGGGCTCTGGCCACTGCTATGGCAGGTGATGCCAGCAGCCGGCTTCCCCGCTGGACCAGAAGCATCAGAAGCGTGGCGTGGGAGGTTTCTCTGTCTTGCTAGCGCCTATTTCTTAACGACACTCTCTGAGCGTGGGTACTCATCATCGTAGCATAAGCCCACTCTCTGACATCAGGAATGTGGGCTTGTGCCTGCAACGTGAGCTCTACACCCAGAGCAGGGGGAGAATAATCAGATTTGCAACCAATTAATCCTGCAGCCGTCCAGCTGAGCCGAGAAGCCAGGGAAGGCAGGATTCTGAAACAGAACCACCTACGCCTGTCACTCTTCTGAAAATGTCCCACGTTCAAATATCTTTTCCGAAAAAAAAAAAAAAGAGAGAGAGAGAGAGAGACAAAGAATCTTTTCACCTTGAACGCTCCGTACTTATGATCCTTAAGATCATGCACACGTAATATTTATATAACTGTGTTCATGTGACAGGTGAATACTTGAATGCAGCCTAGTGCATTTAGGGGCAGAGGACGTGCTCGTGTTGAGGAGGAAGAGGAAGATGTGAAGACTCGCCGGGCTTGGTCTATCTGCAGCTCAACAGTCTGAGAAGAGCTGAGGGAAGGATGGTGACAGCTCACAGTGCCCAGACCTCGGTTCTCATTCCAACAGGATTTCCGTTGCCATCCAGGCGGCAAAGCCAGGCCAGTGGAGAGGCAGGCTCGGGAGAGAGACAAGTTTTCAAATGATTAAAGAAGTGACATTGCTAGGTAGTGAACCCCCTGTCCCCAAAGGTATGCAAGTAAAGACTAAAAGTGTCTCATCAGGGAAGGAGACTATGAGACAGGCAGAGGGTGAGGAGCTAGAAGGAAGGCCTCACTGGGGATCTTGGGGGCTCAGGAATCTTTTTTTTTTTTTAAGATTTTATTTATTTATTTGACAGACAGAGCTCACAAGTAGGCAGAGAGGCAGGCAGAGAGAGAGAGGAGGAAGCAGGCTCCCTGCTGAGCAGAGAGCCCAGTGTGGGGCTTGATCCCAGGACCATGGGATCATGACCTGAGCTGAAGGCAGAGGCTTTAACCCACTGAGCCACCGAGGCACCCAAGGCTCAGGAATCTTGTATCTACATCCCCCTGGAACATTTCATTCTCATTGAGGGAATGCTACTCTCCAGGCTGCCCACAACTGTGAGTCTTGGAAGGCAGGAGCCAGGAGGGACCTCCCAAAGTATTGTTTCCGAGCCCCAGACGACAACACAAAGGGAATTCGAGATTCTGCCCGGTGTTAGGCTGTTCCCGGGGGCTTGGCTCATGGGTAGGCCAGATAGGTCACACTCTCTCAACGGGAAATATCACAGTTGTGCTGAAGAACGTGGTTTGTGCAGCCGGACCATGGGGCCCCACCTCCTGACCTGGGGGGCGAGAATCTCAGAGTCACATCCTGGAACAAGGAGTCAAGGGCAAGGACTTGACTTAGGAGGCACTGTCGGGAGAGTGGATGCACGGGGCAGGGCAGGGAGGAACCAGTGAAGGGTGTGTTATCAAGGCTGTCACCACCCAGTCCCTGGCGCTCGGTCCTGCTGTGGAGCCCTGGGAGAGAGCGTGTCTCCAAAGGGAAGGCCAGAGCCAGGGGAGCTCTCCACCGACCCCACACCCATGTGGGCTAAGAACCGTTTCCCGAGCAGTGAATCTGTAAACACCCCCCCACTGCCCCACCCCCTCCCCAGCCCAGTTGCTTTAACCCACCTGCTCTGGGCAGCAGCTGGAGAAAGCCCTGAGGAGCAGTCCCAGGTATCCCCAGCCTGTGGCATGAAGAGATGGGTCCTACGGGGGAGGTGGGGGCAGGGCACCAGCAGTGTGCCCCGCTGCTACCTAGTAGCTGTGTGACCTCAGGCCCTTACTCTGCCTCTCGGTGAGCCTGCAGCCACGCCTGTCAGGAAGCCTCCCTGACCTCAGTGAAGCGGGAGGGCTGAGAAGTGGCCGACACAGATCAGGCTTGCAGGAATCTGAGGGGTCCACGAAGGAGCCCTGCTACCTCCCATTTCACAGAGGAGGAAACCAAGGTCGGAGCGGCCAGGCCTCCGGGGCACCACCACACTGCAGGGGTAGAAGTGGGCCTGTCTGATCCGGAGTCCATGCTCCCAGGACTCCCATCAGGGGCTGACCCGGCGGTGGATCAAGGCAGCAGCTGGCCTCCGAGAGCACCTCCCTCCTGCTCTCCACTGCCTGCCCCCCCATATCCAGGAGGGTCCCTCATCGCTGACTACAGCACCAACCTGCATCCTTGACCACCCCCACCCCGGGGCCTTCCAGAAGCCCTTGAAGCTCCCCCCGTGACACCAGTGCTGGGCTGGGCTCCCCTTGATGGCCCATGGGGCGCTGCCAGCTGTGGGCAGGAAGAGAGAGACCTGCAGTGGCGGGGAGGGGGGCACTGAGAGCCTGATGAGCGCCCCTCCCACCCAGTCCATCCCCCCATCCCAGAGTCCGGGCTACAGACCCCTCATGCCCCTGTCCCCTCCCATGCCAGCTGGGCTACCATGAGTCTCCCCGGCTGGACATCGCTCAGAACACTTGGAAGCAAACCTCCAAGAACAGCGAGACACCGGCCATGGAGCGGGCCGAGCACTCGCGCAGAAAGAGGATTACCTCGCACGTTTGTTCTTCCCTGCTTTCCTTTGCTCGGCCATCGTGCTCTGCCCGTACTATGTGCTGGGCCCGCGGCTTGGCACCACGCCTCTCCCGCGCCCCCCACCAGCACACAGCCCGGAGCCCACGGGCAGGACAGACAGCAGGGCCCCAGAGCCCTCTGGACCACTGGCCCGGGGCGGGGTAGATGAGCGACGTGGTTGGGGTGGAAGATGAGCTGAGAAAATCTGTAGAAGATGCTTGTCCGGCAGGGCAGAGAACCCTGAGCTACCCGTGTTATTATGCTTAGTCAGGTGAGGAGGCCCAAGCCGTCTGCCACGGAGGTAGCCGCGTGGGTGCTTGTGGCCGCCAGAGAGGCAGGAGAGCGGAGCGTGGTGGGAGCAGGACCCACAGGGGGGAAGTCTCCACGGAGGCATCTGTGAACTCTCTCCAAGGCCAGGAAGGAAGAGCCGTCCACCTCCAGAACTCCCCATCGATGCTGGCACAGTCACCCCCTGCCATCCACCCTGCAGAGCGTTTCCTATGTGCCAGGACCCTCTTGAACAACTCAGGGTGCCCCCCACCCCTTCCATGACACCTTCTTGCATTTTACAGAAAGGAAGCGGAGGCCAGAAAGGATCGTTACTTTGGCGAAGGTTGCACAGGCAGCAAACGGCACAACCCCAGTTAAGCTGGACTGCGTGAGGGCTCGGAGCCCCGGGGACCCATGTACCTGCCAGCCGCCCCCCGAGCTCCCACCTTGCTATGATGGAGCCCATCGCTCCCAGAGGCCTGTGCCAGAGCCCCCTTCTTGAGCTGCAGGCTGTGTCAGTCGATGAGTCACCTACTTCCCTCCAAGGAGAAGGCGAATGCCTGGCGAATGCTGGGGCCAAACCACAGACCTCCTCGGTGCATCTTTGCCTGGGCCTCCCTGGGCGGGACCTCCTGGGCGGGACCTCAACCATCCGCCTGTCCAGGAGCCCACTCCTCGGGAGGCACCGAGTTTACACACCCAGCTACCTTGATTACCTTGTAGATGGCCTGCTTCCTGGCGACACCACAGAGTAAAATGACCAGAGGAATCCGAGGCCCAGCCTGGGAAGAAGGTGACATGTAGGAGCCCTAGGAGCAGGCAGCCTGCCATCCGGAGGCCCAGGGTGCAGGCCTTGCCCGAACCAGCCACTGACCCAATGCCTGTGGACTTAGTAAAGAACCAAGGGAGGAATGTAAGTTTTAGCAGCAACCTGGGTCTTTGGTGGCACTCAGATCTGGGTAAGAGTTCCACCTCTGGCTCTTGAGCAGGTCACTTTCCTTCCCTGAGTCTCGGGCTCCCCACCTGACCTCTCAGGGGTTGTGCATGCAAATCAGGTACACAGGGCAGCTGTTCCCCCCACCCCCGCCCAGCTTCCCGGGAGGCCACCGACTCCCACACCCTTCCCCAGAGGACACCCTGGGGCTCCAGGAGCCATTTCTCCCTACAGGCAGAGCCAGGCGTGCCTGGGAGCTACCTCGCCTCCATCCTTTGCCCCAGTGACCCTCAACTAATGACCGATTAGTGCAGAAGTCTGAAAGCCCAGCTCCTCTGCCCTGAGGGGACTTTCTCTCAGGCTGGAGCTTCTGAACAAACCACTTACACACAAATATTTGTCTCTGGGCCTCGCTTCCAGAATCAGCCTAAGATTCATGCACCTCCCCCCACCCCACCCCACAGAGCGTGGGACCACCTGACCTTACCATGTAATAGAACCTTTCCTTATCTCGGCAAGCACCTGCAGTTAATAGGTTCTCATGTTCCTAAGGAAAGGCCTGTGCCCGCTTCTCAATAGTACACTGCACGTCTATGAGGAAGGAGGAGAACCAGAAACATTAGCAAAGCCACTGTTTTTAAAGCATTTTGTTTCAGAAATCAAGCTGACTTGTTTTTACCAATTGTAAGCATCAGAGGTTCTTATTCCTCAGTATCCCAAATAAGCTAAAAGAAAACTGGGATTGGATGTTGAGCAAGAGCCTGCCCGAAGTGACCAGGTGAGCAGCCAAGAGACTTCATTTCCCATTTCCAAGCATATAAAGGTAGCTGATGAGATATAAGCAGAAGTTGCTGGGCAGGTCTTCTAGGAAAACACCCGAAAAGCCAGTGTGTGCTTTTTGTTTTCTTCCTTCTTCTTCTGGAATATGTACGTGAATATGTACATGTTCATACCTGGAATATGTACGTGATGGCTGGCACTCCTGTGGCCATTTTATGACCTTGAGGATGGAATCAAGTGCTAAATATAATAGAGCAGGAAGACAGAAGCACTGTGGGTTCCTTGATACTCTAGAATTACGCTATCTATGAGGGAGTTCCTGACTTCTGTGACCTGTGAAAATAAACCTCTATTTCAGCTAAGCTGCTATTTTCCAGGTCTGTCAGTTGCAGTCGTTACCATTTCTAACCAATATAGGTGTAACCCAGGTCTACAAGTTTTGGGTCCTAAGTGTAACAACAGGATTCTCTCTTCCCAGCCTCTCCCTCAATGGGACCATCTGGTCCTGCTCACAGATACTTGACTGCAAGGAGCAGGTAACCCTCTCACATTACCAAGAAAACCACACTAGCTTTGGGGCCCAGATCTACTTAGGACAATTGGAGAGTTTCCAGCTTCTGGCATAAGATCAGAGTGGGGACAGGTAACACCTGGGTACTTCCTGGTATTGCAGAGAATAAGGACTCTTGGATCAAAGGGAAAGTCACATATGACATTTCCATAACCTGATACATATTGCCAAACTGCCCACGGAAAACACTGCGCCAATTTATACTCTCGCCCATAGGGCTCTTTCCCCACATTCATGGTGATACGGAATATTCACTTTTAAAAGGGCCAAGTGGTACCTTGCCATTTTGCTTCCCACCTCTTTGATGGAGGAATCCGTGTTTGACAGTATGCGGATGGCTGCTGGCGTGTCTGCACGTGGCCTTTTTGTTCTTTTCCAAACTGCTGTGTGTTTGCTTTCTTCTTGCTGATTTGGAAGGTCTTTTTACATGATGGATTTTAACCCTTCATCATGGGTGATAGGTTGTAAATACTTTCTCAGCTGATCATTTTACTTCCAGCCCTGTGGAGGGGGATTTGGGTGTTTGTTTTGCTTGGTGTTGGTATTTGGAAGATTTTCATGTTCATGTAATCAGATCTGTCATTCTTTTCCTTTGCCGTTTCTGGTTTCTGTGTCAGGAATTCCCCCTCTTAGGCTCCGCTGCTTGGCCTCCCTCTTCAGACTGACCTGCCATTCTCTTTAAATTTGACTCTCCTTCTGTCCCGCTCTCTCTGGTCCTTCATGTAAACCCAAGTGGCCACCGCCTACCACTGACTCCTTAAGAGCAAACTCCAAGTACCCTTTTGCCTTGCTCACGACCCCATCCAGAACCCCCACCTCCACTCTCCCCATCCACTTCCCTGACCCGCCTTGAGGTCTCCTTCTCACTTTCCTCCTTTCTGAAACCTCAGGAATGTGGCCCGGTGGTACCTCTTTGATCTGACAGCAACATCTTTCTTAAGTCCAATCAACACAGCTGCTTTTTACCATCCCTTGCCAAGTGGGGCACACTCCCAGCTCAGCCCCCGCCCCCATCCCGGGTCAGCATACAAGGTCATCATTTCTACCAGGAGGGAATCAGCCAGTCATCCTGATGATTCTGGAATCATCCAGGTGATTCTGGAATGATCTAGAATCATTTGTGGCTTCCCCCAGCTCTGCTTCTGCTTGGGCCTCTTTCTTGTTCTCTCACACCAAACTCCCTCATGTCTATCCCTGTGGCCTAAACCACTCGCAGCTCCGCACTGGCCTGTCCGCTGCCCACCAGTGGGCATTTCACCTACAGACTGTTTGTCATAGGCTAACGCAGCCCTCAGAGACCAGGAGTCCAGAGAAGGACACCACACAACCTTGTACAGCAGACTCTGTCATTCTGTTATAAACAAACATGCCATTAGGAGGCCACTGTCCTTGCCTCCTGGCCAGCAGCAGGAAGAGTAGGGGACATGAATGGCTTTGAAAATATCTCCACAGAGGGAGCTGCTGTAGGGGAAAAAAGTCACTGTCAACAAACCCCATCCTGCCCAGCGGGCTTCCAGGGGGCCACACTCTGCCCCGGGCCCACATCCTGGGTCTCCAGCCCTTGCAGCCTCCTTGTTATTCCTGGCTCCCCCGACTGGGACTCGCAGGATGTCCGTGCCAGGGAGGCCGGTGTGGCCAGGAGCAGATGTTTCCCTCTGTGCCCTCCATGGGCTCAGGAAGACCCCGCCCTGCAGGTGACAGGAAGGGGACCCCTGTGGCTGGGGCAGGTCTGGTTCTGACTTTCCATTCCTGTTTTCATTGGCAAAGGGCTCCAGCTAATGGGACCGGGGAACTCCGCTCTCAGGTGACCCGGCCGGCGACTGGTTCCTAGCCGCTTTGCAGTCTGCTCAGGTTAGCACACATGTACTGAATGCCTACTGTATGGTCCTGTCCGCCTGCGACAGTGTGCTGGGTGCCTCCCGTGTGTGAGGCTCTCTTCTGTGTGCTGGGGACGCAGCCATGAGCAAAGTTGTCATTTCGTGTCCTCTGAGAAACTGGCAGCAAGAGTTAGAAATGCAAGAAACGTTTGGAGGCGGGGGTGGAGGGGTTGGGGGATGCCTGTAATGCGTGGAGAGGGAGCATGCGCAAGAAGGAGAGGCTCCAGAGCGCAAAGGAGGCAGGCGGCAGGATCCACAAGGAACCTTGGCCAGGGTGCCGGGTGTTCCAGATCAAGGCCTGTAGGAGTGGAGGTTCCTTAAAGTGCCCGGGCTGGAGGCTGTCAGCTTCTGTCCGGAGGGGCGATTGCAGCGGCGCGCCCCGACGGCGGCCACAGCAAGGTGGGGTGCTGCTGACACCCTGTTGGGCGATGCAGGGGACGGCCGATCCACCGAGCAGCAACCGCAAGCCATTTCCTGGAGAAAGGCCCAGAGACAGTGTCTTAAAGGAAGGAAACGTGCCTCTTCTTCTCTGCTCTCTTCCCCCTGTAGCCAAGGACATGGACATGGTGGTAAGCCATCCTGAGCCAAGGGCAGGAGGAGTGCCCCAGGGATGGCCGAAGAGGAGCCTGGGATCCTGAAGGACTGTGCAGAGCGGAGTCACCACGCCAGCCCGGCACAGCCTGCCTCCAGACTGGATGTGGGAGACGCGGGGTCCCACCTGTCTAAGTCCCTGCTGTCACATGGGGAGACGCGGGGTCCCACCTGTCCAAGTCCCTGCTGTCACATGCAGCTCAGAGTACACCCTCAATGCCAGGTTCCATTTTTTCTGTTCACAGTAAGACTGTCTGACAAATAGTGCCCGGAAAAAGATTTCATCAGCCGGCAAGCCCCAGCCCTCAGCACAGAGCTTAGCGGGGACCACGGGGGTGGGGAAGTGAGGCATGGGGAGGACCTCCTTGGGAGTACACAGCAACTTTTCCCCTGGTAAAATACACATAGCACAAAATTTACCATTTTAACCGTTTTAATTGTACAGCTCAAGTGTCATTCAGGATCCTCTCCACCATCCATCCCCAGAATGTTTTCATCTTCCAAAAGGGAAACTTTGTATCTATTCCACACTAACTGCCCCTCCCCCTCCCCCCAGTTCTAGTCCAACTTTCTGTCTCTAGGAGTCTGATGACTCTGGGTACCTCATGTCAGTGGAATCATACAGTATTTCTTCTTCGGCGCCTGGCTTATTTTACTTGGCAGAAAGTCCTCAAGGTTCACCCATGTTGTAACATGCATCACAATTTCCTTCCTTTAAAAAAAAAAACTTTTTAAAGATTTTATTTTATTTATTTATTTTTAAAGATTTTATTTATTTATTTGACAGACAGAGATCACAAGGAGGCAGAGAGACAGGCAGAGAGAGAGGAGGAAGCAGGCTCCCCGCTGAGCAGAGAGCCCGATTCGGGGCTAGATCCCAGCACCCTGGGATCATGACCTGAGCTGAAGGCAGAGGCCTTAACCCACTGAGCCACCCAGGCGCCCCTAAAGATTTTATTTTTAAGTAACCTCCACACCCAACATGGGGCGTGAACCTACAACCCCGAGATCAAGAGTCACAGGCTCCGCAGACCAGCCAGCCCAGGCGTCCCAGAATTTCCATCCTTTTTAAGGCTAAATATATTTCATTACACGGACAGAACACATGTTGTCTGTCCATTTATCTATCCAGGACACTCGGTGGTGTCTTTCTTTGGCTAAGGTGCATAATGCTGCTATGAACTTGGGAATACGGATACCCATTCGAGTCCCTGCTTTTAATTCTCTTTCGGTATTTATGTACCTGGAAGTGGAATTACTGGAGAGCAGGTTAATTGCACAGGTGACTTCTTCACAATTTTCCGACATGACATTCCAGCATGATAGCTCTAAGACTAAACTGAAAAGATGGGGCACCTGGGTGGTCCGGTCGGTTGAACATCTGACCCTTGATCTCACCTCAGGTCATGATGTCATGGTTGTGAGTTTGAGACCTGCCTTGGGCTCTGCACTGGGTGTGGATCCTACTTAATACTAATACTAATACTAATACTAATACTAATAAATTGAAAAAAACAACAATACTGGGGAAATGCTGGGAGCAAGGCCATTAGACCTGTACAAAAGATAGTCAAGGGCAGCTCCTTTACAATGCACTCACTTTCATCTACCAATAGGGGCAGACCCTCACCCCAGCCCTATGTGCCTCCCCCCGCCCATGACCCCCTCCTCAACCCTCACAGATTACGGAACAGCACCGGGTCCTCTCTGCCCAGTTTGTCAGGCAGTGTACCCACCCCGCACAACGGCTGATGTCATCTGGGGCCCAACAGTGAAACGACACCTGTTGTTACAGAGCCTGGCTCCGCTCTGCCCAGCCTCGGGACATTTACAGGGTTGTCACAGGTGAATGACCACAGGTGACTTGCTTCACCCTCTGACTTTGGAACATAAACCCACAGTGGGAGTCCCTGTGTGGGGGATGTTTTCCAGAAGAGTGGTGCCCTTCCTCCTAATTTCAACCCTTATCAGTCAAAAACAAAACAAAACGAAACACAAACAGAAGCTAAATGTCCCTGCCACCCAGCCTGCACCCCCCAGGGAAGGGAGTGCTGCTTTCCTCCTTGCTGTGCTCCCACTGAGGTCCCAGCTCCTGCTTGGTTAGCATTTGCAGATCTTCTGTATCCTCCAAGGACACCTCCTCCTGAATGTGCCTGGAAACTTCTCAGCTTGGGGGTGCTCCTGCAGCAGTCTCCTAAGCACCTTCTGTTCTCACACACTGACTAGCCATTGTCAGGAGCCTGTGGATGGACAGATGGAAGTGTCTGAAATGCAAATTCCCGGGCCTCACCCAAGACCTGCTGATGCAGAAACCCTGGGACTGAGCCAGAGATCTGTTGCACTGACCTCGATAGTTCCAGCTCTGACCTCTCCGGGCTACCGGAAAGCTGCAGGGGACTGGCGCTCAAGGCTGGGCAGCTCCAGGCTCTGATGGGTCCCACATTTTAACTCTCTCTTCTTGTTGATATTGAGGGACAACTTAGAGCAAAGTGCACCAACATAGCTGGACCACTCTTCAGCCACACCCTCGGTGGAGATACAGTTTCCTGAGATACAGAGAGTTTCCAGCGGGGCTAGGAAGGCTCCTTTGTGCCTCCTCCCAGTCAACAATGCCCCCTCCTCCAAGGAGACCACCTCCCTGAGCCCCTCACCACTGATGAGTTTTGCTTGCCTGAGGGAACTTCATGTAAGGGGAACCATACAGTTTGCGCTCTTTCTGGGTCTGGATTCTCTGGTCCTACTTAGAGCAATTTGTCTAAGGAGTGGCGTGCAAGAAGAGTTTGCTCGTTTTCTTCTCTTTGCACATCTGCCTTGGTATGAACCCACCACACTTTATCAAGTTAGCTGTGGGAGAACATTCCTTTCCAGTGTTTAGAGAATGCAGTAGCTCCTGGAGTGGACTTAAGCACTTGCTTCTCGAGTGCCAGACCCCTTCCAGATCTTTCTGACTCCTGCTAAGCTAAGGGTGAGGCGTTTTCCTCTATCTCTGGGCCCTGCTGTGTAGCCCTTACTTGGAGCCCAGCGGAGGGAGCTGTTCTGCCAGCTCAGCTGGGAGTTGGTTAGTTCTGTCTGCTGGGGCCAAGCCAGGCCAGAGCTCTGGGTGCTGTGACCCAGAAGGCCTCAGGCATGTGGTTTTAGTGGGCTGGGTACTGAGGCTGATGGCATTCTGTTGCCATCATCTCCTGGGGGCTGGGGGCCCTGGCGTGGGGACCCCCTGTTCTGCTCACAGCAGAGTAAAGAATGCTTTCTCCCATGACAGTGTGGGACCCGTCCCCCCCCCACCCCGATGGTTTTCAAACCTGGGCAAAATTTCTAAAACATTGCATAGCTGGCTGATTTTCAAGCAGAGGTAGGCAGAGGTTTGTGTGAAACAGTGAGTGGAGCTGTCTTTGTGCCAACAGGAGGGTCATCCTGGAGGTCATATGATGGAGGACAGAGGTAGGGCCAAGACACAACTTCAAGTTCCAGGCCACGTTCCAGAGGCCGGGAGGTGAACAGCTCCAACCGGGCCATCAGAGTGGGTGTGGCCTCTTCAAGCCACCCCAACTTGGAATTCTGCTTCTAGCTCAAGCTTCCCGGGCTCCTCCACACCAGAGAGGTCCCCAGGAATCCAGGAAGGAGAGGCAGGTTGAGAAAGAGGGGATGAGTGGCACCAGGGCCCCGCCCCCACTGACTCACCGGAAGGGAATGGAAACAGGGCGTGGGCTGAAGCTGCCAGGGCCCAGTCTCACCCTCTTAGGGCCTCACCTGGCTCAGAGGTGAGTCCCACCTGCCAAACCCTGGGAAGGCTCTCTCTTTGGGGGTAAAAGTCCCTGCTGCCTCCACCCAGGGAGGGGAGAGGGGAGCTGGGAGAGCAGGAAGAAATTGGGTTAGTGATCAGGCAGGACTCTCTGGCCCAAGCCTGGGGTGCTGGGAGGCATCTCTCAAAGGAAGTTGCGAAATCTTCCTTGGGACTAATTTGGGTTTTGGTTTGGGGCCAACCAGCCTATCTTTATGGCTCTGAGAATGTTTTCAAGTAGTAGACATTCCTTCCAAGACATTGCTCAGGGAACACGAAACTCCTCGGCCCCTCACCCCTCCCCCTTCCCTGGGGCAGCCGGCTCAGCCACACTGACAAGGTTTCGAATTTGAAAAGGAAGTGATTGGCAGCAAAGAAGACAAAGGGCTGATTTCCTTCATATACAAATAATGGGGGCATCTGTGGAGTGCTCGGAACAAGGAGGGAAGCGGTTCTGAACACTTTGTGTGCAAATAACCCCTTTCCCAGAGGATGACGCTGAGGCACGCAGAGGCTAAGCGGCCCAGCCATCCAGCAGAATGAGAACTTGACCCAGGCAGGACAAGGACAGAGAGAGAAAGAGCAAAGGATACAAACAGAGGATGCACAGAAGGGAAAAAAACAAAAACAAACTATATTCACAATCAAAGAAATCAACGCTATCCATTGGGGATGTCTTCAATTGGTAAACGTTGTAATGATTTATAATACTTCCGAGCTTGCCAGAATAGTGTTGAGCAGGTGCCCCGCTGCTGGTGGGCGTGTCCATGTGTACAACCTTTCGGGAATGCTGGAAGGCTGCTTGGCAGGACCTACCAAATGCCTTTAAAGGCCAGCAGTTCCCCTCCCCCCAACCCCCTACCCCCTCAGCCCAGCTGTTCTCCCTCCTGTGAATCTTCCTGAAGAGACTGATCAGAGGCACAGCAGACAGGAACATATAAAGCTGTCCAGGGCCACCTGGCTGGCTCAGTCACAAGAGCATGCATCTCCTGATTTTAGGGTCCTGAGTTTGAGCCCCATGTGGGGTGTAGAGGTTACTTAAATAAATTAAAACTTAAAACAATTCAGGGCACTATTCACACTGGTGAAAAGGCAGAAAAAATATGCAAACTTCAACAAAGGAGAATAACTAAAGAGATTATGGACAGATTTGCTAAGGAGTGATTTTTTTAAACGTGTTGTAATGACACACAAAAACGGCAGGATATAAGACTATTTTTTTAAAAGATTAAAAAAAAAGATTTTATTTATTTGACAGACATTGATCACAAGCAGGCAGAGAGGCAGGCAGAGGGGGGCGGGGAAGCAGGCTCCCCTCTGAGCAGAGAGCCCGATGTGGGGCTCAATCCCAGGACCCTGAGATCATGACCTGAGCCGAAGGCAGAGGCTTAACTCACTGAGCCACCCAGGTGCCCTTTTTTAAAAAATATTTTATTCATTTATTTGACAGAGAGAGACACAGTGAAAGAGAGAACACAAGCAGAGGGAGTGAGATAAGGAGAAGCAGGCTCCCCACTGAGCAAGGATCCTGATGCAGGGATCAATCCCAGGACCCCAAGATCATGACCTGAGCTGAAGGCAGACACTTAACGACTGAGCCACCCAGGCACCCTTATAAACTGTATTTTGAAAGAAGGTGACATGCTTGCCAGTGAGCTCGTTGAGGAGTCTTGAACTACAGCTGACCCTCGAACAAAACGGATTTAAACTGTGCAGGTCCTCTTATTTTCAGATTTTTAAGATTTTATTTATTTATTTGACAGATAGAGATCACAAGTAGACAGAGAGGCAGACAGAAAGAGAGAGGAGGAAGCAGGCTCCTTGCTGAGCAGAAAGCCCAATGCTGGGCTCAATCCCAGGACCCTGGGATCATGATCTGAGCCGAGGGCAGAGGCTTTAACCCACTGAGCCACCCAGTGGCTCAGGTGCCCCTATTTTCAGATTTTTTTAAAAAAATATTTTATTTATTTATTTGACAGACAGAGATCACAAATAGACAGAGAGGCAGGCAGAGAGAGAAGAGGAAGCAGGCTCCCCGCTGAGCAGAGAGCCTGATGTGGGGCTCGATCCCAGGACCCTGAGATCATGACCTGAGCTGAAGGCAGAGGCTTAACCCACTGAGCCACCCAGGTGCCCCTATTTTCAGATTTTTAAAAAATAAATCCAGCACAGCGCTGTAAATGTATTTTCTCCTTCAGGGTTTCAGGAGACCACACTGTTGCCTTCAGCTGAATGTGAAATGCATCCCAGACTCAGAGAAATGACTGTATAAACAGAGGCCGGGGGAGAGATAGAGCCGAGAGCACAGGAACCAAGGGAGACAAGACGGGAGCTGCAGTGTCTAGATGGTAGCGTGCGTGGGAGTTCTCTGCATAATTCTCACAGCCGCTCTGGGTGTTTGCAAGGGGCCATCATAGAATGTTGGGGAGAGTGGCAAGTTATTTCATCTTTCTGTTGTCTGTGTCTGTGTCTTTAAAACCAAGAACCAAGACAAAGAACACAAGTTACTTTGTTTTTTATGTTTATATTCAATGCTCAGGAATTCCCAGTGCTAAGAGGTGGCGGCCCAGGGGACCTGCCCCTAAGCAAGGGACGAACAGGCTGTCCTTGCGGGAGGGTGCAGGGCTCTGGCAAGCTTAGGGCTGGCCTCCGCAGGCAGAAACACTGAGGGTTCCTCAGGAGGAGCCCCTTTCAGGAGGAACGGCTCCTGCCTTTGTCCCTCAGTCCCTTTTCCAGATGCCCATGTCACTTCTTAGCGAGCTGACACTCAACTTGCAAGGCACCCCTTTGGGGTCCTTTGTGCTCCCCCTTCCTTTTTCTACTTCCTGCCCTGCACTCCCAGAAGAGAGTCTGGTCAGGGATGGTGGGACTTGGGGAGAAGAAAAGAGCAGAAAGGGAGAGGAGGATCGTGTGGGCATATCTGTGCAGCAGAGGAGGGAGACGTAGCTCCTGGCCAGAGCTCTGGGCCTCTCAGCTGCCTGATTCCTGAGACAGCGGTCAGGCCCCTCCCTCTTCCTGTCTTACAGCAAGGCAGTACCAGTACGGAGTCCAACAGGTGAATGCAAATCCCAGTCTCACCGCTCCCTTGTGAGCCTGGACAAGCATTTTCTCCTTTCTGAGCTTTTATGGACTGATCTGGAAAATGGGGCTATCCTGAGCCGTGAAGGAGAAAACCCACAACAGAGGTGTGCTGTGGCTTCTGCAGAGGGCTCCATAGTCAATCACTGCCCTTCACTCATCAGAAGTCTCCTATGTGGCCGCTATGCTTCCAGACAGAGAAACAGCAGGGAACAAAACACTCTTTTGCAGTTTACAATCCGGTGATTTTTATTATCAGTTCATGTGGTCAAAAGCCCTTGACTTACTCAGAGGTTCTGGGGTTGAATATAAGACCCTGGACGTAGAAAAGCAGTGTAATCAGTGGAAAGGGCAAGGAGCGTCTGTTCAGATCCTGTCAGGTGCCAGAGCCTGGGTGCCTTCTCGCAGGGATGCTCAGGGGAAAAGGATCCCAGATTCCTTCTAGGAGCCACACAACAGGGCCTCCAGGAGAATGAAAGGGTCAAGTGCAGGACAACGCCATCCTCTTGTCCCTTTGGGAGCTAGTGTCCCTTTAGGGCCCCTGCCAAAACACAACGACGTATTTCTGGATTTCTCTGCCTCTCCCTAGGGCCCTCCACTTCCTCTGAGGTGGCCTTGGTTCTTCCAGCCTGGCAGACAGAAGGGCAGAGAGTGCTCCTTCATCCAATGGGGAGGGTTCCTCAGGCAGAACTCTCAGGCCAGAGTGTCTAGAGGTTGCTGGTGGCCTCTGGCTGCTCTGTCTATGGACCCCACCCCTGGCCTGGGCATATGCTATGTGAAATTTTGCACAAGAAAGATCTTTGACCACAGTGTGTTAAGACCACTGTCTCCAGGCCCTGTCTTCCGTTTCACTCTTGCCCTGGCACAGGGTGGTGTTAAAATGGCCCCAGGCATTGGAGAACTACGGACACCACAGGGAGACAAGCTGGAGCTAGGGTTTCTTTGGGCCGAATGGGTTATACTGACAGAGTTCACAGGTGCTTCCTTGTATAGGTAAGTTGTTTCTAGCCATCTCAGTGTGGGTGGGATTGGTTTCCAGGAATCCTCCTTCCTCCCAGGGCAGACTCACCTGCCAGGTGTCAGTACAAGGAGGTTAAGGACCAAGGATGGAATCCTGTGGTTCCAGGTGGCACGTGGGTTAGGGATGAAAAGCAGGCTTGAAATGCAAGAAGTCTCACTCGTAAAGTATGCAAAATGTACCCGCAGTCTGTCTGCTCTGTCCCACACCCTGCCCGTGGTCCCTGGGAAACCGGAAGGCCAGAGCTCGCTGCAGTGGGGCTGGGGGCACCTTTCCCAGTGGGGGGCTCCCTTCCCACCTCTGCCAACGTGGCTGATCCCAGAGGCTCTGCCTACCTTGAATGTCCCATTTCTCATCCTCGGATGAGATGTGTGTTGTTGTTGTTGTTGTTGTTTTTAAAGATTTTATTTATTTATTTGACAGAGAGGGATCACAAGTAGGCAGAGAGGCAGGCAGAGACAGAGAGGAAGAAGCAGGCTCCCCGCCGAGCAGAGAGCCCCGTGTGGGTGTGGGTCTTGATCCCAGGACCCTGGGATCATGACCTGAGCAGAAGGCAGAGGCTTAACACCCCAAGCCACCCAGGTGCCCCGGGATGTGTGTTTTTGAAGGAAAGACTGCAAAGTAGAGAATGCTTTGGAAAAGTGTGTGATCTTTCCCTATTTGCCTATTTTGAAAAAGCAGATTTCTCTTGCACGTGGAACTTTCACACTCACTACATCCCGCTGATTTCGATTTAATAGGGGGTATGAGTTTGGCAGTGGAGATGGACTTCAAAACAAAGACTTCGAAGCCACTTGCACTTCCCACACAGGACCTGGGACAAGTTGCTGAGCTCTGGGAGCCTCTGTTCCCCCAGCCTGTAAAACAGGAATAATCATGATACCTATGTCATAAGGCTTATTGTGGGGACTGGACGGGGTAATGCGTGCACAGTACTCAAATCCAGGTCTGGTACATAGACACTGTTCAATACCATTAGCTGATTTTTGCTAATATTATTTTTTAGTAATTTTTTTATATTATTCCCAACACCACTGTAAGGAGAGAGCTAGCACATTATAAGCCCTCTGCACGTGAGGTAAGACAGGGAAAAAATAAAGACATGTGAAGAGAGGAGTGTCTTAATCACAGTTCCCAGAATCAGGTCCTGATTTAGGTGACAACACTGTACGTAGGAGGCAGATCCCAGGAGACTGGTAAAGGAAGGGGGGAACGCAGACAGAGGAGGCAAAAAAAACAGGTAAGGCTGCGAGGCTGGGGAGAGATCTCCCCAGGGCAGCTCCGCCATGACCCCTCAGGGGACTGAGCCATGCATTCCAACGTACCCTCGACCTGAGCTAAGATGTTGGGCTTTCAGGCTCCCCAATGTGTTAGTTACCAACGAAGGGCCATCCCAGGTTAGGGACTCTTTCAGCTCTCCTCAAGAAGGGACAAATAGCTCCAGACCTTTGAAAACAACGACATATTTCTGGATTCCTCTGAAGAATATCAGGCACGGACAGTTAGAAGCCAAAGCACACTCAGTCCAGGGCAGAGGTGCATGGAAATAGCACCTATTTTGAGATGGGACCAGGGCATAGCACAGAAACAGGCGCTGCTCCAGGACAGAAGTGTAGATCCGGAATTCAGAGATAGTGAACAGGCTTCAAAAGAGATGCGCGTGTTCATTCACAATACTCTGTCCTTGAATCCTGTTCTTCTCACTGAATAGCTTGTCCAGGAGTTCAACCCAGAGTGTAGACCACTGCCCTGTTCTCTTTTTAACAGCCGCAGTGTTCATGGAGTGGATATATTATCATGGAGCTCACTGTCTTCTATTGACGGGTATGTAAGTTGTTTCCAATCTCCTGCTATTACCAAAACAAAACAAAACAAAAAATACTACGGTATAATATCCTTGTGGTAGTATCATCTGTACATATGCAAATGTTCTTGCAGGATAAGTTCCTAGGAGGGCGTTTTCAGGGCAAAAGGCACGTGCACTTTAAAATTTTTGATAGTAGCTGTACCAGTTTACACTCCCACCAGTAATGTGCGAGAGGACTTGTCTCCCACACCCACGCCAACACAGTATTATTGAAGCTTTGGGTCATTGCCAATCTGATACATGAAAAATGGCATTGGGCCGTAGTTTCAATTTGCACTTCTATTTTGAATAAGACTAAACATCTTTTCATAAGTTGAAGAGTCATTCTTGTCTCCTGTTCCATGGACTGTCCGTTCATATTCTTGTTCATTTCCCTATTGCAGTTTTATTTGTCTTATTGACTTACTGGAACTCTTTACATATTCAGGAAATTTGAGTCTTGAGAAACATGACTCAAAGGTGGAAGCAGAAGTATATTCATCCCAAAGGCTGCCCATGAATTCTGTTACCTAAATCTCATGGCCTTTCCAAAGCTCTTTCCAATGTCTGGTTCTACACTTATTTCTGTGTGCTAGTTCATATTCTCTCAACACATTCTTTGCTTGTTTTGCTTCAGCTTAACTTACCAGAGTGGATTTCAGTGGTTTAAGGAAAACTGATGTATATTCCCTCCCTTACCAGATCAGGGTTCCAGGGAGAAGAGTGTGAGTTGTGGTCTCCTTCCTCTACCCAGGACTGTCTGCCTTCTATGCAGCATGTCTCACTACCAGGTCCAAGGTCACTAGGGACCCCAGCAAGCATTTTCAGGCTCCTTTACCCTGTCCTTACGTCTAGGTCACGGTCCCGTTCTTTTCATTTGGAAGATGATAGAACTAATTGATCTAAAGAGAGCTATCCCAAGCTTTCCAGTCCTGGGAATACGAACAGATCTCCCTTGACAATTATATCTCAGGACTGTCACCTTCGTGGACAGAGACATGGCTCAGAGCACACGGTCACCAGGTTGTGCTCTGAGTTAGGGGCACCCACAGGCCCAGAACATTCATTTTGGATTGTTGTTGAGTGTTTGTTCATCCTGTCGGCAAACATTCCTGAACGGCTGGGTACCGTGGCACGCAGACAGGGCCGTTCAACCAGGGCACACCGAACCCCATCTGAAGTATGGGGGACAGAGAGGCCATAGGGAGAGCGTCTCAGTGTAAGGGGGTGTTGGTCAGGAGACTGTTCCCTGAGCCAGACCAGGGAAGAACCGAAACCACAGGGAAAAGTGGATGCGAGGGAGTGGGAATGGCATGCAAAAGGCCTTGAAGTAGGAGGAGGCCGCCAAGGAGCAGGAAACTGCTGGAAGGCAGCCTGGCTGGAAGCAAGAGCAGGAGGGGAGTCAGGCTGTGAGGCTGAACTCGGGTGGGATCCAAGTCTCCTGAGGCTTGGGTCATGGCTGGCTGCGCGGACCATGGAGACGAGATTTCATTCTGAGTATTACCTGGGATTCCTGGGTGTCCATTCAGGTTTTACCTGCTTGATGTTGTCATCATGAGGGATGACGGGAAGAGGGGGAACTTGTAGGAAATTCCACTCCTCAGATGGCTTCAGAAAGGCTCTTTAAAAAATTGTAGCAGAAGCTGTCATCAAACCCCATCCCAGGCTGCACCCAGGAAGTGCGTTCTCAGTGACACGCTGCACCCCCGGGGAGCCTCAGAATGGAGCTTATCATCCCTAGCCCCCGAGCAGCCAACGCCGGGGGGGAATCGGTGGCTCAGCACCCAGCTGGCTGGCCATGGGACTGGGCTCACTCTGGGGAGTTCTGCAGGGCAGGGAGCCCCAGGTGCCCACAGGGGAGGCCTGTCCACCAAGGTGGCCATCTGGGGTCTCCTCCCCGCCACCCCCCATCTCACCTCACCACACACCTATGGGGGTTTTCTGGATCACCTCCACACAGGCCACCTGCACTCAGAATCTTGTCTTGGGGTGGGGGACCTAAGGCAGAGCTCTTGCAAGAGATCTAATGCTGTCCTATTCCCACACCCTATGGGGTGTGACTTGGGATTCCCACCCTATAAATTCCACAAGTGGCTGGGGACCCATCCTTACCACTGAACTCATTGCTGACTGCAAGCAGAGCGCCTACAAGTGGGAGGCTCATGCAGAGAAGGCCAGGGAGCCAGAGGGACTGAGGCCAGGGAGAGACTGGGCCAGCTCTCTTGGGCCCAGAGTCCAAAACCTTTTACCAGGTAACTGGGCCAAAGGTGTCAGCATGGGTCACTTTGCAGGACTCCATGCTGTCCACAGCAATCCTGCCAAACTGGCTGCAGAACCTGTCTGGCTGGGTGCAAGGCCCCTGAGACCCTGGTCCACCCATTCGGGGCAGGTGGCTCAGACAGGGCCATGGAGGCATTCTCGGTTCCAGGCCCCTCCCTGAATAGCGCCCACTCCAGATCTGCCCTAGTGCCACACCCTGGTTCAGTCGTTAGCTCTTCTAAAAACCAGGAAGGGACTCCAGAATCTGATTTTCCTCCCTGAACACTTCCAGCGTTCTGTGTCCAGCCAGGCCAGAGCTGATGATACAGTGACAGGCAATGTGGCTCTCCTGCCTAATTGGATGGGATTTTTGGCTTAGTCTGGGGGCCAGGCGTGAAGCCCATGTTCCCATCTTCAAAGCCTTGAGTTCTGGGCAGGGAACAAGCAGCAGGAAGCTCTGAGGGCCAAGGGCAGAGAGGCAGGTTGAGGGGGTAGATGGGGAAGGTGGCTCAGAGAGGGTGGCCTGCCAATACTAGTTCCAGCAGGGGACAGCAAGTGCAAAGGTCCTGAGGCAGGAAAGAGCAAACACTTTGAAACTCCAAAAGGGAGGCTGGCAGGGGAGAAAAACAGGGCAAGAGAAGGAAGCAGGGCCACATTGTAGGGCCAAGAAGCCACGGGTGACCAAGTTACTTCTGGGTGTGTGGCCAGAACTAAATTTCTGTTTCTAATAGACTCCTCTGAAGGCAGGACTTGGGAGCCGAACAAGATGAAGGTAGCCTGGTAGCCGGGCTGTACCCCTTTTCACCCCCCATTGCTGCCCTATTTACACTTGAGGAAAGGGGTCTCAAAGAGGGGAAGGAGATGGCCCGAGGCTCCCCAAACAGCTGACCCCACAGTGTGCTTCTCACCATCCCACACACCTCGAAGTGGCTGCTGGGGTACCCTTCCTGTCAATGAGAATGTTTGGTCCCTCTGAGAAGGAAGATTGAAAGAGAAGGTGGGAGGAAAATGGAAGGAAGGAGAAGGATTTATCCCTACTTGCCTGGTGGTCCCGGTTCAGGGGCACAAGGCCTTGTGGCCTTGTCTCACTCCCCTGTGTTCTCACGGGTTTGGGTTTGCTTAACATACTCATCTCCCTGGTCAGGAAGCAAGGACGGTGAACCGTGCACCAGAATTAAGAGGCAAGTGAAGGAATAAAGTCAGATCTCCCCTTCCTCCGCTTATCAGCTCCACACGGCCCCATCTCCACCCACGAGGCCCAGTGTGATCTGACCTTGGATCTGACACCCACTGCGCTAACCTCACCTCCTCCTGCTTAACCCCTCTGGTCTTCAGGTTCCTAAACTGGAAGGAGAAGTTCCTCCGAGATCCCTTCAGCAAGAAAGGGTAAGCCCAGCCTGCTGGCTCCTCGCCCAGTGCTCAGTCGACTCCAGCTTATGCTTCCCACCGAAACCCCATCACCAGCAGCCTCCGATGCTAAGACTGGGGCCTCTGAGGGGCCATGCTCCCTGACATGGGCCCCAAGTGCTGTGGTTCTCACTCTTCTCTAGGGAGAAGGTTGAGAAACCAAGGTCCCTTGTGTAAAAAAAAATCTCTCATGACCTCAAGCAAGCCCCTGTCCCTTGCGGGCCTCAGTTTACCCTTCAGTGAGGAGGGAGATGAGGGTCCTGTGTCGCTTTGAGAGCCAGCGATCTGGGGAGGCAAAGACACATTCCCAGAATCCCCCGGAGTCCTGAGAACGCCCACGCCCCTTGTCCCAGCAATCCTGAGAAAGGCTAGGCTGATAAGGCTGTGGGTGGCCAGATGACAACATTCTTGGGACTCAGATGAAGTGGGTGGGGCCCACCCATTCAGCTGCACATAATTCAGGGCAATGGGGGCAGCAGCCATGCGGGCCACAGACAGCCAGCCTGCCTGTCCTTCCCGGCATCCCGGCATTTCAGGGATGCCACAGAAACCCGGGCCACAGCAGGGAGCCATGCAGTCATCTTGCAAGGTTTCGAGGAAAGAATGCCAGTCCTGTGGGAGGGGACACTGGGTCTGGCCTCCCTCCCACCCCTATCTTGGCTCCCTTCGAGGCTCATTCCCAGGAAACACTCTTGCACCTTCTCTTAGACGGCGGGTGGGGCGAGGCCAGGGTCGGGGGGAGTGGGGGGGTGGCAGCATGGCCCTTTCTTTAGCCTGGGTCGACCAAGACCACTGCCAGCCCTCCTGACCACCTCCAGCCCACAGGAGAATCTGAAACAGCCTCTCCTCTAGGCCCAGCACTGCATTTTAGCCACCACACCTAAAGTTCCACCATCACGGCCCAGTCCTTGACAATTACGGCATCACCTTGGGTGAAAAATGTCAGTTTCTCTGCTGCAAATTATAAGTGGGAGGAAGAACAGACGGCTTTGTTTTCACGCATGGTCACAAATGCCCAGAGAAAGTGTCTGTAAAGCGTCTTTACAGTCCTCTGTAAAGAGGACCTGCGGGCGGCCCCTGTGGATTAGGGGAGGGGGGACCCCACCATCGGCTAAGCTGGAGAGTCCCAGGCTTTGGTCTGCTGCTGGTGCTGTGAGTTAACAAGAAGGGTATGGGGCACAGGATAAACCTGAGCCGTGATAGGGCCCCTCACCAGCTGTGGGAACTTGGCCAGGGCTTTGCCTCTCTGAGGACTATTTTTCAGATAGGGGTGGTCCTAGTCCTCTTCTCCGTTGGGAGGAAGGAATGAACATAACACCCAGAGCCAGCGCCTGGCATACACTGGTCAGTAAACAGTGGTGATGCATCACATCACACGGAGAGCCCCAAGCACATTTGACCTTTGAGCCCCTCTACCTTGCGGCCTGCCATCAGCAGACTCTCTCTCCAAAGGGGGGAGATCCTGGGGTGCCCGTTCCTAGTGGATGGCATTAGGGTGAGCACCTCATGAGGGAGTGAGCTCCCCATCAGTGCAGGAGGCAGGTTACCAAAGTCTGGCTGGAATGGGCCTTTGGATGGAGAGAGAGGAAGGCTGTAGGGACTGGGAACCTAGGCAGGGCCTCTGCAGCCCAGCCCGCCCCACTCAAGGGATCGTTCACTGTTGCTCTGAGAACTGATCCTGGGCTGGGCCCTGCCGGGAAGGCAGTAGAAAAGGCAGCAGACGTGGTCCCCATCCGTGGGACACTGAGGTCAGCAGGGAAGCAGGAATTTGAGCAAGAAGGCTCAGGAACACTTTGTTTTTCTCCTTAATATTCAACCCATCTTTTCCTTTCCAATGTCAGCAACTGCTATCTCGCTTCGATGGCTGGAGACTCATTCTCTGCCCCTTCCAGTATACATTTTTAAAATATATTGATTAGCATTAAAAAATGATGAATCCTTCAGATAGAAAAGTATAAAGAAACATAACAAGGGGTGCCTAGGTGGCTCAGTCAGTTAAGTGTCTGCCTTCGGCTCAGGTCATGATCCTGGGGTCCTGGGATGGAGCCCCACATCTGGCTTCTTGCTCAGCAGGGAGCCTGCTTCTACCTCTCCCTTTGCCCCACCCCCAGCTTGTGCGCTCTCTCTCAAATAAATAAAACCTTTTTTTTAAAAAAGATTTTCTTTATTTACTTGACAGAGAGAGAGACACAGCAAGAGAGAGAGCACAAGCAGGAGGAGTGGGAGACGGAGAAGCAGACTCTCCACCGAGCAGGGAGCCCAATGCTGGGCTTGATCCCAGGACCCTGGGATCATGACCTGGCCAAAGGCAGATGCCCAACGACTGAGCCACCCAGGAATCCCTCAAATAAATAAAATCTTTAAAGAAAAAGAAGCATCAGATATTCATGTTTTCAACACTCGGAGTTAACAAATGTAGACATTTTGCCATACTTCAAATCCTCCCTGTAAAATAAAATTAGGGGTGCCTGGCTGGCTTAGTCGGTAGAGCACGTGGCTCTTGATCTCGGGGTCCTGAGTTCAAGTCCCACAATGGGTATAGAGTTTACTTAAATACATAAATTAAAAAAATAAAAATAAAATTGGATTACACATCAGCACATGGATGGGCAAATAAAATGTGGTATACTCATATAGTGGAACATTATTCAGCCTTAAAAAGTAAGGAAGTAGTGCTCCAGGCCACAGCATGGATGACTGTGGAACACATTACACTCGGTGAAGGAAGTCCGTCACAAAACACCACGCGTCGTGGGAGTCCACATGTGTGAAATGTCCAGAAGAGGCAGAGAGTGGATTTAGTGGTTGTCAGGGCATTGGGGGGCGGTGGGAGGGTGTAGAGAAGATGAGGTGTGGCTGCTTCGTGGATACCAGGTGTCCTTTTGGGGTGAAGAAAATGCTCTAAATTGAGATCATGGTGAGAAATGCACAAGTCGGGGTCCCTGGGTCGCTTAGTGGGTTAACACCTCTGCCTTCAGCTCAGGTCGTGATCCCAGGGTCCTAGGATCGAGCCCCGCATCGGGCTCTCTGCTCAGCTGGGAGCCTGCTTCTCTTCCTTTCTCTGCCTGCCTCTCTGCCTACTTGTGATCTCTGTCTGTCAAATTAAAAAAAAAAAAAAGAAAAGAATTGCACAAGTCTATGTGACAAAATAGAAAGCATTGAATCGTGCACTTTATTATCTTTTTTAAGATCTTATTTATGTATTTGAGAGAGACAGAGAGAGAGAGCATGAGCAGGGAGTGGGGAGAAAGGGAAAAGCAGGCTCCCCCCGAGCAGGGAGCCTGACGTGGAATTCAAACCCAGGACTCCAGATCACGATCTGATCCAAAGGCAGAGGCTTAACCACCTGAGCCACCAAGGCGCCCCTGAATTTGATTTAAATTCGTGAATTTGGGGATATGTGAATTACATCTCACTAGAGATGTATATTAGTTTGCGGGGGCTGCTCTAACAAAGTCCCGCACACGGAAACCTTGATAGAAATCTCCTGTGTCACTGTCCTGGAGGCCACAAGTCCAATGACAGTGTCACCAGGGCTGCGAGGGAAGGATCTGTCTCAGGCCCGTCTCCTCAGCATGCAGATGGTTCTCTGGTTTCTGTGCATGCCTGTCTCTGTGTCCACATTTCCCCTTTATGTAAGCACTCCAGTGATGTTAGAGTTGGCTCGCCTGAATGACCTCATTTTGACTCGATCGCCCCTGTGAAGACCCCGTCTCCAAATAAGGAGACGTGATTATCATTCTTGTCGCCACAGCAATTGACGCAGAGCAAGAAGGATGGACTTGAGGCTCCCTGACCCCAAGATCCAGGCCTGAAGCATCCCCTGACCCTCCACAAGGCTCGGCCACCCACATCCCAGACCCTTGATTAGAAATCACCCTGTGCCCTATGGTCCCAGGGCCAACCTCTAGAAGAGACTGGCCAGCCCTGCAAAGGTCCCAAAGCCCTGGAGGCCACAGGAATGGAACACAGGTAGGAAGCATGGGGGCAGGGGAGAAAAATAAAAACCCAGCCTCAGAGACCATCAGGGAAGGCCACTTGCCCTCAGAGCTTGTCAGTTGGCTGAGAGCAGAGGCCCGAGCCCCATGGGGCCAGAGCCGTGTGTCGTGGTTGCTTGTGGCAGGAAAGGGCAGCAGGGGCACCTGAGCCACCATCTTCTCCAAGAAGTACCCTAGACCAGTGGTCTTGCTGAAAGCCCCCTACAAGGCTGAGGCCACCAACAAGCTCAGGACTGAGGAGGGCAGCCAGGTCACGGCCAAGGATAGAGCAAGCCTCTCTGCTCTCTCTAAGACCTTCCTGAAGGAGAGAAGGCTTCATGGCTAGCTGTCTTGGAGGGCAGCTGGACCCAAGCCTCCCAGCCAGGGGCCATCTTCCTACCTCTGGCTCCCCATCACGTGGCCGACAGCCAGCTCTCTTGGGTGGGCTTCCTGAAAAGCAGACTCTGAAAGTAGGATTTGAGGACAAGTCGTTTTGTGGGGAGATGGTCCCAGAAAGTACCAGGGGGAGGGTGAGGAAGTAGACTGGGGAGAGAGGGAGGCCAAAACCATGTGCAGTAGTGAGGAGATTGCCGCTCGTCCCAGTCCCCCCAAGGCGCTCAAGAGTTGGGGCGTACCTCAGTTCTCCCACAACGAGGTACGGAAGCTGGGGACTCACTCACCTGCTCGCTCACCCCTCGCTGGTAAAAACTCCCAGAACCTCCACCTGCCCTCTCGTGGTGACAGGCACCCAGGGCCGGGGGCTGGGCAGGGACCTGGGGAACAGCCCCGAGCTGCCGAACGTGAGTCCTAGCCCAAGCGCTTATCAGCTGCTTTACATTGAGCAAGTCACGATCCATGTGTGTTGACTGGGCGAACCAACCAGAATGTCAACTCATGACAGAAAGGGCTAAGTCTATTGTTCCCTACTCTATCTGCACAGCCCGGCCCAGTGTCTGGCACGTGGAGCACTTGGTCAATATTTGTGGAATAAATGTCTCAAGACTTGTGGTGTAAATCCTTCCTTATTGATAACAGCTACCAGGGATGGAACACTTCCTCGGGGCCAGGCACAGCGCTTAGGGCTTTATGTCCCATTTTGCCCCCTTCCCCCAAGAGCTCCACAGTAGCTGTGGTCTCCTGGTACTAGGCGAGGATGGCCCAGTGAGGCAGGAAAGGGGTCTGCCTAACCACAGCCACCCAGCTCAGAAGGAACAGCAAGATTTAGGCTAGGCTCCAAAGCCCATGTTGCTTCTTTCATAGAAATTCACCTTTTAGGGGCGCCTGGGTGGCTCAGTGGGTTAAAGCCTCTGCCTTTGGCTCTGGTCATGATCCCAGGGTCCTGGGATCAAGCCCCACATCGGGCTCTCTGCTCAGCGGGGAGCCTGCTTCCTCCTCTCTCTCTGTCTGCCTCTCTGCCTCCTTGTGATTTCTGTCTGTCAAATAAATAAATAAATCTTTAAAAAAAAATTCACCTTTTAGAAGAATTATGTCCTATAACTTCCATGCCACCCAGTGCATAAATCCAGAGCACAGAGCTCATGGAACACATACACATACTTGCGTGATGGCTGCCTGCACCACCTCCCAGAGCACGTCGGGCAGCCTGGCAGGCCCCCACCCGCACGATACCCTCATCCGCCAGCAGCAGCAGCTGGTCTTGTCACTTGCCTCTTCTGGAATTTTTCACCCCTGGGTCCCTATAGCATGTGTTTGACTCCTTGCGCTCACCATGTCTCTGAGCATCTCGTTGCACTTCTCAGCTGTTTTTTTAGTGTCCAGTGTGCACGGGCGTGTGAAGAGGGTACGGTGTGAATGACCCCATTCCTGTCTCCAGTTCGTGGCCATACAAATAAAGCTGCAGTGAACATTTTTGTATGTTTCTCTTGGTGGACGTAAGTGCCCGTTTCTGTTGGGTTGATGGCTGGGCGTGGAATGACTCCGTCGCTAGGCGCACGTCTGTTTAGTTGTAGATGTTCTCCCGAAAGCTTTTTTTTTTTTTTTAAGATTTTATTTATTTATTTGAGAGACAGAGATCACAAGTAGGCAGAGAGGCAGGCAGAGAGAGAGGAGAGAGGAGGAAGCTGGTTCCCCGCAGAGCAGAGAGCCCAATTCGGGGCTCGATTCCAGGATCCTGAATGACGACCTGAGCTGAAGGCAGAGGCTTAACCCACTGAGCCACCCAGGTGCCCCTACTGAAAGCATTTTGAAAGTGCTTGCACCAGTCAATCACTGCACTTCTGGCCAGCATGGTCCTCTGTGTCCTGTGGTCATTCTGGACCAGGGCCTGTGGAAGGACAGCTGATTTTGATGTGGTCTCTTATGTGCAAGGAACTTATAATCATGGAGAAGAGATCAGAGTCCCGTACCAGTGACCACTATGCAAATTAGACTCTCAGGGCCCAAGGTGCTCTTCACTAGCCCATAATACTCTATAGTTTGCATCTAGAACTTAATTTCTCTCTCATAACAAAGAGCCTGCTGGGGTTTGGGGAGTAGGTCACCCTTCCCTCTGCTGATGAGGAAATGAGATCTGCCCAAGGTCACAGGCAAGCGTGGAAAACCTCAGGGTCTGAGAGCTCTCCAGAGTGAGAGCTGGTCTGGTGTCCCTCACAGTTTTGAGAGCTGTTTGGATTTCTGTGGAAGAGCAAGGAGGGTCTCGGGACTCAGGGCATGGCCAAGTGCACTGCACGCAGGAGGGCAGTTCTGCCTGCCCTGTGACTGTGGAGCCAGGTGGATGCGCAGGGCCCAGGGTCCCTTGCCTTAGCTGTGTGACTCTGGCTTGCAGGTCCGGCCACTGAGCACCCCCGCCAGTGCCCTCGAGTGGTGGTCTTCTTTGCTGAGGACTTCGGGGGGTGGGCAGGGGACGGGGCCTGGGTGGAGCTTAACGGTGGAAGCTGTCACGTGGAAAAGCCAGCATGTCCACAGCCTCTGCCCCTCCTGCGTCCTCACCAGGCCTCTGGAGCGCAGGACCCCCGCTGAAGCCTGTGCGAGGGACCTTGTTTCTGCCAGCTTTGGGCACTGGATCAGCCAACAGGGGTACAGACTCCAGCCTCCCAGAGCCATCGGCGGCGCGGGGAAAGCTTGCAGGGTGCTGTGTGGCCCCCCGGCAAGGGCTGTAGAAACGGTGGCCGCCAGGGGAGCTCACCTGGGCCCCCCATTCATTCTGAAAGCCTCTCAGGAGCCTCTACCACGTGCCAGGCATGGATTCGGACACAGGGTGCAGAAGGAGATGAGATAAACAAGAGATCTGCCCTTATAGAGTGGACATTCTAGCGCAGGAGACAAAGCCACGAAACTCCAGAGGGACAATGCCCATTAGTGGAGACTGGGTCCTGGGGGAAGAACATTCCAGCAGAGAGGAGCACAAGTGCAAAGATCCTGAGGAAGGATGAACTTGGAGCAGACCACTCTAGGGAGTCAGGTCCCCGTGCCATTCTTATGGCCCTTGAGGGGGTGGTCCCCTCCTCTTGTAATGCACAGCTAAGCCATCAGGTTTTTTTTTTTTTTTTTTTTTTTTTTTTTTAGAAAGGAAGCTCTTTAGGCGCCCCCTGGAACCAGAACAAGCTGGTTCCTCCTGCCTCCTCCTCACCAGCTCCAAGATAACCATCACGGTGGGGAAAGTTAATGAAACACCAATGACCTAAAGCGTCTTCCCACGAACCCAAGGCAACAGATGGGCCTATCTTATCAGCTCTGGGATGCAGTGAGAGGGGCAAAATCCTGCAAAAGAGAGTGGGCCTGGGGCATTGAGTGAAGGCTGGGGAACCGGTCTGAGAGCTCCATGCAGGGACTAGAGACTGTAGGGGAAGGGAAACAGGTGGGTGGTACTAATGAAGATACTCAAATCAGTGCCTGGTAATCAAGAGGAGACAAGAAAAGGGAGCTTGGGAATCAAGCAAATCTTAGCTTCAGGTATGGCTTGTTCCAGCACTCTAGGTTTTGGGTAATGGTTGGTGGCTTTCCTCTCTCCCCTTATCACTTATCCCCAAATTCCATTCACCTTTGTCTCTGTGACATGATTACATTCTCTGTAGGTCTCCCCCCTGCCATTCTTGCCACCGCTCCCCTCATGAGTTCATTTTCTATACATTTTAAAAACCACACCACTCCCCTGCTTAAGCCCCTCCCCATGGCATTCTGATGCCCTTAAAATAAAACAGAAACTCCTTATCAAGGCCCCAAAGTCCCCTGTTAAACTCCCAACTGTGTCTCTCTGTCCTCTCTCCTCACCGTTCTTCTGTCCCTTGAACATACCATGGTCATCCCTACATTACAGACTTTGCACCTGCCGTCTCCTCCTGGCACATTGTTGTATGGCCCCCTTCTCATCAGGACAGCTCAGATGTCACCGTCCTCACCCTCCAACCCCGCAACCCCTCTGTTCACTCTCTAGATCAGCACTGCCTGGTAGGATTGTCTTCTCTCTGTGTGGCTGAGCACCGTACCTCCCAACCCCATGTGTCCGATGAGCACCTGAAATGTGGCTACTGAAGTTGATGAATTTTTTATTTTACTTAATAGAAACGTAAATATGGCTACTAGCTAGAGTGACTCTAATATAAAGCATACTTTTATTTTCTCTCCTTCAGGATGAGTTTGTTTGTTGATTGTCTGTCTCTAGAATATAAGCTCCAGGAGGGTAAGGACCAGGTCTGTCTTGTCTACTGTTGTATCTCCAGGGCTCAGACTTGGGCCTGGCTATAGTAGGTGCTCAATATATACTTATTGAATGAATGAATGAATGAATCCTATGGGCTGTAGATCCTGGAGCTACCCAGTTCTCTGAAGGCAATGTTAGTTCTGCCTGAGATTTGCTGTGTAACCTCAGGTCAGGATCTTGCCTTCTCTGGGCTCAATGTCTTCATCTATAAAACAAGGGATCAGACTAGAGGGTCTCTAAGGGCCCCTCTGGCCTTAAGGCTCTGAGGATTCCTACTTCTTTTACTCTGCCCAAGCTGTGTCCTTTGTTCCCCACCCCTCCCCCAACCTCCCAAGCTCCATCGTAGGAAGGATGGCTGGACAGGCTTCCTGTACCAGGAGCCTATGTTTGGGGAGTGATCAAATCAGGCTGGGCTGCACTCATCTCCTATAAACAAATGGCCTTCAGGCAGTACTTGTGGGAGATGATGAAGTGGTAGCAGGCTGTGGGGGCTGTGTCCTGGATCAAAGACTGGCAGGCCAAGGGCAAGGGAGGAGCCAGGCCAAGGCAGGCTGGCGGCCGCCTAGTGTGTGCACACCAGGAGTGGACTCTGGGGTCCTCCACGCCTGGCCCCTGCGGCTGGTCCACACTTGACCTTCTCACCTTGTGGTTGGGACTCAGGGGCTGGCAGGGGGTACTCGGGCCCCATGTGCGTCTTAGGGCAACTTTTAAGAACCAGGAACAGGGAATTGAGAAGCTGATTATGAGTGACTCAAACCCTGACCCCCAGCCACCAGCATCCCGCACTCACACTCGTTCACACACACGCACACATGCATATTCTCAGCCAAACACAACACACGGCCACTGAGGCTGAAATGCCCTTGCACCCAGGTGTGGACACAACCAAGACTCCCATGCCCACAGCACGCACGCGAGCAAACACAATTCAACTGAACAGAGCAGGCACCCCCTGCCCCTGGTGTAAACACAGAGGCAATCTCATAGAAACACAGACAGGTGGGCATCGGGGCCGGCGGCTGCTCAAAAACACACAGGAACCTGGGCTTCATCTCACACGCTCGCAACAGATGCAAAGATGGGTGCATCTGCGCAACACACACAGGCAGCCGGGGACCCGTGGATAGGCATGCCAATACCATGGCCATGCCCTCATACACCCCAAAGACAGTCAGCCTCCCCTGGGCATGCATGGACACGGATATCCGAGGAGATGCCTTATCCGTGACACATGCGCACACCCGCACACCCACGGAGCGGCAGCCCACACGGTGACCTAGGGAACCCGAGGGTCAGAACCCAGGCGTGTCGGCCCTGAGCAAACCCCCACTCCTCGGCCTGGCCACACGCAGACCCGCAGGCCGGAAGAGCCGCAGCCTCTCCCCGCCGCCCTGGCCAGCTGGCCAGCCTCCAGGCCCTGGTGCAGATGGTGAGGCCAAGGCGGGGCCCGTCCAGCCGGTGGCCCGTGTTGCCTGGCTCTTCTCCTTGGCCGGGTGACCCTGGAGGACTCTTTCCCACAGCAGAGTGGGCCCTGGGCATTTGTGTAACAACCTGGATGTCGGTTCCTTTGGAAAACGAGAGGATCTGTCAAGACCCGTTCTAAGTCCTGTAGGACAGCAACTGGCTGGGGCCACGAACCGCTGACGGTTTTAGAAGGACCTGGAACACTGCAACTCACCCAAATCACTGTGGTCCTTACTTGCCTGACCCTGGAGGCTGCAGCCTTAGAAGTATATGCTTCAGATTTTTGTTTTCCTGCCTGTATGCATATGTGTCTGTATATCCACTCATGTATGTACGTGAGCTAGCAAATTTGTTTTCGAAAATGGGCTTGTGGGGCACCTGGGTGGCTTAGTGGGTTAAGCCTCTGCCTCCGGCTCGGGTTGTGATCTCAGGGTCCTGGGATCCGGCCTGGTGTCAGGCTCTCTGCTCAGCGCAGAGTCTGGTCCTCCTCTCTCTCTGCCTGCCTCTCTGCCTACTTGTGATCTCTGTCTGTCAAATAAATAAATAAATCTTAAAAAAAAAAAACCAAAACACAAAAAATGGGCTTGTTTGGTGGAAACTGAATGAAACTATACACAGACTTCCCCTTAACATATCATAAATACATTTCAATGCTAATAAATATTTACATTGTTTTTTAAGAAAATAATATTAAATATTTTAATGATTCCAGATTTACAGTAAAGAGAGCAACAGAGTTCCCACATATTCTTCATCTAGCTTTCCCTCATGCCCAAATGCCAAAACGGAGAAGTTAACACCAGTAAAATATCATCAGCTACACGAGGGACTTTGTTTGGATTTTGCCAATTCTTCCACGAAGGTCCTTTTTCTGTTCCAGGATCCCATTTGGGTCCCACATGACATTTGGTCTAAGTAATTTCCTTAAGCCCCTCTGCTCTGTGACAGTGAGTTTTGCCTTGTTTCTCATGACCTTGACAGTCCTGAAGAGCTCTGCTTGGGTATTTTGTAGAATGTCCCTCAACTTGGGTTTCTCTGATGTTTTTGTTATGATGAGACTAGGGTTAGTTTTTGTGAGACAAGAGCACGGAGGGGAGGTGCCTTTGTGTCAGATCGGGGAACACCTGATACCAGATGATTTATCACCCCTGATGTCAAGGACCTGGACTGTTCCAGTGTCAAGTACTGGTCTCTCCCTTCTGTTCTCTATTCTGCAGCCATCAATCATGAACTTCTTGCCACACTCGGGGGAGGGGGATAAAGCCTGATCAACCTGATTTTATTTTTTTTTAAAGGTTTTTATATTTATTTGACAGAGAGAGACACAGCGAGAGAGGGACCACAGCAGGGGGAGTGGGAGACGGAGAAGCAGCGTTTCCACCAAGCAGGGAGCCCGAGGCAGGGGCTCAATCCTAGGACTCTGGGATCATGACCTAAGCCGAAGGCAGACACTTAACGACTGAGCTACCCAGGCGCCTCCACGACCTGATTATTTTTAAATGATAGGACAACATTGCACTTTATGGATCTGCCATTATCTACTTGGCCAGTAACCTAATGTCATAGATTTCTGTTGCTTTTGGTTTTTCCTTCTACCAGTAAAGGTGCAAAGGACAGCACCGTGGCCCAACAGTGTTGAAAGTTCAGAGGCAACAAATACTTTTCAAGCAAGCTCTCTGTAACGGACAGCACACACTCAGGTGAACTGTATCTGTGTACCTCTTTCATTTTGTTTTCTTGGAAGAAATTCATGGGTTAGCAATGCTGGGTCCAAAGATAAGCACATTTTTAAGGCTTTTGATAAGTATCACTAAACAAACCTCCAGGAAAAGTTGTACCAGTCTACTGTCTGGATTAACATTTTTTCCTTTTTCAAAGTTTTTTTTTCTTCTTATTGCAAAAAGAAGTCATGTTTTTATGAGATAACTGGAAATAACTTACTGGATATTTAATGATATTAAAGAATTATTGGTTCAGGGTTTTGTTTGTTTTGTTTTTAGGTGTGGTCATGGTATTGTGACTGCTTTTTAAAAATAATCCTTATCTTTAGAAGCACATGTTGAAGGATTTATGGGAGAAATTATATGAGTTGGGGATTTGCTTCAATATAACATGGCAAGGGAGGAGTGAGTGGGATTTACCTGAAATAGGACTTGTCTTGAGTTCATTTTTGAAGCTGTGTGATCGGCAGGCCAGCCTTCAATGTACAACTCTCTCTATATTAGTAAAAAGCCAAAAGTTTGTTTAAAAAGTTTTTACAGGGGTGCCCGAGTGGCTCAGTGGGTTAATCATCTGCCTTCGGCTCACGTCATGATCCCAGGGCCCTAGGATTGAGCCCCACATGGGCTCCCTGTGTAGGGAGCCTGCTTCTCCCTCTCCCACTCCCTCTACTGTGTTCCCTCTCTTGCTGTGTCTCTCTCTGTCAAATAAATAAATTAAATCTTAAAAAAATTTTTTTTACAGATCGTATAAAGCGATAGCTTTTATCTCCCATGGTTAATGTCAGTGGTTTGGTGTATGTGGGTCTGGACCTTTTCTGTGTTGATACTATGTATACTGTAGACACACATAACCTTAAAACAGGAATGAGCTACGACTGTATACACCATTTTCCCACTAGCATTTAAACTTCGCCATATTTTGCAGACGGTTGGCAACTTCAAAACTCTCTCATTCCTTAATAGCTGGTGGCACTCCCCTATATCAAAGAGCCATAATTTATTTATCTGATCCTTTAATGGTGGAGAGTTGGAACATCTCCAATCTACCACTCTTAAGAACAATGATGCAGTGAACATCCTTGTACAGACCATATCTTTGTGTGTCTACATGAGTAATTCCACAAGCTATCTTTCTAGAAGTAGAATCATTAGGTCAAAGGGTGTGCATATTTAAAATTTTAATAGAATGACTAAATTGCCCTTGTGGTAGACTTTGTAGGTCCACTGTCTGGCCATCTCTCCCAGTACATATCTGAGGACTGTTGTCATTGGGTGCCCGCAATAGAGAAGTAACACTTCTGTAAACTGGGAGTAATGTGAATCCCACGTGGTAGTCATGGAAGGACCAGGTGGCTTTTGTCGAAGCTGCATTGTACCATTTGAATTCAAGCATATGTTCATTTGGGGTGGCTTTGGGAAGACTGGTGGAGGATGGGACAAGAGTACAAAGCCCCGTACTAGGCACCATTTGGCAATGCCAGAGCTAATTTCAAATGGTGCTGGTTGGGTTTAGTGAAGTGATACACCATGGGTCCCCAGCACCCAGCACAGAGTCGGCAGGCTGTCAGGGCTCCATGGTCACAGCTGACACGATGACTGTCAGGGGCTAGACCAAGACCAGGAAGACTGACTCTTCTGAAAGACTGGCCAGGACAGGGATGCTCAAGCACCAGAACAAGAGGGGAGCCAAGAGAGATGACAAATCTGGTCTACCATTGGGTACCGTAAATACAGTTTTCTTGGAACAGAGCCGTACTCCTTCATTTGAGTTTTGTTTGTGAATCCCTCCATGGGCCAATGCTAGAGTTGAGCAGTGTAGCCTGCAAAGCCTAAAACATTCACTGTCTGGCTCTGTACAGAAAAAAATTGCCCACCCCAGCATAGAGGTTGCAGGCATAATAAAAGATGCCGATAGTTTTTAAGCACTTACTGTGTCTCAGGCATCATTCTGAACACGTCACGTATATTAATTTTTTCAGTCCTCATAGTAACCCTATGAAGTAGATACTATTTGTGGTAGCGAGTCTCAAAGATGGCCCCAGTGAACCACATCTCCTGGGATTCACGCCCTCGTGTGGTTTCCTCCCACAAGTCTGGGGCAGTCTTATGCTGACTAATAGGACACAGACGTGATGGTGTACCAGTGCCAGGCTGAGTCTTGAAGATAACTGAGAGCTTCTACTTCTTCCCTCTTGGAACACTTTGGGGCACCCAGGGCCCTGAAGACGTGGGAAAGGCCGTGGGGGAGAGAGGAGGCTGGGAGACTGGAAGAGACGGGAGTAGCTCAGATGGCCTGGTTTGGGGTTTACACTCACTCCTCCAGGGGACCCAGCCTGGTCACCATCTGACTGCACTTGTGAGAAACATCTCCCAGGCAAGACCAGCAGAACTGCTCGCTGAGCCCAGGGAGCCCACAGAACCCTGACAGCCAATGAAATGGTTAAGCCACTAGTTCCGGGGGCGTTAGGGGGTGGGAGAAGGTTAATGCAGCAACACCCACCTGGGACACGACCTCTACTGGGACTTGCCCAGGTCTGACTGAGCTCCAAGGCTTTTCCTCTCCACTGTGCCCCCGCATGGACACTGGGATGCCCCCCGCCCCTGATTCTGATTAAATCAGAATATCTGGGGATGAAGGCTCAGAGTAGGTATTTTTTAAATCCTGCAGGATTTGAGAAACATGGCACCATCCACCGTTTCCAAAACTGGCCTAGAGAAAAGAAAGGCCACACTTTAAAAAACAGATTCCTGAGCTCCAACAGATACACTGCTTCAGAATTTCCATGGGAGGGCCCTGGTAAGCTGCAGAGTTAATGCGTTCCCCCAGGTAAATCTTATTATCAACGTTAGGAGAAAAGGGGAGAGAGGAGAGCCAGCTCCCAGGTTGGAAGCTGTTTGGCAGTTGTCTGTTGAGTTAAACCTAAAACCAGGGGCGCCTGGGTGGCTCAATGGGTTAAAGCCTCTGCCTCTGGCTCAGGTCATGGGATCAAGCCCCGCATCTGGCTCTCTGCTCAGCAGGGAGCCTGCTTCCTCCTCCCTCTCTCTCTGCCTGCCTCTCTGCCTGCTTGTGATCTCTATCTGTCAAATAAAATTTTAAAAAATCTTAAAAAAAAAAAAAAAAAACCTGAAGCCAATCCACACAGCTATCTGTGTGGATTCTGTCCCCAGCAGAAATGAGCAGTTACATCTGCCGAAAGGCATGCACAGGATGTCCCTAAAAGCTTTCTTCATATTGTCCCCAACTGGAAACCTCCCCAGTGGCCATCCAGAAGAACATGGCTTCATGGACCATAGCAGAGCCACACAACAGACCACGGGGCAGCAGTGAGGAAGCCTGGAGGGCTGACACTTGCCACAACACCACAGCATGGGAGCATCTCCCAAACCTCCCGCTGAGTGTGAAAAAGCCAGACACAGACCGTACAGGTTCTATCAGTATTCGGTTCAAGGACAGACCAGCCTGACCTGTGGTGATAGGGTTCCAATAGTGGGTACTTCTGTGTTTGTGTTTGTGTTTGAGTGTGTGAGGGAGGTTCTAGAGCTTGATGGGGGAGAAGACTCTGTGTTTGTGTGTGTGTGTGTGTGTGTTCTGCTCCCTCCTAGGATGTCATGCACACAGCAGGACTAACCTGCCTTTGGGGCCCCCTGAAGAGGTCTTTGCTTGCTTGCTCCTTTGGTTATTGCTTCTTTGAGATGTACATTATACACTGAGATGTATACGACAAATTGAGCAAATCTTAAATGTACAGCCTGATCATTGTTTACACATTTACACTGAATAACTGGCCTTGTGCAAAGTGCTCTTCTAGGCTCCTGGAAATGGAAGTCGAGGCTATATATGACACAGATCCTGTTTGCATGGGTTTTATTTTATTTTATTTTTTTAAAGATTTTATTTATTTGTCAGAGATCACAAGTAGGCAGAGAGGCAGGCAGAGAGAGAGAGAGGAGGAAGGAGGCTCCCCGCGGAGCAGAGAACCTAATGTGGGGCTGGATCCCAGGACCCTGGGATCATGACCTGAGCCGAAAGCAGAGGCTTTAACCCACTGAGCCACCCAGGTGCCCCTTGCGTGGGTTTTATAACCCAGGATGGGATATGTGATAATACAAGACAACAGAGTAAGTTTTCATTCATTCACTCAGCATGTGCTTTGTGAGCACCTACTATGTGATAGGTACTGAAGTCAGCCCAGGAAATGCAGCAGTGGCCAAGATCTGGCCCTGCCCTCATCGTGTTCAGAGTCTAGTTATCAAATTTTGGAGCGCAGCACAATGAATGGTTAAATACACTTATTCCAACTCTTAAATTTTTCCCAAAGTCATTCTGATCGGGCCTAGTTCAGTCCCCTACTGTCTCTACTCTCTAGGCTTAGAGTAGTTTCCTGGCCTGCTGTGTTTCCAGTCCTCCACCTCTGACTCGTTCTCCAGGCCAACAGCCCCTACTTATGTGCTCAATCTAAAAATTTCATTTAATGGTTCCTGTGCTAATTGCGTCAACCTGTGTGGGCTTGAATCCTTATTGAAAGGGTCTATATTGTGACCACAGCCACATTCTTCAAATGTCCTGAGCCTCATGTGTGCTTTCTGTAAAATGGATATGAAATAGTAATAACGAGAAACAAAACACCACCACCACCTCCTGTCTCCCTGAGGAGGCCGAGCTTTAATTTGTCACAAGAGGTATTCATAGAGCAGGTGCTAAACCTTGGGTCTCACCGTTTGCTACTCCTCCTTCCCTGCACGACCCAGTAATGTCGAGGTGCTTCTATGCATGGACACACCCTTTGATTTCAAAGGCCCTGAGCTCGTGGTGCTTCTTCGGTCTGGAATGCCTTCCCTCTACCTTCTCCTAGCTGGGTCTTCTTCAGCTTGGGAACCAGCCCTGGCACTGCCTCCTCTAAGTAGCCCTCCCATAAGCTGCATATGGAGCTGAGCACCCTTGTCTGGACCCCTATAACACCCTGGAATGAATTTGTCTGTTTGCCTCCTGTTTCTGTTTGTCTCCATTTGCTCAAGTGTGAGCTCTTTCCGGGCAGGCCTGAATCAAAGGCTTCTTTATGCCCCCAGCCGGGGACCCTTTCTGATCAGGGCAGGTGCCGGATGTGTCCACTGACTTGAGCAGATCATGCCAAGCATTTTCTTAAGGGAAATGGCCTTTGAGTTGGCTTTGAGGCATGGATAGGACTTTAAAAAACTTATTTTAAAACAAAGTGTACATGCACACAATACCAAATCCAAGAGGAACAAAAAGGTTTACAGTGAAGATTAAAAGTAGGTCACTTCTCAACCACCCAGCACCCCTCCCCAGAGGCCATCGTTGGTATCAGTTTCTGAGTACTCTGTGCAGGCAAGAATGGTCTGTCTCCTCCACTACATATGCACTTTTTTATTTTGCAAATACTTAAACCAACAGAAAATTTATAAGAACAGTGTAATAAACACTCTTTGCCTGGATTCACCAATTAACATTTGGCCACATCATGCAAAATATTTCACAAGCATTATATCATGTAATGCTCACAACAACCATATAATCATGCCAATTTTGTAGATGAGGTAACTGAGGCAGCAGGCAGGTGAAGGGACTTGCCCAAGGCCACAGAGCTAGCAGGGGTGGAGCTGGACTTCCCCCTTAGGCTGCCATAGGACTTTGATCCACTTTCTTTCAGCTTGCTTTGGAGGAAAGCATTTTCTCACACTAAGTTGAAATCTACCTCCCTGGGATATTCACCAGATGATCAGTGGAAAAGTACACAGCTCTGGAAGCATTTACTCCTTCTCCTAAAACCTTCCCATTCTCTAAGCAACAGCTGCTGTCGCTGCTGTTAACACATGCTTCAATGTCACCTCTTCTGTGAGGGCTGAGTTAGCTCACCCCACTGTTTAAAAACTCCCGTGGTCTACTCCTGGCTGCCAGCAGAGTGACATTTACGCTCCGGAGCTTGGAATCCAAGGCCCTGGGAGATCTGGTCTCATGAATCCCTATGACCTCCTTTATCCTGCTCCTTCTTCCTCTAATCTCCACCTCCAGCCCGTGGCAACCTCTCATCATATGCTTAGGTTTCCCCTTCTCCTTGAAGCCACCCCTAATTTCCCCAAGAAGTGCATTTTCCCCTTTCTGGGCTCCTGAATCTTCTGCCTGTATGTCCTTTACAGTCTTCTCCAGGCGGTTTTTTGACCATGAGACTGGACGGCAGAGGATTGGATTGACAGTTCGGCCCCTCCTGCACAAATTACTTCAGGAGTGTGAGCCTTCATTTCCTCAAACACATAATGGGGGAAAGAATGCCTAGCTCAGTACCTGGCATGAAGTCAGCCTTCACTAATCTCCCATAATAGAAGTGACAGCTCTTCAAGGCTGACACCTCTTAGTCATCCCTTGAAACTCTACCTCTTATTTCTTAACTTCTCTGAGCCTCAGTTTCCTCATATGTAAAATGAGGATGATGATAGAGAGGCTGTGAAACTTGAACAAGCTGATGAATATCAAGCTCTCGGAACAGTATCTAGTCCCTATTAATAATGCTATGACCACTGCCTCGCGGGGGTGAGGGCGGGACTGGCACACAGTAGGTGCTAAGTGAATCCGCTCAGAGCTGGGCTTGGGTGTTGGGACAGGGCGCGGGAAGGCAAGGTTGGGAGCCAGAGGTTTGTAGAGCCAGCCTGGAGGTCGGCTCCGCCCCCTCCCTCACGGGCCCCCGCCCCAGCCCCTGCAGCTGTCAGGACCCAGCCAGCTTCGGCGCCAGTCCACCAAACCTGAATGTCCCATCTCGGCGCCCCCACCTTCTTTCGCCTACACAAGTTACCTTGCGCCCGGCTGCCCTTTGTCCCCGCCCCCGATTTCCATTGGCCAAAGGTTTCCTTTGTTAGCTGGAGCGCACCCCTCCCATTGGCCGGCAGGGCTGCCGATCGCGCGGAGGGCGCGGCCCCGCCCTGCGCGCTGCCCCTA